>NC_090826.1:155960950-156585950 GCF_028021215.1 Eschrichtius robustus
TCAGACATGTGGGTGGTGGAGCCAGACTGTCTGGAGTCCAGTCCCAGTTCTGTCCCTGGCTGGGTGACCTCCTGGCTTCCTTGTCTGTCGAGTGTGATATTAATAGCACCTGCCTCTTGGCCTTTGTGAGGATAAATGAACAAATCCATGAAATCATTTAGCACAAGAGGAAGGAGGAGGAGGGTCCCTCTGTCCAGGGCCACGTGGCCACATCGGTCTCTCTCCCAGGCCCAGACTGTCTTACGCTGGGCCAGGCCTACGTGGGGGGCTGTCCTCGCCAAGTGCTGGTGGTTCTGTCCCCTGCTGCTCACCTTGGCTCAGGCGAAGGAACCCAGCAATCTCCTGGCTGCTTCCTGCCGCCACCCCCTTTAGCTCTGGGAGCCAACACTAGGTTGCACGCTCAAGGTTCAGGTCTCCTTGACCCCTGCCTTTGGCCCCGTTTCCTCGGGGTCTCTGGAGGTGAGAGTCCTCCTCTGGTTTACGCCAGAGTTTCTGACTTCATGGGTCTTCCTCACAGCTCAGCTGTAACCAGCACTTTGGGGACCTGGGAATCGAATCATGGCTTTTTTCCGTCCCCTCTCTGCCCTGTGCCAGGCTCTCCAGGGCCCTGCCTACAGTTCTAACCCACCGTCCTGCACCCATCTCCCTCCCTACGCCTTTCTGGCTCCTGGTCCTGATTGCATCTGCCCCACATCCTGCCTTTTCTCTGCCAGCACCCTTCTCCCCTTCCCACCTCTGTCTTGTCCCTGGTCTGAACCTCACCCAGTTTATACTTCTCATGGATTCCGGTACACTTTGCATGCCTAAAGCAAACATCTGTTGACATTTAAAAGTACTTCAAGGCCCACATTTTCATTTCCGTGTGAACACAGCATACTCTCTTTCTGGTATGCGAAACTTAAAGGAGGCCCTTGTGATGGAGTCAGCCCACATTTATAATGACTTTTGAAAAAGAGAGGTAACTTTCCATTTTGCTCTGGACTGAGCAGGGTCAGGATGAAGAGGTTGGGTGGAGGAGGGTGGCATAATGCTCTCTGGCTGCCCTCAGGCACTGCCCTGTCCTTTTTTTTTTTTTTTTTGCCCTGTGCTTTTGATGTATGTCCTCATTCAGTTCCTTCAATAATCTGAGGAGGCAGATACCACAATCCCCATTTTATAGATGGGGAAACAGAGAGGTTAAGCGACTTACCTAAGGGCACACAGTGATTAAGTGAGAGAGTCAGAATTTGAGTGTGGGTCTGTTTAATTCTCCAGGAATCATGCAGCCTCTAGTGGGTTGGATAGGGGATGTTAATGTAGACATAACTGAATTTTGATTACCCTGGAGCTGGATTTTTGACCCTGAGCAAATCCAAGCACCCTGTTCATGTCCCTTCCTTGTAACTCTCCATCCCTTCTCTGTGGACCTCCCTGAAGGGAGGAGGGGAGACCCCAGCCTCCCATTGCTCTCTGTCAGCCTCCAGGTTAGACCAGGAGTGTGGGGACACTGCTGAAGCTGTGAGCTTCCCAGAAGTCATGTGTCCCTGAGAATAGACTATGTTTTGCCAGAAGAAGGGAAAAGAAAAATAGGTCTGGAAGTGCCTGAATAATACAGTAATAGAAAGTTGAAGTGCTTCTCCTCCCTAAAAACAGGCTATGAATGCAAAATTCTTGCAGATTGCCCAGGAGCGCTGAGTGTGGGCACCCGTACAGTCCATAAAAATCACTGCTCCCAGTCTCCAGGCTCTGGGCTCTCCATGGAGCTTTCCCATTCCCCAAGCCTCTTAGCTCCCCTGCTGGGGGCTCTTTGTAAGGGAAGATGTAAGTGGCAGGGTAATGGGCCTAAGCACACACTAAGAGCCAATGGTAGGGACCAGCCACCCAGTTCCCCCCTCCGCAAATTCCCAACCAAGACAGGATGTTATTAACTAGTTCTGAGGAAGCATTTGGAATTCTACTTCCATCAGCCTGAGGACAGGTCTGATGGGGTCTTTGTCTGCCTGACTCTGAAATTCTGGGGTTAGTGGGGAGAGGCGGAGGGAGGAGGGGTCTGTAGGTCTCTTAGACTCAGCACAGAATTGTCTGGTAAATACACAGTCATTTGGGATGAATTGCCTTCCTTCCTGAGCCTTTAAGATTTGCCTCCTAAATTACTACTAAAGCATGTGACTTTCTTACCTGAGCTCTTTTTTTTTTTAACTTTTAAAATAAACTGTATTGAGGTGTAATTTCCATTCAATAAAGTGTACTCATTTTAAAGGTAGAGTCAGATGAGGTTTTTTTTTAAAAATAAATTTATTTATGTATTTATTTTTGGGTGCGTTGGGTCTTCGTTGCTGGGTGCGGGCTTTCTCTAGTTGCGGCGAGCAGGGGCTACTCTTCGTTGCGGTGTGCGGGCTTCTCATTGCGGTGGCTTCTCTTTGTTGCGGAGCACAGGCTCTAGAGCGCAGGCTCAGTGGTTGTGGCGCATGAGCTTAGTTGCTCTGCGGCATGTGGGATCTTCCCAGACCAGGGCTCGAACCCGTGTCCCGTGCATTGGCAGGTGGATACTTAACCACTGCACCACCAGGGAAGTCCTGTCAGATGAGTTTTGATAAATGCATATACCCATGTAACCACAACTCCAATCAGGATATAGATTATTTCATCTCCCCTAAAAATTCCCTCATCCCACTTGCAGTCAATTTCCCTCCCAGCCCTGGCCCCAGGCAACCTCTGAGGGCTTTCTGTCATTGTAGATTGTTTCTGCTGTTCTAGATATCTGTATATTTGTATATAGGCTGGTCTCTTTGTGCCACTTCTAGCGTTTGATAAGCCTCAAGGGAGAATAAGAGTGATTTGATTTCCCCAGGTCTCTGCACCCGCTCAATCCTTCCCTGAGCCCTTCAGCCTGTTTTTTCCCTCGTTTGTGGACACAGATACATTGGCAGGAGAAAGACACTCGCTTCCCTCTGCTTCAGCAGTGAGTCTAGGGAAACCGGAGGGAGAGGAGATTTCGGGGAATTCTGGCAATGGCTGAGGAGCTCAGGATGTGGAGGATTCTGTTCTCAACCATGATGTGGATGTGGGATCCGGGTTGGAAAGCCTGCGGGGCTAAGGCTGGGGCAGCAGGGGGCTGTCCTCTCTCCTGCTGCAGGCTTTGCTGCCACTGTTGCTGCCATTCTTTGCATCGAAGTGGGTTTTAAAGCTGCTCCCCTGGGGAACATTCACCCTGGAGTTCCAGGGTCCTTTTGAGTGAATTGAGGGGCAGGGAGGCACAAGATGCAGACTTCAGAGGGCAGCTTCTGTCGGGGTGCTGGAGTGAACAGGTCAGCTCCTCACACCCTGGTCAAGCCCAGCCTGAGGGCTCTGGCACTGAGGTGTGTGCGTGTCCTGCCCAGCAAGGAGGTGCCAGAGGATAAGCAGCAGGGGGCTTGGGGCTGATCAACACCACGCTTTTCGGCTTGTGCTCAGGTCTGCAGCTCACCCTGTCCTTGGGCAGGCAGGAAGGGCAGCAGACAGGACTGACTCTTACATGGCAGGAGCGATCCTAGGTGGCAGCCTGCTGGAGAAGGACACATTGCTAAAGATTTGCTACAGTTTGCCTAACATTTCTGGGATTCAGTTGACCCATGCTACAAGTGGGCCTATTTGAGGATATTTTAAGGTTGCTTTCAGCCCTTGGGAAAAAGGGAGACAAACTAAAACCAGGATGTTGTCATTATAGTATTTTTTTTATCATCATCATCATCATCATTATTATTACTTCATTATGGTAAAATACATACAACATAAAATTTACCATTTTTAAGTGTACAGTTCAGGGGCATGAAGTACATTCTTTTTGTTGTGCAATCGTCATCACCATCCATCTCCAGAACTTTTCATCCTCCCCAACTGAAACTCTATACCCATTAAACACTAACTCCCCATTCGTCCCCTCTCCCAGCCTCTGGTAACCACCATTCTACTTTCTGTCTCTGTGAATTTGACTACTCTAGTAATCTCATGTAAGTGGAATCAGTATTTGTGTATCTGGCTTATTTCATTTAGCATAGTGTCTTCCAGGGTCATCCATGTTGTAGCAAGTATCAGAATTCCGTTCCTTTTTAAAGCTGAATGTTATTTCATTGTACAAATAGAGCACATTTTGTTTATCCATCTGTCAGTGGGTATCTGGGTTGTTTCTACATTTTGGCTATTGTGAATAATACTGCTGTTATGAACATTTGTGTACAGATATCTGTCTGGTCATCATGGTATTCAAATGCTCAGCAATCCCTTCTAGCATCTCCTCTTGCTTAAACCTACTGCCGCCCGAGGCCTGGGAGAGGGATGCATTTCTCTTTCCTAGCCTGCCGCCCTATCCCTTCTAACGTAGTGCCTATGACAAATGATGCGCTTCAAACACTTCAGTCTTGGATGGGTATTTGGGAGCTCAGGTTTCCCAGGCAATGGAGTCGAGTTCCTTTCTTTAGAAGCATTCTTTTTAGTGTGTCTTAGTTACTGTTGTCCACCAGCTAACTTCTGGAGTTTGATTCCACTAAGCTTCTTAATACTAGAATACAATAGAACATCTTTGTTCCATTAAGGGAAGAAAGAAACTAAATTTTATCCCGCATCTACTTTGTGCTAGGTACCGCTTGAGGTGCTGTCACAGTACTACAAGCTTCACTTCCTTTGCCTCACTGGACAGCCCTGTGAGGTAGGGACAAAGCCTGAGTTTTAAGGGTAAGGAAGCAGAGGAGAGGCAGAGAGGTTAAGTTACTTGCCCAAGCTCACAGAGGCCAATATTCTTTCTATATACCACCTAAATACCACCCTGATCTTTCAAATGCCATAGGTATTTCCTGGGTCTTTTCTTTTATAATGGAAATCCACGTCTGGAGTTCCCCCTATGATTTGAAAAGAGTAACCCTTTAGGCTTCCTTGCCCTAGTTCTGTAAAAGGTGGAATTATTAATCAAGGTTTTGTTTATTCTTTAGAATATACAAGAGTAGAGACAGTAGTATCATGAATCTCCATGTCTCCATCACCCAGCTTCAACAAGTATGGACACTTGGCCAATGTTGTTTCATTGATCAGGTTCTTCTTTTTGATCTGTGGGGTCCTCCCAAGTGGAGTGGCAGCAGTTGGTGTTTTCTGGAAGAGGGAAGGGGAATCGGTAGATCTGGGCATCATGAAGCTAAATCTCTTCCCGGCTGGAAGAGTGTTAATTGCCACCGGTTGGAATCCTCTCTGATGGTTCATTATTCGGCTGGGTACTGAACACCATCCAGGAGGCAGGGGGAGGGGGAAAAATCTTTTGAGAGGCCTGGCAAGTCCTGGCAAGGTGGTGTGCGGAGAGGCTTCCCTTTCTTAGAGCATTTTCCTTCTTCTGTTTGATTTTATTGGAATTTTTCTGAGTAGGAGGAGAGAAGGTTATGTGAGGATAACTATTCCCTTAGGGGAACAGCCAAGGCAGTCTTAGGATGGAGCGGGGACCAGTGGGAAATAAGCTTATGGCCTCTTCAACTAGATTTATTTAACAAACATTTTAATTTTTATTTTTTTAAAAATATCCACCATGTGCCAGGCACTGCGCTAAATGCTGGGAATCCAACTATGTAATGTTGGTGTCTGCTCTCGAAAAATTTGTGGTCCACAAAAATAACAGCTAGTAACAACTAACATGTGTGTGTGCCAGACACTTTATGTACTTTATGTACATTGTCTGATTATACCCCCCAACACAATCTGTATGATGGGTACAATTGTGTCTATTTTGTAGACAAGGAAACTGGGGCTCACTGCCTCCCACGTAGCTGGCAGGGGGTGGAGCTGATTGTGTTTGTGCTGCCCCATCTGAGCAGAATGAGGAGTTCAGGCACAGGTGGCAGAACGTAGAGGAGGCTGGGGACTGTCTCTTAAGCTGCGGGAACGTGCGTGTATAAAACCCTGCCAGATGTGCTTTCTCATAGGATTGGGGGCAGCCAAATGGTAGGTATATTTTTCCTCTCGACTTTACAGAGGACTGTGGGATTTATTTTTATTTTGAAGACAGGGGAGTCCTTTGGGAGGAGGGGAAGAGTGAAGACTGGAACTTCAGAAAGAGTTCTTTCCTGAGGCCGCAGAAAGGGATTGAGAGAAGAGAATGAGCTAGGTTTGTTCTGTTTTTATTTAAAAGAAGATTTGGCATCTTTCAAGGGAGAGGAGTTGTGGGAATGAGAGAAGTGCTTTTAAGTATAACGAAGGGACAGTTTCTGATCTGGTTTGACTTAGTCCAGATATCAGATGGTTTTGGGTTCTGGTGGGGTGGGCCCCCAGTCACAAGAGCAGCTGGTGGTGCCATTCCTTTCTTTCCGGGATGAAGTCGGCTTGGTGTGCCCAGTTTCTTTCGCATGGAGGCCTGCTTTGAGTTTGAACATATTTTCTAAGGTTGCATCAGCAAGTACCTCTGTAGCAGGGGGCAGTAAATTATTTATTTTAAAAGAAAACCTATGACTCTCTTTTCCACTCATCCCAGGAAGCCCCTCATCCTTACCTATGTTTAAGCTGTAACCTATAGTGTAAGATAAATGTAGAAAGCTCTGCCTGCCTGACCAGAAAGAAATATGAAATGTTGAAATCAGAGTCCCAGGCTGGGATCTCTTTTAAGGAAAGGAAAATGTTTATTATTAGCATTTTAATTTAATTTTTAATTCATTTTTTTTTAAGTTTTTGTTTTGTTTTGTTTGCCGTGAGATGGGGCAAGGTGGCATCTGGCTCAGAGGCAGGAAAATGGAACATCTCAAGTTCCTTCCAGGTGTGTGATTTGTTTTTTTTCTAGTTGTCCCCACTCTGAGTTCCCAGGTAACATAGAAGCAAGATTTTATGCAGGATCAGCTTCAAATAGAACCCAGGAGAATATCCCATCTTCAAATCAGCATATCATCTCCATTTGCACCTTGCTGACAGAGAGAGGAAATAGATGAAAGTGGGTGAGGACACCTCTTTTAGGAATTGAGCGCTTCCAAACCAGCAGGAGAAAAGCGAGTCTCCGCTCAGAATAAATGGCAAGAGTGATGCTGCCTGCCCTCCAGGGACTGCAACTCACAAATGCCGGTTGCTCTGGATACGGGCAACTGAGGCTCCCCAAGGCTGTTGCAGTGATACAGGGCTTGGTGTCGGTGTGTTCTCCATCATGGTGCTTCAGCATGATAGGCAGGGACCAGCTTTGCCTGAGCTGCCACCTTGGCTCCTCTAAGGGCCTCAGGTGGCCCAGCCGGGAGCGGGAGGGCGGCGGTGCACCTGAGGTAGGCCACACCTGTGTGGAGCTGCTGCACTTTAGGTGGCAGGTAGGGTTCGGGGTTTGGGCCCTGTCCTGGAGGCTGAAAGGAGGTATCAGAAGGAAGGGGAAACATAGTTTGTGCCATCAGGGAGCTCCTGGTATGAGAGGGGAAAAGCCCCTGCGCTCCGTGGGCTCCCAGTTTGATGGGGACAACCAGATGCACAGGAAGACACAGGGTAGGGGACAAAGACAGAGAAGGAAAAAGCCATGCCTTCCTTATTTTAAGCCCTCCAGTGGCCTCCCTTCATGCTTCCCATAAAGTCAGACTCACCTCCATGGTGTACTCAGTACTGTACATGGGCCCTTCCCACCCATTCCTCCCCCGGGCTCCCTGGTTTCTGCCACACTGGGCTCTGGGCTCTTCCTCAGGATTCCAGCTGGCTGCTGCCTTGGGGCCCTTCCTTGCTGTTCCCTTGGCCTAGAGCTGTTTCCCCCGTCACCTCCTCCTCCTTCACCTTATTCAGGCCTCTGCTTTGATATCATTTCCTGACCACCCTGTGTCAAATCAGCCCTTCCTTTCTTCCCACACCCCTCACTTACCCTCTTTCCCTGCTCTGCTTTTCTTCACAGCACTTGTATATTTACTTGTTCACTGTTTGATTGCCTGCCTCCCCTCCTGGAAGGTCTGCTCCTCCGGAGCTGGGACAATGTCTTGTTTACCCCTGAATCCCATTGCTAAGAGCATCGCCTGACACATGTGAAGCACTCAATAAATATTGGATGACTAAGTGACAAACTGTGTAGCTCAGAGGATTGCATTTGATTCTGTGAGAATGTTTACAATGTGCTTTTATATTACTCCACCCGTTGTAAAGAGAAAACTTCTGTAAGTCAGAAAAAGAAAGACAAATACCATATGATATCATGTATATGTGGAATCCAATATATGATACAAATGAACTTATCTATGAAACAGAGTCACAGACATAGAGGACAGCCTTGTGGTTGCCAAGGGGGAGGGGGGTGGGGGAGGGATGTATTGGGAGTTTGAGATTAGCAGATGCAACCTATTATATATAGAACAGATAAACAACAAGGTCCTACTGTATAGCACACGGAACTGTATACAATCTCCTGGGATAAACCATAATGGAAAAGAATATGAAAAAGAATGTATATATATGTATAAATGAATCACTTTGCTGTACAGCAGAAACTAACACAACATTGTAAATCAACTATACAATAAAGTTTTTAAAAAATTTTAAAAAACAGAAAACTTCTCTTTTGCAATTCTAATTTGCAATTGAAAGACATTGTTCATAAAATTAGATTTTGGTTTCTTAAGACAGTGCCTCTTACACTGGGTATACAGACCCCTGGGGGTTCTTGGATGTGCCCATGGGAGTTTGGGGATTTTTTTTCCTTTGGAAGATGTCTGTATATTAGTCAAGTTTGGGAAATCCCTGTGTAGCTGTTGGAAATCATGCACATAAGGGCTCACGAGGTAGGGTGCATTGGAGGTGGACTCTGGAGGACGTTCTGGAAAACAGATCTTAAGCAGTAGTTAGAAGAAAGGGGCAGGTCTTAATACAGGACAGAAGAGCTTTGGGTGACTCGTTTTGAGGGCCTGGTTTGTAATGCTAAGAAGCCATATGGGGCAAGCCCTGACGGGCCACTGGGGAGCATGTGTCCCTGGCCGAAATGGAGTCTGAACTTGGATAGAACAAGGTGAAGCAGTTAAGTTGAGGGTACTTCATGCTCTGAAAGCCTGAATTTGAGTGACAGCTGTGCAAGGGCTGGGACTGCAGTGGAGCAGTAACCCGTAAACTCTGCTTTCTGGCCCCTTCCTCATCACTTATGTGTCACTGAAGTCATGTTGGCATGATCCCCTCCAGGGAGCACTGGCCCCCCTCCTGCGGCCTGTGCAGCTGGGGCATGGAGGGCGCGCGGGAGTCAGCTGGCAGGTGGAAGATGACCCAGCCCTGGGGAAGGCGGTCCCCAGCTCACCAGCTTGCAGTCCTTTGTTTAACTGGGAATCAACCAGACCAGAGGTCAGCATTTTCCTTGGGAGACTGTCAAAGCTTGCCTGAGGTTGAGGGGGAGCGGGGTCAAATTCCCAGGGAGTGGGCCAGGATACGGCCCTATCTCCTGCATCAGCTCTCTGTTGTCTGCAGCCCGGCTGGTGCAGCAGCATGTGATTGGCAAGGTGGCTTCCCAGCCTGGTCACAGACTGCAGACCTGAGGAGCTGGGAGGTCCTTTACAAGCCACGCAGCGACCCCCTTGTTGTAGGGATGGGGTGCTTGAGGCCCAGAGAGTTACAGAAGAGTCGGGACACCCAGCACAGGGCTCTTTCTGCCGTCTCCTGTTTAGGACAGGAACCCAGGTGGGCCATGAGATACGGGCAGCAATACCTCAGCACCTCGGTTTTGGCCCATGTATCTTACGCATAAGCATTGAGAATAAATGTATCCTGCTCTCTGCTGGAGTGACAGTTATTCTCCTTGGACACGGGGCTGTGATGTGGCTTCCTCACCCTGTCAGGCTTCAAGCAGGACTGTGTCTGGGGGACTGTCAGCCCTGCAGGTAATGTCTGTGTGTAGAGTGGCTCCTGAGTGGAAAGGCAGCTAGGCCTGAGGAAGAGGATGTCCGTGCCCCGCGATGCCCTACCCTTCTCTGTCCACAGCTTCCTGCCACCTCCCGCTTGTTCTTCCAGGGTCAGTCATCCTGATGGAGGTTCCTAAAACCACCACGTGGGCTTTGAGGTCCCTTCCTCCCGCCCCCTCCCCCCAGCCTGGAGGCAGGAGAGTGTGGAGGTTAGGAAGAGAGCAGGCAGACCTGGCTGGGGCAGGAATACCTGAAGTAGAAGATTAGGTCAGGGGTTTTCTAACTCCTTAATTTAGGATCTTGAGAAATAAGCCATGTCTAAGTGTTAAGAGCTCTGGTTTCGGAGTCCGGGGAGACAGATTTGCACCCAAGCCCCTCCCCTTGACCTTGAATAGGCTACTTAATCTCCTTGACCTTGAATAGGCTACTTAACTTTTTTGACCCTCAGTTTTCTTATCTGAAAAGTGGATTTTGTAGTCCCTGGCACCTTGCACCATATGGGGATTCACTGAGATAATCCATATCCACAGAGCACTTATCTGAGTACCCAGCACCAGTAGGCAAACGTGATAAGGTAACTTAGCATCCCCATCAGCACCACAGGACAGCTGAGTGCCTGCACGGTGCCCAACACTACGCAGGATGCTGTGAAAAATAAAGAGGATCACGCATCAGCCACTGGGCACGTAGTCTGGCGGGAGAATTACACATAAAACAAAGGATAGTGCACAACATACATAGAAATCTCAAATGGGGAGAGATCTGCAAAGGGAAGAAGAGGATTTTAAAGGTCTTTTGAGGAGTTACGGGTGGGATTAGGAAAAAACTTGATATATATTCAAAGTAATATTCCACTTTTAGTATGTCCCCGCCCCTGCAAGTGAACACTTTAGAATAACACACGTGGAGCAAGGAGAAAGTCCTCCCGCTGAGGGGCAGGCAGAAGTTCCGAGTGGCCAGTAGCCGGGGGAACAGAAAGCTCCATCCTTACCCTCGCCTTGCCCTCCCAGGGGCTTGGTCCATGGGTGCCTCCTTCCCAAAGGCCAGAAAGTCTGTGTGGCTAGATAGAGGAGGAATCTGTCACCCTCTTCACTCTCACTGGACTCTCTGTGGGATGCTAGAAATGTTTTCCAACCCACAGCAGGAGAAAGAATCGACCAGGGCTGGTGCCAAAATATTCGGTTAATTCAAAAGAGTCTATTGTTTGTTGAAGAAAGCAGCTGAGCTGGAGCCTCCTTTTCCGATCTGACATCATAGCCTGGTGGGTTGGGCCTTCCATTCTTGTCCAGCTCCCACTCCTGAGCTCCAAGGTCTTAGCCTATGCAGGGTTCTTTAGGAAAGCGCAGTTCTGGTTCCACCTGTTAGTTCCCTCGCCTTCGACAAATCCATCAGCCCCTCTGGCCTTAGCGGCTTCACCTGTGAAGTGGTGCTGGCCATTCCACTCACTTTGAAGGGAGGAATTGGCCAGGTGGGGTAGTCTTTTGCTCCACCGCCAGCTCTCAGGTCTGAGCTCAGATGCAGCGAGTGTTGGCCCTTTCCAGATGGGCACTCTGAGATGCCAAACACACACGTCTGTCATTATTTAGAATACGTGTGAGCTCTGCTTTGGAATTTGCCTTTGAGCCTGTGGCACGTTCATTCTTCCTCAGTGAGGGGTAGTCTTCTTCTTAGAGGGAATTTGATTTCGGGGAGCAGCCTAATCAAGAAAATAAGTATAGGATCAAGCTGAATGAAGATACTTTTAGTTGCAAACAAATGAAGCTGATTTCATCCAGCTTCTACACTGACTCAGAAAACGGTTCCAAATAAAATTTAAAAGATGTTTTGTGCAAGGACTGCATCCTTAGAACACAGGTGATAGGTTCTTATTATTTTAAGGACAGTACTCGTTTGGGTACATTAATTCTGATTTTTTTAAATGATTTTGCTACTTTATATTTACATCTCATGTTTTTAAAAAGTGATTGTCCTCTTCATTTCCTAATGCATTTGTTTCATGTGTTTGGATACTTGTGCTTTTTATTTTATTAAAAATGTGGCTTACTGAGTTCATTATCAATTATAAAAACATAAAATGTTTTATGTTAGTGGTTCTCAAACCTCTTAGCTTATTCAAACCCAGGTGGCTGGGCTCATGCACAGAGCTTCTGATTCAGTAAGTCTCGGGTGGGGCTCGATAATTTGCATTTTAATATACTCCCAGGTGATGCTGTTGCTGCTGGACCATGTTCTGAGACCCCCTGACCTAACTGAAAGGGGCTTTGGTCATCAAATCTAACCCCTTTATTGTACATGTCAGTTAACTGAGGTATAGGGAGGAGTGACTCCCTCACCAAGTGTTGTATAATTAGATTAGTGACAAAGCTGGATCTGAAACCCAGGCATTCAATAAGCCCAGTCCAATGCTTCTCAAATTATTATTTCTTGGGTGGAGACTAGTTAACGTGAGTGTAAGGTTTTAAGATTTTGTACGACCTTCCTGATTTCAAATAATCTGGCCCTTTAGTACAACTGTGTCATGATTTTTATTTCACCACAGGAATAACTTGTGTTTGATTTTCTCTTTAAAAAATTGTGCTAAGGGCTTCCCTGGTGGCGCAGTGGTTGAGAATCTGCCTGCCAATGCAGGGGACACGGGCTCGAGCCCTGGTCTGGGAAGATCCCACATGCCGCGGAGCAACTAGGCCCGTGAGCCACAGTTACTGAGCCTGCGCGTCTGGAGCCTGTGCTCCGCAACAAGAGAGGCCGCGATGGTGAGAGGCCCGCGCACCGCGATGAAGAGTGGCCCCCACTTGCTGCGACTGGAGAGAGCCCTTGCACAGAGGCGAGGACCCAACACAGCCATAAATAAATAAATAAAATAAATTTTAAAAAAAATTGTGCTAAAATACACACAACACAAAATTTAATATTTTAACCATTTTAAGTGTACTAAGTACACATTGTTATGCAGCCATCACCACCACATCCATCTCCAGAACTTTTTTTATCTTCCCCAACTGAGACTCTGTACCCGCTAAACAGCAACTCCCCATTTCTTTGTCCTCCAGCTCCTGGCAATCACCATTCTACTTTCTGTCTCTATGACTTTAACTACTCTAGGTCCCTCATGTAAGTGGAATCATACAGTATTTGTCCTTGTGTGTCTGGCTGATTTCACTTAGCACAATGTCTTCAAAGTTCATCCGTGTTGAAGCATGTGTCAGAATTCAGTTCCTTTTGAAGGCTGAATAATATTCCATTGTATGTATACACCACATTTTATTCATCCGTTTATCCATTGATGGACACTTGGGTTGCTTCCACCTCTTGGTTATTGTGAATAAGGCTGCTATGAACATGGGTGTGCAAATATCTCTTCGAGCCCCTGCTTTCAGTGCTTTGGGGTATATACTCAGAAGTGGAATTGCTGGATCACATGGTAGTTCTATATTTAGTTTTTTGAGGAACCTGATTTGCTTTTGATTCTGGGAGCTTGAGGCTAGAAATATGGACCTGCTATTAACAAATTAGTGGGTAAACAGAGCTGGAACAGTCCCTGGCTCTTATCTATCTGGTGCTAATGTTGGAAGGTGAATCAACTGCCCTAAGGCCTTGTGATAAAGAGACCCTGTTATTTCCAGTTTACTACCAGAGACTGCAATATTTCCTAGGTGTTCGGTCTTCTACTCCTTGGCTCTGCTCTGACTTCACTGCCACCAGTCTCCACTCATATTTGCCTCCCTCTTTGTCTTTGGGCATTTATCTGATAGTTTGTATTCTTGTCCATCAAATCTTGCCAGCCGCAAACACTCCCACTGTATTGCAGAATGAAGTCTGGAATCAGTGGGTCCAACCCCATTACACTGCACCTTAAGTTCTCTATATGGAATATGATTGCAATCTGGGAGGCAGCATGCCAGGTGGTGGCGTGGGAAGACCTCACATGTAGTAGAGATTAAGAAATACTTGTAGAATTAATGAATGAGTGTGACAAGAGGGCTAGAATGCTGTCAGGCAGGGTTCCAGGGCTGGGCATTTTGCAAGAAATAACCAACTACCTGGACTGGTTTTTGCCACCACCCAACAGTCTCTGGGGCTATACCACCTCCAGGGAATCTTGTGCTGCCCTGGAATTAGAGGGGCCAATTGGGAGGCCTAGTGCCTTCTGCTTCCAAGTAAGTGCCAGCTTGAGGGTTGAAGAATGTGTCTTCCTTGGGATCCAGTCTTGTCTGGAGGGATCTAGAGCAGCGACTCCTAGAATTGGCAGAGTGTTGGGGTCTGAAGGAGAAGAAAGAACAGGCTGTAGACTCGCCAACTCACTGTTCCAGCCCAAGTCTGCAAAAACCCAAATGTCTCTTCAGGTGACTCAAGAGGATATTGTGAGACTTCAAAACCAATTATTATATTTTTAAATTTAAGGAAAACTAAGACTATACAGCATTTTCTTTGTAGTTCGTTTATAAAATCCTTCTATCAATGCAGTTAGATCAATAGCAACCAGGTGTAGAATTCCTAAAACGTGCGTATCAGCATCATTTTTCCACCCTATCCAGGGTCAGGGAACTAAGTGGCTAGGTTACTTCCTTTTTAAATTTTAAAGCAAGATGCCCATTACTGAGGTCATCAGAAATGACTCTTTTTGTTCTAGTGCTCCATTATCCAGGTTAACAGAGGGGAACAGTGAAACAGATGTGGTCGTTAATCCACAGAATCCCTGTTGGCTCAGAATACCATCTTTTTTACTACGCTGTATCAGCAGATGATACTGCCTTTCTGTATAGAGTTTCATGGTTTACAGTTTGCTTTACCCATGTCTCTCCACAGTGGTAAATGTCTTGTTAGATCCCAGGACTTTGTGTTTCTCTTCCTCCAGGCCTTTTTCCCAGAAGCAGGTAGTCTAGCTCCAAATGTCTATCATCCTTGTTGCCTTCAGTCGGGTTAAAATAGAGGCTTGTAAGAGTTCCCAGATCCCAGGAACAGTCATGGAAGGTAAACATACTGGGTGGTAGTCGGTGATCTCTCTGGCTGCTGGGAGCTGTCATCAGGTCTTCAGAGTACAAATTTGTAGAATCCATTAACATCAATGCTTGCTACTAATTGTAACCAGACCCAACCTTATCTCAGCATCATGCTGAGGCTTAAAAGGGTAATTCCTGCGCAGTAACTGACTACCCTTTCCGGTTGCACTGTAACAGAGTGATCACATGAGACCAGAAGGGTCTTTGTGGGCCTCCGCTGTCTATGAGAGCTGCCCTCTTAACCTCTGCTTAGGGTGCTGCAGAGCACGGAGGCAGATGCGGCTGACTCACCGGGTGTTAGACCTGCGGAAGAGTTAGTCAGCACTTTAAATCCCCCGAGACACTTCCTTGGTAACATCCACCCCTTCCCCCATCCATTCATTCAGATAATGTTTGCTCCCGGTGTGCTTGTGCTGGGAGTGGCCCAGGGGCCAGAGCTGTGTGAGACCTGGCGTGTGCCTTCACAGTGCCTCCAGGATGCTTGAGAAAACCAGTCTGCTCTACATGAAGATCTAGGCAGCAATACAAGGCAGGCTGTAAGGCACCCAACCCATGCATTTTACAGGTAAATCAAGGGAGCATGTGAAACTCAAGCTCTTGTTCCTAAACTAGGCATGAAGTAATACCAGGAGAAGGGGAGAAGTGAAGTATTTTAAGCATCATAAGTAAAAGTACTTAAGAAAAACGGTGTCTGTGTCTTTGGAAAGCGAGGGGCCCTTTTCCAGGAGGAGCGGTAGAGGGGAATGACAGTGCATGTATGCCCTGGTGTTTGCCCATTGGTCTGGTGCTCTGGTCGTGGGCCGGGTCTTCTTGGGCAAGCGGAGTGGGATGGTAGAGAAAGTGTTATCTCAATTGGGAGCCAAAGAAATTTGGGTCTTCATTGAGGCAGCTAAGCATAAGATGCCTAACGTCATATCTGAGGGTGGAACGTAAAGATCTACCAGCTGGAAAAATCCTAGATTACTTGGCATCTGGCCCAGAGTCCCTGGAACACGGAGCCTAAGGCAAAGGCTTATGTGCTGCACCTTTATCAGGGAGTGCAATCCCAGAGAACAGAAGTGAAGGAGAAGGCGAGATGCAGGGAAAGGGCAGGCCAACATGAGGATACTTTATTGATCTGGCTAGCACTTGGTATCAAGCCCAACCGGTGGTTCAGTCTTTCAGGGTTTGAAGAACTGACTGCTCCTCGGGACAATCAGTCAGGAGCGGAAGGGGTCCCCTCTCCCATAGGCCAAAGGCTCATCCCACTGGGCATAATTCCCCTGCATTTCTGGGTTGCACATGCCCAGTCTCCCTGAGTAGGCCCTGCTGTGTCTCAACCCCCAGTGTCATAGGAAGCCCTAGGGCCAGAAGCAGGAGGTACAGGAAGTGGGCATAAGTCTAGGCACGGTTGGGTGGTGCCTGTGTGAAGTACGTAGCTCTACAGAGCTGGTCACTACAGCATTGTCTGGGGCTGGAAGGAAAGGCCAAAGGCCCTGGTGACAGATGTGGCTGAGAGGCATCTGACCACACACCCGTACACCACAATGGACAGGAGGCAAGATAGATTTTCTTTCAATACCAGCAAGAGTGTGGGGCACAGAGTGGGGCTGGGGGTGGTGCCAGGAAGCATTATTAGTTTTCCTGTGGATGGAGATGAAGAGGAAAGATGCCCAGGTAGCAACAACAGCTGCCGTTTAGTCTGCCATGCCCCAGCCTCTGGTCAAACAAAACTAGGCTACAAAGAAAACGTTATCTTCTCCAGTCCTCCTCCATGGAGCCCTGCACCTAACCCAGCCCAGGGAAAAAGGTTCTGTGGACTCCTCTGTTAATACTTAGCACCAAGGATGTGCCTTGCATCTGTGTAAGCATGTGATGGTTTAGCAAGCAATATACAAGCATAAAAGGGGGGCTTAGAGTCGGCAGAATTGAAATAAAGTGAATCTCTGACACTGACTACCAATTTGAAAATTACTTTTACTTTCACCCTTCTTTACCCTCTTGAATAGTTAACCCCTTCGTCCCTTGAACTCTTAAGACCTTCGTTTCTTTAGTAAAGACAGCAGCACTATCTACTGCTGTATCAGTTTTCTATTGCCGCGTAACAAGCCACCCCCAAAACTTAGGGGCTTAAAACAACCACCATATCATTTATTCACAATTCTCTGGTCAACAATTTAAGCAGAGCTTGGTTGGGACATTCTTCTGATGGTCATGCCTGGAGTCACTCATGTGGCTGCAGTCACCTGGTGGCCCAAAAGGATGATGTAAGTTGGCCTTGCACATCTGGTATTTGCTGCTGCCAGCTGCTTGGTCGAGGGCTATGCTGTCCAGTACAGTAGCAACTAGCCACATATGGCTATTGAGCACTTGAAATGTGGCTGGCCCAATTTGAGGTGTGCTGTAAATGTAGAATACACTGGATTTTGAAGACTTAGTAACTGTGTCCAGTGTAATCTATCTCATTAATAACTTTGATATATTGGTTACATGTTGAAATGCTAATTTTTAAATATTGGGTTAAATATAATATATTAAGCTTAATTTCACCTGTTTCTATTTGCCTGTTTCTTTTTAGTTTTCTAATATGACTATTAGAAAATTAAAAATTACATATATGGCTTGCATTATTGTATTTCTACTGGACAGCATTATACTATATGAATGAAATATATAGTTGCGTTACAAATGGAACTATGATGTAATTTCACAGTTTATACATATAAATGATGAACTAGGTAAACAGTCCTACCTTTCACCTCTGGCCCATACATTTCACTTCTGGTAGAAGGATCCAGAATTATTTAAGGTTGGGGAGCTTGGACTAGCATACAGAGTCTTGCTTTGTAACACCTCTGTTTTGTGAAGGAGGGAAACAAAGGCCCAGAGGGTTAAATGACTTGGTAAGAACTAGAGCCCAGGACTCCTGCCATCCAGGCCGTGGCTGCACTGCTTATGCCCCTCAATGATGTGTCATTGAATCCCAGGCTTCTCAATGGACCATCTGCTTCTCCAGCTTAGGTGCTTCCCTTCTTCTAGACACCCCCAAACCCTTCCCCATCACATCCCATGCCTTCATGCCACTGGCAGCCCAACTCAATCCCAAGCACCAGAAGCAGATACAGCAGCTCCGAGTCCTACAGTTTGACATTCTGCTGTAGTCAGTTGATGTTCACTCACCTTGCTGGACCAGGTGGGACAAGATGGGGAGCAGGACCCCCAACCCAACCTGGAACAAAGGATGAAAAGTAGAGACTGTAATTAGTGACAGTCACTGAGCTGGGCTGAGGAAATCCACCTAGCCTTTTGACCCAAATGTTCTCGGTCCTAAGGAAGTCTGCAACTTCTGTGGCCACAGCAAAGCAGAACTGTACCATATACCGTGCTGAAGCTCAAAGATAAATATTATTAGGCAGCAGGAAAACAATTACCAGGTTTTGTAGTTATCCTGTGGAGACTTGAACTAAAGCACAGCAGGAGGCATGAATAGTAAGGGATAGAATAATTAGATACCTGGGAGCCAAAATATCTATAGATAGGAATTGGATGTGGGAGGCTTAGGGTTCTCAAGTCTAGCCAAGTGGATAATGGTGTCATTCACTGATAATGTGACTATAAGGAAGAGGAAGAGGTTTGGTAGAGAAGATCATAGGTCTGGCTTAATTATGTTGTTTTTAAAGTACCTATGGGAGACCCAAGCGGAGATGGTCAGTAAACAACTGTAAATATGGATTTAATTGTAGGAGAGGAGGAAGGACATGAGAAATTGATTGGGAGCCTTATCGAGTAGGAGGTAATTAAAACCATTGGCAAAGATAAGATTCTCTGGGGGAGGGGTGTGTAGACTAAGAAGATATTGCTTGAGAGTGAGACCCTGGGAAATAGCCATGTTTGAAGTACAGGGAAGGGAAACAGAACCTTCGAAATAGGCCAAGAAGTGATCTAGTAACAGAGCTTGGTACTTAATCTATAATTGCTAAAGAAAAGGAGAAAGAGATTCCTGGAACATAGTGGGCCATGTGTTTAGCATTTTATTCCCCAAAGGGCTTTGTACAGAGAAGACAGGTAGTAATATTTGTTGAATTAAATTAAATTGCATTGTATTGCACTGCACTGGTTTGAACTGAATTGAGTTTACTACTTCCTGGCCTGCTCTAGCTGTTTTAGGCTTTTTCCCTGCTCTGTTCAGCTTCTCCCCCTTTCCCTCCTCTTGTTCACTGTGTCCATTATACAGCAAGAACTTTGTTGCCCAGTTAAACATTTCAGGGTCTTAGTAAAAGCTGATTATCTCACCAGTTACCATTTGCCAGCCTTCAGATGACTGCGAACAGAATGACCAGATAACAGAGGCTTAAGTAAAAGGACACTTAATTACCTCTCATAATAAGCAGTCTGAAGGTAGGTAGCTTCAGGTTTGGGGCAGGACTTATGTTATAAAGGACCCAACTTTTGTTGTCTTTCCTCTTTGTTATCTTAAGTTTGTTGATCCTTAGTCCCCAGGTTTAGCACCTCATGCTTATGGGATGTTTGCCATACTTCCAAGCATCATATCCTAAAATAGTCAAGTTCTTGGAAGGAATAAAATGTCAGGCCTCTGCTGTATCTTTGACAGAGATAAAAATCTTTGTCAGAAGTTTCCCCAGCTGATTTCCTCTTATGTCTCATAGGCCAACTTGGCCATTACTAAACCAAGCACAAGCAAAAGGAGATGGTGTTACCATTCTGATTTAGCCAAATCATGACTCATCCCTTGGAGCAAGAGGAAGATTCACCTTCCCTGAGCCTGGTACCATCAGGAAAAAATGGGGTCCTAAAAACTAAGGAAGAAGGAGGGATGGATGTTGGGTAGGAAACCAATGGTGTCTTCCATACCCATATTTTTGGTCCATGTAACTTAGGCTTGAGAACATTCAATCCAACATTTATTGAGTGGCTACTGTGTAGCAAAAACAGTTATTTTACCACTGAGGCAGGTAACAGGTCAGGTTTTAAAATACTGAGTAGATCCTTCTGCCTACCACCTTTCGTTGGCCTCTCTTATTCCTTGGAGGCCTTTCCTGCTTGGGATACTGAATCAGCCCTCTGGGTTCTGCTCAGTTCTAAATCAATATTGCAGCCACTTGCCTCACCATCTTGGTTGGTGCAGCTAGTCCTGACTTTGGAAACCCTGTATTCCTATCATCTTTGTTCTGTTTGTGGTGGACCTTGTCCTCTGTACTCCTGGTCTCCCCTTCAGCTCCTCCCTTTAAAATATTTTACCACCTATTCTCCTTTCTGTCTGTGATGAATCTCCCTCATTCCCAGTTTCCATCGGTCAGTCTCAATGTCGTCTTCAAGCTTGTTTGCTCACTCTCTTCTTCCTACACCATTCACTCTCTTCAACCTCGTGCCTTGCATTACTTTGTTCTTGAGGAGTCACCTGCTCACCTCTGCTGACTGTTCCCAACTTGAACACAGTCCTTGGCTTAGAAAGTTCCAGTGAGTCCCCACTGCCTGTTACATGAAGTTTCTAGCCTGACAGAAGGATAGCCACTGAGCCAATAACAGTGTTGTCTATGTAGAAGAGACTTGAGTGAGAGAAGAAGGTGTTGAGGGGTTCCGTATTACTTGAATCTTTTACTGCAAGAATGTATTCTGTGTAACTTGCAAAATTTAAAAAGAAAAAACCTCTAGTCTAGCATTCAAAGTTTTCCACGTTCTTTCCAAGTCCTCTTCCACTGCTCTTCTACACGAACTTTCCTCTCCATTCAAATTGGCATCCTTCCTACCCTCAAGACCAGGCTTGAATCGTTGTACAAACACAACCTAGTATCAAATGACTCATGCCTTTCCTGCCAGACTTAATTTCTACCCCTTCTTTAATCTTCCAAGACCTAGACTGTCTAACAATTTGCTCAAGAGCCCCCATCCCACCTCCTGGCAGCCACCACCCCTCCCCATGAGTCTCCCACCAGCTCTTCCTTCTCTGAACTCCGAAGCACTTTTGCTGTTGTACATCAGGGTTCTGAACACATCTGCCCCTTTGTGTCATTGATCTCTGCTCTTTGGGTACTGCCTAATAGAGCATCCATTCCCACTGCCTTTATTCATTCACATTCTGATTTTAGCTGACGACACGGAATGTAGCTGGAGTGACCGAAACAGGATTTCACCTTACAAAAGTGAGCTTTAAGATGTGGTCTCCAGAAAGGCCTTGCCTATAAACTGGAATACCTGAACTATTCATTTGACTTTTAAATGTAATATCTCTGATATTGTAGCCTTGAGGCATTACTTAAATGCCACATTGTTATTTACTATTCTTATTTATCTCATCCCCATAACAAGATTGTAAACCACATGGACAGTGTCCTATCTTATTTCTATTTACCCCCCACAGTATCTTTCCTAGTAAATATGTGTTGGTTTGATTTTAATCCTATTTTCTTACATTTTCTTCATATGAAGAAAATGCAGATCAGCACTCAAGACTCATTTTTTAAATACTTAAGACCCTACATTTGAGTTTGCGGGTTGATGTTTCCAACCCCCTTTGTATAAGTAAGTGGTTCCTCTAGCCCTATAAGCACCTACTTGGAGGTACAAAGTCTTCAAGCGCCTTCCCCAGGTTTCTACTTTCCTCCCTAATCTGTAGGAGGTTGAGAATGAAGGGAATTCGTTCTGCCAGTTGGTTAGGTTGCCTGGAGATGGCCTGGTCCGCTCATCTCCTTGAGATTATTTTGTTTAGAAGCTTGTGAACTGCACACAGCTCTGCCCGCTCTCTGGCCTGAAGAAGACAGCATGGAGTAGGCCAAAAGGAACAAAATGGAGGCGGGGAGCCGGGTGGGGTAATCAGAAAAGCTGAACGCAGAGAGCTGAGGTTCACTGCCTGAAGTTGCTGTGAAGCTGGTGGGAGGGGTAGCACCACAGCCCCCGCCTGTGGCTGCTGCTCTTTGGGTTTAGTAATTGTATTCTGAGTAGCATTTAGACAGGCCTAGAATGTGAATTCTTGCAGGGGAGGCAGCCAACACAGTCCTGCTTTGTTCCAGTTCTTTGAGGACTAAGGAAATAATTTTTAAAACAATACCCTCCTTCCTGGGCTGTCACTTGTTTGTTTGCTCTGAGGATTTCTCAGTAACTCTTTGGTCTCTGTTGTGTGTGTGCTCCTAACTCTGTGCTCCTAACCACAAGCAGGAATTGATAGAAAGGAGGGTTTGGGTTTATATGAAAGGCTGGGGATGTATTAATTGTGACATTCTACGTACGTTGGACACTCATAAAGGGCCATGGACCAGGGTCTCTCATTCACTGTTCCTTTAGGCGTCCATTCAATAAACACATTCTAGGCCTTGGTTTTGTGTCTAGGACCATTCTAAGAACTATTTGGGGTAGAAAAGAAGTAAAAGACATGGTTCTTGCCTCAAGAAGCTGTAGTGAGCATATAATAATATTATTATTAATAATGACTGACACCATTTATTGAATCCTTTTTAGTCTGACCAGAAACCAGGCTAAAGACATTATAGATATTGCTCAGTTTGATCAGCCAACACTTCTTGAGCACTTCTTGTCTAGGCACTGTGCTAGGGGCTGGAGTAGGGGTCTTAGTCTAGCAGGAAGACAGATATCATTAAACAAGTGATTACAGGCATGCAGGGGTGCCGTGTCACTCTCAAGGGTACTCCTCCCAGCAGCATTGTTACTGAACCAAACAGATCCACTCACCTGCACGCAGTAAAGGCAATCTACTGACATCCGGTTGTGGTGAAGGAAAGTGCGGCGTTTATTGTGAGGCGCCAGACAAGGAGAACAGGTGGCTCATGCTCTAAAACCCTGAAGTCCCCGAAGGGTTTCAGCAAAGCATTTTCAAAGGCAAGGTGAGGGAAGGACATCCCAAGGTGTGTGATCAGCTCATGAACATTTTTCTGGTTGGTTGATGGCGAGGTTGAAGGTGGTGTCACAGGGGTTAACATTATCAATCTTTAGGTGCCAGTAGGTCTGGGGGCTACATGCTCATGATCACTATGTAGTCCATTTCTTCCATTTGGTGGTGGTTTTAGCATCTGTATAACAACCCAGGAAATACACATCAGATACTATTATCTAAGTACTTCAGAGAGAAACTACAGCATAGGGGTCTGTCCTGGGAAGGCCCCACAGGGTCCTGCTCAATTACAGTATCAGATCACCTACAGCTTGTTAGAAATAACAAATGTAGGGCCCCACCCCAGACATGCCATATTTTAACAAGATCACTGGGTGATTCATTTATATGTACACTGAAGTTTGGGAAGCACTGGCCAGCAGACAGGGATTAGCTTGGTCTAAAGTAGAGGATGAAGGAAGGCCTCGCCCAGGCAGTGACTGTTAAACCGAGATGTGATGAGGACCCAGCAGGAAAGAAGATGACAGTTGTGGCTGGGATGGAGCGAGTTTCAGACAATGGGAACAGCCTGTGAGCATGTGGGGCTGTGAAATACAGTATGGTAGCTGAGCAGAGGGATAGGTAGGAGCCAGGAGGGGAAGGCCTGGTAAACCAGGGTAAGGAATTTAGATCCAGTGAGAATGGATTGAAGAGATACTGTCCCCAATGTATAGATGAGGCCACCAAAGCTCAGATAGGTTGAGTAATTGGCCCATAGCCACACAGTTAGTAATTCACTGGTAAACTAATCAAAGCTGGGATGTATATCCAGGTCTCTAATTCTGAAGCCCATTTATGAACCACTACATAATTTTGTCCTCTCAAGTCATTAACAAGACAAAATATACACACAATATAATTTTTAATGCATCTCTGTATAATTTAGGATTTGAAGACTCCTATAATGGCTTAGATAAAACAAGGTGATTAAATTTGGAATAAAATAATAAAACCCATGAACTGAGAGGAGATATAAATTCCATCTGAGCACAGATTTTTCCCCCGCTAAGTTTCTTAGGAGATACGGTATAAAAGGAGACACTGTAAATTGTATAGCTAACCCTTGTTATCTGAAAAAATGAAGTAGACTTCTTCCTCAGGAAGAACCTTTTTCTTTTTCCTATCATTAAACTGTAAGAGGAAGCATGAAACGACTAATTGTGAGGGCAAAGCACTCTGTGATTAAACTAGGGTTGTGCTGCGAGGCTGAGAGAGCCCTTCCTTTCTCTCTGCCTGCAGGGTGGGCAGCATGGCTCATGGGGCCAGAAGCCAGGAGCGAGAGGCAGGGAGGGAACGGAGAGACCAAGTGCAGCCGGTGTGCTCTGCATCTCAGTCCAGATATGTGAGATTTGGGCATCAGAGGACGAGCTGAGTGCCTGATCTCCTCCCAGGAGCCTGACTGGGTCCTGTGTGGTTCATGGATTTCTGAGAGGTCAGATTGCAGGCGAGGAGAGAATACAGGCCCCTGTCCTTGGTGTTGGGGGAGGTTAAAAGAGGAGATGGGAGCCCTGGGGTTCAGGGGATTCTAAAGCTATTGGGAGATATGACCTTTAATCTTGGGTAGCTTCCAGTCTAATGGGAGAGGCACAGCCCCTGCCTTCGGACAGCTCCCAATGTGATGGGAGAGGCACAGCTCCTGTGTTCATGAAGTCACCCTGAAGAGGAGTGACAGACCAGCCCCAGGGAGCCCCCAGGCTGATGGGAGAGATAGAAAGCACAGACATAGGAGAATAAATAAGAGCACAATGATCAAAGTTACCAAAGCTATAAAGAAAAGTCACAGCCTTTCTGACTCCACACTGCCACCAGAGGGCTTTGAAACCTTCGCTTCTTCTTGCCTTTTCCTGGCAAGCTGCAAAAGCAGCAAGTGCTCATCACATCTGTAAAATGGGAAGCCAGTGAAGTCAGTCATGTCAGAGATTGTGCCCGTCTTGGCTGAGCCGGTCTCCTCTGCCCAGGGCTTGTTTCAGGTGTCTCCTTATGGCCCTGGCAGGAGGGAAGGAGAAGCTCCTGAACAGAGACAGATAGCTGGCCACACCCAGGCTGTCTCTCTGCTCCCCTCATCCAAACCCCAGCTTGGCTCACAACTCACACTCCGCTGTGCAGGCGAGGCTGGTGGCACGGGTTGGGCCAGTTCCCGCCTCTGGAGGACAGCTGTGCCTCTAGAGCACTGTCTAGCACGCGTTGTATTTGTCTGGCCATCCTTGGCAAAAATGGAATCCTTCTGTCTCCCCGCCCTTCCTCCCCAGCACCTCCCCTGGAGACCATGACTGCTGATGTCAGGCAAGAGAGAAAGAGAACTCGAGGTCTACTGAAGGCGATGTTGGATTAATCAGGAAGCTCTTGCTTTTGTCCCACAGATGACTTACATGTCACCTTGAGCAAATTCTCCTCCATTCCTTTTCTCTGCTACCAGGACCACCGTTTTCCCATCAATATTAAACTAAGGAAGCATGGTGGACAGGAAAGACCACGTGATGTGAAATCATGAGACCCAGGTTCAATTCCTGGCTCTCCTGCTTCTAACTGTATGACCTTGGGTAAGGCGAATCCATTTTCCCTCAGATAAAGGATTTTTTTAAATTTCCTTATTTTTTTGGCTGAGTCGGGTCTTAGTTGCAGCACACGGGGTCTTCATTGAGGCATGCAGGATCTTTCTTTACGGCGTGAGTTCTCTTCGTTGCAGCGCTCGGGCTTCTCTCTAGTTGTGACGTGCAGGATCTGTAGTTTGCGGCACGTGGGTTCTCTAGTTGAGGCACGCGAGCTCAGTAGTTGTGGCTCACGGACTTAGTTGCCCTGCGGCATGTGGGATCTTAGTTCCCTGCCCAGGGATCAAACCCGCGTCTCCTGCATTGGAAGCCAGATCCTTTACCACTGGACCACCAGGGAAGTCCCCAGATAAAGGATTTTTAAAAATCACTTGAGCTTCAGTTTTTTTACCTGTAAGATGGAAATTATGACAGTAATGTCTACCATACTGGGAGGTTATGAGGGTCAATTATAGTGAATATGCTGAAATACTTTGACAATTTTAAATCATTTAATAACCAGTGTTATTTTTTGAAGGGGAGATAGATACCCTTCCCTTTCCTCCTCACATGGTTGTGGTGGTGATAATATTGAAAAAAAAGATCATATGTGAAAACAAAAAGTTTATTAAAATATAAGAGATTAATATTAGCCAAAATAAATATTGAGTCCACACAGGTTTGAGAGCCTGAGCGGCAGGAACAGCTAATTCATGATCAACACTATGTAGGGCTGAGGGGGAGAAAGGATAAGTGGGAAACCAGGTCTCAGGCTCAGAGAACCCAGAGCCTAGAGGGAGAAATAAGACTAAGAGTCATGGCAGTAATACATAATACTAACTGCTGCATTTCAGACTAAGTGCTGGGGAGGTTCAGAGGACTCCAGGAAGCCTGTGTGGAGGAGATACTTTTTACTATAGCTACATGTGTAAGTGTATTTATTTATTCAACAAATATTTTTGACCACCTTCTATGGGCTGGACACTGTTCTAGATGTCAGTAATATAATGGTAAATAGATAAAATCCCTGTATTTCAAGGAACTTACATTTTAATAGGGAAAGACAGGTAATAACCAAGCTAAAATAAGTAAAAATATGTGGTACATTAGGAGGTAATAAGTGCTAAGAAGTTATAAAATAAAGCAGGTAAGGAGGACAGAGAGGGTTGTTGGGGCAAGATGGTTTGTAATTTTAGGCACAGTGACCAGGAATTCCTTACTGAGAAGGGAACGTGAGAGCAAAGGTCAGAGGGAGAAAAATAAAGCAGTAGACGAGAATGGTGGTGTGGACCAGGAGAAGAATAGCAGAGGAAACGAGGAGAGAGCAGACTCCTTTTCCAGGAAGAGGTGATAGGATTTGCTGATGCTCAGGGGCAGGGTGAGAGGGAGAGAGCGGAGTCGGAGATGACTCGAGGGTTTGTCATGAACTCCTGGAAGAGTTGTCATTAAATGAAACGGGATTCCACTGTGCCGGTGGAGTCGGAGGAAGAAGGTGAGATCAGGAGCTGAGTTTCAGACTCTGAGACACTTGTTAGAAATACAATCGGAGATGCCACGACGGCAGTTAGACACGTGGGTCCCAAGTTTGGTGGAGAGGTCTGGGCTAGAGATGTAAAACTGGGAGTTTTGAGCATACAGATGGTGTTTAATGCTGTGAGACTAGATGGGATCACAAGGCAGAGGGCCCATGTAGAGAAGACCTCCTAGGACTGAGCCTGGAGTACTCCAACACTAGAAGTTGGGAGGAAGAGGAGGATCCAGCAGATGAGATGGAGAAGGAACAGCAATAAGGAAGGAGGAAAATCAGGAGATTGTGCTGTTCCAGATGTCAAGTGAAGGAAGTGCTCCAGGAGGACAGGGTGATCACCTGTGTTAGGAGCAAGAAAGATGAGAGCTAGGAGTTTATTTACCCCTGGACTTAACGCTATTGAGGTGACCTTCATAAGACCAGTTTTGGTTGAATTGTCGGGGGGAATCTTGACTGGTACGGGTTTAAATGAAGTTTGGAGAAGAGAAATTGGAGGACGTAAGCGTGGGCAGATCTGTAAGGATTTTTCCTGTAAAGGGAAGAGAAATAGGGCCATAGCCAGAGGCAAGAGTGTGGGCAAGAGAAGGCTAATCTGTGGGTTGGGATAAATCACAGCATTGTAAGCTGGTGGGAAGGATCCAGTAATGATGAGGCAGGAGGAAGAGAAGAATTGCTGGAGCACTGTTGCTGAGTGGGCAAGAGGGGATGGAGTCCAGAGCACAGATGGGCCATCCACAGATATGGGAGAGAAGGTGAAACATACAAGACAGAGGTAGGTAGGCAAATGGAGCGGTGGCACCTGTGGAAGTTCTTACTCATTGCTTCTATTTTCTGTCAAAGAATAAATGTGACCATCAGCCAAGAAATGGTGGGGGAATCCCAGTTTAAAAAAAATAAAGTGTAAGGGAAAAAACAGAGATGCAGCCCCAGTTTCTTTAAAAAAAAAATAAAGTGTAAGGGAAATAAAGAGATGAAATTTACAGTTTAAAAGAGACATAATTATCAGCTAATGTGTGGACCTTATTTGGATTCTGATTCAAACAAACAGTAAAAAAAATGGACATTTGTGAGCCCATTGGAAATTCAGACATTGAATGGATATTTGATAATAAAAATTATTGATAATTTTGGAGGTGTGATGTTACTGAGGTTATGTTTTGTAAAAGGGTCATCTTTTAGAGATAGATGCCAAAAAATCAACATTTATAGATGAAATTATACAGTAACAGGGGTTTGCTTCAAAATAATCCAGTGGAGAAGTGGGGGAGAAGTGTGTGTGTGTGTGTGTGTGTGTGTGTGTGTGTGTGTTAGATAATATGTGATTGGCCTTGGGTCAGTAATTGTCGATGTTGGCTGGTGTGCATATAGAGATTCACTCACTATACTTCATAGTACTTCATTATACTTCATAATAAAAATTAAAACAAAGGAAAAAAGAATGGGGAAGGAGAGATTGGAGGTTAAGAAGAAAGGGGAAGGTATGAATTGCCATCTGGGAGAGCAGATGAGGGGGAGATGCATTTGATTGTCACATGCCATTAAAGGCCCCCTTAAGATTCAAAAGCATGAATTAAAATGAAGCCAGACAGCATCGAGGTATGTATTTCCTCAGCCACGAGCAGCTGCACATGTGGGGGCACAGAGTAGGTGAAGCGTTGTGGGATTAGCCACCCAAGTACAGGAATTGAGAATATCATCCTCCCATTGTGTTGATAAAGTCTTGGAGGACTGGGGTTCTGTCTTTGCTTCAGTGACTTCACAGCTAATTTGACTGGCTGATTCCCTAGCCCACCCACATGTTTTGACTAAACTCGATACTCTATCGCAAGTACTTTAAAATGCTTTATTTGGAGGTGCTAAGTGGAGGGAGGAATATGGGGATATATTGTTTAATGGGTACAGAGTGTCAGTCTGGGAAGATGAAGAAGTTCTTAGGATGGATGGTAATGATGGTTGCACCACAAGGTGAATGTACTTAATGCCACTGAACCGTACACAAAGTGGTTAGAATGGTAAATTTTATGTTATGTATATTTTACCACTTTTTAAAAAAAAGATTTACTTGGTTGCATCTACAAGCAAAAAGAAGTGGGTATAGAAGTGGTTTCAATTGCCTTGTGTCTCATGCTCCTCCCCTTTGGTCCTAAGTAGCGGGTAATCTTGGTTTGCGAGTCCTCTCCCCATGTGCACATGGCTGGGACAAGTGTGATAGTAATGCCTCTCATGAACAATGTCAGATCCCCATTTTCTTTTTTTTTATTGAAGTATAGTTGATTTACAATGTTGTGTCAATCTCTGCTGTACAACAAAGTGACTCAGTTTTACACATATATACATTCTTTTTTTAATATTCTTTTCCATTATGGTTTATCCCAGGAGATTGGATATAGTTCCCTGTGCTCTACAGTAGGACCTTGTTGTTTATCCATTCTAAATGTAATAGTTTGCATCTACCAGTCCTGAATTCCCAGTCCATCCCTCTCCCTCCCCGCCCCACCCCCCACCTTTGCAACCACAAGTCTGATCTCCTTGTGAGTCTGTTTCTGTTTTGTAGATAGGTTCATTTGTGCCATATTTTAGATTCCACACATAAGTGATATGATACGGTATTTGTCTTTCTCTTTCTGGCTTACTTTACTTAGTGTGATAATCTCTAGTTGCATTCATGTTGCTGCAAATGGCATTATTTTGTTCTTTTTATGGCTGAGTAATATTCCGTTATATATATGAACCACATCTTCTTTATCCATTCATCTGTCGATGGACATTTAGGTTGTTTCCATGTTTTGGATGTTGTGAATAGTGCTGCTATGAACATAGGGGTGCATATCATTTTGAATTATAGTTTTGTCCAGGTATATGCCCAGGAGTGGCATTGCTGGATCATATTTTCGGTCCATACTGTTTTGTGTAGTGGCTGCACCAACTTAACACTCCCACCAACAGTGCAGGAGGGTTCCCTTTTCTTCACACCCTCTCCAGCATTTGTTATTTGTAGACTTTTTAATGATGGCCATTCTGACTGGTGTGAGGTGACACCTCATTGTAGTTTTGATTTGCATTTCTCTAATAATTAGTGATGTTGAGCATCTTTTCACGGGCCTACAGGCCATCTGTTTATCTTCTTTGGAGAAATGTCTATTTAGGTCTTCTGCCCATTTTTCTATTGGGTTGTTAGTTTTTTTTGTTGTTGAGTTGTATGAGCTGTTTGTATATTTTGGAGATTAAGCCCTTGTCAGTTGCCTCATTTGCAACTATTTTCTCCCATTCCGTAGGTTGTCTTTTAGGTTTTTTTATGGTTTCCTTTGCTATGCAAAAGCTTGTAAGTTTGACTAGGTCCCATTTGTTTTTGTTTGTTTTTATTTCTATTGCCTTGGGAGACTGACCTAAGAAAACATTGGTACGATTTATGTCAGAGAATGTTTTGCCTATGCTCTCTTCTAGGAGTTTTATGGTGTCATGTCTTATATTTAAGTCTTTAAGCCATTTTGAGTTTATTTTTGTGCATGGTGTGAGGGTGTGTTCTAACTTCATTGATTTACATGCGGCTCTCCAACTTTCCCAGCACACTTGCTGAAGAGACTGTCTTTTTCCCATTTTATATTCTTACCTCCTTTGTCGAAAATTAATTGACCATAGGTGTGTGGATTTGTTTCTGGGCTCTCTATATTCTGTTCCATTGATCCGTATGTCTGTTTTTGTTCCCATACCACAGTTTTGATTACTGTAGCTTTGTAGTATTGTCTGAAGTCTGGAGAGTTATATCTTCTGCTTTGTTTTTGTTCCTCAGGATTGCTTTGGCAATTCTGGGTCTTTTATGATTCCATATAAATTTTTGGATTATTTGTTCTAGTTCTGTGAAAAATGTCATGGATAATTTGATAGAGTCAGATTCCCATTTTCACTTGTTAGCTTGTTCTGTGAAGCATGTCGTTGAGGCCCAGTTGGGAGTCAAAGACTCAGGGTGTTTCCCATATCCCTGATGATGGCTCAGCCTTTGTAGAGTGCTGCCCTCACCCCCTCCTGTCTACCAGTTTGTGATCTTTTCCAGGTCTCTTCCATCTGAAGCAGGAGCCTATCTTTCACTGGAGCATTTCTTCCTAGGTTCTAGTCACAGAACTAGGGGTCCAATTGCTATGACATACCTACTTTATCTTCTTTAAGAAGAGTTTTCTATAAATCAAAACATTTCTCTGGCAAGGTCATGTTACCATTACAAATTTGTCTGTCATTCATGGTATATTTTAAAACCAAGACATATGGAATATATAAACCAAGTGTAATTATACCCCTTTTCCCCCTTGGGCATAATGACAATTTTCTGATATAATCACAAAGAGAACTTTTAAAAGTAATCCAGGGTCATTCACAAAGTAGCAGTTGGAATCTTGCTTTATTGCTGTGAACTAGGCTTCCACGTGGCATCAAAGGAGTGTGGGCTCTGGAGACACCCACCAACCTGGGTTTGAGTCTTGGCTCTGCCACTCACCAGCTGAGAGATGCTAGGCAAGTTTTTGTTTTTTTTTAACATCACTAGGCTTCAGATTTCTAATGTGTAAAATCAGGATAATGATGCCTTCCTTATAGGAATGTTGTAAGGATTAAAAGTGATGGTTAGCGTAAGAATGGATGTGTGTTCTTAATTTGCCCTCATTGCTGCTGCCTGTTTTAACAAACATGGCTGAGAAAGGATTAGAACGTAGATAGCTGTGTGACAGAGAGATCATTGAACATCTCTGAGCGTTATTCACATTTCTCATCTATTTCTGCATCACTTTTCTCATCACATTGAATGATAGAATTCAATTAGAGATTTCTGAGATCCTTTCATTTTAGGTAATCTAGGATTCCTTTGACCCATTGGAACAGACTTTTGCGGGGGAGAACCTTAGGTACACAGCATTGGATTAATTATAATCCTTGATTCATGATTAATTCTCATCATTGGTCCATGCATGCCCTGCTGTTTCTCTTCTCTCTTTTATTCCTTCTCTCCCTCCTTCCCCCCTTCCTTCCTTCTTACCTTCCTTCCTTGCTACCTGCTTTCTTTCCTATTTGGCTATTTTTGTACCTACTTATCTATAGTAATATTGTAAGTACCTGCAAATCTACCACCTACTGCAAAAAGTAGGACTTTGAGAATAGCAAATATCTAACCTTATGGTCCCACTACAACCGTTCAGCTGATCTCTCCACCTCCCCCACTACCAGAAGTAATCATTATCTTTCTTTTTTAATTGTAGTAAGATATACATGACATAAAATTTACCATTTAAACCATTTTTAAGTGTGCAGCTCTGTAGTGTTAAGTACCTTCACATTGTTGTACAACTAGTCTTCGGAACTCTTTTCATCTTGCAAAACTGAAAGCCTGTACCCATTAAAGAACAGCTCCCCATCCCTCCTCCCCCGGCAACCACCATTCTACTTACGTCTCCATGAAATCTGACTACTTTAGGTACCTCATATAAGTGGAATCATACAGTATTTGTCCTTTTGTGACTGACTTATTTCAATTTACATAGTATCCTCAACGTTTATCCATGTTGTAGCACACGTTAGAATCCCCTTCCTTTTTAAGGCTGAATAATATTCCATTGTATGTTTATACCACATTTTGTTAATCCATTCATCTGTTGATGAACGCTTGGGTTGCTTCCACCTTTTGGCTATCTTAAATAATGCTGCTGTGAACATGGATGTGCAGATATTTCTTTGAGACCTTGCTTTCAATTCTTTTTTATATATACCCAAAAGTGGAATCGCCAGATCATATGATAATTCTGTTTTTAATTTTTTGAGGAACCACCATGCTGTTTTCCATAAAGGCTGCACCATCTTACATTCCCACCAACAATGTAGGAGGGTTCCAGTTTCTCCACATCCTCACCAACACTGTTATTTTTTGTTCCTCTTTCAGCACTTGATATCATCAGATTTAATAATTTTTGCAAATCGAATGAGTGTAAATTGGTATCTCATTATGGTCTTGATTTGCATTTCCCAATCATCAATATGTTTATTAGCCATCTTTCTATTGGATTGTTTATCCTCTTATTTACTTATAGAACTTATTTATATATTCTTGATAGTAATCCTTTGTCAGATGTGTATATCCAATATCTTCTCCTAGGTTTTAATTTGTCTTTTCCCATACCTTAAGAGGTTTTTTCCCCAAGTTGGGTCTATTGAGGTATAACTTAGATAGAATAAAATTCACGTTTGTTAGGTGTACAGTCCTATGAATATTACAAACACATACAGTTATGTAACCACCACTGTAATCAAAATACAGAGCATTTCCATCATTCCATAAAGTTCTCATGTACCCCTTTTTTGTTAATCTTCTACCCCCCAATCCCAGCTTCTGGTAACTACTGATCTTTATTATGTCCCTAGAGTATGCATTTCCTAAAATGTCATATAAATGAAATCATATAGGATGTAGTCTTTTGAGACTGGCTTCTTTTACTTAACAATGCACTGGGGATGCCTCTGATTTGCTGCATGTATTAGTAGATCATTTCTTTTTATTGGTAAGCAGTATTCCATAGTATTATGTACCACAGTTTATTTATCCACTCTCCTGTTGACAGATATTTGGCTTATTTCTAGTTTTTGGCAATTATGAATAAACTTGCTATACATATTCACATGTAGGTTTTTGTGTAGACATATATATTCATTTCTCTTTGGTGAATACCTAGGAGTGGGATTACTGGGTTATATGGTAACTGTATGTTTCACTTTCTAAGAATCTGCCAAACTGTTTTCCAAAGTAGATGTACTATTTTTTTATTCCCACCAGCAATGTATGCAAGTTTCAGTTCACATCCTCACCAGCACATGGTATTGTAAGGTTTTTAGTTTTGGGGGTTTTTTGAGCTATTATTCTAACAGGTATATAATGGTATCTCATGGTATCTCATTGTGGTTTTAATTTGCACCTCCCTAATGACTAAGGGTGTTGAACATCTTTTTGAGTGCTTATTTGCCAAATATATCTTCTTTGGTGAAGATCTGTTTAGATCTTTTGCTTATTTTTTATTGGGTTGTTTGTTTTCTTATTATTCAGTTGAGAATTCATTGTATATTCTGCAACCATCCCTTTATCAGATTTATGTTTTTCAAACGTTTTCTCTCAGTCTGTGGCTTGTCATTTTGTTCTCTTACCAGTGTCTTTCCAGTGGCTGTGCAGACCCCTCTAGCCTCTCCTGGTTGTTCCTCCCCTTACTATGCAGCAGGCAGAGCTGCAGGGGCCCACTTGATGCTGGCCTCCCCACTATCACCAGCAATCACTCTGGGCACATTTTTTAAATGAAGCATAATTGATGTACAATATTGTATAAGTTACAGGTGTACAATATAGTGGTTCACAATTTTTAAAGGTTATACTCCATTTATAGTTACTGTAAAATATTGGCTATATTCCCTGTGTTGTACAACATATCCTTGTGGCTTATTTTATACGTAATGGTTTGTACCTCTTGATCCTCTACCCCTATACCCTGGGCACATTTTGAAGATAATGTGTCTCCACATTGTTTACTGTTCTGTTTGACTGGTCTAACTTTGCTGAAACTGTGAGTGAGAGTGCTCACATCTGTCTGGAACTTTCCAGAGTGAATGCCCATCTTTCTTGCATTTAGAGAACCTCTTTTTCCTCTTGCTGATGGCTTCAGAATGCAGGTCCAGCTGTACTGAAATAACAGTGTCGGATTTTAGTGGGATTTTTTTGCTCATTTGGAATGTGAGACCCACTTAGTGAAGCAAGTTATCAAGGAAGGCTAACGAATCTCTTTTCTTGGAAATGTCATTTTTGAACATTCATGATGCTCTTAGCATTGGGCAATTTGTTCTGAGGAGCAATTGCTTTTAAATACATCTAGGTTTTAGAAATACTGTCAAAATTCTGTAATCTGTGCTAGCCTGTAATGAGAATATGTTAAAAAATTATTTCCATCCAGTTTGTATTACTTTATACGATAGCAGATTTTTCTTTCCTAATTTGTTTTCCTATGCCTAACATTAAGTTGAATCTGCCAAAAGAAAGAAATGAGGTATAAAAATTGGAAATGAGGAGATATTATAATTATTTACAGGTGATATAATTATTTACATGGAATTCAAAAGGAATCAACTGAAAACTATTTTTAATTAATTTTTAAATTTTGAGACAATTATAGATTCATATGCAGTTACAGCAAATAATACAGAGAGATCATTTATACAGTTTGCCCAGGTTCCACCAGTAGTAACACCTTGCAAAACTAGGATATTGACGATATGCTGTCAAGATAAAAAACACTTCCATCACTACAAAGATACCTCTTGTTGACCTTTTATAGCCACACCCACCTCCTCCCATCACCACCCCCCTTCCTTAACCCGTGACAACCACAAATCTGTTCTGCATTTCTATAATTTTGTCATTTCCAGAATGTTATATAAATGGAATTACACACTTTAACCTTTTGGGTTGACTTTTTTCACTCAGCATAATTCTCTGGAGATTTATCTAAGTTAATGTATGTTTCAATAGTTCTTTCCTTTTTATTGCTGGGTAGTGTCCCATGATGTGGACATACTGCTGTTTTGTTTAACCATTCATCCATTAAAGGATACCTGGGTTGTTTCCAGTTTTGGGCTATTATGAATAAAGCCACTATAAACATTCTTGTACAGGTTTTGGTATGAACATAAGTCTTTATTTCTCTGGGATAAATGCCCAGAAGTGCATTTGCTGGGTTACATGATAGTTACATGTGTAGTTTTTCTTTTTAAGAAACTGCCGAACTGTGTTCTAGGCTGGACGTGCCATTTTACATTTCCACCAGCAATGTATGAGTGATCTAGTTTTTCCACCTCTTGTCAGCATTTGCTGTTGTCACTATTTTTTATTTTAGTCATTCTGATAGATGTGTAGTGATATCTCACTGGGTTTTTCTTTTTATTGTGGTTTTAATTTGCATTCCCCTGATGGTTAATGATGTTGAATATCTTTTCAAGTGCTTATTTGCCATCTGAATATCTACCTCAGTGAAGTGTCTTTACCATGACTTTGGCCATGTCCTAATTGGGTTGTTTGCATCTTTACTGCCGAGTTTTTAGGTTCTTTATTTTATATTCTAGTTATATTCTGTGACAAAGAGCTAGTTCTTTGTCATATGCATGGTTTCTCCCACCCTTATCTCCTGAAAAGCAAAGTTTTAAATTTTGAAGTCTAGTTTATCAATTTTTGCTTCTATGGATCTTGCTTTTGGCATCAAATCTAAGAACTGTTTGCCTAGATTTTCTCTTGTATTTATTCTACAAGTTTTATAGTTTTACATTTTAAGTCCACCATCCATTTGGAGCCCATTTTTGTATAAGGACTTGGGTTAAGAATTTTTTTTTTTTTTAGCCTGTGGATCCTATGGATGTCCAATTCCTCCAGCACCATTTATTGAAAAGGCTATCTTCCTCGATTGCTTTGGCCTCTTTGTCAAAAATCAGTTGAGCATATTTGTGTTGGGCTATTTCTGTGTTTTCAATTCTGTTCCATTGAACTATGTGTCTGTTCCTCCACCAATACCACATAGTTTTGATTACTGTAGCTATATAATGAGTCTTTCAATTGGGTAGCCTGATTTTTCCCATTCTTCTTCTTTTTCAAAATTATTTTAGCTATTCTAGTTCTTTTGTATTTCCATATAAATTTTAGAATAATCTGTCTATATCTACTAAAAATCTTGGAATTTTGATAAAGGTTGCTTTAAACCAGTGTATCAATTTGGGGAGAATTTGCATGTTTACTGCATTGAGTCTTCCAATCCATGAACATGATATGTCTCTCCATTTATTTAGATCTTTGATTTACTTCATCAGTAGTTTTCAGCATACAAGTCCTATACATGTTTTGTTCATTTTATACTTAGGTATTTATTTTTTTGAGGGACTGTACGTGGTATTTTAAATTTTTCCATGGGTTCATTGCTTATATACAGAAATACAATTGATTTTTGTGTGTTTACCTTGTATCCTGAGACTTTGATGGCTCCAGTTCTAAGACAATTTTTTGTAGTTTTCTTGGGATTTTTTACATAGACCATCATGTTATCAGTACATAGAAACAGTTTTATTTCTTCCATTCTGAATTGTACGCCATTTATTTCCTTTTCTTGTCTTATTCCAATGGCTAAAACGTCCAGCACTATGTTGAATAAGAGTGTTGAGTAGGAAGCCCCTTCATGGGCAGAGACTGCGGGTGGCAGAGGGGGGAAGCTTCAGAGCCACGGAGGAGAGTGCAGCCACAGGGGTGCGGAGGGCAAAGCGGAGAGATTCCCTCACGGAGGATCGGTGCTGAGTAGCACTCACCAGCCCGAGAGGCTTGTCTGCTCAGCCGCCGGGGCGGGCGGGGGCTGGGAGCTGAGGCTCGGGCTTCGGTGCTAGCCGGGAGGGAGTCCGGGAAAAAGTCTGCAGCTGCCGAAGAGGCAAGAGACTTTTTCTTGCCTCTTTGTTTCACGGCGCACAAGGAGAGGGGATTCAGAGCGCCGCCTAAACGAACTCCAGAGACGGGTGCGAGCCGCAGCTATCAGTGCGGACCCCAGAGGCGGGCGCGAGCCGCGGCTATCAGCGCGGACCCCAGAGACAGGCAGGAGACGCTAAGGCTGCTGCTGCCGCCACCAAGAAGCCTGTGTGCGAGCACAGGTCACTCTCCACACCGCCCCTCCCGGGAGCCGGTGCAGCTCACCACTGCCAGGGTCCCGTGATCCAGGGATGACTTCGCCGGGAGAACGCACGGCGCGCCTCAGGCTGCTGCAACGTCACGCTGGCCTCTGCCGCCGCAGGCTCGTTCCACATCCGTACCCCTCCCTACCCCCGTCCTGAGTGAGCCAGAGCCCCTGAAGCAGCTGCTCCTTTAACCCCGTTCTGTCTGGGCGGGGAACAGACGCCCTCAGGCGACCTACATGCAGAGGCGGGTCCAAATCCAAAGCTGAACCCCAAGAGCTGTACGAACAAAGAAGAGAAAGGGAAATCTCTCCCAGCAGCCTCAGAAGCAGTGGATTAAAGCTCCACAAACAACTTGATGTGCCTGCATCTGTTGAATACCTGAATAGACAACTAATCATCCCAAATTAAAGAGGTGGACTTTGGGAGCAGGATATATTAATTTCTCCCCTTTTCCTTTTTTTGTGAGTGTATATGTGTAGGCTTCTGGGTGAGATTTTGTCTCTATAGCTTTACTTTCACCATTAGTCCTAGGGTTACGTCCGTCTGTGGTGTTTTTTTTTTTACTTAAAAAAATTTTTTTTCCTAATAAATGTTTTCTTAATAATTTTTTCTTTATTTTCTATTTTTAGAAATTAAAAAAAATTTTTAGTAAGTTTTTTCATATTTTTTATTTTAAAAAATTAAAAATTTTTTTCTTAATAATTTGTTTCTTATTTTTTACTATAAAAATTAATTAATCTATTTTTAAAAATTAAAAAAAATTTTTCTGAATACATTTATTCTTAATAATTTTTTTCTTATTTTTTATTATAATAGCTTTATTTTATTTTATTTTATCCTCTTTCTTTCTTTCTATTTTTTTCTCCCTTTTATTCTGAGCCATGTGGATGAAAGGCTCTTGGTGCTCCAGCCAGGCATCAGGGCTGTGCCTCTGAGGTGGGAGAGCCAACTTCAGGACACTGGTCCACAAGAGACCTCCCAGCTCCACGTAATACCAAACAGCGAAAATCTCTCAGAGGTCTCTATCTCAACATCAAGACCCAGCTTCACTCAACGACCAGCAAGCTACAGTGCTGGACACCCTATGCCAAACAAGTAGCAAGACAGGAACACAGCCCCATCCATTAGCAGAGAGGCTGCCTAAAATCATAATAAGGCCACAGACACCCCAAAACACACCACCAGACGTGGACGTGCCCACCAGAAAGAAGATCCAACCTCATCCACCAGAACACAGGCACTAGTCCCCTCCACCAGGAAGCCTACACAACCCACTGAACCAACCTTAGCCACTGGGGGCAGATACCAAAAACAACGGGAACTACGAACCTGCAGCCTGTGAAAAGGAGACCCCAAACACAGTAAGATAAGCAAAATGAGAAGACAAAAAACCACACAGCAGGTGAAGGAGCAGGGTCAAAACACACCAGACCTAACAAATGAAGAGGAAATAGGCAGTCTACCTGAAAAAGAATTCAGAATAATGATAGTAAAGATGATCCAAAATCTTGGAGATAGAATAGACAAAATGCAAGAAACATTTAACAAGGATGTAGAAGAACTAAAGAGGAACCAAGCAACGATGAAAAACACAATAAATGAAATTAAAAATACTCTAGACGGGATCAATAGCAGAATAACTGAGGCAGAAGAACGGATAAGTGACCTGGAAGATAAAATAGTGGAAATAACTACTGCAGAGCAGAATAAAGAAAAAAGAATGAAAAGAACTGAGGACAGTCTCAGAGACCTCTGGGACAACATTAAACGTACCAACATTCGAATTATAGGGGTCCCAGAAGAAGAAGAGAAAAAGAAAGGGACTGAGAAAATATTTGAAGAGATTATAGTTGAAAACTTCCCTAATATGGGAAAGGAAATAGTTAATCAAGTCCTGGAAGCACAGAGAGTCCCATACAGGATAAATCCAAGGAGAAACATGCCAAGACACATATTAATCAAACTATCAAAAATTAAATATAAAGAAAACATATTAAAAGCAGCAAGGGAAAAACAACAAATAACACACAAGGGAATCCCCATAAGGTTAACAGCTGATCTTTCAGCAGAAACTCTGCAAGCCAGAAGGGAGTGGCAGGACATATTGAAGGTGATGAAAGGGAAAACCTACAACCAAGATTACTCTACCCAGCAAGGATCTCATTCAGGTTCGATGGAGAAATTAAAACCTTTACAGACAAGCAAAAGTTAAGAGAATTCAGCACCACCAAACCAGCTTTACAACAAATGCTAAAGGAACTTCTCTAGGCAGGAAACACAAGAGGAGGAAAAGACCTACAAAAACAAACCCAAAACAATTAAGAAAATGGTCATAGGAACATACATATTGATAATTACCTTAAATGTGAAAGGATTAAATGCTCCAACCAAAAGACACAGGCTTGCTGAATGGATACAAAAACAAGACCCATCTATATGCTGTCTACAAGAGACCCACTTCAGACCTAGGGACACATACAGACTGAAAGTGAGAGGATGGAAAAAGATATTCCATGCAAATGGAAATCAAAAGAAAGCTGGAGTAGCAATTCTCATATCAGACAAAATAGACTTTAAAATAAAGACTATTACAAGAGACAAAGAAGGACACTATATAATGATCAAGGGATCGATCCAAGAGGAAGCTATAACAATTGTAAATATTTATGCACCCAACATAGGAGCACCTCAATACATAAGGCAAATACTAACAGCCATAAAAGGGGAAATAGACAGTAACACAATCATAGTAGGGGACTTTAACACCCCACTTTCACCAATGGACAGATCATCCAAAATGAAAATAAATAAGGAAACACAAGCTTTAAATGATACATTAAACAAGATGGACTTAATTGATATTTAAAGGACATTCCACCCAAAAACAACAGAATACACATTTTTCTCAAGTGCTCATGGAACATTCTCCAGAATAGATCATATCTTGGGTCACAAATCAAGCCTTGGTAAATTTAAGAAAATTGAAATCGTATCAAGTATCTTTTCCGACCACAATGCTATGAGACTAGATATCAATTACAGGAAAAGATCTGTAAAAAATACAAACACATGGAGGCTACACAATACACTACTTAATAACGAAGTGATCACTGAAGAAATCAAAGGGGAAATCAAAAAATACCTAGAAACAAATGACAATGGAGACACGATGACCCAAAACCTATGGGATGCAGCAAAAGCAGTGCTAAGAGGGAAGTTTACAGCAATACAAGCCTACATCAAGAAACAGGAAACATCTCAAATAAACAACCTAACCTTGCACCTAAAGCAATTAGAGAAAGAAGAGCAAAAAAACCCCAAAGCTAGCAGAAGGAAAGAAATCATAAAGATCAGATCAGAAATAAATGAAAAAGAAATGAAGGAAACAATAGCAAAAATCAATGAAACTAAAAGCTGGTTCTTCGAGAAGATAAACAAAATTGATAAACCATTAGCCAGACTCATCAAGAGAAAAAGGGAGAAGACTCAAATCAATAGAATTAGAAATGAAAAAGGAGAAGTAACCACTGACACTGCAGAAATACAAAAGATCATGAGAGATTACTACAAGCAACTCTATGCCAATAAAATGGACAACCTGGAAGAAGTGGACAGATTCTTAGAAATGCACAACCTACCGAGACTGAACCAGGAAGAAATAGAAAATATGAACAGACCAATCACAAGCACTGAAATTGAAACTGTGATTAAAAATCTTCCAACAAACAAAAGCCCAACACCAGATGGCTTCACAGGCGAATTCTATCAAACATTTAGAGAAGAGCTAACACCTATCCTTCTCAAACTCTTCCAAAATATTGCAGAGGGAGGAACACTCCCCAACTCATTCTACGAGGCCACCATCACCCTGATACCAAAACCAGACAAAGATGTCACAAAGAAAGAAAACTACAGGCCAATATCACTGATGAACATAGATGCAAAAATCCTCAACAAAATACTAGCAAACAGAATCCAACAGCACATTAAAAGGATTATACACCATGATCAAGTGGGGTTTATTCCAGGAATGCAAGGATTCTTCAATATATGCAAATCAATCAACGTGATACATCATATTAACAAATTGAAGGAGAAAAACCATATGATCATCTCAATAGATGCAGAGAAAGCTTTCGACAAAATTCAACACCCATTTATGATAAAAGCCCTGCAGAAAGTAGGCATAGAGGGAACTTTCCTCAACATAATAAAGGCCATATATGACACACCCACAGCCAACATTGTCCTCAATGGTGAAAAACTGAAACCATTTCCACTAAGATCAGGAACAAGACAAGGTTGCCCACTCTCACCACTATTATTCAACATAGTTTTGGAAGCGTTAGCCACAGCAATCAGAGAAGAAAAAGAAAGAAAAGGAATCCAAATCGGAAAAGAAGAAGTAAAGTTGTCACTGTTTGCAGATGACATGATACTATACATAGAGAATCCTAAAACTGCCACCAGAAAACTACTAGAGCTAATCAATGAATTTGGTAGAGTAGCAGGATACAAAATTAATGCACAGAAATCGCTTGCATTCCTATATACTAATGATGAAAAATCTGAAAGTGAAATTAAGAAAACACTCCCATTTACCATTGCAACAAAAAGAATAAAATATGTAGGAATAAACCTACCTAAGGAGACAAAAGACCTGTATGCAGAAAATTATAGGACACTGATGAAAGAAATTAAAGATGATACAAATAGATGGAGAGATATACCATGTTCTTGGATTGGAAGAATCAACATTGTGAAAATGACTCCACTACCCAAAGCAATCTACAGATTCAATGCAATCCCTATCAAACTACCACTGGCATTTTTCACAGAACTAGAACAAAAAATTTCACAATTTGTATGGAGACACAAAAGACCCCAAATAGCCAAAGCAATCTTGAGAACGAAAAATGGAGCTGGAGGAATCAGACTCCCTGACTTCAGACTATATTACAAAGCTACAGTAATCAAAACAGTTTGGTACTGGCACAAAAACAGAAATATAGATCAATGGAACAGGATAGAAAGCCCAGAGATAAACCCACGCACATATGGTCACCTTATCTTTGATAAAGGAGGCAAGCATATACAGTGGAGAAAAGACAGTCTCTTCAATAAGTGGTGCTGGGAAAATTGGACAGGTACATGTAAAAGTATGAAATTAGAACACTCCCTGACACCATACACAAAAATAAATTCAAAATGGATTAAAGACCTAAGTGTAAAGCCAGACACTATCAAACTCTTAGAGGAAAACATAGGCAGAACACTCTATGACATACATCACAGCAAGATCCTTTTTGACCCAGCTCCTAGAGAAATGGAAATAAAAACACAAATAAACAAATGGGACCTAATGAAACTTAAAAGCTTTTGCACAGCAAAGGAAACCATAAACAAGACCAAAAGACAACCCTCAGAATGGGAGAAAATATTTGCAAATGAAGCAACTGACAAAGGATTAATCTCCAAGATTTACAAGCAGCTCATGCAGCTCAATAACAAAAAAACAAACAACCCAATCCAAAAATGGGCAGAAGACCTAAATAGACATTTCTCCAAAGAAGATATACAGATGGCCAACAGACACATGAAAGAATGCTCAACATCATTAATCATTAGAGAAATGCAAATCAAAACTACAATGAGGTATCATCTCACACCAGTCAGAATGGCCATCATCAAAAAATCTAGAAACAATAAATGCTGGAGAGGGTGTGGAGGTAAGGGAACACTCTTGCACTGTTGGTGGGAATGTAAATTGATACAGCCACTATGGAGAACAGTATGGAGGTTCCTTAAAAAACTACAAATAGAACTACCATACGACCCAGCAATCCCACTACTGGGCATATACCCTGAGAAAACCATAATTCAAAAAGAGTCATGTACCAAAGTGTTCATTGCAGCTCTATTTATGATAGCCAGGACATGGAAGCAACCTAAGTGTCCATCATCGGATGAATGGATAAAGAAGATGTGGCACATATATACAATGGAATATTACTCAGCCATAAAAAGAAATGAAATGGAGGTATTTGTAATGAGGTGGATGGAGTTAGAGTCTGTCATACAGAGTGAAGTAAGTCAGAAAGAGAAAAACAAATACAGCATGCTAACACATATATATGGAATCTAAGGGAAAAAAAAAAAAAAAGGTCATGAAGAACCTAGTGGCAAGATGGGAATAAAGACACAGACCTACTAAAGAATGGACTTGAAGATATGGGGAGGGGGAGGGGTGAGATGTGACAGGGTGAGAGAGTGTCATGGACATATATACACCACCAAATGTAAAATAGATAGCTAGTGGGAAGCAGCCACATAGCACAGGGAGATCAGCTTGGTGCTTTGTGACCGCCTGCGGGAGTGGGATGGGGAGGGTGGGAGGGAGGGAGATGCAGGAGGGAGGAGATACGGGAACGTGTGTATATGTGTAGCTGATTCACTTTGTTATAAAGCAGAAACTAACACACCATTGTGAAGCAATTATACTTCAATAAAGATGTTAAAAAAAAAAAAAAGAGTGGTGAAAGTAGACATCCTTGCCTTGTCTCCAGTTTTAGGGGAGAAAGCATTCAGTTTTTCACCATTAAGTATAATGTTAGCTGTGGATTTTTGTAGATTTTTAAAAATCAAGTTGAGGAATTTTCTCTCACTTCCTATGTTTCTGAGACTTTTTTTCTTTATCATGACTGGGTGTTGAATTTTGTCAAATGCTTTTTCTTCATTGATTGATATGGTCATGTGTTTTTCTTCTTTAGCTTGTTAATATGGTACATTACATTGATTGATTTTAGAATATTAAACCAGCCTTACATCCCTGGAATGAACCCTACTTGGTCATGGTGTATAATTCTTTTTATATATTACTGAATTTTATTTGCTAATATTTTGTTAAGGATTTTTGTATCTATATTCATGAGAGGTATTATTGATCTGCTAATTTTTTTTCCTTCCTTCCTTCCTCTTTCTCCCTTCCTTCCTTCCTTCCTTCCTTCCTTTCTTTCTTTCTTTCTTTCTTACTTTCTTTCTTTCTTTCTTTCTTTCTTTCTTTCTCTCTCTCTTTCTTTCTTTCTTATACTGTCTTCGTTTGATTTTGATATCAGGATAACACTGGCTACATCAAATGAATTCGGAAGTGTCCTCTCCTCTTCTATAGTTTGGAAGAGATTTTATAGAATTGGTGTTGATTATCTTTAAGAGTTTGTTAAAATTCTCTAGTGAAAGAATCTGGGCCTGGAGATTTCTCTTTGGGGAATTTTAAAATTATGAGTTCAATTTCTTTAATGATTATAAACCTATTCAAATTATCTAGTACCTACTGAGGACTGTGGTAGTTTGTGTTTTTCAAAGAATTGTTCCATTTCAACTAAGTTTTTTAATTTATGGGTGTGGAATTGTTCATAGTATTTTCTTAGTATTCTTTTGATGTCTGCAGGGTCTGTAATGATATTCGCTTTTTTCATTCCTGATGTTGGCAACTGTGTCATCTCTCTTTTTTTTCTTCTTCAGTTTTGCTAGAGGTTTGTCAATCATATTAACCTTTTCAAAGAACCAGTTTATTTCATTGATTTTTTTTTATTGTTTTTGTTTTCTATTTCATTAATTTCTGTTTTTTATTTCCTTCATTCTGCTTGCTTTGGGTTTATTTTGCTCCTCTTTTTCTACTTTCTTGAAGTGGGACCTTATACTACTGATTTGAAACTTTTCCTTTTTTTTTTAACATATGTATTTAGTGCTATAAATTTCCCTTCAGCACTGCTTTAGCTGTGTCCCACAGATTTGGATATGTTGTATTTTAATTTTCGTTCAGTTCAATGTATTTTTTTAATTTCCCTTGAAGCTTTCCCTTTGAATGATGCATTATTTAGGAAATAAAATTCAAAATAGTGGAATTCAAAATTAATATAAAACAATTCTTATTTTTAAATTTTATTAATTTTTGGCTGCGTTGGGTCTTTGTTGCTGTGTGCAGGCTTTCTCTAGCTGCGGCAAGTGGGGGCTACTCTTCATTGCGGTGCGCGGGCTTCTCATTGAGGTGGCTTTTCTTGTTGCAGAGCACGGGCTCTAGGCACGTGGGCTTCAGTAGTTGTGGCACGCGGGCTCAGTGGTTGTGGCTCATGGGCTCTAGAGCGCGGGCTCAGTAGTTGTGGCTCACGGGCTTAGTTGCTTCGCAGCATGTGGGATCTTCCCAGACCAGGGATCAAACCTGTGTCCCCTGCATTGACAGGTGGATTCTTAATGACTGCACCACCAGGGAAGTCCCTAAAACAGTTCTTTAAAATAGCTTAATGAAAGATCAAATGCATAATAATAAATATAACAAGAATGTATATAATCTATATGAGAAAACTTCAAAATGTAGTTGAAAAACCCCAAAGAAAATTTAAACAAATTTAAGGTATGTCACATTCTTAAGTAGATTCATCATCATAAATATGTCAATTCTCTCTAAGTTAATTTATAATTTTAATATGATTTTTTAAAAATACCATCTGATTAAAAAAAAAACTAGAGAATCTGATTTTGTAGTTCATGTGAAAAAAAAAGCAAAAATAAACAGGAAAATTCTTAAAAATCAAGTCAAATAAACTACAGTAATTAAAAGTGTGTGGTACCTGCGTATGAAGAGATAAATAGATGAGTGGAAGAGAAAATCCAGGAATAGACCCAAACACATAAGGGGGTTTAATATATGAAAAAAAAAAGGCATTTCAAATCAAAGGGTAAAATGTGAATTCTTCAGTACATGGTGTTGGGAAAGCCATCTTATATATTTATAAAGTTATAGTCCTCCCTCCTATGATTTCAAAGTAATTTCCAGATGAATAGAAGATTGAAACATAAATATTAAACTATAGAAATGCTAAAGAAAACATAGGAATACTTAAAAATATTCTTGAAATAAGAGGCCTAAGTATGACAAAAACAATGACAAAGATCTATAACTATGAAAAAACTTTTTTTTGCATGGCAAAACACCATAAATAAAGTCAGGATAAAAATAATGATATGGGCTTCCCTGGTGACGCAGTGGTTGAGAATCTGCCTGCTAATGCAGGGGACACGGATTCAAGCCCTGGTCTGGGAAGATCCCACATGCCGCAGAGCAACTAGGCCCGTGAGCCACAACTACTGAGCCTGCGCGTCTGGAGCCTGTGCTCCACAGCAAGAGAGGCCACGATAGTGAGAGGCCCGCGCACCGCAATGAAGAGTGGCCCCCGCTTGCCGCAACTAGAGAAAGCCCTCGCACAGAAACGAAGACCCAACACAGCCAAAAATAAATAAATAATAAATAAATTAATTTTAAAAAAATAATAATGATATGGACAGTTTGCAGCTCCTCTTATAAATAAAGGGGTAATTTTCCTAAAAAATAAAGAGTTCCTTCCTAAATATTAAAGAGGCAACTCTGAAACTGATAAGAATAAACCAACTACCCAGTAGAGAACTGGGCAAAGAATACAATAATTCAAAGAAAAGAAAAGTGCTCAACCTCACTATAGTAAGAGAACCACAAAGGGACACCAATTTCTATGCATCAGATGGTTAAAATTAAAAAATAATAATAACAACAGCATGTTGGAGAAGGAAAACAGGAACTTTTATAAATTGCTGTTGGGAGTTTAAGTTGTGAAAACTTTCATAGAGAACGATTTAGCCACATTCCCTTTGACCTAAGAATTCTGCATCCAAGAATTTATCCTAAAAATAATCTTGCAAATGAGAGAAATCATATTTATCCAAAGATATGTATTGCAGCAATTTTCTACCTCCAGGGATTACAAACATCCTAAATGTCTATCAGTAGAGGGTTGAGTAAATTATTATATGTTCATACAATGGAATACTATACAGCTGCTAAAAGTAATAAGGCAGTTTCATATGAACTAATATAGAAAGACATCTAAGAAATTAACTGAAAAAGGGAAGTTAGGAGAAAATTTGTATAGTATGCTATAATTTTTAAAGTGTATCTATGTATGCATGGACGTCTCTGGAAGGATACACAAGAGACTGGTAAGAGTGGCTGGTCGGGGAGAGGGGCTCAGTGGGACTAGGAAACTGCAGGACAAGATTGGGAGGGAAATTTACTTATATAATACTATACTTCTACTATACACTCTTATATCTTTTGAGTTTCATATCATGTGAAGGGGTTACCTATTCAAAAAACAAATAAAGTAAATTTTTAAATGTTTAAGTAAGAACCTCAAGCAAGAGACAGAGACAGAGAGAGTTCTTGTTCCCTGAGCTCAGACTAAATATCCAGAGGGAGGGAGCACATGAACCAGGCTCAGGACAAGTTTGACTTTGTACTTCTTCAGAAATAAGCATTTATAGAATCATGGAATTCCAAGGTGAAAAAGTCTTAGAGAGTCCCCAGACCCACTTTTCTTCTGTGGCAGAGGGAAGGACAATCTGAGAATGAACATTTGCTGAGAAGAGATCTGTAGGTACTCTCCAGGCAGACATTAAGGTATGAACACCGAGAGAGAGCAGGTGTCTGACCTTCTGGAACCTGGAGGCAGTGCCTGAGATGCCCAGCAACCTGACCATGGTCCCCACCCAGCTGGGCCTCAGAGCTGCTCTTCTTGCAGCTTGCAGGGTATCAGGTGTCTTTCTTGATCCCTGATCGTCCCCAGAGCATCATGTGTCCCTCCTGGAACCTTCCTATCCCTGGGTCAGCTGGAGAGTCTAGACCCTGGATTTGAAGCTGCACTTCTCATTTAACCCTGAAGTCCTGTGAGTGATGATAGAGGTATCAGGGTAATTGCAACCTCACTCATCTTTGAGGGTTTTCTGTTTCTCTCTCTTGATATCTGTCTATATATCTTCAAATCACAGTTCTCAGTGGATCCTCACAGCAACCGCATAGGGCAGATCTTATCCCCAATTTTCAAATGACAGTAAAATATTTATACAAAGATTTGTTTTCCAAGTACTTTTCTCATTGCAGCCCCCCATTAGCCTCACATAGGCAAGGAAAATGTTATTAATGCAGATATAAAAGATGAGAATATTAAAGAGGCAACTCTGAAATAGTGAGCCTTTGGGCTAAGAACATGTGGGCTTGAATCCTGACTCAAAGGATTCTTTACACTTATTTCCTCCAGGGTAAAGTGGGGATAATAATATCTATATCCTTGGTCACCATATAGGATTGTTGTTAGGATTAAATGACTATGGTTCTAAAGAGTTTCAAGACATTCGAAGATTTCTCATTTCTCAACCTGTTCTATCATTTAAAGTTTCTTTTTATTTTGAAAATGTGTTACAAAGAAGAGAGAATAATATAATGAACCTGATGTCTCTATCACTCTCTTCAACAATGATCAGTACAAGGCCAGTCTTGTCTCAGCGATACCTCTACCCACTCCTCCCTCTTTTGCTTTACTGACCAGATTTTAAAATAATAAAGTGTATTCCTAACATCCCTGAAAGGTGACTCACGGGTTATTTGGGGTTTTAAAGAATATTATTAGGGATTTATAAGATTTAAATGTTTAAACACATTTGTTATGTTTCGACCTATTGTAGTCATGATGCTTTTTAATGCTCAACTTGACCAGGGACGCCTTATGCTGGGTAGCTTCCAAGTCCTTTTGGCGTAACTCTAGTAATCTTTTTTTTTTTTAACATCTTTATTGGACTATAGTTGCTTTACAATGTTGTGTTACTTTCTGCTGTATAACAAAGTGAATTAGCTATATGTATACATATATCCCCATATCCCCTCCCTCTTGCGTCTCCCTCCCACCCTCCCTATCCCACCCCTCTAGGTGGTCACAAAGCACCGAGCTGATCCCCCTGTGCTATGCAGCTGCTTCCCACTAGCTATCTATTTTACATTTGGTAGTGTATATATGTCAGTGCTACTCTCTCACTACGTCCCAGATTACCCTTCCGCCTCCCCGTGTCCTCAAGTCCATTCTCTACGTCTGCGTCTTTATTCCTCTCCTGTCCCTAGGTTCCCCTAGTCTGAAGTCAGGGAGCCTGATTCCTCCAGCTCTGTTTTTCTTTCTCAAGCTTGCTTTGGCTATTCGGCGTCTTTTGTGTTTCCATACAAATTGTGAAATTTTTTGTTCTAGTTCTGTGAAAAATGCCATTGGTAATTTGATAGGGATTGCATTGAATCTGTACGTTGCTTTGGGTTGTATAATGATTTTCACAATGTTGATTCTTCCAGTCCAAGAACGTGGTATATCTCTCCATCTGTTTGTATCGTCTTTAATTTCTTTCATCAGTGTCTTACAGTTTTCTGCATACAGGTCTTTTGTCTCCTTAGGTAAGTTTATCCCTAGGTATTTTATTCTTTTTGTTGCAATGGAAAATAGGAGTGTTTCCTTAATTTTTCTTTCAGATTTTTTATCGTTAGTGTATAGGAATGCAAGAGATCTCTGTGCATCAATTTTGTATCCTGCTACTTTACCAAATTCATTGATTAACTCTACTAGTTTTCTGGTAGCATCTTTAGGATTCTCTATGTATAGTATCATGTCATCTACAAACAGTGACAGTTTTACTTCTTTTCCGATTTGGATTCCTTTTATTTCTTTTTCTTCTCTGATTGCTGTGGCTAAAACTTCCAAAACTATGTTAAATAATAGTGGTGAGAGTGGGCAACCTTGCTTGTTCCTGATCTTAGAGGAAATGGTTTCAGTTTTTCACCATTGAGAACAGTGTTGGCTGTGGGTTTGTCATATGTGACCTTTATTATGTTGAGGTAGGTTCCCTCTGTGCCTACCTTCTGGAGAGTTTTTATCATAAATGGGTGTTGAATTTTGTTGAAAGCTTTTTCTGCATCTACTGAGATGATCATATGGTTTTTATCCTTCAATTTGTTAATAGGGTGTATCACATTGATTGATTTGCGTATATTGAAGAATCCTTGCATTCCTGGGATAAACCTCATTTGATCGTGGTGTATGATCCTTTTAATGTGTTGTTGGATTCTGTTTGCTAGTATTTTGTTGAGGATTTTTGCATCTATGTTCATCAGTGATATTGGCCTGTAGTTTTCTTTTTTTGTGACATCTTTGTCTGGTTTTGGTATCAGGGTGATGGTGGCCTCGTAGAATGAGTTTGGGAGTGTTCCTTCCTCTGCTATATTTTGGAAGAGTTTGAGAAGGATAGATGCTAGTTCTTCTCTAAATGTTTGACAGAATTCACCTGTGACGCTATCTGGTCCTGGACTTTTGTTTGTTGGAAGATTTTTAATCACAGTCTCAATATCAGTGCTTGTGATTGGTCTGTTTATATTTTCTATTTCTTCCTGGTTCAGTTCGGAAGATTGTGCTCTTCTAAGAATTTGTCCGTTTCTTCCAGGGTGTCCATTTTATTGACATATAGTTGCTTGTAGTAATCTCTCATGATCCTTTTTATTTCTGCAGTGTCAGCTATTACTTCTCCTTTTTCGTCTCTAATTCTGTTGATTTGAGTCTTCTCCCTTCTTTTCTTGATGAGTCTGGCTAATGGTTTATCAATTTTGTTTATCTTCTCAAAGAACCAGCTTTTAGTTTTATTGATCTTTGCTATTGTTTCCTTCATTTCTTTTTCATTTATTTCTGATCTGATCTTTATGATTTCTTTCCTTCTGCTAGCTTTGGGGTTTTTTTGCTCTTCTTTCTCTAATTGCTTTAGGTGCAAGGTTAGGTTGTTTATTTGAGATGTTTCCTGTTTCTTGATGTAGGCTTGTATTGCTGTAAACTTCCCTCTTAGCACTGCTTTTGCTGCATCCCATAGGTTTTGGGTCATCGTGTCTCCATTGTCATTTGTTTCTAGGTATTTTTTGATTTCCCCTTTGATTTCTTCAGTGATCACTTCGTTATTAAGTAGTGTATTGTGTAGCCTCCATGTGTTTGTATTTTTTACAGATCTTTTCCTGTAATTGATATCTAGTCTCATAGCATTGTGGTCGGAAAAGATACTCGATACGATTTCAATTTTCTTAAATTTACCAAGGCTTGATTTGTGACCCAAGATATGATCTATTCTGGAGAATGTTCCATGAGCACTTGAGAAAAATGTGTATTCTGTTGTTTTTGGGTGGAATGTCCTTTAAATATCAATTAAGTCCATCTTGTTTAATGTATCATTTAAAGCTTGTGTTTCCTTATTTATTTTCATTTTGGATGATCTGTCCATTGGTGAAAGTGGGGTGTTAAAGTCCCCTACTATGATTGTGTTACTGTCTATTTCCCCTTTTATGGCTGTTAGTATTTGCCTTATGTATTGAGGTGCTCCTATGTTGGGTGCATAAATATTTACAATTGTTATAGCTTCCTCTTGGATCGATCCCTTGATCATTATATAGTGTCCTTCTTTGTCTCTTGTAATAGTCTTTATTTTAAAGTCTATTTTGTCTGATATGAGAATTGCTACTCCAGCTTTCTTTTGATTTCCATTTGCATGGAATATCTTTTTCCATCCTCTCACTTTCAGTCTGTATGTGTCCCTAGGTCTGAAGTGGGTCTCTTGTAGACAGCATATAGATGGGTCTTGTTTTTGTATCCATTCAGCAAGCCTGTGTCTTTTGGTTGGAGCATTTAATCCTTTCACATTTAAGGTAATTATCAATATGTATGTTCCTATGACCATTTTCTTAATTGTTTTGGGTTTGTTTTTGTAGGTCTTTTCCTCCTCTTGTGTTTCCTGCCTAGAGAAGTTCCTTTAGCATTTGTTGTAAAGCTGGTTTGGTGGTGCTGAATTCTCTTAACTTTTGCTTGTCTGTAAAGGTTTTAATTTCTCCATCGAACCTGAATGAGATCCTTGCTGGGTAGAGTAATCTTGGTTGTAGGTTTTCCCTTTCATCACCTTCAATATGTCCTGCCACTCCCTTCTGGCTTGCAGAGTTTCTGCTGAAAGATCAGCTGTTAACCTTATGGGGATTCCCTTGTGTGTTATTTGTTGTTTTTCCCTTGCTGCTTTTAATATGTTTTCTTTATATTTAATTTTTGATAGTTTGATTAATATGTGTCTTGGCATGTTTCTCCTTGGATTTATCCTGTATGGGACTCTCTGTGCTTCCAGGACTTGATTAACTATTTCCTTTCCCATATTAGGGAAGTTTTCAACTATAATCTCTTCAAATATTTTCTCAGTCCCTTTCTTTTTCTCTTCTTCTTCTGGGACCCCTATAATTCGAATGTTGGTACGTTTAATGTTGTCCCAGAGGTCTCTGAGACTGTCCTCAGTTCTTTTCATTCTTTTTTCTTTATTCTGCTCTGCAGTAGTTATTTCCACTATTTTATCTTCCAGGTCACTTATCCGTTCTTCTGCCTCAGTTATTCTGCTACTGATTCCTTCTAGAGAATTTTTCATTTCATTTATTGTGTTGTTCATCGTTGTTTATTTGCTCTTTATTCTTCTAGGTCCTTGTTAAACATTTCTTGTATTTTCTCCATTCTCTTTCCAAGATTTTGGATCATCTTTACTATCATTACTCTGAATTCTTTTTCAGATAGACTGCCTATTTCCTCTTCATTTGTCTGGTCTGGTGGGTTTTTACCTTGCTCCTTCATGTGCTGCATATTTCTCTGTCTTCTCATTTTGTTTAACTTACTGTGTTTGGGGTCTCCTTTTTGCAGGCTGCAGGTTCATAGTTCCCGTTGTTTTTGGTATCTGCCCCCAGTGGGTGAGGTTGGTTCAGTGCCTTGTATGGGCTTCCTGGTGGAGGGGACTTGTGCCTGTGTTCTGGTGGGTGGGGCTGGATCTTGTCTCTCTGGTGGGCAGGGCTGTCTGGTGGTGTGTTTTGGTGTGTCTGTGAACTTCTTATGAGTTTAGGCAGCCTCTCTGCTAATGGGTGGGGTTGTGTTCCTGTCTTACTAGTTGTTTGGCATGGGGCATCCAGCCCTGGAGCTTGCTAGCCATTGGGTGGAGCTGGGTCTTAGCATTGAGATGGAGATCTCTGGGACAGCTTTCGCTGATTGATATTACATGGGGCCGGGAGGTCTCTGGTGGTCCAGTGTCCTGAACTTGGCTTTCCTACCTCAGAGGCTCAGACCTGACACCAGGCCGGAGCACCAAGAGCCTGTCAGCCACACAGCTCAGAAGAAAAGGGAGGGGAAAAAAAAGAAAAAAAATTAAAAAGAAAAATTATTAACATAAAATAATAATAATAGTTTTAAAAGAAAAGAAGAGAGCAACCAAACCAATAAAGAAATCCACCAATGATAACAAGCGCTAAAAACTAAACTAAGATAAACATAAATATCAGAAACGAATCAGTCGCAGACAGCAAACCCCAAGCCTACAGTTGCTCCTAAAGTCCACCGCCTCAATTTTGGGAACATTCATTGTCTCTTCAGATATTGCACAGATGCAGGGTACATCAAGTTGATTGTGGGGTTTAATCCGCTGCTCCTGAGGCTGCACGGAGAAATTTCCCTTTCTCTTCTTTGTTCGCACAGTTCCCAGGGTTCAGCTTTGGTTTGGGCCCCGCCTCTGCATATAGGTCGCCCTCAGGCATCTTTTGGGAAGTCTGAGGTCTTCTGCCAGCGTTCAGTAGGTGTTCTGTAGGAGTTGTTCCACATGGAGATGTATTTTTGATGTATTTGTGGGCAGGAAGGTGATCTGCACGTCTTACTCCTCCGCCACCTTGAAGGTCCCCCCAACTCTAGTAATCTTTGATGCTTTGTTTGCTTTTATGGTGTGACAAGATGTTCTAGGCTCATCTTATATATTTGCTGCTTCAGATCCTTCTCCAAGGAAGCCTGATTTCTTTCGGGGGGATGGTATATAGAGTTCATAATCTGATTGCTAGGGTTACTCATTCCTTCCAGGATGATCCTTGTTTCTAGGCCTTGCTAGGCAGTGTGTGTGTGTGTGTGTGTGTGTGTGTGTGTGTGTGTGTGTGTGTGTGTATGTGTGTGTGGATGGATGTAACATAAAACATATGGAGTTCATCCTGATACTCCCAGTGCACAATCAGGACTACAAAATTTTAACCTGATCTCATCAAGCTTACATTTGTATCTTCTTGCAATAGGAAATTCTTGTTTTTCAGTAATATAAATATTATTACACATTTGGTTTATCCCACAATACACATACAAATGTCTCAGAATAACAACAACAATAATAATAACATAGCTTCATCAATAATATGATTATTGAAAACAGTTTAGGATTTTGGGGTCGGGGGAATGGGGCAATTCTTTTTATTCTTAGGGTATATCCCTCCAAGGATTTACAGTCAAATTACTGTGTTTTAATTTCTCTCTGTGTAGTTATGCCAACCAGCTGGACATACAGACTCGTTTGCTACACTTTCATTTTAGGAATTTCTTTCAAAAATATCGTTCCTTATAATTATGTCAAATATTTACATGTTCCAAAGCAAATCCACAAAACAAGGTATATTCAATATCCCTGTTCCCTCCACCTCATTCCTCCCCCTCCCTATAAGTCCTTTAAATTTTATTTTATGCTTTATCCTTTTATTGTCTTTTCAGAATATAAGCAAATACATATATATCTTTGCATTCATTCTCCCTTTCTTAAATACATGGTAGCACATTAAGCACACTTTTTCCTGTCGTGTTTTTTTTCACTTGACAATAATCCTGTAGGTCACAACTTGGGCATCATATAAGATATATTTCAAAAAGATTCCTAGAACTGAGGCTACTGGGACAAAGAGGAAATGCATACTTATTTTGATAGATATTGCCGCATTCCCCTCTACAAAGGTGGATGTGACCATTTTCTGCAGACACGTTTTAATGTTAAAGCAAATGATTAAGTGAGATATGTTATCTGTAGTGAGAAAGGCTAAATGATTGCCCCAAAGGACCAGACCTGGGACTTGAACCCTTGAAATGCCAACTAATGGTCTAGTGGTCTGACCCACTGTCCTGTACCTTCTCCCCATTTAACAGATGAAGAAAATGAGTCACATGTAGGGACGTGATCCAGGCAAAATGATAAAACAAGCTAGGACCTAAAACCTATGTCTCCTAACACTAAAATTAGATCTCCTTTTAATGGGTAATTTATTTATGGTGAACTTGGTTTGATTATCTGTAGATGGGGAAGAAAAACATAATAGTTCTCCTAAGTAAAAAAATTAATGAGATAATTATGGGTAAATTCTCCCTTGGGTGTAGGAGAGATTCTTTGAGAAATGGCTTAACTCCTCCAGGTGACTAGGGATTCAGCAATTCGATTATGATGTCAGGCCACAATAATGATCTTATGAAGAGAGAGATGATCCTCCCTTCCCAAAGTCCTGCATGCTTAGGCACCTTGCAGAATCTGTCCCATTTCTTGCAGAGTGCTTTGAATTTCTGTGAACAAAGATGCTGTTATGCTATGTAAAACTGTCCAAATGGGTGTGGACAAAGATGTAATTTCCCAGTGAATGAACAAGCTGCAAAGCACAAAGCCTTTTCCTTTCCTAAAGTGACCCTGGGGTTCTTCTTTGTGCTTGCTTTGTGACAGGTTGATTGACTTATGTGCAATTTAGGACGCTGGAGTGTTCCTTCCCGCTGCAGACTGGAAAGGAGCCCCCTCTGGTGTTACAGGAAGGAGGCTGAATGAGGCAGAGACGGTGAGTGGGGCTTGGGCCTGGGCCTGGGCCCCGTGTCTCAGGGGTAGGGTGGGAAGAAATTCTCACCTCCTGCCCCTTCTCTTTGATGAGAGATGTTTCAGGCCCCGGAATTTTCTGAGGGGACATCTCCTTCGTTCTCCCCGGAGTTGGCCACAGAGCCAGACCTCAAGGCCTTCCTAGGCCAGGAGGCTGACTTTGGGGAAGCATTTGTTCCTTTTTCTCCAGCAGATGCAGTGAGCCGGCATTAGCCCTGCCATCGTCCCAACTGTTCACTTCAATTGAAAAATTGGGAAACAGCTGTGTTTGTGGCCCTCACTCCCCCTTAGCCTGGCCTCTACAACCTGGGAGCCTCCTGAGTGACAGCCCCAGCATATGGGGGGCAGTCTGAGAACCCCTCCTCTGGGAGGAGCAGTGGGCCCTGGCAGATGGACAGCTGTCCAGGGCGCCGTAAACAGCTGAAGCTGACATCACTGAAGCCACACCCTGTGTCCAGGGTCTGCATTGTTCCATTCTGGGGTAAAATTTCCTGCTGCTCCCAGCAACTCCTGTCTTAGTCTCAAGGCAGGGATGGCAGGGGAGTACATGCAAGAAATAAGGGCTACAAATTTAACCAAGGAGTAATTGGCATTGAATCACACGCTAGCAGCCTGGAGGCTTCTGGGCTGGCGGAGTCTGGCCTGGAGGCCTGAACAGAGAAAGGTTTCCCTGTTCTTGGGTGTGGGCATCTCAGCCTCATTGCTCCAACTCCCTTTTCAGATGGCTTCTGTTCTCCCAGAAAGAGTTGGAGATTTGGGCTGGGAGGATGCAGGCAGGGAGGGAGTTGAAAGGTAGGAACAGAATACGCTGATGACATGGATTCTGGCTGTCCTTGCTTTGTGACTGTAGGAAAGTTTCGAACCACTCTAGGTTTATACAGTGGGGATAATAATGGACATCTTGTTGTAAAGATTAAACATATAAAGAGCCCTGCACTGTGCCTGGCTTATACTAGGTATTCAGTAAATGAAATTATTTGTCATATCAACAGCGGCTCAGATATACTTGTTTTATGAAGGTAGTTTCTGTGTGGGTTCTCTTAGGTCTACGACTTGCCTTAGAACAGTGTCAGGTTTCAGGGACCACCAGGGAAATCCATCTGACCACAGGACTTTTTCACCTGTTACTAAGTATTGAACTTTAACATACTGGCAGTAGCAGGGGGGACACCATTCTTTTGGTTTGTATTTGGAGGACTCTGATTGCAAAAATAGTGTACAGTTTATTATAATGGGCCTGTAAATATATGCAAAACAGCATGGGAACAGATCCCCAGGTTTGTGCCAGAATCAGGGGTTAGTCCAGCTTTGTGGTCACTGTGGCCCCTCTCTTGGCACTTTTTCATGAACCCTCCCTACTTTCTATCTCTGCGCCCCCTCCTAAGGCCCTTCCACACTCCTCCCTGGTCACACATACTCTGGGTTGCCTAACCAGATCCCTGCCTAAGGAACCTGGGAGCCCCCCCACCTTCTCTGATGATAGCAGTGTCACTACCCAGCAGCACATCTGACTGGCAGCCAAAGTCACACCCTGCTGCCTCCTGCCTGATGCACAGCAAACCTATTCTAGCTTGCACCTCTGGACACTTCCAGTCTAATCCACGAGCCCTAAAATTGGAACCTAATATTGGTTCACTATATTTTTACAGTGCATTCATTTACATTAGTTGTGTCATTTGACTTTCACGACAATTCTGTGATGTGGGCAAGGCTGGCGTCATCATTCGCATTTGATTGATGAATACAATGAGGCTCAAGAAGTTACTTCTCCAACGTCCACAAAACGAACAGCAACAGAACTCATATTAGAACTCAGATGTCCTGGGCCTTCCCTGGTGGCGCAGTGGTTAAGAATCCGCCTGCCAATGCAGAAGACACGGGTTCGAGCCCTGGTCCGGGAAGATCCCACGTGCCACGGAGCAGCTAAGCCCGTGCACCACAACTACTGAGCCTGCGCTCCAGAGCCCACGAGCCACAACTGCTGAGACTATGTGCTACAACTACTGAAGCCTGAGCGCCTAGAGCCCGTGCTCCGCAACAACAGAAGCCACCGCAATGAGAAGCCCGTGCACCACGACGAAGAGTAGCCCCGGCTCGCCGCCACTAGAGAAAGCCCTCACACAGCAACAAAGACCCAACACAGCCAAAAATAAATAAAACAAATAAATTTTTAAAAAAAGGGAAGAACTCAGATGTCCTGAATTGTGGGCCGTTTTTCTTGCTGGGGCGCCACACTGCCTCCTCCAGTCTGAGGCACCCACACTTCAGGAAGTGTCAAAGGATCAGAGGACCTTCAGACACACAGGGAAACTTTTAACAAAAGAAGAAAAGAGCGCACACATATGGCCACCTGAGGACCACTCAGCTCTGGGGGGGCGCTGAGGCGGTTCTTTAGAGGTGGTAATAGCCATCTTTGCCAGAATCAGCACTGGAGGACTCCCCAGCCGCCAGCGCCGTGCATTTTCCATTTAATCCTCCTCACAGGAACCCTATGAAATAGGGCCCATTGTTACCCACATTTTACTGGTGACAGAAATACAGAAAGGTGGAGGAACCTGCTCAGACCCCCACAGCTGAGAAAGCGGCAGCACCTGAATTCGAATCCCAGCTGTTCTCCAGCTCTGGGACCCACACGGTTGACCATTTGGGCTTGGGGTTGCAGGGTGTTTTCAGGGTGGTGTGGGGCTGCAGAGATGTTTCTGAGCAAGCCTCCGGCCAGGTTCCAGGTGAGAATCTGATTTTGTCTCTCCACTTGGGAAGCCTCAGAGGAGCGAGTCCTCTGTTTCTCTGTCCTCCTTCCCTCTGGCTCTTCCCCTTTTGTTCTGGGCCACTGCCATCTGGAGCGGCCCCAGGCATCTGCTCCCCAGCACGGGTCTCCTCCCTCCCTCCTCCTCCTGCAGCCCCAGCGTGAGGCACCTTCCCACACAGACTACTCTCTCCCATCCCGTCTCTCCCCTGCCCCAGTGCTTCAGCCCCTGGGCCTCGCCAGGCACTCAGAGCAGACACCTGCCCTTTGATGCAAGGCAGAAGAACCACCCAGCTCCCCCAGGCCTTCAGTCTCTCAAATGGAGTCATTTGGTTAATGGCACTCACACTCCTCAGCCCCTCTGCCTGTTGGTGAGAAGCTGGGCCTTCTCTCTCCAGAAACATTACAACAGGCTGCTGTGGCCAACGTGGGCTCAGGACACACCGCTGTGGGATGATTGGGGAAGGGCCGTGGAACTGCATTAGGAACTGTTTTGCCTCCGCACTCCCTGCCCCAGGACCAGTTCCGGGCCCCTGAGGCAGCATCCATGCTTAGCCACCTTCTCCTGGGCGCTGAGATCTGCAGAGCTAGGTGTGGAGCCACAGCTGGCAGCAGTGAGAGCTATTCCCGTCAGTAGCGTGTGCTATCTACCTTGTTTCTGCTGAGGTGATGCAATCGCTTCTACACCCCTCTTGGCCTACCTTGCTGCCCTACTAAACCCACCTTTTTACTGGAGGCTGGGCTGTTGGGTTTGAGATAGCATGTCACCCTGTGAGTTTCCGTTTCTAATGGGAGGATTGTAGACTAGCAAAGGGAGGCCCTTCTACAAGCAGGTGTATGCGCTCACTCAGGGCATTAACACCAAGCTTTTCCCCACACCGCTGGAGCCAATGGTGTCTTCGGCGTGAGCATAATAGCCAGCACTTTGCCCCAGACTTCTAGACAAATGGTGCATCTTATAATGCAGGAAACAACCTTCCCCTGTCTGTTCCACCTCCCCTCCACGCGCCTGTATTTTCACATCTCCTCCAGCCTGTAGAAGCCTGCCAGGATGGCAGTTGGATCCAGACCGATGTCTGTGTTGGATGTGAATGCAGAGGGCTGGAGAGAGAGGAAGAACAGATGCTGCTCTCTCCTGCTGTCTTAGTCCTTTCCTCCCTGTGCCTCCTTATCATGTCAGACAGGAATCTTAAAAATGCAACCGGGGTTGTGCAATCCTTGGAATATCAGCAGCGAGACCAATATTGACAGCAGGATGGAAGCCTCAGAAGAACTGACCTGGCTCCGTTGAGGTTGACTCCGGTCTGGTGCAGTTGATGTCATAGGTCGTGGACCACTGGTGGAAGAAGCTGGCATGAACAAGGGCAGGATTGGAGCCGTGCAGGGTGGTCTCCAGGAGTTTGAAGCACTTTGGTTAAGGAGGCCAGGGTAAAGGCAGGAGAGAGGGCAGCACAGGGCTGCTTTGGCTGGTCTGGAATCTTGCAGGAACCTCCCTTCTCTCTGGTCCACAGTAGACAACACTTGTGCAGATAACCGTATGTTGGCTCTAAGAGTGAATAATAACTCCTTGGCCACAAAGCTAACGTATGGTTATTAGCACAGGCATTGTGTATTTTGTACATCTACAAAATAGATCTGTAGGTTGGGAAGTCCAGCTTGTCCAAAGTCATGTAGCAAAACATTGCACCAGCTGTAACTTGTGGGGAAGGGAAAATGACCAATAGTTTTTGAATGCCTAGTTTGGGCCAGGCCTTGTGTTAGATGCTATACATAAACATTAGCCCATTAATTCATTTAAAATGAATTAAATCAACTCAGTTAATAATCATCACAATAATCTTATAATAAGTAAGTGTATTATCCCATTCAAAGACAAGAAAACTGAGGCTCTAAGAGAGAGAGTAAACAAATTGCTGAAGACCACGCAGCAGGTAAATGGCTGAGGTGGGATTGAAACTCAGGTGTGTGGCTCGCAAGTCCATGCCCCTTCCATGTGCCAGAGGGATTATACTACGTCACTTACTCTTGAAGCTGCATCTCAGAATCCATGTCTGGTGTGTTTCCCCTGGTCTGCATCTTCCTAGCTAGCCCCGTTCTGCTTTGAGCTGGCGCTCGCTTCTATGAAGAACACAGGAAAAAGGTAGAAGCCACTGCCCTCACCCTCAAGAAGCTCACAGTCCGGTTAAGGGGCTGGAGGTCATCTCTCTTGCCCTCATCCCAAGCTTCTTCAATAGTCTTGCCTCCCCGCCCCTTTTTTTTTCCTGCTTGAGCTCATCCTATGGTTTTCAAATGGCTTTAGAACCCTGGTCTGTTGAAACTAGGCTTGGAATCCCACAAATCGAGGGTGAAGTAAGCAGCTTAACGTGAGTGACATTTGAGCAGATGGGTCCAGATGGTAGCTCTTCAGATGGACAGAGGCCCAGGCTCCAAATGGACACCCCACTCAGGGAGCCTGAGAATGCATTGGTCAGTGACTAGAATGAGGAGCTGGGGTTTGAAAGAAAGGTGGCTAGGGGTTTGTACAGCTATCACCCTTTAGGAAAGCTGCCAAGACAGAGATTGAGGTTTCGGGCTGTTCTTTCTGCAGCATTCCCTTTGTACAGCATTTTGCAATTTACTGTGGAGACAGGGACTAGACAAACAGTGACTTGTTCTGGGTGGCATCCAGGAACTTAGCCCTAGGTCTTTTTTTAAAAATCAATATTCAATATATTAAAGTTAGGAATCCCCAAACCTAATTTTTCTTAAACTTTTCATTTCAACTGACAAATTTTACAATTCTCTTCATAAATCTCATAAATTTTAACAATCACTTGTTTGATTCCATTAATAAACTTAGTTAAGTTCCTTTGAACATTTGAAACTGCATTTATAAATTTAATCATTCATTTCCCTTTTTGAAGTATCACAATTTTCTAACAAAGTCTTCCAAGTTCTTATGTAATTAATTCTTTTTTCTCATTGATATTTTAAATAACAGCTTTATTGAGATAAAATTCACATACCATACAATTCACCTATATAAAGTATACAACTCGTTAATCAACTATACTTCAATAAAAAATAAATTTGAAAAACAATTAAGTATACAATGCACTGATTTTTAATATATTCACCAAGTTGGGCACCAATCACCATAATTAATTTTAGAACATTTTAATTACCTTCCACTTCCACCAAAAAAACCCATACCCATTATCAGTCACTCCTCTTCCCACCCCTGACCCTGGTCTTCCTCTAGCCTTAGGCAATCACTAATCTATTTCCCACTTCTGTAGATTTGCCTATTCCAGACATTTCGTATAAACGGAATGGTACAATATGTGGTCTTTTGTGTCTGGCTTCTTTTACTTAGCATGATGTTTTCAAGGTTCATCCATGTTGTAGCATGTGTCCATATGTCATTCCTTTTTTATGGCTGAATAATATTCCTTTATATATAGATATACCACATTTTACTTATCCATCATCAGTTGATGGACATTTAGGTAGTTTCAACTTTTTGGCTATGATCAGTTATGCTACTGTGAACATTCATGTTTAAGTTCTGATGTGGACATACATTTTTAGTTCTCTTTGGTATATACCCAGGAGTGGATTGCTGGGTCACGTGGTAATTCTGTGTTTCATGTTTTGAGGAACCCTAGGTCTTCTCATACTAAATTTAAGCTTCCCTTTCAGGCCTTCTACCTTCAGTCTCTACCTTCTCTCCCACTCAGGTCCCTCCTTCTTACCCCTCCCAAATATTGGGCTGTACCCTTGGACACATAGGATTATGTCCATAGGATTATGATTACTTCCCCCTCCAGCCTTCCTCAGAGCCATTGCCCTTTACTAACAGGCCCAGGGGAGCCGGCTCTGCTATCCTGGGTGTCTTCTCCCCGACTTGGAGGGGGATGGAGAGCTTCACAGCCCTCTCTCTTCTCCCTCCAGCTGTGAAGAAGATGTGTGTCTAATTGCTGTGAAACTTTCTCCCTGAGGGTAGAAAACAGGGAGATGAGTGTGAAGTTGGTTCTTAAGTTGTAGAGAGGCGGGGGCTCTTCTTCTCCTTCTTGGAGGTGGCAGAATTTCTCCCCCCACCGAGGGAAGATTGTTTCCTGTGTCTTTAGCTGATGTCTCCAAGGTGGAGGCTGTCTGCATACCCTACATGTTAACTTTTGTTCCCTTTGCAATTTGCTTTACCTGCTAATCTCTATAAGAAAACTGGTCAGAGCTCAGTTAACCCCGAGCAGGGGCAGTGAGTAGAGCCGGCATAAGGGAAATTCACAGATATCCACAAACCTTTTTGAAGGCAGCCCCTACACAGCGTGTCACATCAGCTAACAGGCAGCTATACTGACTACATTTGAGAGTCTTTTCCATTCCATGTATGTTTCCCAGTCCTGCCTCTTGGAGGATGAACGAATAAGCAATAATAATGAGGAGAAAATGCACAGCCCCAAAGAACCTCAGAAAGCTGGCTTGGCTGGATTATAGCACCAGCGATATCCCTCCCAGCGTGCCCAGCAACTGCCGGCCTGTGCGGTCGGCTGTCCAGGGCTGGGCTGTGGACCCAGCTGCCTGTATACTTTGGGCTGTCTTGCTATGCCAGGCTAAGATGTGTCAGGCTCCAGTTGGCCTGGGGTCAAAGAAACAGGATAAGGCAGCAACCCCACTTCTTCCATATATCGTGTTGTATGTACAAGGGTGTTCATTGTAGCATTGTGGTGATGGAGAAAAAATAAAGAAAAATAATCTAAAGGTCCACTATAAGCAGATGGTTAAAAGATTTGTTGTAGATCCACACAAATCAGTTATGAAAAAGTATGCAGCAGGTCTCTTACGTCCAAGCTCTGTTGACTTAGTGTCTCAACCAGCTCTGCCCCCGCAGTGAGGTGCCTGTACCTTTCCCCCTAGAAGGGGGGCACTTTCCTGGTGGGTGCAGCCTTTGTGTGGAGCCTGGCTGCCTGGTGGCTTTTGCACACCAAGGTGCCCTGCAAGTGCTTTGTGCCCCAGAGAGCCTGGAGTGAACTCGAGAAATTCACTAGATATTTATGGTGGGCACCTCGAGGAAAAGGTCCCTTCCCCCTTTCTTCTTTCCCGACCCCTCCTTCCCTCACCCCCAACTTAATAAATAGCCAAGTGGTTCAGGTTTCAACCTATAGATTAGGTCTGGGTGTTGAGCAGGAAACAGCTGTTTTCAGCCAAATCCTTAATCCTAAACCCAGGTGTCCCCCTCCACCCCCTCCCGGCGGGAATCAGGGCCACCTGATACTGTTGTTCCCCCACCCTGCACTCCTGCTGAGACCCTGTTGGCCTCTGTGAACTTAGCCCAGGCAGGGAGAGGAGGGGCCAGACCTGCTGGTGCCCCTGCCACCAAGCAGAACCCTATCAATGGTTGAACACACAGCCCCTCACTCCTCCCAGATCTCTCCCCCTGACCACGCAAGGGAGCCAAGCATGAAACACAGCCACCGAGCAGATGGAGACCACCCCCCTCCAACCCTGAGAAGGGAGGAGGGGGGAGGGGGCTTGAATCCCATAACAAGGTGTCTTTAGCTGTTGGAAAATCCTAGAAGACAACTGGTTCAACCCCACACAGGGAGGAAGCAGGGTCTCCCCTCCTGGGCAGGGGGAGAGGCAGATCTAGAAGCAGGCTGGTGAGTGCTTTCTTAGGCTGTCAAGTCCTTGGGCCCAGGAGGGTTCCGTGTAGTTACAGCCCCATAAAGGGGAGGTGGGAGGATTGCGCGGGCAGAGAGACTTTGTAAAGATGCTGAGACTGCGGTCATTTCGTGGGCGGTGAAGGGGAGATGTGAGATATCAAGCTTCCGTGGGGCTTTCTCAAGAGGAAGGCAGGGAGCTCCCCCTGCGGCTTCCCCGTCTTGTCTCGTCCTCTTCCAGAGACCCCTCTATCCTCCTTCTCCCTGCTTGGTGCTCTGTCTCTTTGGGACAGGCTGATGATTAATAGGGGGCATTTCCAGTTTCCTAGGAAACCCCTCTGGCCTTCAGATGCCTGTGAGTGGAGGGAGTGAGTGGGCTCGGGTCACCATCTGTTGCATGGTTCCTTCCTTGGCATGAGAGATGGAAGGGAGGAGGAGAACTGAGGTAGGAGGGGAAGCAGGGAGGAGGGTCCTCCACAGTGCCCAGGGCAACCCTCTGCTGAAGGTGACCTCAGAACCAGGGCAGCTAAGCGGAAGCCCTCGGGATGAGGACGCGGGGAGGCTGGGAACGGAGGTGATGGCCGTTCTGGGGTTAGTGCCTGGAGCGGCTGAATCCCAAGATTCTGAGAGTCTGTCTGTGGGATGGAGAAAGCAGGGTGGCCTGACTGCGATCAGACAGAAGCCCTGAGAGGGAGTGGGGGAGGATTTCAGGAAAAAAGGAGATGAATGTGTCTGCTGAGCAGGGACAGGATCGACCTACTTCATGGGATGCTTAATAGATATTATTATTAGGTTATTGCTGTTATTTTTATTACTCAGGCTTATACTGTAACAACAGTTTTTATCATTTGTGATTTAATCAAGGGTTTATAATATACTAATTCATTGATGGGATGCATATCTCTCAGTAATAGGAAGTATCTGATAAGATGGCTGTTCACTCGCCCCACGAATATTTATTGTACTGTCTCACTACAAAGGGAGACAAAACACGGACTCTGACCTCAAGAAGTTCAGAGTCTGATGCAGGAGATGGATGCTGGAGCAACTATTCCCACAGGCAGGAGGAAATGACCCCTGGAACAGAGTGTGCTGGGGAGCACAGGGGAAATTGCAGCCCACTTTCAGTGGGAAATTAGGGTCAGCATCGTGGAGAGGTTGCCACTGAGGGCCTTGTAGAGAGGTAAGGGGATAGCACTCCCAGCCTATGCATAGTGTGGCCAAAGGTCCAGAAAGCTCCTGGCCGGTCTGGGGAGTGGTGCGAGGTCTGGGCTGGACCTGTGGGAGAGGAGGCTGAGCGGGGCGGGAGTCCGGTCACAGGGGCTTGCTTGGTGCACAGAGAGTGTAGATTTTGTCTCTTAGGCCAGTTCCTCGACTGTTTTTTCTGCCAAAACAAACGTGATAGAGGACACACACTGACTCTTTCTCTGTTCTTCAAGAAAGAAAACAGAAAGCAAGGGAAAATGTGATTATTATAGCAGTAACCTGAGCCACTCAGATTTATATTTATGTATAAATCATTTACAACTGTTCTTGGTTTGTACTGGGAACAGATTACTTGAGAAATTCCTTATATCCTAGTCCTGAGTTCCAGCTAAGAAGGCCTGCCTGCCTGTCTACAAGGAACCCCCCGGCCCAGTCTGGAATACTTCCGAGCTCTTTTCAGACCTCACACACACGGCCCTTCCTCACTTATTTTGATGTGCCTCTGTCTCCTCTTTTGTTTCAGCTCCTCTCTCTGATTTCTGAACAGGTTGCTTCTGGGCACCTATAGTAATAAACCCTGCTGCGTGTTTGTTTGTTTTTTTTAATCTAATGCAGAATGGCTGAGTTTTGGGTTGGCTCTGTTGGGCTTTTATTATCTCTCTGTTCCCCCACAATATCCTGTGGCAGTGATGTGTGAGTGTATTCCTTAGTTGGTTCTTGTAGTACTATTCTAGTCATTCCATTAGTTTACTCTAGGAGCTAGCTGCTGGCACGTGGCCTCATAGCACTAATCTGTTGGTGTGCGTATACCCAGGCAGTAATTCGGGAGCACAGCCTCAGACTACCTGCAGAGCTGTTTTGTTCACGACCCTGGGCATTTCTAACTGAACTTGGTTCCAAGCTCATGATCTCCCTGAGCCCCAACCACTTCCAGACTTTTCCCCTTTCTTTATTCTTGATGCCATTTATGATGTGTCATCCTAATCCAGTTTCCCAACCTAGAAACTTTGATGCCATCCTCCTTCTCGCCATCCACTACCAGTCGGTCATCAGATTCTAACCCTGTTGAATCAAACCCAGAGACCATCCTCAAATCTCAGGGAGGCCTTGGAGGCCATCAAGCCATTCATCCATCTGTCACACACACAGTCTCTTTCACACCTGCCCAGGGGCACCTGTGGAATCTGGAATCTAGGAGAAGGCAGGTGGAGTGACGGGGAGAGGAGAAGTGGTCGAGAAACCTCACCCCTGGGCTTCGCTTCCAGAGCAGGAGGATGATTTAGGGCAGAGAGTGGCCTGTGGCTAAGCCCCAGACCAGCCAGCAGATGGACAGAACGATGGGCAGATCACAGGCCCTCTCTAGGACTTAGGCTTACCTGATAAAGGTCTGTGTGTAGTGGAGTCACTTGAACAGTGAAACAGCTTCCATCTGTACTGTGCTTCACATTCCTATGCATTATTCATGTGATTCTCACAATGAGCATTTGCAGCAGGCAAAGCGGGAATATTTATTTCCATTTTTGAGATTTTAAAAAAGGCTTAGAAAACAAGTAATTAACAAAAGAGAAGTGGCAGGACTGAGAGCTTTACTTGGATCTTCCTTGCCATAAATATTTCCTGCCAGGGACCCTGCCAGACACTAGGGACACAAAAATGATCAGGGCATTGTCTGAGCCTCACGAATTCCACAAAGAGGGGAGACAGCGTAAGCCAGTGGTGAGCAACCTACAGCCCTCAGGCCAGTCCCAGCCCACTGCCTGTTTTGTAAATAAAGTTTTATTGGAACATAGCCATGCCCATCCGCTCACTTATTGTCTATGGCAGCCCTCACACTGTAATAATAAAGTTCAGTACTTGTGACAGAGACCGTCTGTCTTACAAAGCCTAAAATATTTACTGTCTAGACATTTACAGAAAAGGTCTCCAACCCTTACTTTAATCACATAGTTTTGCCAGTGTGCTGAGGGCCTCAGAGAGGCAGGTTTAAGCTACAGTAGAGATGAGATGGACTCTCAGCTCTGCTTGGGGGTGGGGGGCACAGGCGAAGCACAAGGAATTCTTCACTGAGCAGTGAGGTCTTGAAGACTGAGTAGGAATTAATCACATGACAAGGAGGGAAGGCCTTTCCAGGCACAGGGGATGGCACGGGTCAAGTATGGAGGTTGTAAACGGTGTGGTATGCTTAGAAACTGGCACAGCATTCAGTAAGGAAGCATTTAGGGTTTGGGTGGGCTTGGAGAGGCCTCCAGGAACCTGATTTCAAAGAGCCTGATATGCTACGCTTGGGGGTTTGGATTTGATCTTATAGATTGATGGGGAGAAATGGAAAGGTTTGCAGCAGAGCACTGACATGATCAGGTGGGGTTTTAGAAAAGTCACTGTAATAGCAACACGGAGAATGGATTGGAAGGAGACCAATTGGGAGGTTATTGCAGTGGTTCATGAGACATGATATTTATCAGAGGTAAGCAGGTGGGAACATGCAGAAGGGAGGGGGAATGAGAGACACCAGGAAGGAGACAGTCCAAGGGCCTTGGTGCCTGGATGTGAGATGTGAGAAGAGGTGGGATTTAAGGGTGATTCCAGGTGTCTAGCTTGGTGACTTAGGTGGGTACCACCAACAAAGACAGGGAATAGAGATGGAGGGTCAGGACCCTGATGGAGACACTGAGGACATCAGGCAGAAGAGGATCCAGCAGTGCGATCAGTGCCGCCGTGGAGGTTAGAAGGGACAGAGAGAAAACGAGGCCCCGGGGTGGTTTTTCAGAGGCCAAGGAGGAAAGGATGTTAGGACGGATGGCTGGGGTGGTTAACAAGTGTTAGTGCCTCCAGGAGGTCTGGCAAGATGAGACTGAGAACACTGGTTTTGGCCATCAGGAGGCCAATGGGAGGTCCAGACAGGAGAGTTCCAGGATGTCGTTGGATGAGGAGTGAATGGGAATGAAATAAGTAAAGGCAGAAGCCATTGACCACTGTTGAAAAAAAAACTTTCATGAGAAGAAATGGAAGAAAAAACTTCAGGTACATATAGGGAGGCTGTGAGATACAGAGAATGATGTTATGGTTTCGTTATCAGAGAAACTCATGAAGATATTTCTCTGCTAAGGCAGGGAGCAAGTTGAGAAGAGTTTGGAAATTCAGGAGAGAGCAGATTGTTTTGGGTTGTTTTTTTTTCCAATTTATTTATTTATTTTAAGATGGGAAAAAAAGCACTGATTATGACACCCTCCTGTGTCCCTCTTCACACACCCCATTAGCACGGGAGGGTTTGGTGTGGGGGGGGGCGGTGCTTTATCTCCTTCGTTTCCAGCACAGTACACACTTTGGCTACATTTTAAGGGCCTCAGGAGATAGAAATGCCCTGAGTTTTCTTTCTTTTTTTTTTTTTAATATCTTTATTGGAATATAATTGCTTTACATTGTTGTGTTAGTTTCTGCTGTATAACAAAGTGAATCAGCTATATGTATACATGTATCCCCATATCCCCTCCCTCTTGAGCCTCCCTCCCATCCTCCCTATCCCACCCCTCTAGGTCGTCACAAAGCATCGAGCTGATCTCCCTGTGCAATGCAGCAGCTTCCCACTAGCTAACCAATTGAGAGCAGAGGGTTGGGGCCAGGTCCAGGCAGAGGCAGGCAGGTAGGTGGAGGGAGGAATGCTTTTTTAATACAGAAGGTGGAGGTCACGGGAAGCATATGTGTTCAACCAACATACTAGGGACATTTCTGATTCTGATAGCACTGTCATTTCCAAGTGATAGAAAACTCAACTCCAGATGGCTTAAAAACTCAAGAGAATTTTTAATATAAACACACAAGTAATTTAAAATCCCCAGGTAGGGCTTGCTTCAGGAAATGCTCAATCAGTGACTCAGTGACGCGAAGGATCAGGTCTTCCTGTGTCTCCTCTCTGCCTTCTGCAGTGTTGGAGTGTCCTCACATTATGCTTGGAGACCACCCTACTCCCACTCACTGAAGCTCCATCCTCTCCCCTTAGGGGGGTTCCTCACTGGATCTCTTTCAGAAGAGAGGGGGAAACTTGTCTTTCCCAGAGCTTTTAGCAGAAGTCTACGTGAAGCACACTGCCTCTGGCTGGATGAAGTATCCTTTCCTAAACCAACCATAGTGGTGAGGGGTAGGGAATGCTAATTTTCTTATACTAATCACAAGCCAACCCTGGAATTGGGGTAGGATCATTCTGAGAAAGAGGCAGAGATAAATTTGCTGAAGAAAAATGTGGGTACTATTATGGACAGAATCGTGTCCCCCCGCAAAATTCATATGTTGAAGGTCTACCCACAATGTGACTCTATTTGGAGACTGAGCCTTTAAAGAAGTAATTAAGGTTAAATGATGTCATTACGGTGGGCCCTAATCCAATAGGGTTGGTGTCCTTATAAGAAGAGAAAGAAACACCAGAGGTGCCTTTGCACAGAGGAAAGGCCATGTGAGGACACTGCAAGAAGGCAGCCATTTGGAAGCCAAGGAGAGAGACCTTAGGAGAAACCAACCCTGCCAGCACCTTGATCTTGGACTGCCAGCTTCCAAAACTGTGAGACAGTGAATTTCCAGTCTGTGGTATTTTGTAATGGCAGTGCTAGCTGATGAACACAGGTACAGGAGGAGGAGAGCAAGGATGCTGGATAAACATCCAGTAAATGCCCACTAGGTTCTCTGTGTGCTTGACAGCCTCAAGGAATTCACTGGGGAGACAACAATCTACACCAAAGACCTAGCACTCATTACAGCGAGTATATCCCAGAATTCTCTGGGAGCAAGGAGGATGAGGACTGCATCCAGCCTTGGTGGGATAGGGTGTTCCGGGGAAACCAAGGAAGGCTTCCCAGAGGTGGTGTCACCTGCCCTGAGCCTGAAAGATAACAGAAAGTTGGGTGAAAGAGCAGAAAAGGCAGACTAGGAAAAGAGAGTAACTTATGTAAAGTTAGTGTGAAAATAAATGCCACCCAAATGAGAACAAGCAGAGGCTATTTATTTAGAGTGAGCTATAGCAAGGGAGTCAGCCACCATCACTTGCTTTGGCAGAGACTTAAAGGCAGAGAGGGGAGAGGACAGGTTTTTAGTGAAAGAAAGGGAAGGCTTCCTGTATGCTCGGACTGACATGGGCACCTGGAGGCGGGCTAAGTAGAAGCAGGCATCCTATGTGATTGGTCTGAGAAGCATATTTGTCTTTCCCTGGTTGGTCTTGAGTTGGAAATACTGGTAAAAAATATCTGAAAGCCTGTAGTCACTGCCCGAGTCCTGACCACTCTGGGCTGTCTGCTGCAGAGGCTGTGGGCCAGGCTCCTGCTGTCGTAGATGGTGTGGCCGTCGTCTGTGCGGTCCTCTCTCAGTGGGTGGGTGAGCGAGCAAGGACTATTCATGGAACTAGGAATAATTCAGTATAACTGGGGGTGAGTGGAGGAGCGGGGGATGAGACTTGGCAGGTATGCAAGGGCCTGATCAGGGAGGGCTTTCGAAACACATTTTATTTTAAGACAGACATAAAGGACAGAAGCAGCTGGGGTGGGGATGGACACAGGTTGACCAGAGGTGTCAGGGATTGTGAGGCTGTCCCGAGAAGGCACCCCAGGCCTCAGTGAGGAAATGCTAACCACGGGAAGCCAGACGGTTTCCATTGCAGTGCTGCGGCCCCAGCCTGGTGTGCTGTTCCTCACGCCTGCACCTGGCTGTTGCACTCACGTGTTTTTGCCACTGGGCGCAGGGTTTCTGCATTTGGGGAGTTAGGCTGTTGCACAGGGGTTTTCAGTTCTTTGTTTTACTAACAGAATCCTTTCTTGAAACAAAACCTTATGCAAAAGCCCAATGTAAAACAAGGACTGTGAAGCAGCTAGCCACCCACCCTCCCCCTCGGAGAGGGCCTGAGGCACTTCCAAAGAAGCCACCCAGCTTCTCTGGACCCATCGCAAACACCCAGCACTAAAAGATTCTTGCAGAATTTTTCAGCTCTGCCCTCACCACCGGGGAATACTTTGTGTGATGAAGTTTCTGGGTTTGGAAGCTGAGGGGCTGGCCTTGCCCCAGAGGATGCAGCGCCTCCTACAAGGTCTCCCTGCTTCCAGTGTTGTCCATCTACATTCCACCCTCCACACAGCAGAGTGGTCTTTACAAACAAATCTTATCGGGTCAGTTCACCACTTAGAACCCTACAATAGTTTCCTGACGTGCTTAGAATATATTTTAATTCCTTACTTTGGCCTTCAGCCCTCTGGGAGTATACTCTTGTCTCCCTCTCCGACTATGACTTGTTCTGTTCTTCCCCACGTACCCTCCAAGCTCCAGTCACACCGGCTTCTTTCAGTTTCTTGCACGTCCCCATCTGCTTCCTGCCACAGGGCCTTTGCACAGGCAGTTCTCTCTGCCTGGAATGTTTTTCTGACCCATCTTTACAAGGCTGGCTCCTTATTGCCGTTTAGATCTTGGTCGAATGTCACCTTTTCACAGAGGCCTTCCTTGACCATTCACTTTCTTTTATCACATCACCATCACTGTGGTTTCTTTTTTCTTTTTTTTAATAGACTTTATTTTTTAGAGCACTTTTAGACTCACAGCAAAATTGAGCAGAAGGTACAGAGATTTCCCATATGCTTCCTGCCTCCACACATGCACAGCCACCCCTGTGTCATCACCATTCCCACCAGAGTGGTACATTTGTTACAACTGATGAACCTACACTGACACATCCTTATCACCCAAAGTCCATAGTTTGCAATAAGGTTTACTCCTGGTATTGTACATTCTATGAGTTTTGACAAATTATAATGATACCATTAAAGTATCATACAGAGTAGTTTCATTGCCCTAAAAATCCTCTGTGCTCCACCTATTCATCCCTCCTTCCCTCCAACCCCTGATCTTTTTATTGTGTCCATAGTTTTGCCTTTTCCAGAATGTTCCATAGTTAGAATCATACAGTAGGTAGCTTTTTCAGATTGGCTTCTTTCACTTACTAGTAGGCATTTAAGTTTCTTCCATGTCTTTTCAAGGCTTGATAGCTCATTTCTTTTCAGTGCTAAAAAAATATTCCATTGTCTGGATGGACCAGTTTATTTATCCATTCACCTACTGAAGGACAACTTGGGTGCTTCCAAATTTGGCAATTATGGAAAAGGCTGCTGTAAACGTTGTGTGCAGGTCAGATTGTATTTTCTTCTTTGCACTTATATAAGCTGCCTGATTTTGTTGTTGTTGTTGCTGTTCAGCGTTTATTTCCTGTCTTCCCCACTGAGAGATAGGCTCTGCAAGAGTAGAGAAACCTCAGCTCTTGTCCCTGTATATTCTCTAGACTGGCGCCTGCCACCAGGTCTGGTAAGTGAACGAATGGCCGGCTGACTGCTGGCCAAAAGTCCAAGGCGGGTTCTGCTGCAGGGGCCGTGGTGCTGCCAACTGAGGCGTGTCTCAGCGCAGCCTGTCTTTTCTCCCCATCACTTCAGGTGTGTTGTGACCACCGGTCCAGCCTGCTCAGAATGGGGCTGCGGGAAAGCGGGGAGCTCCTGACGGCAACAGCTTGTGGGACCTGTGGGCCTCTCATCCATCTGCCAGGGACAGCTTGTGGGATCAACACCAGGGGCCCCCCCAGTCTGGGGAAAGAAAGCAAACCAGGACCCAGAAAAAAGGAAAAATAGAAAAGCACACTGACTGTGGTTGGATAAGTAGTATTGCTCCTTGGAGCTGTTGCTGGTAGTGTCCTAGAGGTAGTTCAAAGCCCGATGGATAGCAGTAGCTAACATTTCTTGAGCTTGTGCCCCCATGCTTTGTTAAGTGCTTTATATAGGATTTGGGATATCAAGTCACAGCGGCAGCCCTCTGGAATAGATCCTTCTCTTATCTGCATTTTTCAGATGAGAAATACAAAGCTCCAAAGTTTCAGTACTTGCCCGTGATCCCCACCTTGTAAGTGGGGAGCGGCTTCAAACCCAGGTGGTTTTGCTGCCTGGCCAAGAGAGGCTGTCATGTCTGCTGTCCCCACCAGTGGCTGATCATCAGTCAACTCACGTGTGCTTTCCTGGGCCCCATCTTAGATATTTTGAATTCAAATCTCCCTCAGGGCTTGCAGATTTAAAGGCCTTAAGTTCAGGAAGGTTGCCTAAGTGCGTGAAGCACCCCCATATAAGATAACAGAGGTTCTAAGGACATTCAAATTTAAAAAAATTTTCTAATCTGCAGGCTTGATTTGACGCCCTACCTAGAAGTTTGAGGGTCCAGGGATTTGTGTATTTAAAGAGTACCCAGGTGATCCTGATAAGCATCCAGTTTCCCTCCTGCAGGGGCACATTGTCAGGGACGCACCTGACCAAATGCCGTTTGGATTCTTTATGAAAAGCAGTGAGCTCAGCACGTCACATGCAGAACACTTCATATTCAGGTGACTCTATTCTCTTTTTTCTTTTCTTTTCTTTCTTCTTCTTCTTCTTTTTTTTTTTTTTTTTTTTTTTGGCTTTTCTTTGCACACAGTGGATTGGGGTGCGGGCATCTCAGATACACAAGAATTGAATTAATCATGTTCTCCAGCTCATAGTACACCAACAGTCCACACAAGATTTCCCCTTTGGTTTTATTTATTTTTGTTCTTTTCCTCACTCCCCATGCAGTAGACCCCCCTTCAATGTATTTTATAGTCTTACAGTTCACCTCTTACCTGTTTGATTCGATATAAAAGGATCCTTCAGATACATCATAGTGGTGGCGTGTGTGGGTGGTGTGTTTCATTTTCATGAATGGTTTTGTACGATGGCTGTGGATTATTCTTCTTCCTTGCATCTCAGAGAAGCATCTGCCTCTCTGGAACTTCCTCCCATTTGATTCTTCTTTTGCCCCCATGGAGCTAAACAGAAAAATTCCACGCCCTCTTCAGACTTTCCAAGACAGTCATCACCACCCCCTCTTCTGCAGTCTCTACCTGCCCTCTCAGGGATATGGGACTTTCCTTATTCCTCCACAGGATGTTCTATAGTTAGATTGCATTTCCCTTGAAGAGCCCTGACAACTCCACCCCCAAGCCCCGCCCCCGGCTGGATGGTATGCTCCTCCTCTCCTAGCGATAACCTGCAATTTGTTTATTCGTTTATTCTTTGACGGACATTTGGGCTCGTGCCACCTCTCAGCTATTGTGAATGATGCTGCTATGAACATGTGTGTACATGTACGTGTGTGAGCCCCTGTTTTTAATTCTTTAGGACATATACCTAAGAGCAGAAATACGGGCTCATGTGGTAATTCTTTGCTTAATGTTTTGAGGCGCTGCCAAACTATACATTTCTTTTTTAAATTGCAACTTTGCTTAGGACCTGTCATGCGTATTGAGAGACAGGGAAATTGGATGGAAAAACCCTGAGCTAGGAATCAGGAGACCTGGGTTCTTTTCCTAGCTTTGCCACTAACCTACACAGTGACCTTGAGCACATCACTTCCCCTTTCTGGGCTCTTGTTTCCTCATCTGAGAAGTAAGGGGATTGCATAAAGCTAAATACTCTTTAAATTATCTTCCTTTTTAAAGATTGTTTTGGAAAAATTGGATTCCAGGAGAAGAGAGAGAGAGAAAATTGTCAAACAGCTAAATGTGATTATTTCTCTGTTCTTTTCCTACTGTGTTTTTAAATTGTGAGTTAAAGACACCCCAAATAATTGGACTTTCTTCTTGCCAATGTGTATCTAGTTAATGAATAGCTTCTGGCTTCCCGTTTCCATCAAGATTCCCAGAATAAGATATCCTTCTCTTTCCCATCACTTCCTACCACTTGGCAGCTCCTGAACAAAACATGGCGGTCACGGAGCCAAGACTGGAGCCATCCCCGCTGTCCTCCTGGAAGGAAAGCTGAACCTCCCCCCGGTGCTGGTTCCCTCAGCACTAAGGTTTCAGTTGGATAACCTGAGTCTAGCCTTTGGAAATGCAGGAGCCATGGAGAGGCATTAACAGACTCTTTCTGAGACAGTGTGAGGATCATCTTAGGAGAAGGAACCAAAGACCTGCTGTGATGCCTTCCAGCCAGACAGTCCCCCCCTTGGGAGATTTTCTACTTTCTTAACTCTCTTACAGCTGGATGGTTCCCTGGCCAGAGAACAGTGCCTGTGTAGGGAGGGAATTTTGTCCTCCACTGATTGGAAGCCTTCACAGTTTGCTGCCCAGGTCCAAAGCATGTGTTCTCCTGCGCCGCCTGGTGGTTTTGTGGGGAAACACAAAACCTGTTTTAAATAGGTTTAAAACATGTGATCCAAGTGGTTTATTATTTTATTTGCTCATTTTTCATCCACCCATCACATGGTTTTGAATGCCTGCTATGTTTTAGGCACTATACTGTATTCTAGGAATAACAAGATGAGGCACCTTCCCTTACAGTACCTTCCTTTTTATAGGGGGTACAGACTAGTGACTTTTAGAGTGAATACAAAGTGACAAGTGCTATAATAGGGGGTCATGAGTAGTGTTCAGGAGCGCAGACAAGGGGGCACATAAGTCATACTTAGCATAGCCTAATGAGAGAAGGCAGGTGCAAAGAGTGTTCTAGACAGAAGTTAATCTGGGCAGAAGTCAGCACAATAGAGCATTATGCACTAAGAGACCTGGTAGAAGACCCATGTTGGCTGGGACACAGAACACAAGGGGATGGTGATAAGAAATGACCTTGCAGACGGGACTACATCATGCAGGGCTTCTGAGCCATTTCACGGACTTCATCTTCAAGTTTGGAGCAGCAGTGAGCTAGTGAGTTTGACTAGGGGAGTGGCGTATTTATACTTGCATTTGAGGAGTAAGCACTCTGGTTGTGGCTGGAGAATGAACCAGAGAGGCAAGAGTAGAAGTGGGGAGAGACCACTTAGGAAGCTGTTGCAGTAATTGGCGTGAAACAGTGGTGCCCAAAACCAAGAAGGAAGCAATGGGAAAGGAGACCAGCAGATGGAGTCCAGAAATACACATGAGGTTGGAGGCTGGTATTGGGCCCAGCTTTCAGGAAAGAAATTGCTGAAATCTGAATCAGCATCCTCTAGTTTGCTCACATCCCGGCACAGGGCATGCCTTACACCCTCAGTCTGGAAACCTGGGAGACGGTGGGGTTGTACAGGTGATAGAGGCTTCGTATTGCTGCCAAATTGTTTTAAACAATGTGCCCATTTGATAGATAGCTGTTGGTCCAGCAAAGCTGGAGGAATTGTGGGGAAACTGCCTCCCACTGTCCTCTTTGCCTTCTTTGGCCCCATGGTAGGTAGAACAGCAAAATGGACCAGTTTTTACAACTCTGTGTTTCAGAGCCTCAGGCAGTTTTATAGCTCAGTATCTGAGCCTCAGCTGTAGGCCATTCTTGCTCTTCTCTCTCAGGACAAAGGGAAAAGGGTTTGTCTCTCAAGGACCTGTTCCAGGCTCCTTGGACAGCCATTTTTAACCCTTACCCCTGTAAGCCCTGGAATGATGTCTTGTGCTTGAGGATGTGAACATCGTGCTGTCATAAATGTTGCTTATTCTACCAACCTCCTGGAGCCTCCTGTCCTGGGCCCTCATCTCAGCACTGCCTTTATCTCTTAAGGGACAACATCAGGGACCACCACCAAATATTTAGCTGCACAAAGTGTTTGCAGAAATCATTCATTTACAAAAAGTCTGTGGGGCAACCCAGTTTTCACTTACCAAACTTCTGGCCCCCAGTGCTGCCCCCTTCCCCTCTCTCTGGGTCAAAGGACAGCACTGTGATCTTGTCTCTGTGCTGCTACCCCAGACACATTCGGCCTCGGGTCCACTCATCACACGTGGTTCATAGAGGCTGTGAGATTGGTGCATTTCCTACTGGCTCAGTGCATGGCACCTTCTAGGTGCTGGACCTAGGGGCCAGTGTTTGTTTTCATGACTGTTCTATGCTGAGTTGCCCTTCCTTCTAGAATACTTGTTCTCAACAGGGGGTGGTTTTGCCCTCCAGGGGACAGTTGTCGATGTCTAGAGACGTTTTTTGATCGGAGGCAGGAGTGAACTCTACTGGCATCTAGTGGGTAGAGGCCAGGGATGCTGCTCAACATCCTACAATACCCAAGACAGTTCCCCACACAAAGAATCACTGGGTCCCAAAAGTCAATAGTGCAAGGTTAAGAAACCCTGTATTAGAACATAGGTCTATAACCAAGGGGACCCTTGAGTCCTCGAGGCCCTGTAGGATTGCTGGAGCAAACCAGGAGTTCAAGAAAAACTCACCTGTCGTCACATTTCTTTCCACAGCTGAGCTCTGTCCGGGAGGCCCAGTTACAGCGGCTGGAGGCTGTGGGCCAGGGAGCAGGGAGCGAGGCCCAGTGCTCAGGATGGCCAGGCAGCAGCCATCGCCCTGGGTCCACACAGCCTTCCTCTTCTGCCTGCTCAGCCTCAGCGGGGCCATCGAGATTCCTATGGATCGTGAGTCCTGCGCTGTCCTCTTTTATTCTCCTGATTTGTGGCAGAGGAGTTGGAGGGTAGGGAAGGTCAGGGGAGAGTGAAGACCATTCAAAGAAGGTTGGGGACGGGGAAGCAGTGGCTTCTGGATTCACAGCTGGGTTTCCCTCCGAAGAATCGATGCAGGTGGCCTCATATTTGGGAACCTGAGGCCTTGAGTTTCAGTGCTGTCTCTCAGGACCATGGCTGGGCTGATGGCTGCCTGGAGCCTGCTGAGTGGGACCAGAGCCAGCAGAGTTTGGAAGTCTGAGTGTCACTGGGGAGTTCTTCCCTCCACACCCCTCCCTCGGCCCTCCGTGGTCTTGACTTACCTATCGAGGTGGAGTTTCCAGGGGCCGAGCGTGGTGGACAGCTCTTATTTGCCTTTCTCATATGTCCAGGTCCTCTTGGCTGAAGTGGTGAGGAGGACAGATGGCCTGGGAGGGTTGAGAAGGAGATTACTTTTGCAAAAGACTGTGGCTAAATGAGGCATTAAAATAGAGCCCCATTATAATGTCACCGTGGGAGAACCAGGCATGGATTCCTTCTGTTTGTTTTCAACTTTCCCATGGTAAAGTTGAAAAGTAAAATCCATGGCATCTGTTTCCCATGGTGGGGGCATTATTCGGCCATCAGGATCATAAAGTAAAGCTTAAAATGCCGATCTAATAGCCATGTCTCCACCAACCATATCTGATGTTGCATTCGTAAATGGCCCATTGACTGGCAGCCATGCTCCTTGGCTCTGCATTTAGATGTGTACCACCTTTGCCACAATTCTGACACTTCTGCCAGAAAGTCTTGGCATCCCAGTGCTATGATGTAGACATACCACCTCTGTCCCCTGTTCCCTGCTTCTAGGAATAGATGGGGCCCACGTGATGCCAGCATTGACTTGGGCTCTCTCCAGGTGACAGGTGTCTGGGGAGGGGTGAGAGAGTGATATAGCCTCCAAGAAGTCCCCACTGAGCTCTCCAAAACCAGCCCCTGGGGCCTGAAATTAGCACAGCTTGGAGAAGAGTTGCAGGTATCTCTGCTCCCCGCCCCCCACTTCGCCAGTAATAATTGCTCAGAGGAGTGGGTGCTTCTGGATGGAGAAGGCCAGGAGAAACTCTAAGCTGGACCCAGAGAAAGATGGACAAGGTCCCTACTGCCCTCCCTATGGCCCCAACGTGTGTACGTGTGTACGTGTGTATGTGTGTGTGTGCACGCACTCGCGCTCATGCACTTGGGGAGGGAGGAAGAGGGGAGTTGTAAAGGGGACTGTTCCCGTGGAGACCATCTGCACTGCTGGCTTAAGGATAGTTTCTCATTAACAGTCCCAGGCAGATAGTCTAATAAGAAGCATGATAAGGCCACGTCCTTGGAGAGGAGAGGGGCTGCAGAGGAAATTGGGTTATGAAGGAAGTGGTGAAGGCTCGTTTCTCTTCTGCCGCTTCTCCTCACTCACTCACCTGCCACTTTGATCCCTGGAGCTGGTGGGTGAGGGGTTCCTGCAAGGTGAACCTGTAAACAGATGGCTTTGATGTCTGTGTTAGGAATCTGGAGTCCTAAAGCTCAGCCGCGCTCCGGACAGGACCCCCGCAGTCAGTCTCTCCAGAGCACCACCTGTGGGCCAGAGAGCTGCCAGGACCCTGAGGAGGGTCTGGAGGACCCCTTCCCATGTGTTCACGGGAACTTAGGTCCCTACTTGCTCAAAGTCACACAGCAAACGAGTGATGGACTCATGGAAAGAACCCAGGCCTCTTGGCTCCCCAGTCTGGCACAACATGCCGCACCCCTACCTCTGGTAGTCTGCCCCCTTTTAGCTCCTCTTGGAGCCCCTGTTATTCTCCTTGGAATAGCAGCTGCCGTGTGCTTAATAGAGAGCTAAGGGCTTTCCAGGCATCATCTCCCATGATTCTCACAGCGAATCCATGAAGTAGGTATTATCCTTAGCTGACAGGTTAGAAATCTGAGGAGCAGAAAAACAAAGCTGTTTTCTTCTGCTCACAGTGGCAGGGCCAGTGTTTCTCTGAATGAAGAGGTGAGTCCTTCTGCAAAGCCACTCCCAGTGCCCTGGGAGCTACTGCCGGGAGCCTGCCTCATACATACTGTGCCTCCCTGGTTGCTGCAGGCACAGTGGCCGTGGCGACGTCTCCAGCCTGAGTCTACAAAAGCTGAATGCAAGACAGGAGTGAGGCAAGCCCTTCAGAGAATACCCAGTTGCCATGGGAAGAAGTCCTCTTCAGCCAGGATTTTCCCTCCCCCTGGGCCCAGGATAGACGCCCCCTAGATTATCTGAGCCTGTCCTTCCACCTCACCCTGGGCTGAGCCCCAGTGGAATGGGCTGGGGAAAGATCAGGCTTTCTCCCCTCCACCCCCAGCTTTATTGAGATATTATTGACATATATGTCAATTTAAGGTGTACAACTCGATGATTTGATGCACATATACAGTAGGAAATGGTCACCAGAATAGGGTTAGTTAACACATCTGTCTCCTCACATAATTACCTTTTTGTGTGTGTGGTGATAACTTTGAAGATCTCTCATAACAACTTACAAGTATATAGTACAGTACAGTTAATTGTAGTTGCCATGCTATACATGAGATCCCCAGAACTTATCCATCTTGTAGCTGAAAGTTTGTGCCCCTTGGCCAGCATCTCCCCACTTCCCCCACCCCCGGCCCCTGGCAACCACCATCCTACTCCCTATTTCTTTCAGTTTGACTTTTTTAGATTCTGCATATAAGTGAGAACACACAGTATTTGTCTTTCTCTGTCTGACTTATTTTCACTTAGCATAATGACCTCAGGGTCCATCCATGTTGTTGCAGAAGGCAGGAGAGGTATCTGCCCCGCCCCCGTGTTCATGCAGCATTGCTCACAATAGCCAACGGGAACCACCTCAGATCAGGCACTCGTAACTTTCTCTGTGTGGTGGCTGGAAGGGACTGAGGGGCTCAGGCCAGAGGCTCCCCTGCCCGGCGTGCCCTCCGCTCGCTTCCCCTTTGCGAGGGCATCGTCTGTGCCCTGAGGACCAGGGCGCTGCTTCTGCCCTGGGGAGATTGGGTGCAGCAGGCTTCCTGGAACAGACCCCCTGGGCCGAGGCACAGTCCCTCATTGAACACTCGGCCTCCCGCTCCCACTGCTCTGCCAGCTGAGTCACATGTACCCCAACTCTCACCACCCCAAGCAGAACAGCATGACCTTTGGAAAAAGCAAAGGGTTGCCCCGTCCACCGGAGTGATCTTGCCAGAAAAGTGAGTCTGCTGGCAGCTTGCCGCTCCGTCTCCCTCCCCACATCAAGGAACTCGGCATTTTTCTCCTAGGAACCCACAGAGGAGGGCCCTGGGGTAGGAGAAACACTTCCTCCTCACTGTCATCCCGGGTGGTGAGGCTGCAGGACACCTCAGCAAAGCACAAACACACACACACACACACACACACACACACACACACACATACTCCATCCTCCAAGGGATGACTGCTGGGGTGGTAGATATCAGAGCCAGGGAAAGAAAAGTGGTTCATGAATAAAGAAACCTTGCAGACTGGGCAGGCATCTGCCTCACCCCCTGCAGAGACCATTGGAAGACTTCTCCTCCCCCTTGGAAGTCAAAAGAGCAAATTCATTCTCCACTTGACATCGTCATCCAGCAAGTTCCATAGAAGGAGAGAAGGGCAGGTGGTGTGACATGGGGGGAAGGGGCGTTCCCGGGACTAGATGGGCCGCCTTTGTCCCTAGGCAGGCTGTCCTCGCTGTCTTCTCCCTGTGGCGGCATGTCCTCTGGGTTGATTGTGTCCCTGTAATAAACCCCTTGGTAGCACCATGGTGGCTGCAGATGTCATTACCTCTTTAGGCAAGTAGTTTCTCAGGAGGCCCCCGGCCTGATTTCAATGTGGGGCTGGGGACAGCATCCTGAGAGTCTCCCCTCCCCCAAGCTCTGTCCAAAGTGTCAAGGAGAACGGAGTGCCAAGACCCCACCAGACTAGCTCATCTCTCCGGCCAAGGATGGATTTGCCAAAAGAGCTCTCAACCAGCAGTGGGAGAGCTGATTCTCATTCCTATTCTGCACCAAACTTCCTATGTGACCTTAACTGAGTGACTTCCCTTCCAAGAACCTGAGATTCCCTGGGCAACGTCTAGGGCTGTTTCCATTGAACTGGCCTTTATATAAAAGAGGCTTGAAGCCCATGTGGGCAAAGCAGATCCTTTGTCAGCCTTTCCATCCAGGGTGAGGCCAGAGCCCTCAACTGGATAGGAGGACCCCAGAGACGTCAACTGTGTCTTGAGATGAAGAAACCAGGGGCCTGGGCTGGTTTTCAAAGGAGTGGGTCAGCTGTCAGCCCTGCTGCTCCTGACAATGGTCCCTTCTCCCCACCTCCCCCTCCCTGCCCAGCCCCACTGATTTTCCAGAATTACCTTTCTTGGGCCGTGGCAGGAAAATCATAGATGGGTGAAGATGCTGCAGTGGGGAGCTCCACAGAGCCTGTGTTCAGAAACCACAGATTTCTGCTCTTCCCCTGGACTTTTCTTTTCCTTTTTGTTTCCTGCCAAGGCTGCCCCAGGCACATGGTGAAGCAGATAAAATTTCTCTTCAGTGGCCAAACAGGCCACACAACCCTGGCCCAATGAAAGAATTGTTTTGAACCTCTCCATAAGCCTTACTCTCAACACTTTCACTTCCTGATAGCATGTGTAGCAGGGCCCTCATCCCTGCTACCCTCCATCTCCCCTCTCTGTCTGCCTTCTCTCTCCTGTGGCTCCTCTTGCATCTCTTAGCCCTGTCTTAACTCTGCCTTCTCCAGGCCGCCCCCTCTCTGAGCCCCTAAACTCCTCTTGCATATCTCACTGCAGTCAAGTCAGAAAGCTTTGAGGTCACCATGGCTCAGCCTTCCCCCAGGAAGCGCTCACTCGGAAAAGGTCAGCTCACAACACCGGCAGTGTCTGACATCCCCACCAGCATGAAATAAGAATGGCATACAGTAATATAATCATGTAATACGTATATTGTATAATCGTAAGGGAAAAAGTTAAAAAGTTATAGCAACACATGTTGTCTTTTCTGCAGACAAATTTTAACCAAGCCCTTCTCCCCCGAAAGAGTATACCCTCTAAAACCTCTGAAACCTTGCTATTCAAAGTGTGGTCCACAGACCACCCCACCTGCATCACCTGGCTGCTTGTCAAAAATGCAGAAGCTCAGACCCCGCCCGGACCTACTGAGTCAGAACTTGCATTTTAACCAGACCCCCCTGCAAGGTGATTCTCATGCTTCTCAAAGTGTGAGAAGCCCAAACCCCAAACGTGCACACACCCGTACATGAGCACGTGCACATCTTAGGTGAGCGCCGGGGAAAATTTGTGCCTCCTGCCTCTTTACCCTCTTTGTAAAAAGCACAGAAAGGAGTGGTGGGCTCTTCATCCCCAGAGTTTTTCAGAAGCAGAGTTTCCATAGAACAATGTACTTCTGCCATGAGCAGACGACGATAATTCATCCATCCCTCGAGTTTTCCAAAGGATGGCAAAGGAGGAGACCATGAGGAGAGAAGGTGCTTTCAGGTGTGAAAGAGAAGAAGGTGTAGAGGGAGGAGTGAGGCCTGTGGACCTGGCTGGGCCCTTGGGCTTCACCCTGTAGCGGTGGTTCAGATCCACTCCTTCCCTGGCGCCCCCAGCCTCACCCTTGCACCCTTGGCTAAGGAGCCTGCTTTTCTTGGGGGCATCTGGAGATGACAGGCTGCATCTTCGGGGGCATCTGGAGATGACAGGCTGCCTCTTTTGAGCAGCGTTGCCACTCCTGATGGGAGACATCCCTGGAGACGTCATCATTTGGTCAGAAGGTGGTCATTCTGCTCCACTGCGCAGTCTGGTCTCCTGGGGGAGGCATCACCTTCTCCGTGAAGCACTTGCTGGGTCTGTCCCCAGCCCTGCTTGGCTATTCACGGAGTTCCGCAGCTGGGAGGAGACAGCCCGCACACTGCCCTCCCCAGACCTGCCTCGCCCTCTCCCTGTATGCTGGGGTGTGAGGCCACCTGGGCGATCAGTCGTGTCTGACCACAGATAACCGATAACCGTTGTCTTCTTTTCTCCCCCTCACAATGCTAACCCATCGGGAACTAACAGCAAGCATTCAGAATGAGCGTAAGTCCCCTGGACGCCTGTCTGCACTTGTGCCTCTGGGAGTTAGGAGGGCAGCAAGGAGGGGCGGGAAAAGGCCAGGGAAGAGATCCCTGGAGAACTTTGGAGTTCGGGGCTGGGAGTGAGAGGAGCTGGCTCTTCAGCTGCAGACAGGTCCCTGGGAGGGCTTCTGGGGACTGAAGCATCTTTCAGCTCCAGCCTCACCACAGTTTGGCCAACTGTTGATCCTCCAGGGCTCAGAACCATCGTGGCCGCTAGGTTCTGGAAATCGAGCAGCTTTTGGCTCCTTTATTCATTCAACAAACATTTGTCAAGAACTGTTGTACGCTAGGCATTGTACTAAGCACTGGAGTACAAGAATGAGTAAAACAAAAGCCTGGCCTTCAGTTTCTCACAAAGATATTATGAGATCTTAAAGGGATTCTTCTTATGCTTGGTCCTTGACACACACCCCCTTTCCTGCAGCCCCGTTTAAGGAGCTGGGTCTCTAGAATGGGGCACTGTTCACCCCCCGCTTGCCTGCTTGTCTGTGTGGCTCCTGAAGCTCTTAATTTCAGCCGCTCCCCAAGGGCAGGTCCCTGCAGCCCTGACTGCCCACTGTGTGTGCTGTTGCAGTGTCCCAGCCCCCAACCATCACCAAGCAGTCAGTGAAGGACCACATCGTGGATCCCCGTGATAACATCTTGATTGAGTGTGAAGCAAAAGGGAACCCTGCCCCCAGGTGAGTGTACTGGCAGGTAAATCCAAGCTGGGTGGAGGGAAAGGGGCCTGCAAAGAGGGCATTTAAACCGTCCCCTTCCCCTGGGGTCTGATGATAGTTGAAGCAGCTGAGAAATTAAGTGTATCCATTCAAAAAGTGTCCATTAGGCACCCACAAGGTAGAAGGTACAATTTGGATAGCCAGGAAATTTAGCTGATGAGGACACTGGGGGCCAGAAAACTTAACTGGCTTAAGTTCACACCAAAAAGCCGGGACTAGGTATTAAGTTTTCTGACTTTGAGTAAAACATTCTTCCCACTGCCTGTGTTCCCAGCATCCACCCCATGCTTAGGTTATAGGAAGTTCCTCTTCAAGCTAACTTGAGTCTTTCATTCTGAGCTCGTCTCTGCTTATTTGTGTGCACATCAGGATCACGTGAGATGTCAGCAGACACGAGTTGCGCAAGCCTGCTGTGCCAGGCTCTGTGTTAGATGTTCCTCACACTGTCTGTTCAACCACCTCACTGCCCTTTGGGGAAGGACTCATGTCCTCGTGAAGAGGAAGTAAAATGGAGGCACAGAGGTGTGAAGTACCTAATCCCAGGCCTCTGACTGCCCAGGCCCGGTTCGTTTCTACCAAGTGATAAGCATTGGTGATAAGGATGCACTACGCGTCCACCATCTTCAAAACAGCATCCACAGGCTGGAGCTTTCAGGAGCCTCATGCTGGATTCACACCCAGACGCGACAGGCCCCCATGTAGAGTGTGTCTGTCAGCAGGAGAAACGAGGCGAGGGGAGCCTGCCTCAGGTGTGTGGCATCCTGTTTCTGCCTCCCTCCCCGGGTGTGCCTGAGATGGTCTGGCCCAGAGCTGTGAGCCCGGGAGCGAGAAGAGCCTCTCTTGCCCATGACGGGAGAAGCAGAAGTCACCCTGAAAAGTCAGGCAGGGCACTGGTGACCTTGCTTCTGAGGTTTGGCCTTTCTTCCACGGTCCTTCGCAGGGACATTGAGACACTGAGCAGCCACTATTGCTCCTGCTTCTTTTACTTATGTCCTGGGCAGCTGCAGACACACGTCCCCCCAGGAGAAGCAGAGGGATGTTCTAGTCTCTCCACCCCGGGGCTCAGTTTTATTAAGGCTGCCTTTTCTTTCAAAATTGCTCCTCCCGAAATGTACAGCCACCGTTTTATAATCTACATCCACTGAGCAGCGGCATAGATAACCTGGGCCATTTCGATTATCAAATAAAGACCCAGGAGGAGCAGGGCTGGCTCCCTGATGTGTTCGGGTCGGGTGGAATAGGAATTTGGGTTTGCATTCCTAGTCGGAGGTTGGGAATGTTTGGGGGTGGAAGTAGCAGCTGACTCTGGATTTTTTTTTTTTTAACATCTTTATTGGAGTATAATTGCTTTACAGTGGTGTGTTAGTTTCTGCTTTATAACAAAATGAATCAGTTATACATATACATATGTTCCCATATCTCTTCCCTCTTGCATCTCCCTCCCTCCCACCCTCCCTATCCCACCCCTCTAGGTGGTCACAAAGCACAGAGCTGATCTCCCTGTGCTATGCGGCTGCTTCCCACTAGCTATCTATTTTACATTTGGTAGTGTATATATGTCCATGCCACTCTCTCACTTTGTCACATCTTACCCTTCCCCCTCCCCATATCCTCGAGTCCATTCTCTAGTAGGTCTGTGTCTTTATTCCCGTCTTGCCACTAGGTTCTTCATGACCTTTTTTTTTTCCCCTTAGATTCCATATATATGTGTTAGCATACTGTATTTGTTTTTCTCTTTCTGACTTACTTCACTCTGTATGACAGACTCTAACTCCATCCACCTCACTACAAATAACTCCATTTTGTTTCTTTTTATGGCTGAGTAATATTCCATTGTATATATGGAAGCAACCTAAATGTCCATCATCAGATGAATGGATAAAGAAGATGTGGCACATACATACAATGGATTTTTAAAAATCAAAATTGTTGCCTACTCCTCTAAAGAGCACAATCCCCCAGGGGCTACTTGGTATCTATCACTTAGAGCCATGACTCCCAGCCTGGGTTGTGTAAAACTACTAATGTCAGGGACCTGCCCCAGAGGTTCACCTGGGTGGGACCCGGGTCCCGGAATTTTATCAGGCGTCCTAGCAGGTCCTGCTACTCAGCCAGGGCTGGGGCCCCTTGGTCTGGAGGAGCAGTTATGGGCCTGAGTCAGAGTCTAGGGCCCCGAGATTCTGACTTGGAGCTCGGAGCCTGGAGCCCACCCTGCTACTCTTCGTTGTCCCTGACCGCCCCCCTCCACCCCACCCCCTTCATTGTCCACAGCTTCCACTGGACTCGCAACAGTAGGTTCTTCAACATCGCCAAGGACCCCCGGGTGTCGATGAGGAGGAGGTCTGGCACCCTAGTGATCGACTTCCGCAGCGGCGGGCGGCCAGAGGAGTATGAGGGGGAATACCAGTGCTTTGCCCGCAACAAGTTTGGCACAGCCCTGTCCAATAGGATCCGCCTGCAGGTGTCCAGTGAGTGCATGGGGCAGGCCCAGGATGCCCTGCTTCTGGGTCAGTGGAGGGCAGGGCATGGAGGCTCATTCCAGACGGGTTTTCCCACCCTTGTCCTGCAGGTACCTCGGTGCCCCGCGTGTCCTGCTTGCTTTTCCGCCTCTGAGCAGGGGTTCACCTCCCCCAACTCAAAAAGATTCCTTGGAAAAGAAGTTTCCAAACCGGTCGTGAACAACTTCACTGGCCACTCTGGGCGCAGGGCGGGGAAGGAGAAGAGGCTTTAAATATGTACATCCATTCAGTCAGATGAAATAGGCCTCTCCCGCCTCTCAAGGGCTGCGCCTCGCTTGGACTCATAGGCCCCGTCCCTCTCTCATGCCTCCCTTGTTCTCCCATTTCCTCTTCTCTTTGCCCTCCTTGAGTGCCAGCCTCTAACCCTGCTCCTTGCCCCAGCCCAGCCATCACCCTCATCGCATCCTCCTTTGTCTGTTTCTCCCTAGAATCTCCTCTGTGGCCCAAGGAAAACCTAGACCCTGTCGTCGTTCAAGAAGGTGCTCCCTTGACGCTCCAGTGCAACCCCCCACCCGGACTTCCGTCCCCAGTCATCTTCTGGATGAGCAGCTGTAAGTCTTGGGGGTGTTTTATTTCTCTTTTAATCTTAGGGAGTGTTAAATGGAGAGGGGTCTTCCCAAGGCTAGACGACCTTGACTTGTGAGAAGCAGATATGAGGTGGCCATGTGGCAGAGAACACTGGCTTTGCAGAGAGAGGTTGCTAGGGCTCACTTTTTAGCCTGGCTGCTATTAGCTGTGTGATCTTGAGCAAGCTGCTTAACATCTCTGGGCCTCAGTTTCCTCCTCTGCAAAAAATAGGGCTGGTAATCGTACTTACCTAATAGAATTATTGTAAGGATAAATGAGTTAATACATCCAAAGTGCTTAGAACAGGGCCAGACACACGATAAGTGCTCAGTAATATTTGTGAGGATGAAGAAGAGGAAGAGCAAAAGGAATGGGACGGAGGGGAAACTGGTTTTCAGTCGGCCAATTGAAGGCAAGTTGAAACCAAGCCTCCTCTTTCAATCTTTGGTCCATCTGGATTTACTCCAATTCACTCTTCTTGTAGGACAGAAGCGGGATTCAGGAATGAAACTTTTGATAAAGGAGTGATGGGGAGACAGGATGTTTGGAGTCGGGGACAGAGTACCTCATTCAGAGCTTGTCCTGGCTCAGTTTTGGACAGAGACTCACTTAACTACTCTGGACCGATGTTTATTCCTGTGTTTTCAGTCAAATAAAGGGAGGGGGCATTATGAAGATGGATAGAAGACTGCTATCTACCTGAGCATCACCCTGGCTTCCTTCCTCCCTCCCTTCCTGAATACCTCCCATCCCCTCCTTCCCCTCCTCCTTCCCTATCTATCCATCCTTTCATCAATCTATAGATACTCCTCCCTATCACCCATCATTCTCTCCATCCCTGAATTCTTTTTTTTTTTTAATATTTATTTTACTTATTTATTTATTTGGCTGTGCCGGGTCTTAGTTGCGGCACGTGGGATCTTCTTTGCCACGTGCGGGATCTTCCTTGCGGCATGCGAACTCTTAGTTGCAGCATGTGGGCTCTAGTTTCCTGACGAGGGATCGAACCTGGGTCCCCTACACTGGGAGTGTGGAGTCCTAGCCACTGGACCACCAGGGAAGTCCCCATCTCTGAATTCTTATTAGCCTGCTTCCGAAAGAGGCTGCTTTCAGTTGTTTTGCGAGGTGAGGATGGCTTTGTGCTCAATCATTGTCCCTGCCTTGCCTCATCACCGTGTGTATATGTGGGCCACAGGCTGGAGGGGTGGTTTGTTAGCTAACAGTTCAGACTTCAGACTCTCCTCTCATCCCCCGCATCACACCAAGTTGTGTCCATGCCACCTCCTGAGCAAATCTCATGGCCCTCCTCTTTCCATCCTCTCTAGCATCTACCCAGCACAGGCCGCCATCGGTTTTTCCCTGGGTTAGAGTAACCATCTGTACCTGGCCTCCCCTGTCTTTCTAAAAATGTAAAACTGATTCATTCATGCTCAGAGTCCTTCACTGCCTCCTCATCACTTCCCATAAAGTCCAGACTCCTTTCCCTGGCACACAGCTCCTGATGTGGTCCCCTCTGACTCTCCAGCCCTTCCCCTACCCCCTGCCTCTCCCCACCCCCACTCCCCTGCTCAGGCTGTGGATTCTTTCCTTTAGCACACGCTGTTCCTGCTGCTTAGAAACCGCTTAGGTCCTTTCTCTCCTGCCTGGTAAATGTCATGCAGCCTTCAAGCGTCAGCTCAAACCCCAGAACGGACTGGGTGCTCCTTCTCTCAACTCCCCCTTCTTATCTGGGGCTTCCCACTCACCACACTGCATTGCATTTATCTGCTGTCTCTTCTACTAGACCGAAGGTGCTTTGAGGGTAGGAACTGTCTTTCTTATTTATCTCTCTTTCAACAGTGCCTAGCACAGTGCCTGACACATAGTAAGCCTACAGTAAATCTTTGATAAATGAATTGAAAAGCTCACCAGACCATCATTGGAAAGTTGGCATCATTAATGTTTAAGAAATGCTTTAAGAAATGGTGACTTGATAGATAAACAACAAGGTCCTACTGTATAGCACAGGGAACTATATTCAATACCTCATAATAACCTATAATGGAAAAAGAATCTGACAAAGTATTTTATATATATATAAATAAACTGAATTACTTTGCTGTATACCTGAAAGTAGCACAACATTGTAAAATAAATAAATAAATTAAATAGAACCACTTTTCAAGAGGAAAAAAAAAGAAATGGTGACTTGAGAAACAATCATCAGGGATAAGAAGGAGATACCTATGGGTAGTCAGCCTTATTAAGTATATTTTTATAAACCTAACAGCCTAGAAATCTGATCATTTGAGTTTACAGATGCAGTGCTTGAAAAAAATGTAGATTATGTTGTCAGCATTCTCAGCCACTCCTGTGATGTCATTAATTCTAAAAAGCACACATTTTCATATTTTAGCATCTCTAAAATTGGAAGGTGTCCTAAAATTGTTGGTATGCATCATTGATTGGTATACATCTTACAATTATAATTGGTGGTGCTTTTCTCTTTCTTGGGGATGAGTAGACGTTTAAAAAATAGGTGAACTTGACTCCCAGTTTGGGGAGCAGCTGAAGGATCGTGTTTCCTCCCTCTGGCCTCGGAGCCAGTCAGATCTTCTGTGGCATGAATAGGAGATAGAAAAGCATGGTCACGGAGCATGAGCATGGTGGGCAGGCAGGTCTGAATCGAAATCCTACTCCCCTCTCGCTGCTTTTGCGACCCAGATCATGTTAAATCCTCTGCTTTCTTATCCTTAAAATGGGAATAAGCCCTGCCTCAGAGTTGAAAGGATTAAATCAAATAATGTCAAGCTCCCGGCCCCCACCTGGCCCTCTGTAGGTGCTCAATTGCCAGAACTATGATGATTTTTATTACTGTTATCGTTACTGCTAACCTCCCACTGTACCTCTGCTTCCTTATAGCCATGGAGCCCATCACCCAAGACAAGCGTGTCTCCCAGGGCCATAACGGAGACCTGTATTTCTCTAATGTGATGCTGCAGGACATGCAGACGGACTACAGCTGCAATGCCCGCTTCCACTTCACCCACACCATCCAGCAGAAGAACCCATTCAACCTCAAAGTCCTTACCAGTAAGTGCAGGCCCCTGCCCGGGGCTGGGAGCTGGGGTCCGGGGGCAGCAGCCCGCTGAGCCCAAGCGGCCCCTGGCACCTGGGTCTGGGAAGAGCCTTGTCCCCAATCTTGACCTAGAAATCCTTGCAGCTCATTGTGCCTGAGTGACTTTAGCTGCTCTTCAGCCACATCTCTTGATTCTGGAGCCTTGAGTTAAACTTGGTCCTACTCCACACCAGCGCTTCTCAAATTTTGGTGGAATCAGAATCACCTGGCAAACTTGGCACCCGTACCTAAGCCTAGCCCTCTCCTGCCCGGCAGTCCGGGGCCTCTTTGGGCTTCATGAGTTCTCCGGGTGTTTTGGGACACACCACAGTTTGAGAAGCTCTACTGTAAGTGGTCGTTCACCATCGCTCTCATGCAGCCAGCTTGATTATTTCTAGTCCTTGTTTGGTTATCTTTATTTCTAGAATGAAACAATAGTATGGAATATCCAAATTAGTGAGTACAGCAAAATGAATTGTGTTTGATTCTGTAATAAGTATATGCTGGACCATGTGGAGTCGCTGTGTTTAAAAGTTGCAGGTTTATCTTTTAGTTTTATTTGTTTTCATTTTTATTCCCTGATTCTGTGTGGCTGGTACCAGAGTGAATCAGCATTTCCTGACCCATTTTAGCATTGGTGACCCTCCACCAGGAGAGAGAGAAGCCAGTCAGGTCGGAGAGACACTTTTTTGCCAGGCGCCAGCCGGCCTGGAGCTTTGGCTGCAAAGTCCTCAGCCTGCTCAGGACACTGAAAGTGGCTCTGTTGGTTTATACTATGGATTTGTAACTGGCCTTCTGTAGAAAAGCCCCCCCAAAGACCTTCGTCTGTTTGACACAGCTATGAGTGTTGTTTTCAATGCCATGGGCGGAGGCAGTCGTGGGGGAGGCCAGGCAGAGGGCCCCACCTGGGCGCTGGCAGTTTCCGCAGGTCGCAGGTCGAAGGAAAGAGGCTGAGCCCTGGCTCCCTGGAGCGCACCCAGGAAGTGGGTGGGAGGTTGACGACGCCTCCTGGGTGGGCGCAGGAGGCGGGGGTTGGCGGGGGGAGGTGCGGGTGAGCTCGCCCCTCGGTCAGGACACGTGGGCTGTTCTCTCCCCACCAGTCCCTGCCGGTGATGGGAACCCCTGGTGCTGAGAGTCAGCCCTGCGCCACACTCCGTCTCCACCGCAGCACGGAGGGGGACCCACAAGAAGCAGCGTCCCTCCTGTTCCCCTTCTCCTGTTGTGGGCATTTTCTTTCTTCCTTTCTCTTCATGTTCTTCCCTTTTCTTTTTCACTTCCTTCTTCACTGTTTCGCCTCCCTCTTTCTTTCTCTCTTCTTTTCCCCTCTCATCTTTCTCTCTTTGAACCCCGTCTCACCCTCCTCTAATTCTCCCCCTCCTGCCTGTACAGCTCCCCACACACTGCTCTGAGCTGCCTGTGCTCTGGTAGCCAACACGATGGCCAGCAACCCAGGGACAAGCCCCACTTGTTCCTGGCAGGGTCGCCCAGCTCCGATCCACTTGCTACCTGTTCCCTGGTTTTCTTATTCCGGACCCAGGCCCAGAGAGGACCCCTGCGAAGAAAGTTGGGTTGTCTGAGCTGTCGCCTCAGTGCAGGGGCGATCGCCTGCCAGCTGGCTGTGCTGGGGAGGACAGTGGGGTCTGCCCAGGACCTCAGAGGGGCCTCCGGAGCCAGGACAGAGCAAGCAGCCTTGGGCAGTGGGAGAGACAGGAAAATCAAGAGCAAGATGCTCCCTGGACAGCCTTCAGTGCCATCACCTTGAAATCTGCCTGCTGTTTGGGGACTGAGTCAGGTGACCATCTGCAGTCCTGAGCAGAGGCCCTCACTGTTACACGGGGTAGAAGCAGGGAGATAGAGGTGGGGAAGAGCCTTCCTCTGTAGAATTAAGCAGCTGGAGATTTCAACAACATTTACAAGTTGAACTTTCCAGAAATATCCTTTTCCCTACCAGAGGAGGTAAGGGATGTTTGTTTCTGCTTCATTTCTGGGTCCCCTACTCCACTGAAATCGCTTTCCCCCAAATGCTGAGAAACGCCCTGGGTGATGGGAACAGAACCCTGTCGGCTTCCTGGAGTTCTCCCAAGGGCAGCTTTGGCTGGGAGCAACTTCTGGGCATCCGAGCCAGCCCAGAATTGGGCACAGTTGCTTAAAATAACTCAGTTGTGCTCTCTCTGCTTTTCTGCCTGGAAAGGACACAAGCTTTTTCTTGTACCTTCAGAACCAGGTCTGGGGGTGGGAGACAAAACAGACAAGTTGGGACAGCTTCAAAGACTGTTCTCACCAGGGGTTTCTTTCACAGTCTGCCCATTGGGGAAGAAATACATCTCATCACAGCCCATTTTTTATTACCTGCACTAAATGAAGGAGAGAAAGGGATCTAATACCAAATACTGGGCAATATAAAATCATTTTAAAATTTTGTTTTGGGGTGCAGTCAAAGACGAACAGTGAAGTCGGAGTAACAAAGAGATGCCTGTCCCACTTTGTCCACACCACACAGGCACCGGGTGCCTCCTGGGGACAAGAGGCAGCCCTGGTGCGGGAGGAGGGCTGGCCCTGAGGCGGACGGTGGAGCGCTAACCCTGCTTCCTTCTAATGTCTGTCGTCTCAGGGACCTTCTTAGAGGAGTCAGACAGTCTCCCTAAATCTCTCAGAAGTGCTCCAGAATCCACAAACCAAGAGGTCAATCCTGAGCTTGGTCACTTCTGTTTCACCTGGTGGCACTGGGAGCATGAAGCAAGGGCCCTTTCACCTGGGTGTGCCCTGTCCTCCCCAGGAGGGGAACGTTGCCGCCCAAGGCCAGTTGCTGCCCCTCCTGCCCCTTTGCCACCCTGTCTCTTCTTTCCACTGCAGATCAGTTCCCACCTTTAGCTCCAGATAAACCCGAGCCAACTTCCCAAACACAGGCTAGGTCTTTTACAACTCGCTCCATTTTAAAGCATGGTTCTGAATAATGAAACTCCTTCTAGCAGGTGTTAAGCAAATTTGGGATGCAGCACAATGCGGGTCCCAGAAAAGAGCTTGCATTGCCTCCCTGGCATGAGTTGTAACAGGATTTGATCTGTCTTCAAATATGCAAATGTTCTGGCAGCACCTCTCCCCCCTCAGGCAGTTGGGCTCGGTCCAGGCTTCTCAGGGCCGTCTGCTTGGCTTCCAGTCGGCTGTTCCACTCCCCACCCCCTGTTGGTACTGTCAAAACTTGAACCCAGTAGCTGGAAGGGGACAGTGATAGGAGAATGAAAACCTACTTAAGGATGTTGGCATGATTGTGCCCTATTCCAGAATGTCTCTTTCACTGAGGATGAAATGCCCAAAGGTTTTAATTACCTAACATTGGAGCCCACTGATCTTGTTCCTTAAGGAATGGCTTCATCCCAAGCTAGTCTAGAGAGCTCTGAACCTCCATCTTAGTCAGCAGGCCTTTCCCTGTTCTAAGTGTAGAACTCACAGCTCACACTCTCTCCCCTGTCCCAGGCTGCCTTTCTAATGCTAAAATCTGAACCTCAGCCTGGCTGTCCCCGCCTCCCTGGACCACTCCTCACCTCCTCAGAAGGAGGCCTTTCTGCCAGCAGACACATCTTGGAGACCAGGGCGGTGCCCACCTGGACAGGTTGGGGAGTGTTTGTTGCTGGTCAGCACATGATTGCTGGGCACTGCCAAGGGTCCCTCTGTCCCACTCTGTTGATGATCTGTTTCTCTCTGTCTTCTCCCCTCATTTACCTCCCACCCCTTGCAAGTTAACTTCTGCTCAGGTAGGGTTTCGCTCTTGCCCCAGGGCTCACTAACACCCCTTTCTCTTCAGCGACCCCAGGAGCTGGCCTGATCCAGAGTCCTGGGAACTGAGGATTTTGGTGGGAAAGAGTTGTTGCAATTGCTACGGAATACCACTAATTCTTATCTCATTTGTTTGAAAATATAGTAGGACCAAGCGATTAAAGGTCAAGCCTAATTTCTTTATTAAAAAAGAAACATTATTGCCTTCTTTTGCAGGATTTAACCTTTTCTTCCCTTTCGGGGGCTGTTTTGTGTTGCTTGTTCTTCACCAAGCATATTTCCTTTCCAAATATGCTGTGTGTTTCCTTTGCAAAAGACCACTGGTGCTCCCTGGTTGTTTTGTGGCTTTGCATTTTTGTTGTTCTCTCCCGTTTATGCCTCCATGACCTCTCCGTGGTCCCTGTTTGCTCACCCTCTTTTGTTTATTGCAGACCACCCCTATAATGACTCGTCCTTAAGAAACCACCCTGACATGTACAGTGGTGAGTCGCCGTGGTAACCTTGGGAGTAACCTTGCCGGTCCTAACCCCAGTTTGCCTAACTTGACTGATACGATGCCATTAACTCATGCTGGGTGCCAAGTCTGACAGTTGGCCAGGTCAGGATACCAAGGCGCCACCTCCAGAGCGCTGCTCACGGGGAGGAAGGTGGCCAGTGTGGGAGGGGAGGTGCGATCTCTTCGAATGTGCCAGCCTCCAGTCTGAGTTCTGGACAAGTTGGTCAAGCCAGGGTAGGACTTCAAAAGAGCTTCTTGGAGGGTTCGGTAGAAACTTAGGAATCAGTGGTGGATGGATGGAGAATACCTGAGGATAGGGAGTTCCCACAGTCAGGAGGAAAGGGGAGGTCTCGTTTCTATCAGTGGTTTAAAGAACACAGAAAGCTTTGTAGTGTGTGCTTAGCTAGCTCTTAAGTGTCTGGATATGAATTGCCTGTGTTGGGCTCTAGCCTTAGTTACTGGGGGTACCATTTCACAGGTCCCATATCCCTTTAAAATCCATCTGGTCAATAGGAGGAAGAGTCTAGCTCTGAGTTCTCTTTCAAGGTAAGTATAAAAGAAGTTGGACCATCCACTGCAATCTATCACCTGGGTCTCTTCCCTCCTGTGAGAGTGCATGCAAATCCAATGCCCATCCACCCACACATTTGCAAGTCATGGAACAATTTCCATGAGGCATATTTCTAACTCATTACACAACTGGTTGCTCAAGCTGATTAGTAGAGTAATTGGCTGTTTCCACACCTGAGCTACCCCCAACCATGGCTCAAGAATGTCTTGTTTTCCTTGAGCAGCCAGAGGAATCATCATTTGCTGCCTCTGGAGAGGCAGCTGGCTCCCATCATCAGTTATGCCTCGGAAGCTGAGGCTGCAGGTCCCCAGGGGGGTCACTGTGGGCTCAAATAGATGGGAAGTGTCTGTATTGTGATGTGCTAATATAAACAATGATTGGTGTCTGGAGTGGGGGATGGGAAGAGGGAGTGAGAGCCAGCGAGAGTGGCAAAGGCTTTAACTTGGCACCGAGCAACCAGAGCCACACTGAGATCCTGCCAAAGAGATTTACTGCCCGAGGAAGCAGGGGACCTTTGTTGGATTCAGGGCATTGTTTGTTTTCAAAATAATGGGGCCAACCACCATTGTGTCAAGAGCCCCAGAGCATTGGTGTGGAATGTGCCTTTTTCTCAGTTGGACTCCGGGTAATCTGTTATGGAAGTATTCTTAAAGCTGGAGTCTATCAAAGCCAGAAGGTCTCTTAGAGGCCATCTGGTCCAAGCTCCTTGCTTTATATAAGATAAACCACTGAGGGGGACATGCATATAGAGTTGTTTTATCAATTATATAAGTTTAAGTGATTCCAGCCATTTAAACCAGTTTGTGACCAGTGGTAGATATTACTGTAAGTAAATAAGTAGGAGTTATAAGAATCATCCAGGGCTATGAAACCAAGCAAAACTCACAAGAGCTCAGAAGAAGATTGACCTCATCTCCTCAATCCAAGGTAGAGTGGGGCTGACCAAGTATGACCCCAGCTGGAAAGGATATAAAGTCAAAGTGAGGTACATGTTGAACAAAGGACAGCTAACTTGAATGCTTCTAGAAAGAAACAGAAAGTGAAAAGAAAGGAAAGAAGATAAGGTCCTTCCTGAGTTCAGGAAGCTGGACAGAGAGACACAGTATGATGAACAGTACCCAGTACACCTCTGAACTTGGCTTTGAAATATGCCCCTTTTGTAACAGTAGGGCCAGCCCATAGCTATGCTTTGTCCTAGTGATCTCTGTAGTGGTTTGGTATCCTCTGAACGTATGCCAGATGCCCCCTGACCTGCTAAGTAGCAGGGGGAAGCTGGTCTGAAAATTGTCACTTGCCACTTAGGATTCATCCAGGAAAGGAGAAAGGAAGATAAGGATGTGTGCTCTAAGGCAGACTGCCTTGAATTAAACTCAGCCTCCAGGACATACCATTGAGTGACCTTGGGCAAGTCATTCAGACCTTTAATCTCCTCATCTGCAAAATGGGTGTATTACCTGCCCCAAAGGATTGTTGTGAAGATTGAACAGGATAATGTGTTTATGTTCCTAGTGTGGTGTCAGACACAGCAATGATTAATAAATGTTACCATTATTGGTGTTAAAGGCTTAGTGTTGACTGTATCAAGTACAATTGTTCTTTGCTTCTAAAATTAAGAGGGATGTGGAGAACTTGAAGAGAAGCTTAGGGGAGAGTTGCAGGCACAATTATGGGAAGAAAGTACTACGGAGGGAGAAATTTTAGGGCAGACTAGAAAAACGAAAGCTTTTCAGATTCTCAGCTATGCTGAGAACTGGATAAGAAAAAAGCTCCAACTACAGCATGAGGGATTTGGGTTAGATTTATGGAAGAGATTTCCTGGCAGAAGGTATCAAATTTACTAGACAAAGAGTTTTTCTTGTCTTCTGGGGTTGTTTTGTCAGCCGTTTCTAGAGCCAGAGAGGTGGTGAGATGCCAGGGATCCAGGCCCATGAGTTCTCAGTTCTGAGAATCACAAGCAGCTAAAGGTAGGATCCAGCCGCCCCTAAAAGCTGTTTGTGGATTCCAGATACATCTGATTCATTGAACTCTCTTCTGCTAACACACAGTACTTGACAGAGGGGGAGCAACTCGGGTTTTCAGCAATTTTGACCCGTACTTTTGCAGGAGACAATTGAGGCATTTTTCATTGGCTCTTTAAAGCCAAGGTGGTTGAGGCAGACGCATCTCCTGACGTCCCCCTGCTGACCAGATTTCCCTGGAAACTGCTCTTGTACCACAGCTTGTGAGAGCAGGAGAGGATGGGCTGCCCTTGGCCTAGAGGTCAGATGGGCCTGCATGGGAAGCTCTTCCCGAATCCTCACAGACGTGAGCTTTAGCATCTGGATTCTGAGATGATCAGATATTAGGTCCAGCCCTGAAGATTTGGGAGAGTCAGTGAAGCGTCATCAAGCTGGAGAGGCTGGATCCCCACCTCTGAGAAGGTGGTGGGATCCTATGATGCCCTAAAAGACTCTGTCGTCTTCCACCATATAGAGTCTCATAGAATAATCAATCGCCTTTGTCTCCGACCCTCCTTCTGGGTCTACGTCTCCAGGGGAAGAAATGAGCTCCCAAAGCCACCAGCTGGATTACCCTTTGTAAATTTTCCTGCAAATCCCTTTCATGTAAGACCACGTTTTTTCACGATCTCCCCTTTGGGTCCAGCTTTCTCATCCCTTAATGATACCATGTGTCACCCTGCCTCCTCTTCAAGCTTTCCGTGGCTTGAACAATCCAGCTGAGACGTCTTTGGAGCCTCTTAATTTCCAGCCCAGCTTCTATTTTTCCAATTTGGGCCTGACTTTACTTAATAGCCATCGAGGAGAGATAGAATCTCAGCTGAGATGGTAAGAACAATATTTGAGGAAAACGTCATGGAAGAGTTTCACTAGAGCAGCTCATTAAGACAAAAATATCTTTCTCCTTTACCTCTTTTGCCCTTGAATTTTGGTATTCTTTGGTTTGAGTACGAAAAATCTTCCCAAAGCTGACTGTCAGAAGCAGGAACAAGTAGGCTATCCATCTTTAATAAAGAGAGAGGCAATATAGAATAGATGCTAGAACACAAGCTTTGACACCAGATGGTCCACAATCCAAAATATGACTGGCTTGTGACCTTGGCAAGTCTGTTGACTCCACTGAGCCTCAGTTTCCTCTGTGGAAAATGGGAGTAATACCCTCCAAGTTTGCTGTGAGGATCGAACGTGATGATGGTGATGGAGATGGAGCCGAGCCCCAGCGCTTGGCCCATAGTAAACGGCCAAGTGGCGGCCCTGATTATTACCTCTGCCTTTAGGATGTTCTTCCCTGTAGTTTTGAACTTTGGCTCATTTCCCAGTAGCTTCTCCTCCTTTGGAACAACTCTGTGGCTGCTAGTCCACATCCTACAAATGAAGTATTGCTGTGACCGTTTTATAGTCACAGCTGCAGTGTGTCAAGGCAGCCACAGCAGGCCTCAGTGTTCATTTCCCCCTTTCCTGTACTTAATGCTTTGCTGGTCGTGTGTACTTGCAGGGCTGCACACTATGGTGTGAATTAAATGTCCACAGGGTCACAAATTGGTTTCTGCAGGTTTTGTTCCCACGTGGAGGGAGTATGCCGACTGAGCTTCCACGTAACCCCACGGTTCCCAGCTCTCCCAGATTCACCAAACCGGCACCAGAGCCTCCTGCTACCAAATCGTCTCCTCATGGTGCCCCTGACCTTGTGTTGTCTGACCGTTTGGGTGATTCCGGGATGATGGGTGGGAGGAAGCTGCTGCTTTGGTATCAGGCTTCTTCGGTACTGAGAGCTGGATGCTGTAAGAGTTATAGACGGTAACCAATTAACCACATAATGGATTAACCCCTTCAGTAGCCACTGTTGTATATGTGTGTGCTGGTGGGACAGATGAGCATATCTACAGAGAGAGAGATAACACGGGGTAAATTGTTGCCTTCTTTTTTATTCTCTTCTCCTCTTGAATTTATTCATCCCACAAACACTTACTGAACACTCGATATGTGCCATATATTGTGCCAGTAGCCTAACTACCTCCACATGTTTCATCAGTTCTTCCCCTCGACAAAAGGATAAAATAGATGCCAACTCTACGAAACCCACTCCCTTGATGGCTGATGGAGAGAAGCTGGGCGCCCCTAGGACAGGAGCCCCGCTGTTCCAGCCAGCCATTAGCTAGCTCAATAAGTCCAGCAATGTCACAGACACAGAGTTCCCCCTGCCACTCTGTCCTCATTCTGCCAGTGCCCAGTAACAATGCCTGACTCCTGCCGGGAAGAATGCCTTGCTCTCCCTCCAGGCATGTCTGAGGGCTCCCAGCTCCTGGCAGCCCTGCCTCCCCTCCAGCTCTCACCTCTCCAGCTGAGTTGAAGACCCATGAAACCCATGGGTAGGCCCAGCTTATATTTATATTTTTAACTCTTCTTGTTTGCAGTCATACACCTTTTGAGCAGGGGTGACTGCTCCAGTTTCCCTTTGCTTTGTGGTTCCTGGTTGCAAAATCCTTGTTCTTCTCCGTCCCATCTTATCCGCTTCCATAGAACTGTGCTCTGAGGGAGAGGTGAGGCTGAGGTAAGGTGGGGTCTACTGCGCTGGAGTGTCCCCAGACTTGCATGACCCCTTCCACAGGGAAACAGCCACCCTGACAGCGTCGCTCTCTGTGAGCCATCTGGCTTCCAAAAGCTGTGTGCATGTCATTGATGCCAGACCCCGTGGCTGCTCCAGCCTAGTTGAATTGCAGATCGCCTCCGCCATCTTGGCTGCCCCTTGCCTCTCACCCCTCCCCCAGCCTCTCACCTCCAATTAACACCCTCCTCCCCTGCCCCCTTCCAGAGTCATTAGTGAAGAAGCAGAATGGTCTTGGCCCCAAAGTGATTTCCTGTCATCTCTGTTCATTAACTCTCTCCATGTCTTTGCTAAACCATTAATAATACTCCCTGCATCTCTGACTGTTCATCTGAGTCTCTGTGGCTTCATCCCAGCTCCTTGTCTCCAGGGCCCCAAAGAGAAGGTTATCCTGTGGCCCCAAGATGTTCCTTCTCTTTCTTCCACTGCTGCTGAGATGGCCTCCCTGGGGGCCACCGTGCTGGCCTCTGGATCCCAACACGAGATGCTCGGGGAGTAGACTACTCGCTGCTCAGGCAACTCCTCCCCCGTTCCAGGGCCAGAGAGGCTTACTGAACTGGGAGGGAAGCTGGGCTCCTCTTGGCAGGTCCTGTCAGAACGTAGAGCTGCTCACACACATGTGCTGGTGGGGCCGAGGAGCCCCGCGCTTCCTAACACACCTCTCTTAATGATGTCCCGGCCCTTGGGGTGGTCTCAGCGGGGAGGGTCTGGGGCTTGGTGCCTCTGAGGGTAAGGGGGTAAGCAGGAGGGCATGATAACCTTTCTCTCTAGCCCGACAGCTCTGGCCTAGCTGGGTCAGCCCTCTGGGCAATAAGCTCACGAGAGCTTGTTCCATCCTGTTTCAGCCCGAGGAGTTGCAGAAAGAACACCCAGCTTCATGTATCCCCAGGGCACCGCGAGCAGTCAGATGGTGCTGCGTGGCATGGACCTCCTGCTGGAGTGCATCGCCTCCGGGGTGTACGTACAGTTTGCACCCCGACTTCTGGCCACCCTCCAGGAGGCTGGGCTGGGGGTTTGTGCATGCTCTGTTCTTGCCACGTTTTGGGGCGGGGTGGGGCAGTGTGGTGGTGCAAAAAGAGAGGCGAACAGCTCCTAGTGAGGACGATGCAAATCATAGTCATCTCCATCCCACTGGCCGCCTCTCTTTTTTAGATAATGAGGAAAGGAGGTGACTAGGCTTCCTGTATGTGTGTTAGACCCTCTTGTGACCTTAGATAAGTCCCTCAGGCGCCCTGTGGCTGAGCATCCCCTCTGCATAGGCGGCATCAGCTCTCAGAGGACATGCATCCTCCTGGGCCTGAGTACACTTTAAGGACACCTGGGTGTCCCGGGCTCCATACAATAATAGCAGAGCCACATTTAGTGATAAGTCCCTGTTTCTCGCCTGGTCCCTCTTAGCCCAACACCAGACATCGCATGGTACAAGAAAGGTGGGGACCTCCCATCTGACAAGGCCAAGTTTGAGAACTTTAACAAGGCCCTGCGTATCACCAACGTGTCCGAGGAAGACTCTGGGGAGTATTTCTGCCTGGCCTCCAACAAGATGGGCAGCATCCGGCACACGATCTCGGTGAGAGTAAAGGGTACGTTGTGTGTATTTCTCATTACGATGATTTTGCCAGCCCTACACTCCATGGCCACCCTTCCCTCTCAGCGTGGTTGGGGGGCAGGGTGAGTGGGGAAAACGTCCAACACGCTGATCAGTGGCAATAGTGTCCTGCAGGAATGGTGTCACCCCCAGGTGTGTGTGTGTGTGTGTGTAAAAGGGCAGGGGGAAAGAGGGAGGTGTTAAGGGAGGAAATCCGCCCTGACCATTGCCCAACTCCTCTTTGTGCCTGGGGCTCCCTCAGCAGGCGCACTTTCTCCTGTGGCCTATTTGGATCACTCAGAACCTTTCTGTCTTTCGTTTCTCAGTCCTGTTCAGGGTGTGTTGTCTTAGGCCTGTGCTGTCTGTGTACTTGTGTGTGGTTCTCTTTTAAAAATGGGGAGTCATCATGGCCCAAGTTATTTTTCAAAAAATGCTTCCCTCCCCCCAAAGCATAGATGGGCCACCTGAGCTGTTGCAGGCAATAGAGCACGTGCCTTTGTGGGTCCCAGCCACGGGTGGCAGGGGGGTGCACTAGTCGCTTCTCAGTCTGAATGGTGGGCTGAATGGATGATTGGGGTGATGAGGTCTGAAACCACAGCGCAAGAACTTTCCTAGTACATGCTCAGGTTGACCTGTGACCTTGGTTTCAGCACCACACTCGAACCAGGGGCTCTTAACCTTTATTGGGGTTTCAAGATCTTTGGGACTCTGATCCAAAGGACCCTCTTCTCAAAAAAATCCATATCCACATATTCACAAAAATTTCCAGAAAATTGGAAGGGGTGGCCAGCTAAGAGCGTCTGCTCTAACCGAAGCTTAGTGTCTAAAAGAATGAATATCAGGCCTTTCCTAAATGGTCTGATCCTGCAGCAACAACGGCAGGAATCCAGAGGGCCAACCCCTGCTACTTTACCACCCTCCCTGGCTCAAGCCCTTGGGTGCACACCACAAGCGCCTGGGGAACTCTCAACGCATTGGCCGCCCAGGCGTCCCCCGACAATTCTAACTTAGTAGGTCGAAGATGGGCCCTGGCACCCATGTTTGTTAACAGCTCTTCAGGGAGCCCCAGTTGAGAACTCTTGTTCTGTGAACTTGAAATAAATCAGTCAGCATCTGTAGTGCCAAGCTGACCAAAGGCAGCCTAGACTGTCACCCTATCAGGATGAGCCCTGGGCAGGTGGCGGGGGCCTGGGGCTAGCACTCGGGGGCTCCTGCCTTCCTAGAGGGGGCCCATTGGTTCCTTCTGGCTGCTCCTGTCATCTGACACCCCTGCCTATGCCTGTCCTTGTCTTCCAGCTGCTCCCTACTGGCTGGACGAACCCAAGAACCTTATCCTGGCTCCTGGCGAGGACGGGAGACTGGTGTGTCGAGCCAATGGGAACCCCAAGCCCACCGTCCAGTGGATGGTGAATGGGGAACCTTTGCAATGTGAGTAACGCACTGTTCTCCCGCCTGCCTCTGCTCTGTCTCCTGCCAGAGGATCCAGCTCCCCATCCCTGTGGGCCAGCCCTGTTGCAGCAGAAGTGAGGGAGTAGCCCATCTCTTTGGACATCTCAAGAGGCAGGAAACCTGCCTCATTTGTGTGTGAGAGAGAACAGAAGGCCTGTGGTTATGTTCCCATGTTTAGGGGATTTCTGCTCCCTGGGGTTTTTCATAAATTTCTGCTTTCTACCCTTTACAACTACAGAGCCCAGTTCAAGGGCTGGAGACCTCAGCCTGTATCTCCTGAGAGTATAGGCTCTGAGTGATGGCTGGGGCTCAGGAGGTAGAGGAGAGCTCGGTAACTCATTTCCATCCTTTACCCAAGTCCCTCTCTCTGCCGAGGGCAAAATAAGAGGCAGGGTTATGCGACAACATGAAAGATATGGTCAGAAATGAGGGAAAACTTCCCTATGAGAGCAGAGGTGCACAGTGCAGTTACTGAGTGCGCACAGACTTCAGGAAGATTTAATCCTACCCAGGTACCGGAGTGGGTGACTCCAGGGATCCTTCCAGCCAGAGGTCAACTTTTCACATCATATTCGCTCCAGTTGCATTTACTTTTTAAGTGTCCTGTCCTTACTTTCTCTAAGGGGTCAGAGGAAATGCAAACAATGTTATCAACCCGATGGGGCCAAAAATAGATGGCGAGACCTCAGAGCCTAACTCACAAGCAACAGCTGATAGAAACAGGTGGAGAGGCAGGGAGACAGGTAGAGGAGAATGCACCTTTCTAGACATTTATTGTGTGCCAGGCACTGTGCATTCCTCTTCTCTCTTTAACCTCAAACATTAAAGATGAGGAAGTGAGGTTCTGATGGTGCAGGGAATTGCCCGAGGTCACATGGCTAGTGAGTGGGGAAGCTGTGGGCTGCTGTGACAGTGCAATATGCCTACCCTGTCTAGTACTGAGCGTCTAGTTATCCCAGGAAATATCCTGCCTCTGGATACGAGTGACACACGGACACGGCCTACCCTCTGCCCTTCTCCCTGTCCTGGTAGCAGTTTGGGGACAAAGCAAACAAAGGCTTTAAACTTCACAGCACCATTAAATAAATGCAAAGTTCAGGACTTACAGCTGAGCCTTGGTCCAGGGAAAGGTCCCCCGTCACTCAAGGGAGTGACCGGGAGGAAAGCTGGTCCGTGGGAATTGCCGGGCAAGGAGACTTAAAGTTGCTGGCGTCGGCTTCCTTTGTGCTTTTTTGCTGAGTGGAGACTCCGGAAGGATGATAAGGATGCTGACCTCGGCTTTGTTCACCTGCTGATTCCCTAGTTCCGGGCTCAGACTTGCTATCTGTGGGGTGGAGCCCATGGGGCCAGACCCTGGGTTCTTCTCTACTGACTTCTGTGGTAGGTCTGAGTGATCCTGGATGAGTTCCTAGATCACGCAAACCGAGTCATCTGGCCCAGTCCCGAAATCTTACAGAGGAAAGGCACCTTCTGGTGGTGAAAGAGGAGAAAAGTAGGGATTCTTTACACTTCTAAAAAGCTTTTATTTGTACAGCTCATTATCTCATTATCATTCTCTTATCTTAACCTTCCTCAGAGTAGGGGAAAGATGGGAGTAATGCTTCCGCATTTGACAGATGAAGGAAGTGAGGCCCAGAGGAGTTATTGATTTGCCCCAGGTCTTAGAGTGATAACGGGGACAGGTGTGAGACCCCACGGCCACTCCCCAGCCTCTGCTCTCTGCATCCCCAGCCAGTGGTACCAGGAGAACTGCAGCAGGGATTGTCCTCTCAGTGTGCACTCTGTCTTGGGAAGATCAGGTAGCTTTGGCAAATACAGGGACTCATTCAGCTTTCATCAGGCATTGACTTCCGGATTTAACTTTGTGAATGTCTGCAGAGTGCTCTGCTCAGAGAAGGGGAAGGTGGTAGGTCCCATCTAGTTGGATATTGCTTTATCCTTTTCAAAACACATTTGAGTATATGTGCATTGAATTAAAATAATAACAACGATAATAATCAGTATGTGCTGAGCCTTCTGCTAATGACATGCAGAGAATCTCCGGTCATCCTCATAAGAGCCCCACAAGGTGATACGTTATCCCCATTCAGTTGACAAGGAGACTGAAGTGCAGAGCCATTGAATAGTGCTGGCAGGTAGTGTGGTTAGAATTCAAACCCCTCCTGCTTCCAAAGCTTACGCTGTCAACCGCAGCTGCCCAGCTGCTGTGTAGGTTTGATCGGGATTCCTATTCCCATTGGATGGATTGAGAAATAAACTCCAGTGGGCTCAGTGATGGACCCAGGCCACACAGCTAGGCAGTGGTGGGCCGGAAGCTGGGTCTGAGCTGGCCCAGTGCTACTGCCTCCACAGCACCCCAGTCCTACCAGGGAGTCCTGTCCCAAGTGCCCTTTGCCCTGCCCTCCCCCTTTCTCACAAGGAGTGTCTTTTCCGACTGTAGCGGCACCACCCAACCCAAACCGTGAGGTGGCCGGGGACACCATCATCTTCCGGGACACCCAGATCAGCAGCAGGGCCGTGTACCAGTGCAACACCTCCAACGAGCACGGCTACCTGCTGGCCAACGCCTTCGTCAGCGTGCTGGGTGAGTGCACCCCTCCCTCCGCTCGCCTGCCTGGACCTTGCTCACCTCATGGACACACTTTCTCCTCCAGTGATTGGCCAGGCTGGTGGGGTATGAGGGCAGCAGGATGGGAGAAGCACAGAGACCCAGAATGACATTTGCGGGGAGGATGGAGGACTTAAAATCCATAGAGCTGGGTGTGCAGACAGAGTTCATTCCATGCGCTAAGTCAGTCTCAGTCCCCTTCCTCCCCTGATGAGAGGAGGGACCGTCTCGTCTCCTTGGTGTGTCCATGTTGACTCTCCCTGGGTTCTCCATGGTCTCGGTGGGAAATAGTCCTGAATATGTTTGTGACATTCCCAGAGCAGGGAGAGGGCAGTGGGCAGGTGCAGCTAGGAGAAGCCTTGGGGCTGTGGAGGGGCAGGGATAGAAGCTGCTGGAAAATTGGGGGGAACCCTTTGCAAAAGCTGGACTGGATGTAGGGTAGGTGAAGGACAAATGGATAAGCTTCCTCCTTCCTCACCTAACCCTCAGAGGCTTCTTAAAGGAGGGAGGTTGATGGGGGAAGGTACACTGGTGCTGAGAAAGCTGCTGTGAGGAGAAGGAACAGAGAGATAAGACTGGTCCACAAAGAGGAAGAGGAAGACTCCCCACCTAAGGTCAGTTCGCTGGGAATTGCAGACGTGCCGCCTCGGATGCTGTCACCCCGGAACCAGCTCATCAGGGTGATCCTGTACAACCGGACGCGGCTGGACTGCCCGTTCTTTGGGTCTCCCATCCCCACACTCCGATGGTAAGTTCCAGGAGACCAGGCCTCCCCCACAGGGTCATCTGTCTCGCCTTTCTCATTCCATCTGGCCCATGAGAGGTATTCAGCAAGTCCTGGGAGCCTTAAAGGGTTGAAGCTGGGAGGAGTTGGCAGATCATCTGGGTCAACCCTCTTATTGTGCAAAGAAAGAAACCAAGGCCCAGAGACTTGCCAAGGCCACCCAGTGGTCAGAGGCAAGACCCACAAGGCTCGGGGCTCCTCCCGCTCCCCGGGCTGGTCCTTTCTCAGTATGCTGTGTGTCCTGCTGCTCTGTTGTGAGGTTTAAGAATGGGCAAGGAAGCAACCTGGATGGTGGCAACTACCATGTCTACGAGAACGGCAGTCTGGAAATCAAGATGATCCGCAAAGAGGACCAAGGCATCTACACCTGTGTTGCCACCAACATCCTGGGCAAAGCTGAGAACCAGGTCCGCCTGGAGGTCAAAGGTAAAGGAGAGAGTTGCTAGGTAGAGGGAGGGGTGGGGAGGGCAAGGAAGCCACCTCCTCAAAGTTATCCATGTGTGTCACTCACTTTGAAAATGTGCCACACCTAATGTTTAATACCTAGTGGGACCTCCCTCCAGGTCTGTGTGTCCTCTCCATGGAAGTTTCGTGGCCAGGGCCTCTGGCTGGCCTGGTGTTGTGAGCACTGAGTCATTACCAGCCTGGTCCAAATAGACTTAGGCAGGGACGCCTGCCCACACCAGCTCCCCACTACCACCCCAGAAAATACGTCCTGTGTTCCTGAGCCAGAGAGAAAGGATTTGGGGATTGGCTACTGTTTGGGATGCCCCCATACCAGGCGTCCCCTACCATTCATGTAACCGAATCCTATTTCTGCCACTTCCGTGGTCCATCTAACCTGGAGGTCATGCATGTCACACTGTGTGGCCACACGGGCATGGGGTGGCAGAGACGAGCTCCGGGGGCTTCCCCACAGACCCCACCAGGATCTACCGGATGCCTGAGGACCAGGTCGCCAAAAGGGGCACCACGGTGCAGCTGGAGTGTCGCGTGAAGCACGACCCCTCCCTGAAGCTCACAGTCTCCTGGCTGAAGGACGACGAGCCCCTCTACATCGGGAACAGGTTTCTGCTTCTCCCTCCTCTCTTCCTGCTGCTCCTTTGGGGCGGTTTCTTTTCCCTTGCTCTTGGGGATGCATTGAAGAACACAGGGAACCTGTGTCATGTGTGTCACTGGGGAACCGCTGAGGAGGGCGTGACAGCCTCAGCGACTCCCTCCGCATCAGGCAAGACCCCCCCCTCCCACTGCAGCTTCCCCCTCTCCCCCGTCAGGGCTCTGCTTCTCTCTCCTCCTCCTCCCTCCCTCTTCTCCTCTCCTTCCCACTCCTTTCTGTCTTCACTTCTCTCCCTCTCTTCCCTCACTTCTTCTCCTGTCCTCCTCCCTTTATTTTGTCCTTTCCCTTCCTCCTTTTCACAGCCAGGACTCCCTCCCCATCCTCTCAGCCCTGCCTGCAGTGCTCCTGTTCTCCAGCAGAGGGCAAGGTTGGCCGAGCAGACTCTCACCCTTGTGGTTAATGGGGTTCTCCGCCCTTAATGCACCTGGGACCGTTTACCAGGCCCATGCCTGCCCCATCCATCCCTCATCCCAGATTCGGATTTAATTGGAGTTGAGGGAGGGCCCAGGCATAGATAGTGTATAAAAGTCCCCCCAGGTGTTTGTAATGTGCATCTAGGGTTAAGAACGGCTGATCCGAGCCTCCCTTCAGGACTCACCCTCGTCCGTCTTGGGGAAGGTTGAGCATCGGTACCAGCTGTTTCCAGTGATGATCTGGTTTTCTGCAGGGGCGTAGCCTGCGGGTGGGTGCAGGCATTATGGCCCTCAGCAAGGCTCACAGTCTGCCCTCCTCCCTCTATGGGAGACAGTGCAGAGGAGCCCGGGGCACCTGGGCTGAGCCTGGGCATCAGTCTGGGCTGAAGACGGAGCTGGAAGTACGAGAAGACCTGCCTTTTGGGGGTGGGCCTAAGTGTGCCCTAATTCGGGAGGGGAGCACAGCACAGGAAAGGCACAGAGAGCAGACCCAGTGTGGGAACTGAGGACAGTGAATACGGGTCAGGGCCACTTTGGCTCCACCTACTTTCCTGTCCCCTCCAGCAAGCACCGTAAGTGCTCAAGGTGACATGAAGACCCTGCCTCTCTCGAAGCACTGAGGTGGAGCCTCACGTCCCCTAGGAGGGGCTGCGGCTGCCCAGCCCAGACTACAACGCCGCCTCCTGCCTTCTGACCCACCATCCCCACTTCAGGGAGAAAGCAGCCGGGCAGTGCCCAGCACTCCTGCTGCCTGCCCCCTTCACTGGCACCCTACTCGCCTTCCTCCCAACCCCTGCCCGGTACCTTTGCAGGATGAAGAAGGAAGAGGACTCCCTGACCATCTTTGGTGTGGCCGAGCGGGACCAGGGTAGCTACACGTGCGTTGCCAGCACCGAGCTGGACCAAGACCTGGCCAAGGCCTACCTGACCGTGCTAGGTAACTGCCGCTGCCCACACTGGTGCTGATCCCCACCCCTTACTTCCCGAAGCCAGAGAAGCGGAGGACGGTTCCAAGGGCAGAGCCTGTGGTCAGCGAGCCAGCCAGGCCTGGTGATCCTCCTGCCTTCCGGTTTAAGGGTTAGGAAGCTACTCCTTTCAGAACAAGCTGTGCTGGATGCCTTACCTCCTGAATGGAATCATTAACTTGCCCGAATCCTCACCTGAAGGGTGCCTGAAGGAGAGAGGGAATGGACAGGGGGTTCTCATTGTGATCATTTTTACCAACTTTACAGCTAACTCTAAAGCACTAAGTCAATTAAAACGATCCATCCTTGAAGCAAGACTGAACTTTGTGTTCGTCCTTCCAACACCCTCTGCTAGCCTTCCTCTCTGCACCCCTTTCCTGATGGGATTTCACAGGGTGCTGTGCATTTCGGATGATCCTGTCTTGTCCTGCCCTCGTGTCCAGGCCAGACTGTAAATACTAAGCCATCCCAGACCTGGGGACGTAGCCTCTCCCGTCCGGGGAAGCAAATCCCCTCCTCATCTCTTCTGTCTCCGGGCCCCCTATTGCCATAACTCTCAGTGCACTCCTGTCCCTCGGCAGTGTCCCTGCATGGTCACAGGGAACAGTGGGCCCAGGCACAGTCGTAGCATTGGGACAGGAAGGACCCAGGGTGTCTACCCCCAGCTGTGGAGGGAGCACAGGAAGGCCTTTGTGAGGGTGGGGCACTCTCCATGGAAGTGGGGGAGAGGTGAAGCTGTGCAGGGACAGGTGTTCAAGCCTTGGCTGCCTATTCCCACCCTTCAAGAACACCTTTATCCCCAGATAACCTGCTAACCTGGATAACCCATCTTACCTTTGCAGCTGATCAGGCCACTCCAACTAACCGTTTGGCTGCCCTGCCCAAAGGTAATTCATACTAATCCCGGGACCGTCGCCAAGCACTCGAGGTGTCTGGGAGGGAGGAGTGTAGGAGGGGGAAGGCACTGCCGGACAGGAGTGCTGTGTACCGGCAAGGGGCGGCCTGCCCCGCTCCCTGCCAAATCTGACTCCTCTCAAGAGGCCCACGTCACCTACCTTAGCCCATCACAGCCCGACTCCCGGCTTCCTGCTCCTCTCACAGACTGAGCTCCGAAGTCCGGCTGTCACTCCCCACGTCCCCAGTCCCTTACCTCTGGCCATGCCCACCACTCCCTTGGGGTGGCCTGTTCTCTTCCCCCAGCTTAGCCTCTGAAGTGTATTCAGTCAGAAAACCCACTTGCTTTGAGTTATCTGTAGGCCCATCTTTTCTGCAGCCTTTCACATCTACTATACACCCATTTCCAATCTGCACACATTCGTGTGCAACACACATAAATGTGGGCTCCAGTGACTCACCTTCCAGATCCTTCCAGTAACCAGCCAAAATGTGGAAATAGCTGGTTCAAGGAGCCAGGATGGGAGAAAAAAATCACGCCTACCCTCACCAGTCAGTGGCCAGATGGCTTTATCCCCAGGCCAGGAGGGCACTTACACACACTTAGGAAATCCAGTGAGACTGGAACCCCAAAAAGGTGCTGCCCCCACCCTTGTTAGGGCCGCTGTCCTGCTGTCCATCACTGAAACTTCTAGACTGAGTCCCTGTCTCCTCCCTGGCCTGGTCCTCTGTCTTTGTCCCCCCTATTCCCTTAACTGGTCTGCCCTGCCCAGCTCTCCAAACACCCCCCCGGCTCCTGCCCCCTCAGAGCCTCGGCACACAGAGTAGAAGATAATTATGAGAAAATGAGACAAAATCCCAGACTTCTTCAGTTTTCCTAAAGGTTGTGAACATGGGTCTAATGCAAAGGGCAGCATTTCCCAAATGCTTGCACTCCGAGAACATCCACAGCAATGGGGTGGGTTGGCACCAGCTCTCCCTGTGCCCTGCATTCCTTGATATTTTGGGCGGGGCTGGAATTTGGGGTTGTCTCTTTGTTCTTCCTTGAACCCTGAGGGAAGGGGGCGGTCCCTGTGCTGACCCTCCGGCACAGGCTGGGGTTGGTTCTTGCGGTGGTGACCTCAGCCCGTCAGAGTCCTGTCCGTGGGACAGTGTTCAGGGCTGAGGCCAGCACAGGGACGGGCCGGCTCTAACTCGGGAGGCCTGCGTGGTGTCTTCTCCCTTTGCTGCCAGGACGGCCAGAGCGACCCCGGGACCTGGAGCTCACTGACCTGGCCGAGAGGAGCGTGAGACTGACCTGGATCCCGGGGGACGATAACAACAGCCCCATCACAGGTCAGCCGGGGCCCTGCGCTGCTGTCCAGAAAAGAGGGCCGGCAGCCCGGAAGCCAGAGGCCTGGCCCTGGTTTCTGGTCCCACTTCGGCCTCACTTGACGTGTGCCCTGGCCTGTTGACAGAACGCTTGGAGACCCTGGTTTCCCTTTCTGGGTCTTGGGAAGAGTACCTGTGCCTTTGTCTACCCAAGGGAGATTATAAAGACTAATGGAAACCATGAAGGAGCGCTCTTGAGAAAGAACTCACTAACTCAGCTCCCCAAACAGCCCTGTCTTCCTTGCCCCCTCAGACTACGTTGTCCAGTTTGAAGAGGACCAGTTCCAGCCAGGGGTCTGGCATGACCATTCCAAGTTCCCAGGCAGTGTCAACTCAGCCGTCCTCCAGCTGTCCCCCTATGTCAACTACCAGTTCCGGGTCATTGCCATCAATGAGGTGGGCAGCAGCCATCCCAGCCTCCCGTCCGAGCGCTACCGAACCAGTGGAGCACGTGAGTGCTTGAGGGCTAACAGGAGGTGCTGAAGCCAGGTACCCCAAGTTCAAACTGAGTTCCCCCGGTCCCCAGCCACATGAATTTGGGCAAGTTACTTAACCTCTCCAAGACTCAGCTTCCTCATCTGTGAAACAGAGAATAATAACACCATCTCCGTCATGGGGCTGTTGTGAGGATTACATTTGAAAATGGGATTCGGGTACTTACCGTGATGTGCATATAGGAAGCACACAATAAAAGTTAACTGTCATTTTTATTACTACTAATATTATGAATAATTCTTGATGCTCTGCTTTAAAGGGAAGAGCTATGGCAAAGATTTGCAGTGGAAATATATAATCTGGGGTTGCACCAGGTTTCTTAACACACTTGGGTAATGAAGTGTTTAGATTTCTAAAATCATGCTGGCTCATTGAGGGTGGAGATGCCCCCAAAAAATGTTGAATGCCAGGGTAAACCAGTCTGGTATTAAACATACTTAGTGGATAATCCACAAAGGGGATAATCCACATTGAGTTGGCTGTACTGGTCATCTAAAGTGTGGAAAGCCTTATGATAAATGCTGTCTTGTAAGGGATTAAAATTCAAAAGAAATTATCGCTGCTTTGGGGGGTTTAAATCTTAGCTAGGAAGGCACATCATCCATATGAGAAAGTGGCAGAGCGAGTTCAGTTGCTTATGGGACAGAGTGTGTTGAGAGATGCTGAGAAAAGACAGAGCGTAGAAGGGACCAGGCAGGCTGAGGGAGAGGGGTTGCTTACTGTGCCCCGGTGATGAACAGACTGGACTTGAACTTTGCATCCATTTGGATTCCAGCCCCTGAGTCCAACCCCTCTGATGTGAAGGGAGAGGGGACCAGAAAGAACAACATGGAGATCACATGGACGGTAAGAGCCCCTCGCAGCCCATCCATGATGCGCTTGCTTGCCTCGCAGCCTGGGAGCCCTCACCCTTTACACCCCTGTGACTCCAAGGCCGCAGGGTGGCTCAGACTACCTGGCTGGTGCGGGGGCTACTCTTCTCTGCATTGAGCATCCAGAAACCAAACAGCAGAATGCCTAAGAGCAGCATTTAAGACAGGAGACAGGAGCAGAGATGACCAAGGAACAGAGACTGTCAGTCTGGCAAAATCAGAGAGAGTCCTGCAGGATCAATGGGCTTCCTCAGAAGAGGGAGAAATTTAGATTAGTCTGTAGGAAAGATTTAGCCCAAACACCAGTACCTCACTTTGGTGTGTTCTGGGAGCCTGTCACTGGAGATTGCTGGGAGTGGGGAGAGACCAGCCTCTGAGTGGTCCTCCAGTGCCAGCCATCTGTAAGTCCAGGATGGACAAGGTGACTCAAAAGATGTCCTCCGGGCCAGGATTGAAAAAGCTCATCTTCATCTCAGCTCACTGACCACATTTTCCAAACCAAAACTGGGATATGTGGCCTCAAAATGACTTTTTTCCAAACCCCTGCCAAGTCTAAGAGATGCAAATTCACCCACTGAAATATTAACATTTTTGTGCTGTTGCCGTGAGTAATGGAAACAGGGAGATACAGAGTTTGGAATCACGACCATCCCCATCCTCAGAGAGCCTGATTTCACAGCAGCCTTGGCAACTGGGCTGAGCCCAGACTTAAGACACCGGGGCTCATCTTGCACGACCTTGCCAGGGTCGGTTCTTGGTCTATGGCTCTGTATTCCAGGCTCCCGGGGGACTGCTTCCCGGACCAGGCCCTTAGGGAACAAAAACAGAGTTTTGCTCACTCCCAGCTCCGGCCTTTTGGGAAGGACAGGGCAGACATGCAAGGATTAAGTAGGACTGAAATCTGGAATTTTGAGTTCATTGGCAGCAGGCATGCTGTGGCTGAACCAAACCCACCCCTTTCTGACTTTGGAGACATTATATCACTGTCCATATTTTGTTTTCTGGTTGCTCCATCACAGGAAAGAGTCCTGTCGACAATAAAGCTTTCGCTCCCTGTGCACCTGCCAAGGGGGCTGGCTGCGGAATCAGAGGGACTAGGGCTTGGGTGGAAAATCTGCACGCTGCTGGCTTCACAGGACTCCAGGCTCCAGGGGGACTCAGAGTGGGGGCCATGGTCTCCCCAGCTCTGCCAGGGGGCTGGCCGCTGTTGGGCAGGTTGGGGCAGGGTGCCTGGCACAGAAAGAGTGCGAGCCTTGGGTGACCTGGGCTCCTTGCCTGCACCCTCTCCACTCCTGCCATCTCTCTCCCTGCTCAGCCGATGAACGCCACCTCCGCCTTTGGCCCCAACCTGCGCTACATCGTCAAGTGGCGGCGGAGAGAGACCCGAGAGACCTGGAACAACGTCACTGTGTGGGGCTCCCGCTATGTGGTGGGGCAGACCCCCGTCTACGTGCCCTATGAGATCCGAGTCCAGGCAGAAAATGACTTTGGGAAGGGCCCTGAACCAGGCACTGTCATCGGTTACTCCGGAGAAGATTGTGAGTACCCTCCCCTGTCCCCACCCAGGACCCTGACGGCTGGGCTGCACAGGCCACCCTCACAGACCAGGAATCTCAGAGCGGGTCGGGGGTCTTCCGAGAACATCCTGGGAGGACAGCCAGTTCCCAGGGAAGAGAAATCCCCTACAGTGACCTAGAGCAGACAGGCCCCAGGTAATGCCGGGAGCGGAGATGGTATCATCTGAACGCTAGTTAGTATTCTTGAACGTCGTCACCTAGTCCAATACTCTCACTTTATCAACATGAAAACTGAGGCCCTGCAAGGGAAACCCCTGCCAATATTGCACAATAGCAAATGTCAGGCTTGAAAATAGAGCCCAGGCCTTCTGATCTACCTTACTGCCAGGGCCTGCTAGCACCACGGACCATCCGTCCCAACGGGCATAATTAGACGCCTCCACCGGAAGCAGGGCCACAGGCCAGACTCCTCCCTGGGCTCCCCAGGGGAATCCTTGAGGGAGCAAGGTCCACAGAGCCCCAGCCTGGAATGCTCCACACCAGGCACTGCAACATTCCCAGTGTTGCTCTTGGCCCTTGGAATTGAACATAAAAAGAGAAGTTCTTTGGAGGCTGTCACTGGGTAAATCAACACAATTCTGGGCATATATGTAGCAGTATGTGCCTGGCTCTCCAGATGGTGGTAGCCTCTCTGCCCCCAGCACATCAATCCTGTAGGCTTTTGAGCAAGGCAGGAGGGTCGGTGACGCCCCTCCTGGTCAGGGCAATCCGTGTCCTGGTGTGTTTGGGTCTGATCCAAGAAGGAATCATGTAGGTGGATGAGGTGACCAGAAGGAAGGGAGGAGGAGAGTCTTGGGGAGGAGCAGAGTCACAAGGGCCAATGCTGGGGTCAGGAGTGGGGCCAGTGGGGTTCATAACGGTGAGATGGGAGGAAGTGAGGGTTGGGCACTTCCCTGGAAGTGATTATGTATTGGACCCACTTGGGAGATAAATAGAGGGGATCAGCAGGCCCTCCGTCCATCCCACTCCTCATCTCCGTGGTGGCAGACACGTCCGGACAGAAGACGGTAGGGACTACTAGAGGGTAAGTATGGAAAAGGCAGCATCTAGCCATGGACTTCACGGACCACCTCACGGTTTCCATCGCATCTGTGTACCCCTGCGGCAGATGCTTTAGAGAGGATGGGGCACAACTGCTTTTGCAGCAGAGTAGAGAAAACGGGGGTGAGAACTAGTTATGGGGGAGGGAGTGGCCCTCCCTTTGCAAGCAGTCACAGGATCAGAATCTTTTCCTGAACTTGGTTAGGGTGTCTTTAGTCTGTAGGTAACGTTTCCTGCAGGGCCCTGGCAGGAAATAAATGCCACTCAAAGGGGGCTATTTCTAATGTGAGGACAGGGTTAGAGGGACAACAGCAAGGTACAGCAAACCAGCTGGAGGGCCAGCAACAGCAGGATGCTGTTACACCACTCTGGCCCTGAGGGGCTGGCGGCGGGCGAGTCACCATGGCCAGCGAGGGCTGCCCTTGTGTAGAAGAGTGCGGTGCTGTCATCCTGCCGCCCCGCAAAGAGGCAGCCAGGGGGATAGATACCATCTTCCCTCTCCTGCCCTGGGAGCTCCTGTTGGTACCTCCTGTTGGGCAGACCCATCTGGAAGCCTGAGAACAGGGGAGCCCCGCTGACACGGTCCAGAGAGGACAAGCCTCCCGGGACCCGAAGCAGGGTGGGGAAGGGTGGACAATGGGATGGGGGGGCAAACAGAGACTCTGTGTGATGGTTGCACATAATCGCCCTCTAAACGTGTAGGCAGAGCCCTCCACCTGTGCTGCCGCCCTTTTGTCCTGAGCCTCCCCACACTCTTCCAAGTCCAGGCTGGTGGAGGAGGCATGGCCCCTGCCCTCAGGGAGTACCCAGTGTCCAGAGTGGGCTGGAGGTGCAGGCCAGCAGAGAACAAGTCAGAGGGGACTCTGCAGTCGGGGGCCCAGCCCTGCCTGCATAACCAGCTCTCTGTCCCAACACATTGCAGATCCCAGGGCTGCACCCACTGATGTTAAAATCCGAGTCCTGAACAGCACAGCCATCAGCCTTCAGTGGAACCGCGTCTACCCCGACACGGTCCAGGGCCAGCTCAGAGAGTACCGAGTGAGGAAGCCAGCTCCGAGCCCTGTCTAACCACCCAGCTCGCTAACCAGGACGAGGGGGTAGCAGATGCGGGCCATAAGATATTTGGAAGGGGTCCCTCGGGATAGCTGTTGGATCCAGAGTTCGTTCAAGAAGATGATGTCTAGGGTTAGCTGTTCAAAAATATACCCAGAAAAAATATATATACACCCAGATGTATCCTGCACCGGGTATGCTGAGAGATTCTGCTCAGCAGAAAATCATGTGAAGGGTGTTGGGTTTGGGTTGACCATACATAGCACATTATGCTTGTAATACATGTGTGTGGACACACATGTATCTCCAGAAACAGTGTTGAGGCACCGCTGAGCTACACCCCTCCCCTCTCCTAATGGCCCCCCGCTGGGCTGCTTGCCTCACCCAGTCTGATTTCATGAAGCCCCAACTAACCGGAAGAGCCACTAGAAGGGTACAAACCCTTCCCTGTTGTCACAGCCAACTCCGATTATCAAGGCCCTTGGCTTCGCCTGGCCACCTCTTCCATCCCTGACGTCTCTCTCTTTGAAAGGGAAGGGAGAGAAAACCCAGGGTATGCAAGGCTCTCCCTGATGAGTAGCTCTTTTTAAAAGTTCCTGGGGAGGCTGTAGCCCCCAGGGTAACACAGGCTTAGGGGTCATCGAGAGTTGGCTGATGGACAGTTGGGGGCACACAGAGGGAGTCAGTCTCTTCTCAGGAAATGGATTTGGTAGGTAGGGGAAGGAAGGCAAGGTGATACATATGCTTAAATGAGCTCTTCCCCAACTTGCACCCTTAACCTACTTGCCTAGAGATTTTTCTGGCTAAAGCTCCCTTTGGGTCCCCCTCTTAAGTCTGGACTTCCTCCTTACCTTGCCCTTGGAGGCCCCGGGTGATGCTCGTGTGACAGCTGACCTGGGGCTTCTCCTCCGCTGCTCATCAGACCCCGTGTCTCAGACTCTCTCGACTGTACCTGTGACGCTACCGCCTTGCACAGGCCGTCCCATCCCATCCAAGCTCTTGCCACCCCACAGCCTGGTCTCCCATTGGCTTGGACATGTCACTATCCTAAAGGTCTTTAAACAATATTAAAAGGAACCATTTGACTTCAATGGATGAAACCAACCCTTTCTTATATTCAGACTTCCGGGGGTAACCTGCTGCTTTTCCACTCCTGCCCGCTGCCAATCTAAACCATACTAAATCTAACTCAAGGTGATGCGGTCCTTGAGCACAGAAAAGAGCTTTCCGTGCCTGGACCCTTGGCTCAAATTTGTTGTTCTGGCACGGACTCCCTGAGCAACCTATTCCCAGCTTGGAAAGAAGTCTCAAGATGGAGCCGCTCAGCTGTAAGTTTGGCTGACTTGCCTGTTCCCCAGAGAGGCGACATGGCTCAGAAAATGATTGAAACCAAAAACTCTTATTTTGTTTGACATCAATTCCCACTCACTAGTGGCTCATGAATGGGGACTGTCAGGACACCCCCAGCCCTCTGTGGGCCTGACGAGGTCACTGGGGATTTGGAGCCTGTGGCCAGCAAAGGGAACACCGGTCACCACGAGCACCGCCATTAACAACTAACCTGGCTCTGCCTGGCCGAACCCTTACCAGCCTGCCTGTGTCCTGAAGGCCTACTACTGGAGGGAAAGCAGCTTGCTGAAGAGCCTGTGGGTGTCTCAGAAGAGGCAGCAAGCCAGCTTCCCCGGCGACCGCCTCCGTGGCGTGGTGTCCCGCCTCTTCCCCTACAGTAACTACAGGCTGGAGATGGTTGTGGTCAATGGGCGAGGCGATGGGCCTCGCAGTGAGACCAAGGCGTTCACCACCCCGGAAGGAGGTAGGTCCGGCCGCAGCTCCCTGGGTAGGGCAGGATGAGGGTGGCGCGGCCAGGCGGCCCTGCGCGGCGCCAGCGTGGCTGGGCCTGGACCGCGCAAGTTGACCTCTGCCTGACCTCAAGGGGGGATGACCTGCGAGCTGAGCAGCTCCGGCCGTGCTCATAGAGCACTGTCACCGAGGCGGCCGCCCTGACAGGAGACTGTACGTCAAGACGAGACTGTGCTGGCTGCTGACATGATTCCAGACGGGATGTGCACACGGACTCCCGAGGGCACTGCGGGAGCCGGGGCTGCCTGCCTACCACCTCCTGAGGGAGCTCAGGCACCTTGACCCCAAGAGGCACCTGGTTGGTTTACCATACCCAAGGACCTTCACTCTTGTTACACCACTGTAGTCTAGAGACTGCCCTGCAGTGGGCGCCCCGGTCCTGGGAGGCAGACACGGGCCAAGGTCCCGGCGCATCTCCTGTTCCTGCCACTCCTCTTGAACCAGCCGGGCAGTGCCTTTGCCCTCTTCTGTTTCTCCTTTCTCCCTTCTTAACTATTATTTTCCCCATTCTTCTTCTCTTCCTCCTTTGTCCTCTCCTCTGTTCTCCCCTCTTGTCTCTGTATTCCTGTCTCCCCTCCTCGTCGGGTTTTCATTACCAGCCGCTCCCCATCGCTCGTGCTCTTGGCACCATCCACATGTTCCGTCATGGGTTTCTCTCTCTTCACCCCTGAACCCGGCATTCTCAGCCCAGAGGCCAGGGCCTGATGCTTGGACCCAGTGGTGAGAATCCTTGTCTGAGGACTGGGAACTGCAGCCTCTATTACCAAACGGCTAACATTGGTTCCCTGCCTTGGGAATGACTGCCCAACTTGGAGGTTTCTTTGCAGGATCAGAGCCTAACGTGTTGAACCCAGGGTAGTTGCTAAAGGAGAACTTGACTGACTTCTTCCCCGTGTAAACCGAGTCTGAGCCATGCTTGTCCTAGATCTGGGGAAACGCCATCCTGGATGGGGCGATGGGCGCTGGCCACCTCGTAGTTCTCTGGGTTCTGGCTTAACAGTGATCCAGCACGGGGGTTGCCCAGAGGTCAATGCCTTCATACTTGTGCTTTGTTTTTTGTGTTTTCTTCATCTTGCCCGCCCCTCTTCTCTCCCCCATCTCCCCCACTCTCTCCTCCTTCCCCAAGTACCCAGTGCCCCCAGGCGTTTCCGAGTCCGGCAGCCCAACCTGGAGACAATCAACCTGGAATGGGATCATCCAGAACACCCCAATGGGATCCTGACCGGATATACTCTCAAATACGTGGCCTGTACGTTCTGCCCTTCTTTCTCTTGGATAACCTGAGAATCAGAAACCCCATTCTCAACACTTTTCCTAAGGAATCAAGGTAGAAAGCCTATGGGTACAGAGGTCATTGTGGAGGGATAGAGGGGCCAGGGAAAAAGTTTCCTGTAGGGTTAGGGGAGGCAAGTGAGACCCAATCCCTGCTCTCCTGACACAGCTCCTCCTGCAGGGAGCTTCCAGTCGGCCCGGTGAGACAAAGGGGACTTCTGGTTTGATGAGGGATTCAACCCCTGCCCTCAGGAATCGTAGAGTGTCTAACACCTACACGTCTAGGAGAGAAGTTTCCTTACCTGATGGACCTTCCATCCGATGGGGCAGATAGTATGTGCATAGGAATCCGCACGACACTGACACTCAGGGACACCTTAATAAGATGCCATTTATGGTAAGGCAGCTGTATGTAGAGCTGCCATGGAATTTGGAGTGGCTCAGTCAGGAGCCTGGGTCGGGACGACCTCACCTAAAGAGTTCAGCATCACCAGGCAGGGACAGGAGTGTCATTCATTTGAGAAACTTTAAGTCTTCTAAAGTGGGTGATGTTGTGCCTCAATGTGAAGCTCAAAGGACAGGTATTGTGCTGTCAAGGATTTTGATAGCCAGCTGTGTGCTTGTATGTGGTTCTGAATCCATCTCTGGACCTGACCTTCCCCCTCTGAGGTATTTTACAAAGGAGGCCTTTTACAAAGGAGGCATTAACAACGAAAAGCTCTAGTGGTTTTGCCCTAGTTCTGTTTGAAAGGAAAAAAGGAACTTCAAGTTCTGTCCCTGTTGAAAAGGCTTGAGGATTAAAAATTGAATCTTTCAGAATCAGCCACATAACTTTGCATTGAGCTGGCGATAATGAGATCAGTGAAAAAGTGTTACCCTGGTGCGTCATCAAAGAGCCGGAAAGGAGTTCTTGCACAGCCCTCGGCCTTTGAATCATCTCCCTCCCCTGAGTCCTTAAGATCACGGGCAGGTTCCACGGGTTCCCTTCCCAACAGAGTCGGGAAGACTTCGTCCTTCCAGCCGCAGCTTATGTAACCCATCATGGTCAATGTTGCTAAAGTTCAATTCCACTTACCTGTCTCTCCCCAGTTAATGGAACCAAAGTAGGAAAGCAGATAGTGGAAAACTTCTCTCCCAATCAGACCAAGCTCACGATGCAAAGAGCAGACCCCGTGTCGCGCTACCGCTTTTCCCTCAGTGCCAGGACGCAGGTGGGCTCTGGGGAAGCAGTCACAGAGGAGTCACCAGCACCCCCGAATGAAGGTAGGTGCACTGCGGCAGCCTCGGGGCGAATGGTCCCGGGGAATTCAGATGCCTAGAGAAACACGGACTGGGCCTCTGGCCGCCCGGCCTCTTGGGATGGAGAGGCTGCAGGCCCTCGAGCCCTCCAGAGGAGGGAGCCACCCTGTGTGCTGAGAGGTAGGTACCGGCGATGTATCTGGAAAACACATCTTCTTACTGTTGCAATCAGACCTGGATCCCCACTTGGCCTTGACTTGCTCAGCTACTTAACATCTGTCATCTTTCCTTCTGGTGGGGGAATAGGGAAGAGAGTGTGAACTGTAGCTGAGCTGAGGGGATGAGAGAAAGCGTGCTGGAGGTAAATGTGCTCACGAACTCCAAAGAGTAGTGAAGATGCTCGCTCGCCTAGTGAGGGAGGCAGCGGTACTATGGAGACCGCCCCGTGAGGGCTCTGGGGGTGCCCCTTCTTCTCTCTTGGTGGCGCCGAGAAGAGAGGGGAACAGCTGTGACTGAAGCTAGTTGCCGGGACCATGAGTAGAGCAGGAGGTGTAGTCCCTCCTTGCAGCCTGAATTGAGGGAGTTGTCAGGCTGAGGAGAGGAAAGGGGGTTTGGAAACAGTCATTTGCCAAACCAGCTCCACAGAGAGCACATGAGTTCCTCTCCTGGGTTCTGGCATCTAGCAGCGTCGCACCCCGCCCCAGAGCTGCGCCTGCCTGAGAACTCCACTAGAGGGGGCTCCAGGCCCATCTGCACACGTGCTGGCTTCCAGGAACCTCTCGGGCAGGCGAGCCTCTAGAAGCCTCGATATTGGCAGATCCCCTATGACAGTGGGTGGCGGGCTCTGCCTCTCCAGAGGTACCATGGTCTCTTCAAAGGCCATTTCTTGAGCACCCACAACATGAGGTGCCAGACGCTGTACCCAAAACAAGGGATATAAAGCTAATAAGCTCACACAGTCTAGAAGGAGGGACGTCCACAGGAATATCTAATTGTAATTCACCATGAGCTGTGTATGTTTAGATGGCAGAAGTGCAGTGGCTGTGCAGGGGAGGAGGGTTGATTCTACAAGGGAAGACTTCAAAGAACGGGTGATGTGATTAGGAATCCTTGAAGCTGACAACAGGTTATCCTGTCTAGTGCTTTCCCCAGAAGGCTGAGGTCCGGTGGCCTGACCCTGGCCTGACTGGACCTCCTGAGCACCCGTACCCCCAACCCAGGAGAGGAGCAGTGCTTCCAGACCCTGCAGCCTCTGCTGCCTTACCCCAGGCTCCCAGTGCAGCTTCGTAAGCAGCCCTGCATCCCTCCCCAGGCCCCACTTCCCTGGCCAGCAGGCCGGCACTGAAGCAGAGAGGAGAGGGGGCAGGCAGAATGTAGAGAAAGGCTGACAGTGCTTTGTCTCTACCTCCCTGCTCTTGTAAACCAGGAGTGAGCTACACAATAAGCTCCCCTCCTAGTGCACCCTTCCAATCTCCTGGGGACTTGGGCAATTTATTAGGGCTGGCGGACTTTGAGTAAGTGGTTAATATATGCCTATTACCAAAGGCCAGGCCAGGGATGATGCACTTTCTTGATTACTTAATTCTGTAAGGAGATACATAAAGAGAGCCTCTTCTCCCTCCCCATCTCCCCCCCACCTACAGAACATCAGATAAACAGAGCCCCGTTGCCCAGCCCCAGTGACCACCGCAGGGAAGGATCTTCAGCTCCAGGGGGCAAGAGAACAGAGACTTTCTTCTCAACCTAGGGGTCTGCAGCGAATTCAGGAATTCCTTTCAGGGCTCTCAGGCCCCAGTTGAGTTTCTTACTTCATACAATAGAGCGGGGCAGCAGGACAGCAGGACAGTGGCTCCGGGCTCCAGTCCATCACATGCCCCAGCCTTCCGAGGCTGAGCTGGTGTGGGGAGCGTTCAGCCAAATGCGCTGCCCCCCGACCCCAGCACTATTCAACGCCTGCCCCTGGGGATGAAGGAACCATCCTTTTGACAGGCGTTGATGTCCTCCTAAACCACCTGTACCTTATGCCCTCAATTCCTGGCATCACTGAGGGTTACCCAGACTCCTTCACCCCAGCCCAGCTAGGAAAGGACACACCCTTTGAGAAAGACCTGGGAACATAGCACTCGAGGTGGACTGTTTCTGCTGCCACCTCTTAGGTGTCCTTGAGTAGAGGCAGAAGCGGGTATATTAGAAAGGTTTCCAAGACCCAGGAAAGTTTTCCATGGGAACATGCCAGACCCCAGTGGAGCTGAACATGATCCCCGAACACCAGGTGGCATCCTCAGGGCTGTGACCAGCACTTGGCCACACCGTCTGGGTCAGATTTGAGCCAGAACCTTGTCTGTCCTGTGATTGCGTGTCTTGTCGTTTCACCTGTGCTGTTTTCTCTTCCCTCTCGTTCTTTCGCCCTCTTCCTCTCTGGCTGTCCTGGGCGCTGTGTTCTGAAGCTGCTCCAACCGCAGGTACCGTACCAGCAGCAGGGGTAATGGGCGTGGCATGGGGCAATGCAGGTGGAGTCCAGCCCAGCCAGAGCGGAGAAGGAGGGAGAGGCTTGGGGTGAAAGCATGCTCCGGACTCACCCTTTCAGTGGTCGGGGAGCCAGACTCTCCAGGAGGATGTATGTGGAGGATGGCACCAGAGGAGATCAAACGCATTCTCCTCCCTTCGCTAGAGGAGGAGCCCGGCGTAGAAGGGGCCCCGCGTGCATAGGCTGCAGACCTGTTCTCTGGAGCTGCAGCTTTCTCTGAAGCTGAGTGATTACTTCCCCTGAGCCACCTGGGGCCTTGCCCAGGCGTGACATCTCAGAGCACAGAGAAAGGGTCCACAGCCCTTGGGCGGCCAGCTGCGCCCCAGAAGGAGTGGGGGCAGCTGGCTCCTGTCTCCTGGTCAGGCTGCCATCCCCTGAAAGGGGGGCCTGTGGGTGAGCACGCCGTGCATGCTGGCCTTGCATGCTGCATGGGGCCTGGCACCAGCTCTGCCATCCACCATGGCTTGTAGTCAGTGAGAACGAGTCTGCATGTCCCAGAATGGGGCCAGGTGCCCCAGGACCTGGAGTCTCAGTGGGCGCCATGCGCTGATTGCCCACTCACCCCTCAGAAACCCAGCTTCTCAGAGTCTCGGATGTTAAGAGCAGTGTCCACTCTTGGGGTCTGGGAGGTGGACGCACAGTGAGGAGTTGGGCAGGCAGGTCTGCAGCAGGAGGTGACCCGCTAGCCAAGGTCCTTGTCTCAAGTCCTCATGTTGTGGGTTTGAGGAACATCACCACCGAAGGCCGGTCCTCAAGCTGGAGGAACTAGGCAGGGGCCCCAGGGTGCCTTCCGCTGCCCTCCTTTGAGGCAGAACCAAGGCTCTAGGGCAAGGGTTTGCCAGAGCCTTCTCAGGCTCTAGGCAGCAGGGAGAGCCGCGAGCCAGGTGAGGAACCGGAGGGTTGGCTTAGGAAGAGGACGCCACCCTACCCGGTTTGGTTCCCCTCCACCTTCGCTCATTTACCGCCCCCCGCCCCGCCATTTTAGGTTGATTCTGTTTCTGTTGCGCACCCTGCTTCCTTTGTTTGCGTTTGCTCCACCGGGCAGATCTGGGTGGTGCGCTGCCATCATCCTTCCCACCCCCAGTCCTCTCCATCCCCCCGCCCCCAAATAACCCAGGCCAGCAGGGGCCAGTGCCTCCCCACCTCTGCTGGGATGTGAGGCAGAGAGGTGTCCTGGGCCTGGAGACCGGGAGAAAGACATCCTTGCAGTCTGGGAGTGGCCCTAACTTCCTGACTCAAGTTTGCATAAGGGTTTCCCCGGGACTATTATAGCAGGTGCTCAGGGCAGCCGAAGCGACTTAGTGGAGATGGAAGGGGAGATGCAGGGAGGGTACCACATGAATCACCTAGAGGCTCTTTGGTCAAGCAGCTTGCAGTCCACCTTCCCCATTCTGGCACCCGGGACCCAAAGCGGGTGGATCTGGTTGCGGGGAGTATGCTTTGCTCTGTGGGCATCCGTGCCAGTCTGTGCTGCCCCTCTCGTGTGTGGCAGGTATGAGGGGGATGGATGTAATTCCAAACACCCCACTTCCTACTTCTCGTTTAGGAAAGATCCCAGCTCACCCTGGTGTGCAGAGGGTGCCAGGGCCTCTGTCCATCTGTCAGATGTGTTTCCTAGGCTCCAGCTTCCATGTGACACGGTGGTAGAGGCACAATGCGCATCTTGGTAAATGAGCTGTGCTGGTAACATCAGCTGTTCCCAGCCTTAAATGCATAAGAACCTCCTGCACAATCTGCAGGTGCAAAGTGATGGCGCCCAGGTTCTATACTGCTGACGTGGGCCTGGAGTCCAGCCCACTGCTCCCTTCCCTCTCATCTTCTACAAATGTGGGCATTTCCCCACCCCCCCAGACTGATCTGTTCCTATCTCACCCGGTAAAGATAATCCCTCTCATGCACCCATATCTGCAGTCTCTTAGGGTTGCTGCCCATCTGTCCTGGCCATCTGTGATTTGGCCAGGGTAGTCCATGCACCAAGTGGACATTTTTGGACTAAGCCCTCCACCTTGGAATGTCTGGAGACTGCTGTCCTTGTCTTTGACTCGGCTCAGATCTGCCAGTGTTTGGTGGGCAGCTCCATGGCAGGTTCTGGGCAACGAAAAGTGAATAAGAGACACGTTGTCTTAATTTTCTCCATCTCCTGCATGGTGTCGCCCAAAACTCTGGTGGAGAACCCTTGGCCATAGCTGGGGTGCCTTCCCGTGTGCATTAGGTAACCCATTAGGTTGACACTGCCTTCGGGTAGGGGTCCTGTGCTTCCAGCTCCAGGCCCGCTGTGACTCCCCATTACTCTCGGTTGCCAGGCTAGTGGTCTCCACTGGGCAGTGACCAGGGTGGTTCTCCAGCCCATAGTTCCTGCTGTGGCTGAAGATGACACCCTAGCCCAGCAACGAGTCTGTCCAGCCTGTGGGCCACTCTGACTATAAGCCCCGCTTCTGGGCCTTATTCCCCATTTATCTGCTACCCCCACCCCACCCCAGGGGTTGAAATCATCTGAATCCCCTTAGACCTGAGCGCTGGACAGTTTCCCGTGGAAAACCTGCCCTCCCCTCCCACCTATAACAACTCACTAACAATTCACTCACCTGACTCTTCTGTCCCTTCCCTCAGAGCCTTGCCTTCTTGCCTCTGCCCTCCCAGTCTCTCTGCCCTGTCCAACCCTGGGACAATAGACACAGCTGATGAGTAGGCCGGAGAGGATGCTGATTTACCAGCTGTGACCTCAGCCAGCCAAGGTGCCTTCTCCACTGTGCCTCCAGTGCTGGGGACCCTCTGGGAGGACGCCTGGGAAGTGCCTCCTTTCCTCCCACTCCCTTCTGGTCCCCTCTCACTAATACCTGATTGTTGCTGCTGAGCTGAAGGAAAAGCATCTAGGTAGCCATCATCAAAGAAAACCCTTCCTCCTGTCACACTTGGCAGAGGGAGGGGAGGAGAGTGTGGAAGCATCCTCAGTCATTGCTCATTCTTGTCTCTGCCCAGCAGGACCCAGGAAGAAACTCGCCCTAGCCTGGCCTCTCTCAGCATCTCCGTTTCTAGGGCTGCTCGCTGGAGCGCCCAGAGAAGCGTGTGGGCCTGGCTGTAGGCCCTGTGTGAGCATGAGCTTGCGTACCTGCTTGTATGAGGACCAGGGCCCACGTGAGAGTACGAATAGCTTCCGGGGGCTGGGAAATGCAGCACCACTGCGCGCATAGGAAGGGAAGCCCGCGTCTCTGCACTGCACAGAGTGGGATGATTTAACTTTGAAGGGATTTTCAGTTTTTTGATGACGCCTTTTAAATAGTCATAGCAAAGGGGAACCTTGTGAACATTGCACTTGCCAGAAATTATTAGAAAATACACTACTGATAAGGAGCCAAAGCAGAGCAGTCCTATCCAGATGGACAAAATAGCTTCTCAGGGTTCCTTCCAGCAGCTCAGAACAGCAGGAAAAGCCCATGCGTGTTCCGTGGCCACGGGAGCTGCCAGGCATCAGGCCTGAGAGGGAGCTCACCTTTGCCTTGTGGATCTCTCAGGCCCGTGTGTGTGTGTGTGTGTGTGTGTGTGTGTGTGTGTGTCTCTTGGTGGGTGGGATAGGCGAATTTCCTCAGGCTGAGCTCTTACAGCACTGAGCTTGCATTCCAGGCCTGGGGCCACCTTGGACTGAAATACATCCTTGAATACTGACTGTGAGAGGGAGAGTTTTTCCCACCGCACGTTCCCCCCCCCCCGCCCCCCGCCCTTCCTGATGTCTGCGAGTTGACTGGGGTTTGGGGAATATAGCGCTGTCTGCCTTGACCTTGTCCAGGAATCTCTGGAATGCATGGGGCATAGTCAGCTGTCCAGCGTGACTTCTGTGGTCAGCACCCTCAGGCCCAATCATGCCTCTGATCTTACAAATAGGGAAGTGACTGGGATCCCGGGAACAGTCCCTCCTTCTCTATGGGGACTTGTAATATTGGAGTCCCGGGGGAATGAAAGAGCTTTTGCTGGTCAGGCTCTTGTTGAGAAGACTTAGGATCTCTTGATTCTTTCTTGAGAAAGGCTTTCTGGCAATTTTCTCTCTGGTTCCCTCCCTGCCCTGGCTCCCTTCTGGAGAGTGGGGATAGTACTTTCCTGATCTTCTGCAGATTTGAGATAAGGTAGGATATCACTCTTCCTTGAAAGTCAGAGTTACCTACTTAGGTCTTAACATCACTGCCTTCTGCCCATCAGCAGTGACACTAGAAAGTAGACTGTGGTCAGATCACAGGAGATAGAGGTCAAGGAGGAGAGGCAGCTCTGTCTCTCTCTGATTTGCCCATCATTCTCATACCCTCAGCTTCAGCAATACTGGAACTAAAGAGTAATAGGCCAGCCCTTTGTTTGTGTCCACAACCCTTCTGTAGAAGGAAAGACGGTCTATGGAAATGTTGTCACGGTAGACTTAGCCCCTTAGGGCTGACCAACAACAAAGGGTAGCTTTGGATGGGAGATGAGAAGTAAGAGGTAGTGCAGATTTGAACTTCTCTGAAGATTTATGCAAAAGAGCAGCCCAGCCTGTGCCTCACTCGTGTCCTGGGCTTTCTACATCTACTGTGCGCTGGGAAGATGGTGCTACTGAGCGCAGGCCACACTGTGAGTCCATCAGTGCCCTTCTCCCACATTCTAATCAAAGGGAAAGGGCTTCGGGTGCCCAGACCCCAGATGTCCTAGAGAGAAAGGCAGTTACTACAAGTCAGGATGGATTGAGGTAATCTGCAGGAAGGACCGTCGCTGGGCAGAGAAGAAGGGAGGAGAGGCCAGGGAATGAACAAGAGCTGAGAACCTGGGGAGGTGGTGGCAGTGGAGGCAGGAAAGATGAACCAAGGTGCAAGTCTTGCCCACAGAGTGGGGATTGTTCTCCCTCTGTCACTGGGTTTGGGTGGTGGTAGAACTCAAGCAGGCAGGAGAGGGGGTAATTTTGGAGTGAATGGTTGGGAATGGCAGGCTTCCTGGTGCTCCTGCAGGACAGGGCCCCGCAACCTGCCCACCTCCAAGGCCGGGGCTCCAGGCCTGGACCCAAGCGATGCTGCTTGGCCTGTGCTGGGTGGTGCTTGACCTGGGAATCCATGTTATCCCTGGGGTCTGAGTGATTTGGTATGCGTCCTGTCTTCATCACCGCCCTTGGCTGTGTGCATGCTGGTGCTTTGAGCCACACAGACCATGAGAAGAAAATGAAACACACAGGCTTCATTCTCTTCCCTTGCCATGGTCCTGTTCTCTTTCACGGCGACCTGTCTGACCCAGTCCATCCTGCTCGGGGAGGCTTCTGGTCACTAAGCTCCATCTCTTCTGCGGGCTGCCTGCCTTGCACGTGGGGTCGTGTGTCCAGGCTGGGGACGGCCACACCGACCAGACTTGGCTGTTTTACATTTCCCCCTTAGCTCCTCCCACGTCGCCCCCGACCACGGTGGGTGTGACGGGCACGGTGGGCAGTACTGATGCCACTGCCACTGCTGCCACCACCGAAGCCACAACAGTCCCCACCATCCCAACTGTCGCACCCTCCACCATCGCCACCACCACCGTCGCCACTACTACTGCAACCACTGCCGCCGCCACCACCACGGAGAGTCCTCCCACCACCACCAGGACTAAGATTCAAGAATCCGGTACTGCCCATCATCCGTGCTCCCGTGCCTCCACCCACAGGCTTCCCCAGATAGGAGGGGGGTCTGAGATGGTGCTGGTCAACACCTCCCTTTGTTTCCGCTTTGAAAGCACAGGAGGCTGGATTCTCAGTCTGGTGGCCTAGAGGCACAGAGCACCTGCCCCTGTGGTGGCCTCCACTGCTCAGAGCCCCTGTCCTAACCTCGGATCCCTGTTCTTTAACAGAGGGCCCCCAGGCCCCAGACTGTAGGGCTGCCTCCAACCACATGCTGAGGGATCAGCTTAGGGCTGAGCGCTCCAGAAGGGGGAGAGTGGGGAAGGAAAGGGCCTGACACTGGCCAACCAGCCTGGGAAGGCTTCCTGTCTCCGCCATGATGCCCCAGCCTTGCAGCAGAGGGCGAGGACTGGGGAGTGGCCAGCCATGCCAGGCGGCTCTGTCCCCAGAACCCTGCGCCTCCCTTGCACCTCTCCCCGAAAGGCGCACTTACAGACTTTTCTAGTCAGAGCTTCCAGGCAATGGTATTACCCAGGAGTCCTGTAATGCCAGAGAGTACTCTGTGGCTCTCCCCACACCCCCAGATATACACACGGAGGGAAAACCGCAGCCTTTCTAGGGGCCCGTGGTAAGAATCGATCCCAGGGCTGGCCTGCTGAGCCCAGAGAATGTGCTGTTCCTGCATCACGCAGCCAGGCCAGGAAGCTCCGTTCTTCCAGCATGAGGAGACCCCTTCGGGAATCCAGCAGTACTTCTAAGAACTGACATCAAACACTCTTTTTACCACGGAGGGGAGGGCCTCTAGCTTGTGGAGCCCACAGGCCAGCTGTAAAGTCAGCACGATGTAGCCGGCAGGGCTGGCAGGAAGCACCCAGAACCCTCCTCCAGCAGCTGTAGAATTGTAGGCCCCCTCTGTTTCCTGGGCAAGTCCCTTCGCCTTCCGAGGCCTCACTGTCACCCATCCCACCCCTCTTCTCTCAGCACTTGAATGAGGATAGAGGCTTAATGCATGTGTGAGTATCTTCTTTAATCCAATTACATGGAGTTGTGTGAGCCATAAGGGGAGACACGTGATACGTAGCTGACATTATGCTCCTCAGACCTTGAAAACACTGATTTGCTTTAAAGCTGCAATAACGAGAATTTAAACAGCATGCTCTGTAGGGAAAAGTTGGCTGAGAGAAACCTGCTAGGCTATGAGAAGCTGCCACTGGCAGTTTGGTGTTGGGTGTTCTTTGGGTCCAGAGTGAGGCTTCTTTTGCATTCAGATGGGCCTCCGTGCCCCACTTTAATGCTCCGAGTTCACAGAAGAGATGTACCAAGAATGAAGACAGGAGTGGGTCTTGCTCCTTCTGGAAGGATTGGCCTTGCTGCCACAGAGGACTAGCCTATGGACTCCCACATCCCAACTGCTAACTGAGCCTGAGATGCTGCGGGGGCCTGGCCACACTCTGACCTTATCCTTACAGCTCGGGGGCTCCCCTCAACATCCTCATCTCCCTCAATGCAGCAGAGTGGCTCTGTTGTCCAGGATTTTCAAAATGAAAGTTCATCTTTATCGTGTCTTACAACTTAGGACAAAATGTTTCCTAAGTTTACTTTTTTGGGTGGTGAAATGGGACTTTTTCTCTGTCCTTAACTTGTCTTTTTCAGATTTCAAGGGATACTCCTTAAGTCTCACATCCCAGGAGCTGACAGGATAATCCATGCTTCCCATCACTTCTTCCTCTTGTTTTTATAGTAATTGATAGCTTTCCTTCTTGGTGCCTTTCTTTGAGCTTTTCTCTTCTTTAGTGATTGTCATCTTGGTCTCTCTAGATGGCAGTGCCTTCTTCCAGCTCCCACCTCTAAATCATTTTGGTTTCCCATTGCTTGCCCTTATCTAATAGTGCCCCAATCTCCATTACCTTTAAGACAGTCAGATTTGGGCCAGGGTTGTATTGGTGGTCAGACTGTCCAAACCCAAATCCTTTGGCTATTTCCAGGGCCCAGGGCTGAGGAGGAAAAATCTCAAGTCCCCAAATCATAACTGATCATAATTCATTCCCACTAGAAAGAGCCATGAGATTCTAAGGAGCTGGGATTTGGGCTGAGTTAAAGCAGCCAATACAGTGGAAACCTTTGGCAGATCAGTAAAGAAGGCTGCCTTCTGCCTTCCCCACGGAGAATGCCTGGTACCATCAATGGAATCTCTTTCTAAAATGAATCATATTCACCTGGGGCAACTGACAACTGACAAGGTTGTAGTAGAGAAGGTGTTTCTTTGAAGGGGAGACCAGGAGATCTTTTATCACTTCCCCAGCCCTGCAGACTCAGTCACATGTCAAATAGATAATGAATAAATGCATCACAAATGTACTCTATTCATTTATTTTTGACAAGTGAGTCGGTGAGAGTGCCCCCTTGCATGCTAATAAAATATAGAGGAGCCACACTTGTAAAGTCTTTGAAATATAAGGCTTCATGCTACTATTCCACTATTAAATCTTTGCTGGGAAATGGGGTAATCAGACCGCTGGGATGCCTGAAAGATGATTACGTTTGAAGATTAGTGCCATTCTCCTGTCCACAGGCTGTGGTTTCAGACAGGGTGATGGCTTTGATAAAGTAGCTCCCAGCTCATAGGAACTAGATAATTAATGTCTTCTGTGTTACATAGAGATCAGGCCTCAAAGATACAGTGCTGAGAAGACAACAGAGCAGGATTCTTCTGGTATCTGGACCACTGAACGTTGGGTGTCAAGAAGGAGTTATCTTCTCTGGTCCCCTCTAGCCCATGAAAGGGAGAGGAAGGATTCGTACTTGGGGACCTGGGGTTTTAGGCCCCAAGTCCCCTTAGAGAATCTGAGGCCATTGTTCAGCAATTCAGCATCTTGTTGACCAAGAATGACCCCAGGGGCTCCTCAGACCAGAGTCACCCGTGTAGGTTGCCATTCTCCACCTCCAGTTTCAGGATGCCATTAAGGCTTTCCCCTGTTTGGTCCTGTCCTTTCTGCAAATCTCATCATGACTCTCGAGTGGCTTTTCAAGATACCCTCTCTCCTTCCTGTAGAATGTCTATCGTTGAGGGGAAAGAGGCTGGCACACCTCTCCCGCCCCATCTGCATCCTAGCTAATGGGGCTTTTCACCGGCCCCTTTCGCTGCACTGTTCAAATCCACGACAAGGGACCTAAACAGGGAATAAACCCAGGTTAGAGCCTCCAATGGCTTGGATCAAACCCACTCTTTCATTCCTACTCCCACGTACGTGGACACATAGGTTCCGGCTCTCGCTCACATTACGGGTCCTCCTGACTGTACTTGCTCGTACATAGCCTGGCTACCAAGGCTGCAGCTTGGAGCTCCGTCGGGCCCTGTACACAGCCACTTCCTACTCTCCCCTTTCCTAGCTGCCCGCGTGTGTGTGTGTGTGTGTGTGTGTGTGTGTGTGTGTGTGTGTGTGTGTGTGTGTGTGCATCTCCGGTGCTACCTCCCTCCTCACCACTAACTCCTCTTCTAACCCCCCCACCAGCCCCCGATGAGCAGTCCATCTGGAACGTCACAGTGCTCCCCAACAGTAAATGGGCCAACATCACCTGGAAGCACAATTTCGGGCCCGGAACTGACTTTGTGGTTGAGTACATCGACAGTAAGCATTCTTTGCGGGTGGCGGAGATGCCATTAAAGAGATCCCATGCGCTCCCTCAGGCTCAGGGAGGCCTTCTAGCCGCTTCACTGTGGCTTAACGAAGTCACCATGTGCTCAGGCAGCAGCGTGGTAGGAAGAGCAGACTCGAGGAGGAGGAAGGGGTTTCTGCGGCCGTTAGTGAAGGTCCAGGGGTGCCTTGCGGTGGGGGCGGCCTGGGTGAGGGGCCCTTCGTCCATTTCCTGCCCAGGATGAGGGTTCTGGTGGCCCCCAGATGAGCCAGATCTCACCTTTGCTTGGATCTCCTTAATTCAGGATCCAGATTCTCAGCAGTCTCCCCTAGACAGGCTGGGCCAGTCCAGACTTGGGGTTCAGCTGTGCTTTGCTCACAGAGGGTCACTAGCTGCTCACAGGTCAGAGACACCGTCCAGGGTCCCTCGTCTCAGCTGGTGGCTCGAGCTGAGCTGTTCATTCTTTACTGGATCTTGGGAGCAAGCGTCCAGATTTGTGAGGCTGTACAGTGTGGTCAGGCTGTCTGCCTTCTCTGAGTGAAGGCCCCTGTTCCTGAGGGCTCAGACCCACCGTGCTGGCCTATTTGGCTTGTGCTGGAAATCCACCCGAAGCTCTTTGAGGGAGAACAAAGCCAACTCTTAGTTGTCTGCGGTTGGAGAGAGATTCACATCCACAGAATCCAGAATTCCTAGTTTGGTCCGTACTTTTTCAGACACCCAGGCACTCGCTTCTCCTGATGTGTGAGTTCACCACGCAGCGAGAAATGAGAGGGGAAACCAGGAGTGAGAGCTGAGAAGCAGAGGCCGTCTGGCCTCCGGTTACTGTGAGGGATGCTGACTGGCTCTCTGACCCTCTCCAGGTTAACGGAGCGCTGGCTGACACCCTGAGAGCTTAAGGAAGCAGGTCATGATGTGCTAAGTGCTTAAGACTGGGGTGAGGACAGAAAACTTTAGGAGAGGGAACAGTGTCCTAGGCTGCAGGGCCATTGTGTAGGAGAGTCAGCATGTGAGAAAGCTGGTGGAGCTGCCCGGTGACCTCCAGGTCTGCAAGACAGCCTGGCCCCTTCTCCCACCCTCCATGCTTCTACCTTTGACAGGTGCCCAGGAGCCTAAGCACTGCCTCTCCAGCTCCTCGTGCCCAGCCTTAGGCTGACTGAGGTTTCTGTTCCCCAGGCAACCATACGAAAAAAACTGTCCCTGTTAAGGCCCAGGCCCAGCCCATACAGCTGACAGACCTCTATCCCGGGATGACATACACGTTGCGAGTTTATTCCCGGGACAACGAGGGCATCAGCAGTACCGTCATCACCTTTATGACCAGTACAGGTGAGAGGGGATCTGGCCTGGCCGTCCCCTACAAGCATGGGGCATGTTGTTCTCATTGTCGGCTTCCTGCTTGTCTCTTCTCCTCGGAAAGAAGACTCATCCTCCCATTCCTCACCTTGCATGACGTGGCTCGGTTCTTCTTATATGTCAGTCTGCAGCTCCCAGGAAGATAAAACGAGCCAAAAGTGCATGCCAGTAGATAGGAAACCATGCTTCTGACCCTGTGGGGATGAGTGGAATGTCAGAGGTGAACGGAGGTGTTGTCGAATGAGGGCAGGGGAGACCACCTGGCCTCCACTGTGCTTGAACCACAAGGTCTTGGTGTATATGCAGACGTGGTCCCTGTACGTGGGTCAGGGGGCAGTGTGTCTCGGAGGCACAGGGGCTTCCTTCTCGCACGTGGGGTTAGGGGATAGGCCACCCAAGGGTCTTGACCCAAAAATCCTCCCAGGAACCAAACCAAGGATCAGCATGTATGTCACTGCCTTGCCACTGTCATCTGTTGTTTAAAAATTCGAAAGTGTGTTACACAAGTTGTTTTGGTTTAATTTTGCCCCAAGTTTGTCATGGCTTAAAAGTAGTTGACCTTTGGTCGTACTGGGGAGGGGAAGAAGCTTTCTAATCCTAAAAGAGCTCTGGATCTATCAGGGCTGTGGATAGAGAAGCTTCTTCACTTATACCAACTGGGGCTCAGTAAAGGATACAAGGTTCAGAAATCTCTCTGTTGGTCAGGGTGGCTGGCAGTCTGGAGACCGTGAGGACACTTGCTTGTTTGTCTGTGTGTCTCTTTAAAATCAGCCAGGCAAGCTAGCCAAGTGGCCAGTTTGCTAAGCCCTGGGGTAAGGATGAGTGTGGGGAAAGAGACTGAGAGAGGAAAGCACCAGTCCCTGCCTCAAGGCACGTCCTAATCAGATGCAGGTTACTAGACACAGGATAAAGGAAAAAACACACAATGGTTTATATGAACTTCTGAATGTGGACTTAAGTATGTTTTACTCTCCCTGTGCCTGGCTTGACGAGGCTGATCTCGGTAGCTTGCATCTTGAGAGTCACTGCCCATGTGTATAAGGGCCTCACTCCACCCCTTCTAGCCTGGTGCCTCCTGGTCTGGGCGTCCCGGCCTCCTCTGTGTGTCTCTGCCTGTCCTGTGCATGCCCATGCCATCAAGACTCGGGGAGTCTGAGAGTCCGGCTGCCCGCTTGAGGCTAACCAGGCCAACTCAGGCAGGATGTCCGTGAGCAGCCAGGTCATCCTGGGAGCCAGGCCAGGGGACTGGACAGTTGACCAAGCAGAGCAGGTGGCCGGACTCTGTCTGACCCAGTCGGGGCCCCAAGCTGTTTCTCACCAGTGCGTGCGTTTGATTTTGCTCATTACAAACTTGAGTCCAGCAGAGAGGCAGAAAGCGAAGATGAGATTTGAGGATAGCGTTCCATCCTAGGGATTGCAGCAAAAGCCAGCTCAGCCTCCTTTCAGACTTTGGCTTCTCCCAGAGCTGAGCCCTGGGACTGTGGGTGAGGGTTGGGGAGAAAGAGCCAGAGCAAAAAGGACCAGCCCCTGCCCTGGGGTATGTCCCAATCTGCTTTGAGATATGAAACATGCAATACAGAAAAATAATACTAATGATTGATAATACACTTCTGAATATTGACTCAGATGTTCATATCTCTTTTCCTGTGGTTGCTGTGGAGAAACTGATCCCATAACTTGCTTTCAGAGTGATTGAGGCCCTCAGCACTTGCATGTCTTCCCAGTTCCTCCCAGTGCAAGCTGGAGAGGGCAGGTATGACCCTCGCCCTGAGTACACACTGCTCACTTACCTCACTGGCTGGCTGGAAACGACTATGTGCAAACCACATAGAGAAGGAAAAGATTTCCACTTTCTGAAGTTCATGTGTGTCTGTGAGTGTGTGTTCAGATCCTTTGAAAACACACAAAGGAGTGGCTGGACTGCAGAGTCAAGTTCACACAATCTCCCAGGTCCCTGTGTCTCATCAAAGTAAGTTTATGATCATCTCTGGGCCCAACCACTAGTCATTTAGGCAACCACAGGCCATCAATGTAGTCTATAGACTCAAACATGCTACAGTGGTTCAGGCAGGAAATGGAAGAAAACCATAAGGAATGCTAACAAGCTCCCCGACTCTCACCAGAAAGATCCCACACAGGAAGTTAATCACCTTCTTGAAGCTTCTGAAGCCAAAGAGACCCGAGGGACCACAAACACATAACCCTGGACTCCAAGAGGCCTGCCAGCTCTTACGTCCTGGGGCGGGTGGGATGGGGGGCTGACGGGGGCCAGCGAGACAGACAGCAAACTGCCTTAGACCTCAGGGACTCCGGGAGGAGGGACATTAGGGGACCTACTTGTATTTGGCCTCTTTCTGCTGTGTTTGGGAGAAACCCAGGATGGAGCGAGGTGAAGATGGAAAGGTGTAAAGTGACACTTAAGTGAGAGCAGCCAAGCTAAACTGCATTTGAAGAAAGCCCATCCCTGTCATACTTGTTCATCTGCCCTATTTCTGAAATATAATTTTTTTGCTGACTTTGAGTGACTGGCCTCTCTCCAATGGCCAAACCAATTTCCTCCTGATTAGAGTTAGGAGTTATGGGAACTGTCTGCCTTGCAGGTGAATTGCCCATTTCTGAGCAGGATTGTAGGGTGTGGTGTGGAAGGCACACAAAATATGGCCTCTAGGCCAGAGTAAGAGTCATTAGGACCTGTGTGTACCCAGTGAACAGGTGCTGTTTTGCTTCCGTGAGCTACAGCAAAGGTGGTGAGTGTAAATATACCCTGGTCTTGGAATGTTGCTATTACTGTGTCCATTAGGAATCTGGAAACATGTTGAACGGATCGATTAAGAGTGGTGTTAGCAGACAAATGTAACTGCCCTAAAGCCTTGCAAAAACGCCTTATTCCTCTCAGAGTCTGTGTGTGGGGTCACATTGTGAGTGAGATCATGTCCTAAATTTCTTTTGATTCTTGAGAAACTAAGTCATTTTGATGGGGTCTGGTTGAGCCCACCTTACCCCAGATCCCACTGGGTTTTTGGTTTCTTTGTTTGTTTTTGTGTATCATTGACACTGATTAGTTTTAGGCGTACAACATAATGATTTGATCTGTGTATATACTGCAAAATGATTATCACTATAGGTTTAGTTAACATCTATCACCAAACATAGTTATAAAATTTACTTGGTTTTGAACAGCCTTCTGTGTCCAAACTTCACAGAAATTTCTTTGATCTTTTCAGTGAGGACTGAAGGTAACATTTGAACTTTACATGGTGCTGTCAGGAATAGTAAGCTACATTTAATTTCTAAATTGCCCATATGGCCACTTTCCCTGGAATTGTGACTTTCTCTCCCAAGAGAAAGGAGTCTCGTGGGAGACAGCATCAGCAAGATGGTGGAGCAAACAGGTCACTGCAGACATTCAGACCAACTTCTCTGCAAAAGGTGGTGACCACCATCCAAACACAAGTTGAAGTGACTCCTTCATCCCAGTGCCCAGGTGGCACGTGGTCAAACCAATATCCATGTGACCCTCCAGCTGGTATCAGGAGAAAATGAAAGAGATACCCCAGGTTAACCATAGTATATTAGGATTAAATTGGTCATTAATCAGTAAGTAGTCAGTGACTGCTTGTTAGGTGACCAGCATCATGCTAAGTACGAGGGGGCCCAAGGAATCCTCTTTTCTCAAGCCTTAATAGTATCATTGGACATCAGAACCCAGGAAACAGAGCAATTAAATGTTACATTGTGCAGAGTAAATAGGGGTGAAGTGGGAGTTCATTGATTGGTGTGAGCTGGAGGAATGGGAGATTCAGGAAGGAGTGGGTAGAATGTGGAAAGGTGGAGTGCAAGAAGGGTGGCAATCCAGGCTCTCTGGGGCAGGATGGGAAGGATGCAGGGAGGGGAAGACCAGAGCACCTGGCATGATGGAAGTGTTCTGGGAACATGATAATATGATGTGTCATTGTATCCTTGGGATCTGGTGGACACTGGGGTGAGGGGACTCCTTTAGAATGGGGCAGTGACATGAATATGAGAGACATTTTGGAAGGAGTAAAACGATAGCCCTTAGAGATGAGTCGTGAAGCCACTGGCAGAAGCAGGGGGGCAAGAAGGGGGCAGAGGGACCATCCAAGGAAATGTCAGGAGCAAGCCCTCAGTGTGGAACCGGCTGGAAGGACAATGAGAGATGAAAAAAGGATCACCAGTCGGAAAGGCAGGACTGGAGGGCAGGTGAGAGTAAGAGTCACGGGTGTCGAGGTAAGTCTGGGAAAGATGCCCTCAGTGATGGTGGATGAGCACTGAGTACAGAGGGGCTCGAGGTTAGCGTCTTGGGGGCGGAGAAAGGAGTTGGCAGGAACTGGAGATGATGGAAGATTAAAGAGTTTACCTATAAGAGGACAGTGCATGCACTAGAGCCAAAAAGTCTGCCAGGTTCCTCAAGGGTTTTTTGTGTTAAGATACAAGGAGCTTCAATGTGTTTAACAGCAGAAGGGAGGAGACAGCACAGAGGAAGAAATTGAAAATGCTAGAGTTTTCAGAGATCCTTGCAGGATTGAGCCACCAAGGAGGTGAGGCATTGGGTCCCTTCAGAGGGGAGAGAGGAGAGCCCTACTGGACACAGAAGGAAGGGACAGTCATGGAGGCTGTGAGGTTTCAGTGGTCTCCAGAGTGGAGCAGGTGAGCTCGACACCGAGACACTGACTCAGAAAGAGGGTCACATGGGGGCAGCGAGAGGGGGAGGGGGAGCAGTTGGGAGGGGCAGTGAGAAAGGAGTGGAAGGGTGGCCAGGCTGCAGCGAAGGTCCAGTTGAAGTATGACTTAATGAATCTGTGAGGGCCCTGGGTCTTCATCTTCCTCCAGCAAAGCTCAGGGCAAGCACAAAAAGATGCAGTAATTGCCAAGGGGACCCACAGCTGGCGATTGAGTCACGTGCTGGAATGGGTGATGCAGAAGGGAGGGCAGCGTGGAGTTTGAGGGAAGCAGAGACCCCATCAGGCCAAGAGGATGAGTGGACTGAGCGAAGGGAAGGAAGTCAGGAAGCAGATGTGAATCAAGTGCCTCTATGTTCCAGGCTGTGTCCCTGCACTGGGGGGACGACAGTAGCCCTGACAGTCCCTCCTTCAAGGAGCGAGCTTTCTGGGTGGAGAGATGAGAGTGGAGCAGTGAAGAGCACAGACTCAAGCTGTGACAGCCAGGGGTCACAGCTCAGCTCTACCACTTACCAGCCCTGGGCCCCTAAGCAAATCACTAACCTCAGTGCCTCAGTTTCCCCACCTGTGAAATAGGGGTAATAGTAAAAATCCACCTTATGGGGTTGTTGTGAGGATTAAATTAGACAATCATGGGAAAGCACTTGGAGTCATGCCAGCCCATAGGAAGTGCTTATAGGTGTAAACTGTTAGTAGTAGTAAGGTAGCAAATGGTTATAAGTGCTATGAAGAGGATAAATTGGAGCCCTCAGATAGTGGCTGGGTGGGGGAGAGGGCTTTTGCCTTAGCTGGGAAGTTCCAGGGAGGCCTTTCTGAAGAGATGACCTTTGCTGAGGCAGCCATCTGAAAAAAAGAGCAGCAGATGCAAAGGCCCTGAGGCAGGAGTGGGAGTGGCCAGTGCGGCTGGAGTGTCCAGGGTGGTGGGAGATGGGGCTGATGGAGCCCAGCAGATCAGGATAAGGAATGGACGGTTTTTCCTAACAGTCATGAGAGGCATTGGAGGCTGAAGTGAGGCAGTGATCTGATCCTGCATGGGGTTTAGGAAGACCTCTCTGGAAGCAGGGATGGGACTTGCCCCACGGTGTACCTGGATCAGGGTAGTCACAGCCATGTTCCCATGGGACTCAGCTGCTTTCCAGCCCAGGCTGCCTGGGCAGCCAGAGCACAGAGAGCGTGGAAGGTCTTGTTCATCAGTCTTCATTGTTTATGGAGACCCATCTTGGTGCAATGCCCTTGGCTAGATGCTGAGAACGCTATAAAGACAGTTTCTCTGTCCAAGAAGAGCAAAGGGTAGACTGCACCCAGATACGTGCCCCACAAAATGGTGTGTGCTGCAGACCCTAGAGTACAGCACGGGCCCGGGGTCCATCCTCTGTGCCTGTGCTTTTCCCCGAGGAGGCCCCGAGCTTCAGCTCTGGCTGCGTGGCTCTCAGCACTCCTGCTGTTGTCTGGCTCTCCCAGAGGCCACTCCGCTCGCTCTGCTGGCCCCAGGGTTACCCAGGGTCTGTTCTGCCCCCGTGATCCTTCCTGTGCTCCGCGTCGTGGTTTCCGTGGAAGGCTGCTTCTTTTGTTCTCCAGTCCATAGAAAGGAGGAGGGCAGGTGACTCCTACGCACCCCAGCCCTTCTGATCTCTAACCTTAGCCGTTGGTCCTCCAGGACACCATCCGATCTGCTTCTGGTCTCCAGGCCCGCCCATCTGCCCCTCGCGTCATGAAGGTGTCTGCCCACTTTGAGACAGGTCTCCACATGTCCAGGCAGGGACAGCGAGGGGTCCACTGTCACAGGGGCCTCCACGTATGGAAGTGGTCTGGAAGAGGCAGCATGGGGTGTGCTGAAGGCACAGCCCTGGCCCTAACCTCGCCACCGGCCCATCTGGGCTACCCACACAGGGACTGTCTTTGCTGTCAGGGAGCCCACAGTGCAGTTGGGGAGACACGAGGAAGCACAGGGCATCCTGGAACTGTACCCCACCTGCGACCCACTGCCGGGAAGCCCGATTGGCTTCAGGGCCGTACTGGTGGGACAGGCCGCTGCTCTGTGCCTGTGCAGGCCTGCGAAGGCGTTCTTCCAGGGGTTTCACCATGTGACCGCTGACCTTGTTCCCTGACGGGTAGCGTGCCGGCTCACCCCTGGCTCATTCGTGGGAAATCATAGTGAATCCCTGGCCTTCCCTCATTCCCCACCAGGCTGTGCCCAGCCATCGCGTTTGCAAGAGTGCCGTGCCTCATCCTCAGGAAACTTCCCCTCCTAAAGGGCCTGTTCAGCCTTCTGCTGCTTATTCTGCTCCCTGGACCCCTTTCCTGTGCCTCTTTTCTGACCTTTTGACCTTGACTTTTGAATTATTTTCTCTTTGTCCCTGTAGTAGGGTAGGGTAGTTTGGGCCGGAGAGCTGCTGGGTGGTACCGTTGGACTGCAGGAGGAACCTGGACAGGAAATAACTGAAGTTCTTCCCTCCCCGCCCCCTCCTCCCCTCCTCCCACGTGAATCATTCACCGCATGTGTGCTTCTGGCCCTCCCCCGCCAGCCTACACCAACAACCAGGCGGACATCGCCACCCAGGGCTGGTTCATTGGGCTCATGTGCGCCGTCGCCCTCCTCGTGCTGATCCTGCTCATCGTCTGTTTCATCAAGAGGAGTCGAGGCGGCAAGTACCCAGGTAAGATGTGTCAGGGGAGTGGGCTTGGGGGACAGGGCCCGCAGGCTTTCCTGCGAGTCACCAGGTCCCCTGCCAGGTCCAGGCAGCTCCGTCCTCTCAGTGAGCACGGTCCTTGCCAAGCTCGGACGTATGGTCCTCTTGCCTGTTCTGTGCATCTTAGAGTTGCCAGAAAGCACTTGAGTTAATTAAGTTCGCCTGAGGTGGGGGGATGGAGGAGTCCAGGCAGCCAGAGAGGAGATGGAAAGAACCCTGGCTCCCGTTAAGAATGACCTTCCCTCCCCTTGACTCACCACCCATCTGCTCAGTAATTGGCTTTTTTCAGCCTGAATCTCATTAGGATCCTATGTCCCAGTGAAGTGGGAAGGAGAGATGCATTTTCTGTAACCGTAAGAGAGAGACCGGAGTGAAGAGAGGTCTGGATGGAAGAAGCACATGCATGAGAGAGGCCGCAGAGCTGGGCTCTCAGCATGGCTGGGTTGAAATCACAGATACACCAACAGAGGGTCAGATGCTCCTACATGAGGAGCAGGCAGAGGCTGAGGGGTGGGTTGCACTGAGAGGGACCCCCAGTCCTTAAAGGGCTTTGAGCTTTTCTTGAGTCCCAGAGTAGTATTTCTCTTCTGTGGCCTGAAGATCCTCCAGCCCAGACAAACCAAGGTCAAGGACAAGGACCTCTGGCTTTTTTGTTTCTGGAAATATTGACTGTTTTTCAAACAGGGATGAGAAAGCCATCTGTCTGTGATGGAGTGGGTAGGGTGACAGGAGACAGGATAATGGATGACCCTGAGAGTGAAAATCCGGCTGGATTGCACAATGAAATTGCTCCCTGCCCCCAAAGCCATCGCCAGACACACCCCATGCTCCCCAAGTGCCGGCTTCTCTGCATCTCTGTGAACACATCCTCCTCCACGATCCCCTAAAACTCAACGCAAAGAGAGAGGAGATTCTGTTTTATTTTCTTCCCCTGGCCCGTGTGCCCTCAGACCCTAGGATTCTAAAGAGTTAATGCCTCTCCTTCAAGTCAGGGAGGGCAGGAAATTATACTTCTTTATTGGTGAATGATGTTTTCTTTCACTTTGTTGTGCTGTGTTGGGACTGGTTTTCTTCTGTAAGGGAGAAAGGCAGAGTTAGGAGAGGGGCAGCCTTTCTGAGCTTACCCTCTGTTCCAGGTGGAACTGATGCACCTGAGAACTGATCAGATAAACTCTGAGCCTTCCTCTGCCTGTTCCAGAAAGTTCTTCTTACAGCTAATCTCCTTTCCTCCAGCTCCAAGGGAAGCCTGCCATCCATTAGGAAGATGAGTGAACCAGGAGCCTTGAGACCAGGGCTCCAGTCTCCACCTTAAACTTTGTTTAGTTGCTAATTAGTTACGTGACATCTTCAAGGCCTCAGCTTCCCTCCCCTAAAATAGGGATGATTATCCTGCCTCGTACCTCAGAAAGAAATGAAGTCACTCACCTCAGTGTCTGCTGTGTGCCAGGCTCTGTGCTGGGTGCTAAGGATACTAGAAGGAGAGGTGACCTCTCCCTCAAGGACAGTGCAGCTGGCATAGAAGGAGGATCACAGCACAAGACAGGGCCTGGGAGGGACGCTGACGCATCACAGAGGAGGTGTGGGAAGAGGGAGTCGCACAAACAAGTGAGGTCACAGTGAAGAGAGCACCTTCCATTCCAGAGGTGTGTGTGGCGTGTCCTGTCTGCCCAGGGCACTCTGTTAGGAGCTTTGAAGAAACACACAGTCCCCACCCTCGAGAAAAGAACTAGCATTCTGTTTCAGGCAAAATAAATGTGCACAAATAATTATAACATGGAGCCAGATTAAGAAAGGTGCCAAGGAATTCCCTGGTGGTCCAGTGGTTAGGACTCGGCGCTTCCACTGCAGGGGGCATGGGTTCGATCCCTGGTCAGGGAACTAAGATCTAGTATGCCACGTGCCGCAGCCAAAAAAAAAGAAAAAAAGAAAGGCGCCAAGGATCACATCCATTTGGTGTTTGGAGAAGACCTTGTGGAGTGGTGGTGGGGAGCCGGGTGGGGGGAGATTTCAGTTGTCAGTGGAGATGTAAGAAAAGCCCCAGTGACGGGGAGGAGGAAGCAGAATTCATTTGGCACCCGATCAACTGTGGGAGGCAAGAACAAGGGGGGCATGGATGGGGCCTTGTTAAGAGGGAGAGTCACGGAACCCAGAGGCGGCTCCTTTGGCTGTACTTCGGGGCCCCGCAGAGCAGGAGCGCGCTCAGTCATCACGTCTGTGTCTTTGCTTCCCTTACTGACCAAGTGCGAGAAAAGAAGGATGTTCCCCTTGGCCCTGAAGACCCCAAAGAAGAGGATGGCTCCTTTGATTACAGGTGCGCGATCTCCTTGACTCCTGTTCACACAGAGCACCCCCTGTCAGGTGGGTTCTCCTCACCGCCCCCCGAGGCAGCCCCCTTCCCTCAGAGCTGCTCAGCTGGGCTGAGACGCTCCTGCACGGATGTCCTCTCCCATCAGGCTGTCACCTCTGCCTCTGCGACAGCACCCCCCATCCCCCCGGGGACAGGGAGCACTGCCCAACACACTTACACTCATTCGATGAACAGCATTTCATTCATTCAACTGCACAACTCAGATTTATCGCATTCTTTGTATGTGTGTTTCCACCTTTTCGTTCTGAAAGCGCACCCAGGCCCCCCTTGCTGTGAAATGAGCTCTGCTCTCAGCTTCCTCTCTGACTACACCCCACCTTAACTCTGAAGATGATGACCTGGGGAAGTTGTATTGTCTTTAAAACTCAACTAGGTGAGGGATGAAGGGGGCGTGGGGGGGTGTTCTAGGCCTTTTCCCCAGGAACTAGAATGACTTCTCTGGGCTGCAGCTTGGAATAGGCCTTGGAGAGGCATTTGGTCCAGTGCCTGCGTCCCAGATGAGAAGACCAAGGCCCAGGCTGGGAAGTGACCTGGAAGATTCCTGTACTCTCCACTCAGTGAGCTAGTGCAGAACTGGAGAGCCCAGGGGCCCAACGTCCAGCTACCAGCGTCCAGCTACTGCCACTGTCTTATGCCCATGCTCCCTCTCAGATCTGGACGGGCCTTTGTATCTGGCTTAACAAAAGTTGTAATCTGTCCATTTTATTGGCAAGTATGCTTTGAGTAAAGGAATGGTGCAGGATGAGTCATGGAGGTCTCGTTCCCAGGCCAAGTGCAAAGGGAGGAAATGTTCTGATTGGAGCCCTCCTTCCCCACCCCCACCAAGTCACTCTCTGGGGCCAGGTCACCCCATCCTCCTCTGACCTCTCCTTATCCTATCTTGGGCCTCCGCCACTTTGCCCATCAGCAGCCTCTCAAACAGGATCAGATCAATGGGCGGCAGAGCCACTGCCCACACAGGAGCCTGTCTGGCGGCTTATAGACCCTGTCTATCCATCCAATTCATGCATCCCCAGTAGCCTCCCAAAGAACAAGCACGAGAGACCCCTCCCCAGGCTGTTCTCAGCACCCTTGGTGGGGCCCAGCTTCCCCATGGGCCAGGAGCTGTCCTCTGGCCGTCAGTTCCAAAGGCCCTGGGCCTTCTCTCCCCAGGCCCTCAGTGCAGCGTGAGGAAGGGTGAGGACCTCCGCAAATACAGGGCCAGGTAACCTGCGCTATGAGAAGCCACTTCCTCAGGTACCTCTCCTCCACCAGACACCAAAGCTGTTGGGCGAAAACACCTGCCTCCTCACCACCCCAACCCCCTGACCCACCGACACTGAGGCTGGATACACATGTACTGGTGCACGCACGCACGGGATTCCACACCACACACACGCATGTACACACATGCGCGCACGCACATACACACCCCTTGGCTTTGGCTCTGGGGAGGCCTGCGGCATCCATCCTAGAGCCCCCACTTGGATGAGTCCAAGAGTCCGAAACTGGGAAAGGGGAGAAATTAATACATTAGAGGAAAAGCCAAGTTTCTGGGCGGGACAGGCTGGGGGGCTGGCTCACCCTGCTCGTCTGGGACCTCGCTGCCCAAGCACCTCTCTGGTGTGTCTCTCTCTGCTTCTCTCTCCCTTGTCTGGCCACCTGGTCCTCGAAGGTCTCCTGGAAGGTAGGCTAACAGGTGGCTGGACCAGGGGGCCACAGTCACTGGGTTTCTTTCAGGCTTCCCTTAGGAGAGATCTGTTCTCTCCAGACCTAGATCCTCTTTCCCCACGAGAACCTGACACACTAAGGACCCCTCCCACCCCCACTGGGCCACCCTGTTCAGTGATTGCATTTAGCTTGGGGGCCTGGAATTCCCGAGAACCACATAGACACAATCGTCACTCCCCTGCAGGGGGAGTGGAGGGCCCTGGGGAGAGGGTGCCTGTGAAAAAGACTGGCAAGTGGGGCAAGGAGCCTGGTCATTAGAATCTGCTGGTTCTCAAAATGTGAATTCCACCCCCTGAACAAATACAACATAACCCCAGACACCCACTTCCCTCACTCAGCTGCCTCTCCCACAGCTCTGCCGTCAGAGAACACAGTTAAGCAGGGTAACGGGGCCGCTCATGGGGGCAGTGGGCTAATAGCCTTCCATCTCCTGATGCCTAGCTCCTCTGGCTCGCGGCCCTCCCCCGACAGCTGTCTTTGACCAGCACTGCAGTTAGAAGTGAGAACTCACTGCCCACTCTCATGGCAACTCAGCCGGTGGTTTGCCACAAGCCCAGGAAGGGCTAAGTGTGGCCTGGGGCAGGGGAGTGGGGGTGGGGGGTGTCTGCTCAGACTGCCTGGCACCGCTGTGGTCCTGCCTGCCGGGACCCAGATGCCCACTGCTGGTCCGGCTGCCCCCTGCCCGGGACCTTGTCTCTTCTCTGAAGTGCAGCCAGCAGCACCTGGTCCCCGCCTCTGAGCCTAAAAGAGCCAGGGGAAGGGATGTGGTGCCTGAGCAGATGCTGGCCCACTCGGGGTATCTCACTTCCTGGGGGCACAGCAGGCACCCCAGTGGGTAGATGCCACTTTAACTACCAGCTCTCCTTGCATGAGAGGAGCTTAAGGGCAGGACCTGGGGCCTCAGAGGGGGGCTGAGCTGGATCCTCTGAGCCTTGCTGGTTTTGTCTCAAGTTGCTGGCCCCTCCTATCTCATTTGCATGCCCCTCCCTCCTCCCTCCATCACTTGCTAGCCCTGAAGCAACAGCATCTGTTTGTGGATAAACCAGAGCTGAGAGGAACACCACCAAGACAGAGAAGGGGAAAGGCAGGGAGAGGTTTGTCCCTTTAAGGCCCAGACCCTTGCTTTTTGTCAAGGGCAGAGTCTTTCCAGAGAGAGTCACAGATCACGGAGAGTCAAAGCTAGTTGAACCCTCTTGATGGAGGGACTAAGGCCCAGTGAGAAGGAAGGGCTTTCCCAAGGCCACAGAACCACACAGTGACACACGTGGGACCAGAACTCCAAGTCCTCGACTACCCTTCTTTGACCCTTCCTGTCCCCCTGGTCTACAAGCGGCTGGCTCTGCCTCACCATGGGGTGGCGTCCTCTGCCTGCTTCCACCCCGGAGAGCGACCCAGCTTCCCGGAGAGGACCCCAGGCCCGGCGTCCAGGAGTGTGGGTCCCTGCCAGCTCTGCACCAGCTTGCCCCTCGCCTGGGAGACGATGCCGTCCTCTCTAGGCCTCAGCTTCCCTTCTGCAGAACTGGCCCGACAGGGAGGGGAGTGAGGGCTGGTCTGGGTCATCCCTGAGGTCCCGTCCTCTCTGAGCTGTGTGGTATGCATGCCTGGCAATAGGCTGGAGGCCTTCTTCCGCCCGGCCTGGGTTTGGGCTGCGCTGGGTGGGCCAGCCCTGACTCTCTGTCCTCTCTCCATCCAGTGACGAGGACAACAAGCCCCTGCAGGGCAGCCAGACGTCCCTGGATGGCACCATCAAGCAGCAGGAGAGTGATGACAGCCTGGTGGACTATGGCGAGGGTGGCGAGGGACAGTTCAATGAGGACGGCTCCTTCATCGGCCAGTACACAGTCAAAAAGGACAAGGAAGAGACAGAGGGCAACGAAAGCTCAGAGGCCACATCTCCTGTCAACGCCATCTATTCTCTGGCCTAACAGAGCCCCCCAGGCACAGCCACTACTTTGCAAGTAGAAGGAGGGGAGAGGGGGAGACGAGCTGCTGCAGACCTACCACAAAGCCGCCACCACCTTCAGGGACAAGGGTACAACATGGGAGTCTGCCAAGCTGTGAGGACCAGTGACCACCCAGCCAACCGCAAGCCCCCTCCCGATGACCCCCCCCGGGGTGCCACCGGTGGGCAAGCTGGAGCCATGGCTAAGCTCAGCTGGAGGGAGCCCAGGTCCCTTGCTCAGCCTCACAGCCACCCCCAGCCTCTACCCACACTGCCTGCCCTTGACCTCAACACACACACTCACCAGTTTCTGTTGGTTACGGTACTTACTCATTGTCTTTATTTTTGCTTTGTGGGTCTTCTCCTCCAGACCCAACATCTCCATTTTCTTTTCCTTTTGAAGAAATGTCCCTGGAAAAAAAGAAAGAATAGGTGGATTCTCCCCCAGGAAACTGCAAAGATAGGCAAAAAAAGGATTGATCCGTAAACGAACATATAGAAAAGCTATAGTATTCAAACCGCGGCTGGGCCAACGTATTTCCGAAGGATGCCTTTCTCGCCAGATGCCTCCCCTGGCCCCCAACCCATCCACCTCAGCCTTGTCAGTTGCTGAGCTGGGCTTGGCTCCTTTCTGGAAAATGACAGTATTTTTGGCAGGGAGAGGGTCAGCAGGCCTCCTTGCCTTGCTCTGGTTCAGTTGGGAGGTGGGCTTACCTCTTGCCCCTCACTCTTACCCTGCCCCTTCCTCTGGAGTGTCTGAGACAAAAGCTGCACTGACTGAAGGAGTTTAAGGAACAGGAGTGGGAAGGACTTCAGCTCCAGTGACTGTGTACCTCAAGCAGAGAAGAACCAGGCATCTGTCCCTAGGGAGCTGTGCCCACCTCGAGAGAGAAGGAAAGGGCTAGGTTTGGACTTCATTCCTCCCCATCAGTGAAAGGATGTGGGAGAGAGGACCACACCCACTGCATCCAGAGTAGAGGGTGCCTCCCACCTGGTCAGGGTCTGTGCTGCTGCCCTCCAGGAGATGGACCCCTGCGACGTGAAGGCTGTGCTGGTGTGCTTGGGGGTGGAAAGCACTGCTCCCCCTTTCGTCTCTAGCAGATAGCAGCTCCTCAGTTCTGTATGATGTTGAAACTGGTGTTTTGTGGCGTGTGGATGGGGCCCTGCTGCCCCCAAGACTGAGCTGGTGTGTCCTTTCCTTAGGGTATTTACCTATCAGGAGACACCGCCCCCCCCCCCCCCCCCCGCAGGAACACGGCACTAACAGTGCTGTAAAGCCTGGCCTGGGAGTGCTCTTCGTATGCCTTATGCAGCTCTGACCTGTCCCGGCAGTTCCCAGGTTCCCAGCCCCTCCCTGCAAGCCTTGAAGCCTCCAGTGACATCTGTCTCAAGGAGAATGGGGCGGCCTATGCAAGCGTCACAGCAGAACCAGAAGCAGCCACTCAAAATGTGCCCTGCAGCCCATTGCCCCAGATGGAGACACTCGCAGACCTGCAGTTCTCTGAGACCCAAGGCACTGCCTTCATGCTCCCCACCTATTCCATTTTAAAACCAAAGGTACCTAGCCTCAGAGAGAGAAAGAGAGAGACCTAGAGCCTAAGAGTAACCCTTCAGCTGTTGCTGCAGCTAAAGTCGGTTTCAGGAGGATGAAGCTGACCCCCAGTAGTGGACCACCTGCCACAGACACAGCCTCTGATTGGAGCCTCCAGCTTCTTGCGAGGCGACCTGGGCAGGAGCAGGGCTGTGTCCTTCAGAGACGTTATTAAAGCATCGTTTGCCACATGTTTAAGCCACAAAGGTATTAGCAATGCTTGCATCACTTAATAGTCAGTTGAAGGTCAAGCCCATAGGCACACCTACTCTGTCTGCAGGTGAGAAAATGTAGCCCAGAGCTGAGCCAGTTATGTTGTCTGAACCTGAGCGAGTAACTGTCCTTTGGTCCAAGCCGTAGCCAGGTGTGCTGCCCGGAAGCCTGGGGGGCAACTCTCTCGTGATGATAGTGGACAGGGTGAATAGCAGGGGGCTAGGGAGCCAGCTCAGGGGTCCCCTCCCCTGGCTTTCCTCCTCCACCTGCCTGGATACTGCTGGGCATTCCTGTAGCCTAGGGAATGTCAGGGAAGTGTGCCTGCGAGCTGGATTAAAGGACCGGCCTTTCCAGAAAACACTCTGGATCTGAGCAGAGCAGTCCGTCTCTCGGGCCCTCATTCCATATTGCACGGTCCGCACTAGTAAACTCATTGCACCGGAAGTAAGCTCTTTAGGCAGGATGGGCCGTAAGATGTCACACCCGTCCCCCTGCCTCAGGAAGGTCCTCCACACAACTGATGATGGGGGAAGGGCTGACAGCCGTGGAACTGAGTCTTGGGACAGAGTGGCATTGGTTGGGGGTACTCAGTGCTTAACCGCCAGTGGCTCCAGGCTCAAAGGGAAGAGCTTTGGAGGGGGAACCTGGTCCTGAAGGCTGGGCAAGACAGGGGCAGTCCTGCTTCCTGAGCCTCTCTTCTCTGCCCCTTGGGGCAAGTTGCTGAACTTGTCTGTATTTTGGTGCCTCTGTCTCCTCTAGTCAGTCCCTCCTTTGAAAACCTGTCCCCACAGAGGGGCACGGGCCCAGCTAAAGGAGCAGGGAGGCCAGTGTCTGGGGAGGGCACCACTGCAGGGCCGGGGGACAGCTGCCTCTCACCTTGCCTGGGTCGTGATGAATGGGACCCTTCTTTCCTTACCTTGCTTTTGGGGAGATGGTTGAGTTTCAGCTGAAAACTAGCCGCTTCCCTCGTCCGTTGCCTTTGCCCTGAGGGGTCGGAGGCATTTGGTCTACCCCCTTCCCGGCGGGTCCCAAGGTCCGAGAGGCTGCCGGTGCCAGTACTGCTCACCCTGCAAGGGGACCGCAGCCTGGGCCCAGACAGTGCTTTCATGGTTTCCGTGCACGCAGTTAGCCCTGGAAAAGGGGTGGGAACAGACCCACAGATGTCTGTGGCTTTTCCAGCTGCTGGACTGCCTCCCTGCACACAGCCGGCAGCTGCACCGGCACACTCACGGCAGACCTAGGCCCCTTTGCAGGGCGGCACTTTCGGGGGAACAATCCAGATTACGACCTTGTCTTGAAGAGGATGAGTCCATAGCCAGGCCCGCTGGAGATGAAATGTAAAGGGCTGTGTGGGGTGCCGTGCACAACTCAGGGCAGGGGAAGGAGGCTGCCCAAGCTGGGCCCCACTTGGGCAATTCTTGGAGGCCAAACCAAGAGAGACAGAGTCTGATCCGAAGGAGAGCGAATTTTCCCCAGGAACAGCACAGGCAGCAGCTTTTTAAGGCTCCTGGGGCTCTTTGCAGTATCAAAGCCAAGTCACAGAGCACCCCAAACAGCCCGTGTGACGAGAGCCGTGGGGATTTCACACACTCTTGCCTCAGTCCTTGCAAGGCTGCTCCACTAACACGCTGAAAAGGGGAGGCTTCCTGGGCTCTCAGCTGGTGGGGCTGGTGTCAGGAATCACTTCTCGGTGGGAGGGCACAGAGCCCACTCCCCGCCCGCCCACGATACCTCGGTCACCACTGCAGCAGCCCCTGCCACACACACACAAGCCCGTGTTGTAAATCGTTCCACCCAGCTAGGTCCACTGGAAAGAAATCACCCTGTGGATCCTGGTTGATCTTTACATGGTGGCTTAAGAGTAGCATATAGGGAGATGCCTGATTAAAATAGAAAACCAGAGGAGTCAAACGAATGAAACAAAGAGCTTGAAATGTCAGGAGGACACTCAGTGCCCCAGTCAGAGCCCGACTCCTGGGCAGCCCCTCCTTGACACCAGGCAGGGGCCACCCCATGGGAGTTCAAGCCAACCTTGTGGCTGTCCCCAGCCTGCCCAGCCCAAGCCAGGGCGGTGCCCTTTCCTTCCCTCCCCTACTAAGAACGGGTCCTGAGAAGGAGCAGAGGGAAAGGAGGACAGCTGTCCAGGGAAGCCACCAGACCCCACCACCCAGTGTGTCAAGCCACACCCAAAACCAGTGTCCCTCTAGCAGTACATTAGTATTAAATGGATGTTTTGTAATGATAAGGATGGAAGGGAAATAGGTACAAAGCTGTCTAGCTTAAGACAGGATCAGATTTCAGCATGCAGAGGGATCGCAGAGCTGATCTGATTGAAAGTACGCATCTAAGCTAAAATCCAGGGAGGTAAAGGGACTTGCCCGAGGTCACACAGCTAGTAAATCAAGGTGAGGCAGGGCTTGAGCTCAGGCCTTCGGACTCCTTGTTCAGTGTTCTTTCATCTCACCGCAGCTGCCGCCTTGGGAACAGCGGTGTTACTTAAGATCTGGCCTTCTGGTTCACTGTCTCCCACGTCTCTTTCCTCTTCTCCCACATCCCCATACACCTCCGCAGATGAAATCAGTGGATTTTTCTGAGTCCCAGATCAGCCAGTCTGTGCCAGCCTGTGGTGAACCAGCCATGCTGTTAAGGGGAGACCCAAGCCAGGAGAAGAGAGTGACGAGCTGATTGGTATTTGTCACCATGAAGCCTAGAGTATCCCCTAGGGTGGTGTCTCTCGCTTCGTAACACATCTGGCCCCCAGCATACTCTGTCCCTCGGAAGAGCGGGTGTGGAGGGCGCTGTCCCCTCCACCCCCGGCCGCAGGGTGCCGAGGGGCAGCAGGGCCCATGGAAGCTCCACCCCCAGGATCTGCTGGGCTGGAGGTCAGCTCGTGTAAAGACTTCAGTGAAGCAATAAATACAAAAATCTGGGAGAAGAAATCCAGAATTTTGTGCACTTCTCTGTTTCTTTTTCAAAAAGGATGCGGATCAGGTGACCCTGCCCTGCTCTCCTTTCTGATTCCCAAATTCGACGTCCTCAGTCAGTGTTGTCCCTCTGCCCAGCTCCCAGCTCTTTGCCAACCTCACATCCTCCTGCACTGAGCATCAGTTGCCTGTGACGTGGCCGCCTTCTGTCCTGGTCCCACCCTCACCCATGCTGGGCCCTGGAGGACCTCTGGCCCTTCACCTCCCTTCAACACACACATTTTCCAGTTTGTTCCTTTCAGTGGGGAAATCTTTTCCGAATGTCTCCATCCCTTCCCACCTAGCCACACACCCACAAATTGGTCTGATCTTTTCTTTCATTGGTTAAATATTTAACTCACCATGGCACACCTTGTTTTAACCCTTCTCACATCGTGTTCTTTCCTTTTTGCGAGTTGTTTTGCATTAACCAACGTTGTCAGTGACAGATGCATATCTGAGGGTGTCACGCTCGACCTTCAGCAGGGAAGGCTTCTGGGTCGTGAGGACCATCTAATATGTGGACTTATAAACTGACTGCATGAGCAATGAAAAGGCCAAATTATTCAGAATTTTTTTTGAATCACTGTAAAAAAAAAAACTGATTTCTTTTGTATAGAGAACACTAAACGTATAATAAAAGTTGTTCAAAATGGACTCTGGCCGTGTAATTTGTTCATTTTCCTTAGTGGGTAGAAGAGGGATGTCCAGGGATTAATGACAGAAATGAATCGTGGGGTTTTTCATGGGCAACAGACAGCATACACAGAATTCTGCGATACCAGCCCCCATCTTGAAGTTGGTCTTATCTTGGAAAACTCATTGGCACAGTTAGTGTTTTCAACGTAGAACGAGTGGTATAGGAATGTGCTCAGCCATGGAGACACCCCTGATTCAACGCAACTGACGTGTGCTTGTGCACAACCACCTGTTGAGAAGTGCCGTGTTGGGATGTTGGGAGAAGGAAAGGAATGTGCAGTGAAGCTCTGCCTCCTAGCCGCTCCTCCTTTGCAGCCCTGCCTGCCCTGAGATGTGAGAACACTGGCATATGCCCTGCCTTGTGCCTGACACAGAACAGACATTTCATATCGTTGAAAGGATGAATAAAACTGCTTACAACAAACCAAAACCCCCTCTTAATAGACTCAAAGGAATCTCAATCAACAAGCAAGTAGAGAAGGGAAGGAAACAGAGAGGGCTCTGTTGGTTAGGGACACCGCTCAAGTTTCATCACGCCGCCTTTCTTGATACTTTGGCCTGTAGTTGTGCACATTCCCCCTGAGGAGTGGCTGAAGACCATCGCCCAGGCAGCGTGAGGATGCACCCAGACACTGTTAAGTCCCCTCCCTTTCCTCAGGGTAGTGTGGGGAGTAGAGTGGTTCTGCTTGTGTAGAAAGATAACTAGTGGTTTATAGGCAGTAATGGGAAATAAGGGCAAAAAGATTCCCCTGCAAATGTAGACCTAAATCTCTCGGACAAAGAACTGCAAAGTAACTATCCAAGCCACCTGTGTTTATTCTTCCTTCAGAAAAGATCGTTGACTTGAGGGGTTATTGCTTCATTAGATTAAAATAAGACCTTATTTCCAGGTCTGGCTCCTTCTGAATAACTCATTGGGTTTATCACACACCACCTCTGAACCTCCCTATTCACTTGGAATATGAGAAAGACCTTATCATTCTCAAGTTCACAGATTGTCTCAGAAATTTGCTCCTTGTGTCCACTTGCACTGTCCCTCCATTAGTCCAAGGCCTCATCCTGAATTGACAGTGTCCTTGCCTCCTGTGTTGCCTACTCCCCCTGAAACTGCAGCCAAAAGGGTCTTCTAAAATACAAATCTGATCATGTCACTCCTTTACTGGAAACCTTCAAGTTTGCTACAATAACCTTGTTTGCTGTAATAACCTTGTTTGCTATAATAGGATAAAATCTAAACTCCATGGTTTGACATGTTAGACCTTACATCTGCAGCCTCATTTTTTTTTTTTTTTACTACTCACATATACCCTAAATTCTAGCCATTTCAAGCTATTTCCAGCTCCCCTGACATGCAAAGATTTCTCAGACTTCTCAACTTTGGAAATTCAATTGAGCTCAAAAAACACCTATTAATAACCTACTGTGGGCCAGTTAATGACATAAAGTAAGTAGGATAGAGTTCCAGTCCTCAGGAAATTCAGACTGTCACGGGCGACAGTCAGGTAACAAAAGCAATGTGATAGTGTCCAGGACAGCGGGCTCAACAACTGTGGGTTCAACAAATGAATTATGGCCCAAAGGTGAGTCCGCTTGGAATATTCTCCTCTCAACCTTCCAGACCCCCCTCCCTCTGGATAATTCATAATCCCTGGAGTTGATGCTCACAACCAAGCCTTGTAAGTCCTGATTCCAGGCTCTCATACCTCTCTAATCACCTTTCTCCTTACAGATCATCTCTCTGGGCTCCTGGAAGGCAGGCTGTGGCCTCCGTGCTGGGTCACACATCTTTAACAGGACGTGCAGGTGACACTGTCTCAGGAAGTCCTCCCTGATCCTGATATGACCTCACAAGTACACACGTACACACACACACACACACACACACACACACACACACACATCAGCACGGTCTGGTTGAGATCCCCTCGCTATGCCCCCAGAACACCTATTTTATATCTCTCACTGGGGCTTGTAATACAACATTTATTGTCTGTTTCTTTCACTAGATTGTGACCATCCTAAGTGTAAGAGACCATTTTTTCACCTCTGTATCCACAGGCCAGTCTGGCACAGAGCAAGGACAAAATGAAAGAATATGAGTCAATAAGTGGATGAATGAATGACAGAGACAGCTTGTGGCTTTGAAGGAAAGAAGTGGCCAGGTGAATTCGAGACTTTTGTGTCACCCTCTTTGGATATTTGGATTTTGGACTTGGATATGACATTTGGGGGGTCCACTGGCCCATTTTTAGAGCAGGAGCCCCCTCTCAAGGGGACAGAAGTGGAGAGATGAAGCGACCATCTTATTCGAAGAACATCAACCTCAATTTAACTGAGGCCAAACAAAGAGAGGCCCACCTCCCTTCAGAGCCCCGGGAACCCCCAGAATATCTGTCATCCCTCATCCCTGTCTTCTGAAGGCGGCACCTCCCAGCCCATTAGAAATGCTAATCTCCAGCGTGGAGTTGGATTAACTGACCCAGTGGGAGGGGACAAGTCATCTTCCAGTCTTTATTAAGAGTGAAGGCTATACCCGCTCTTGCCCAGCTGCCCCCAAAGGGATGGAATCTGAGGATTCGTTATGGTTCCTCTCATCAAGGCAGCCTCTACCGCTCAACACCATATTAGATGGATGCGGGTGGGGGAGGGCCCATTTCAGCCACCCTCTTCCCACTTAATGCATCAGAGCCCATTTGTTTGATGTTGGTTCCTGCTGGAGCACGGACCAGGCAGTGGGCCTCAGAGCAATTTGGAGCCACAGCTGCGGCTCAGCGGCCCAGCTCCCCACCCCCACTCCCACCCCCCTCCCCAGAACTTGCTGCTGATTAGCCCCAGACCCCACGATAGAGAAGCACAGCTTTGTGTAGACAGGGAACAGTCTGGCAGGGTCCACAAACAGACACTCAGTCCTGGCTCAGGATCTGCAGGAACTCATCTTACCCACCCTAAACAGGAACTCTGACCCCTCAGGCTCAAGTAAGAGACCACAGCAGAGGGCGGGCTGTGGCTGGAGGGCAGGGGAGTAGTTCACTCTGAAACAGACAAACAAAATTACTTAGTATATATTTAAAATCACAGTTGCCCTCTAACATTGCTGAATCCTATTAAATGGAGGGTCCAGGACTGGTCTGGGTAGGGAGTTTGCAGATAGCAGCAAGAGAATCCTGCATAACAGAGGGGAGAGATTTGAGAACTCTGGAGCAATCCAGGGCAAAAGGCCGCTGAGGCGCAGAGACAGGCAGAAGGAAGATTAGAGTAGTGGTTTCCAAGTATGGTCCCTAGACCAGCAGCATCAGAATCACCTGGGAACTTATTAAAATGCAGATTCTTGGGCCCCACCCTGATCTATTGTCTCAGAAACTCTGATATCTGTGTTTTAACAAACGCTCTAGGTGATTCTGAGGCAGACTGAAGTTTGAGGACCCCTAGACTAGAGGGCCACAATGAGAAGGCTGGGCACTCTGGGATGTGGCCCTACCTGGTGCCCCCAAATTGTCACTCAAATTTACCCAATTGATGAATTAGCTTCGTGTGAGTAGTAGACGTTTTATAAAAACTAGCAAAGTTGGTGAATTCTACATCCAAATTGACGCAGGATGAAGCAGAGACCACAGGAGAATGTAGAGGTCAGAGCACAAGACCTCAGGAATCAGCAAAAATTATGCGAGAGACTTTGATTTCCACAGACCATGGAATTGGCAGGCAACTAAGCCATTTATATGTAGATGTCAAAGAGGCAAGAGGGCACCAGCTGGTATTTGGGTCACCGTGCATTTACATTAAGTGACTTAGGAGAAGAGTAACTAATAATGTTGACGCCGGCCAACTGTGCAAAGCAGAGGGCTGTGCACTTTATGCAAATGTTCTCTCAACCTCACAGCAGCCCTCTGAGGCAGGTAGCTTTATATCCTGTTACTCATGAGGAAACTGTGGCTCCACATGGCTGAATAGCTTGCCCAAGGTAGGTGACAAAGCCAGAACCAGCTGTCAGGTCCGTCTGACTCTGAAACCTCAGCTTTCACTGCTACACCTGGGTATGAATGGGCATCATTGTGAAGAATTAGCCCTGGCGACGTGCTTCAAAGGCTTCATGCCAGAGCAGCCCCTGCCAGCTCTTCACAGGACCCGGCAACGGTTTATCCCTTCCTGCTCTGCGCTGCTGTAGCAGGACATGTGGGCTCCTGACTCCACCCCAAGAGAGCCCAGGAGAGCTCAGGAGAGGTTGGGGTGCCGTGCAGCCACTGGTCATGGGATGAGGGGCAGGGAAGCCATAGGCGCTCATCCTTCTGCAAGTCGGCCTTGAGTACCAAGAAAGAGACAGGGCTCGGCAGACAGGGCAGTAAGGTCCTAGTTGTGTGACCTTGGGCAAGTTACCTAACCTTGCTTTGCCTCAGTTTCTTCATCTATAAAACAGGGGTTATAATTGTAGCTACCTTTTAGGTTGTTGTAAGGGTCAAATTGGTTAAAATATGAAAAATGCCTGATGCATAGTAAGCACTATATAATAATTTGTTAAATTTAGATAAATGAATGAATCCCCTTACACTTTCCCCTTCTTCTGCCTTCTCGAATGTTCACCCTGACCTTGACTCCTTCCTTCAAAAGTCCTTCCCATCCTTCCAGCCAGGCTCAAACCCCTCCTTTCATAAGTACCTTGGCCCACAGGTCTGTCTCTCTCCAAGGAGCTTCTCTTGAACTTCCTGCCTCCCCTGCCGCTTGGCCTTCAGCATAAGTGCCCAACTTGTCCCCCCTATGCCTGGCCAGTCTACAGGCCTCTGAAGGGCAGGACCAGAAGCTCATGACTCTGAACCTTTGTGGTACCTCATGCACAGTGGGTGATCCACTGATCTTTAGGACTCAATGGTCCCCGCAGGGTAAGCAGGCCCTCCTTGTATTCAAGCTGTCTGCATTACTGTATTTACTGCCCAGCTAGTGGTTTAGATTGTGGGGCATCAACTGGGTTGGGGGTGAGGGGATGGGGAGGGTGGGGTGAAAGGGGATGGGAGCAGGCAGTTTTTGTCTTCCTAAAAGCAAGTTTACCACGTTCCAAGTGGTTGGATGTAAGGGCCAGTGATGAGTATTGAGAGCTAGAGGTTCATTCTACAGCCCCATTAATAAATTTTCCCAGAGTCCCCTAAGTGCTCTTGTCTCCCTTGAATGCCTAGGAACCCACTCTCACTTATCGGAAAGGACTGTCCATCTTTCACCTCCCTCCCTCCTGCCCCTTCTAGCTGCAGCCTGGATGTTAGGACACAGCACAACCCTTTACCCACCAGACAACCCACATGGCAAAAGAGGATGAGGCTAGATGTCTGGAAGGCCTGGGTTTGTCCCAAGGGATAATGACCACAGGACAGAACTCAGCCAATGTCCCCTCCATGAGCTCTCACAGCCCTGGTCCAGATGCAGTTGGATATAGTTACCTCCCTGGGGTCATTTCCCCTGAGATTTAGGAACCCAGTGCCCAAGCTCAGCACAGGAGAAACCACCTCTTCTAGGCCACAGGTATAAGACTCAGGGCTCCTTCCTGCTCAACACTGACACACCTCTCCCCAAGGAAGGGGAGTTTGGCAAAGGCCATCATTGATGCAATCAGCTCTTAGGTCCAGAGAAGCTAAAATCTGCCATCCTTCTCCCTCCCAAGGCCCAGCAACAACCTCCATGGGAAACAAAAAACAAAAAGTCCTTCTTCCTGAACCACATGGGTGTCCTTCCCAAGTTTTCCTCAGGGCTGTGCCCTGGTGTGGCTGAGGTAGTCAAGGCCACAGGCTAACTGCAGGGGATAGAATATGGGCCGGACTGGGTGTGCACAGGGGCCACTGGGGCAGTCTTTAGTTGGCAGGGTCCTTGGAGTCACCCCAGCCCCTCTCGGTTATGTGCATGCGGCTTGGACCCACAGAATATGAGTCCTGGGCCATCCCCTCATCCCACGGGTTCCCCACATCAAACGCTAAATCCAAATTTGGCTCTGCCACACCCCCAGTGAATGCCCCGCCCTTGCCTTCCACATTAGCTAAGGCCTCCTTGGGGAAAGCAGGCTCACAGTTCAAATTATGGCCAACCAGACTGCATTTGAAAAGGCTGAAGGCTTCTCGAGGGGAAAAAAAAAAAAAAAAAAAAAAAAATATATATATATATATATATATATATATATATATATATATATATATATATATATATATACACAGAAACGTAAATAGACTCATTCTAAAGACAGGTAGAAATAGTTTGGGATTTTCAGCTGCCCTAGAATCCCTCTGGCCCTCTATCTCCCACCAAAGCAGACAGCGGGGAGCTGTGCTGAGTTTGGGAAAGTTGGGGGCAGAAGAGACAATGTGATAATTCTCAGGAAACTCGTCTTATCCTAAACTGAGGAATATGTAGGTATAACTTTCACTCCCAGGAGCAGGTAGGCCCCAGACCAGCGCAGAGCCTCTTCACCCCTTTCCTCCCTCCCCCAGTCCCCCCCAACATCCACCCCTTTCCATTTCTGATTGTCCAGCCCCTCTTCAGAGCTGTCAGGCACACTCGCGGGTCCATCAGTGGCTTTTAACGGAGCCCCCGGCTTTCATCCTATTAGTGAGGCTGGGAGTAATTACGACTTCATTAGCCAAACAGGTTCTTGGTTCAGAGACCCCCCCGCCACAGAACAAAATACACACCCGCTTCCCTCCATCTGAAGTCCGTCCCCTGGGGTGCCAGCTAACAATGTAGCAGGCTCCAGGGAAACAGTCAGGGAAGGGGGAAGAAGCCAGGGACGGCTGGCCAGTGGGGAGGAGGCCGGCAGCCCCCCCTCCTCCGGGGCGCATCTGTCAGCTGGCTGGCCCCCCGGAGAGATTTTTGACAAGGAAAGGGATGGCACTCCAGCAAATGAGGAGCATGACCCCTTGCATCTGTCTGCTGCCCCTTGCCCTCTGGCCCTGCTCGCCTCCCAGTCATGACTGGCCATCGGTTGATGGCCAGTTCACTTCCCCGATGGACGGACAGGGCAACTGCCTCCTCTCGGGGGCTCGCTGGCCAATGCCCAGGGGCCTCTGGAGAGTCGGAGTCCCCAGATCCCCCACCCCCAGTCTCCCTTCTATACTTCAGCTGCTGCAGCTCCAGAAACAAGGAAGCAGAGGGTCTGCCAGGCAAGGACAAAGCTGTGCCCCAGGACCACCTGTCCGGGGACCTTTAGCCAGGCCTGGCCACCAGAGCAGGCAGGCAGGTCCCTGACACCTGCGAGAGATTCCACCGCTCCCCTGTCACTGGTCTGACATCCCAGTGTTAGAAAGTTTTTGGGGGATGGATGGACCTAGAGAATATCATACTAAGTGAAGTCAGAGAAAGACAAATATGACGTGATATCACTTATATGTGGAAGCTAAAAAATAATACCAATGAAGCTATTTACAAAACAGAAACAGACTCATAGACATAGAAAACAAACTTATGGTTACCAAAGGGGAAGGGTGGGGAGGGATAAAATCAGGAGTATGGGATTAACAGATACACACTGCTATATATAAAATAGATAAACAACAAGGATTTACTGTATAGCACAGGGAACTATATTCAAAATCTTATAATAACCTATAATGGAAAATACTCTGGAATATATATATATATATATACCTGAAACTAACACAATATTGTACACCTGAAACTGACACAATATTGTAAATCAGCTATACTTCAATTTTTTAAAAAAGAACAAAAAAAAAAGAAGGAGTTTTCTTTGGGTCTAAATTAACTCCACATTGCAATTAAAACCATCCCCACTTAGGAAATTGCTTATCGTCCTTCTCTTTTCCTGTTCTTTTAATAGGTTTAGAAGCATGGAGTCCAACCCGCCTGCCTCTAAGCCGGACCCAGCGAACCTGCTCTAGTCTGACCCTTCCTCAGTTACTCCCAGCCACATGGTTTTAGTCACAATCCCCTCCCTGTCCCAGGTAAGCATCCAGGATGAGGCCACACCAGCTCCGGCCACTCCTGCTGCCCCCACTCTCTACCAGGAGAAAGTGCAGGCTCCCTGCAGACCCTCAGGCACATGCCTCTTTGTCCATGAAGCTCCCAGAGAGCACTGGCTGCTGCTTCTGGGGGCTTTGCAAGTAACAGCTGGTGAATTCTCATTCCTGCTGAGGGCCCCTCTGTTTGGATCCTCAGCCGGCAAGACACCGTCTGCTGAGGCTGGACCCAGAGACAGGAGGATAGATGAGATGACCTCCAAACAGCCCTGCCACTTACCAGACTCCAAGCCACATGTACCCTGGCCCTGAATCTGACCTGACCCTCTTCTGCCCCCAGGCCCGATGCTCTGCCTCAGCCCTCCCTCTCCCTAATCCCAATCCACAAGCAGCCCAGAAGCCAGGCAGGAGGACCCCTGCTCTGTGCCATTCCAAGGAAAGGGAGTCCCCAGAGGCCAGCCCAGCTGTACACACTGCGCTGCTGCTTGTGTTCCCTGAAAGCAACTGTCCTTTTGTTAATTTTGCAATTTCCCCAAGTGCCAGGAGCATCTCATCTGACAGTCACAGCATCTGTTCTTCTCACTCTCCAGAAGGCTGGGTGGGAGCAGTGCCAGCCCCTTCCCTGGGGCTCCCCCTGCCTCACGTTCCTTCTGCCAGTTTGGACACCCTGATCACCTGGTCCTCTGGGAGCACCTCCAGTTCCTCTACATCCCTGGTCCTGGCACCCCGCCCTGTGACCTCAGCTGGCAGCCTCGATAACCATCTCCCCTTCTGAAACCAAGTTCACTTGCCCAAGCAGGTAGGCACCTGTCCTATTCCTTAGGGGGCTATAGGGGAAGAGGCTATTCTTTCATTGGAGGCCCACCCAGGCCCCTAACAGGTACAGGAGACTCAGGGGGGCAAGAAGAAAGCTGGCCTGCCCACTGCCCCCTTCCCTACACACACAGTCCTTGGACTGCTCAGTTCCAGGGCAGTGGAAGTTCTGGTTGGGCCCTCAATCCAGAAGACCTACCAGGAATCTGGCCTGCCCTGTCCTGAGCTTCTGCACAGGGTTTCCCAGCCTCGGCACTGCTGACGTTTGGGGCTCGGTAGTTCTTAGTCGTGTGGCTGCCCAATGCTTAATAGGCTATTGAGCAGCGTCCCTGACCTCTACCCCCTAGATGCCTAACACACATTCCACCCCCCCCCGCCACACACACACCCATCGTGATAATGAAAAATATCTCCAGACATCTCCAAATGTCCCCTGGTGAGAATCACTGAGCTAAGGCAAGAAAGAAAACTGACACCTGAGCATCAGTGACTGACACTCCCCATGTTTCTGATTCCCAGGCTCCAGGTGACAAAGGGATGGCTCAAACTAGGCATTGGCAAACATTTTCTGTAAAGGGCCAGATAGTAAATAATTTCAGCTTTGCAGACCATATAGCCTCTGTGGCAACTATTCCACCGCCAGTGCAGCATGAAAGTGGCCAGAAATACACAAATGAACAAGTGTGACTGCGTTCCAATAAATCTTTATTTATGAACGTTGGAATTTGAATTTCATATTCTTTTGTCAAGTGTCACAAAACTTTTTTCTTTTTTTTTTTCCAACTATTTGAAACTTTGAAACACACACTTAGCACTTGGACCCAAGGATCTCAGAGGGATCACAACACCAGGTTGGGGAGGGAGGTAGCCAAATGTGGCCCAGCATGGTCTCCTCTGCCCCATCCTGAACCACAGAGTAGAATGGATGACCCACTAATCAAGCCATTTAACAAATATATGTTGAGCACCAGATACTATGCTGAGGGTGCAAAGGTATAAGACGCAGGGTGAGACACCCCATCCCCATACAGATTAGTGAGAGGGTTGCCTATGAAGTGACAAGGACACTGAAGAGGGCCACCTAGTACCCAAGAGAGTCGGGGGCAGATTAGGCTTCCTGGAGGTGGGACCTCTGGGCCAATCCTTGAGAGCAAGGAGGACTTAGCCAGGTATACCTAAGGGAGAAAGATAACCATTTCAAACAAGGAACAACACTAGAAGAGTGAAATGAGAGAGTCCAGCCCCTTCCAAAAAGGGCAGGCAGGTCAATATGCCTTGAGTGAGCTGGGGATATGCAAGACAAGGGCTGAGCTAAAGAGGGGCCAGATGACAATAGCCCGTGTGTCACAGGAAGGAGCCTGCCATCAACCTGGAGGCAAGGGAAGCTGAAGAATTTTTAGCAGGAAAGTGGCATGATCTGATTTGCATTTTAGGAAGCTCCCTCTGACTGCAGTCTGGAGGGTGAATGGGAGGGGGCGAGACTGGAAACAGAAAGCCTGGGAGGACAGATGGTAAGAATTCAGGTGAAAACAGGTGAGGGTCAGAGCTAAGACTGTGGGAGGGAGGCAGGGTGGGGCAGGACATGTATAGGAGAGGCCCTTGGGAGGCAAAGTGGGAGGACTGAGTGGTTGGCAAGACACAGGAGTGAGGGTGAGGGAGGGAGAAGTCACAGAGGATGTGACGGTCTGGGGGGTGCCATTCATGGGACAGGGAACCCAGGAGGAGAAGCAGGTGGACAGGGCAAAGAGGGATGTATCAACCAGGGTTCTCCCAAGAGACAAAACAAGTAAGATGTGTGTGCACAGGTGCATGTGTATGTACATATATACACACATACACACACATACACACACACACACATATGATTTATTTCAAGGTATTGACTTACATAATTGTGGGGGCTGGCAAGTCTGTTTTCTGTAGGCAAGCTGGCAGGCTGGAAACTCTGGTAAGAGCTGATGCTGCAGTTTGAGGGCAGAATTTCTTCTTCCTCAGGAAAACTTCAGTTGTGCTTTTCAGGCCCTTCAACTGACTGGATGAAGCCCTCGCACATTATGGAGGGTAACCTCTTTAATTAAAGTCAACTGATGGTGGATGTTAACCACATCTACAAAATACCTTCTCAGCAACACCTAGATCAGTGTTTGATTAGACAACTTGGTACTGTAGCCTAGCCAAGTTGACACACAAAACGGACCATCATGGGGTTGGGGACAGGGGGTTCGTCCCACCTAGAGATCTGAGAGGCCCATGGGCACCCAAGTGAAGACTTCTGGCTGGCCGACGCAGGTCTGAGCCCAAGGATCCTTCCAGGTCCCTGTCACTTCTCCTCTGACAGTGCCTGACTAGCCCGGGTCCCCACCTCCAGGTCTGCGTCTGCTCTAGGCATTCCACCCTCCCCGCCACCCCAAAGTGAACTTCCCAAAGCATAAGTCTCAGCCTGTCTCTTGCCGGCTCAGACCCCTCTGACCGCCCCCACTGTTCTCAGATAAAGACCCTGCAGGGCTCATAAGGCTCCTCGAGGACTGACCACAGTCTACTCCTCCAGCCTCACCTGTTCCTTGTTCCTTCAACTCCAGACATGCTGACCAACTCCTGCCCCAAACTCGCTCACTGCTCTGCCGTGCTACCGCCTGTGCACAAAACGTTGCTTCTTCCGGGAACCACGCCCTCCTTGCCCCTCCCAGCCCATGCCTCATACAGCTGACCTATCTGGTGAGCTCAGAGTCTTCCTTCAGGACTCAGTTAAAATGTTTTCTCTGTTCCCAAGCCTCACTAGGCCAAGGCAGGTACCCCTCCATGATACTTTGTGCAAGCCCGGATTACAGCACTCACCGGAATGTATTTTGATTATTTTTCGTGTCATCTCACCATTACACTGTGAGCTCAAGGGTTCATACTATGTCTTATTCTCCTCAGTGTCCCCAGCACTCCGTACGGTGCTTGGTACAAGAGGTACTCGATATTTGCTTGTGAAACGGATGGATGGATGAAAGGACGGATGTGGTTGGGTGGGTGGATACAACAATTTTCTAACAACTTCTGGCTATCATTGACTGGGCACTTCTCTTGTTCCAGGCCCTGTGCTAGGAACTTTAAGTCCAGAATCAGTCCAGGTTCTTGGCTGCAGGCAGCAGAAGCAGACTTTGGCCGTCATAAGCAAAAAGGAAATTCACCAGAAGGTTATCAGATGGATCACAGAATCAGAGGAGGCTATAGAAGCCAACTCAGAAACGGGCAGAAACTGAGGGAGGTTAGCCAGCAGAGACACATGGAGGTCACATCTCAGGAACAGCCTGATCAGGATGCCACCACTGGCGTCGCCCACACTGGACACTCCCTCCAAGGGTGCCAGAACTTTGAGATTCCCACTGCCCCCTCCACTGCTGTCCAACATGTGTACCTCACCTCGTGTGATCCACACAGCCCTTTGAGGCAGGTAATCTCATCTCCATTTTGCAGACGAGGAAACTGAGACTTAGAGAAGCCTAAGGTCGCCAGCCAATCAATAGAGTGGGTGGGGTTGGAATCAATAGCTGTCAGATGCCAAAGCCCATTGCCGTCCACTCCGCTCTGCACTGTCTCCTTCAAGGAGCACCACCCACCGTTCATATATAAATGCAGTTCCCTGGACAGTGCTACACAGCAGCCCTGAAATTCCAATGTGCTAGCTTTTTTGTAACTATATATTTGGGGTATGTTTTTGGCCCTGACAACGTCAGCACAAGAAGGCTGAGTAGAGAGAGGGTCTGTGCCCTGACGTGGGCTGACTGAAGCTGTTTCCAGGATCTTATACGTCAGCCATCCAGGGATACTGGAAAACAAGGGCCTGGCCTGAGGCTCAGGGAGGCCTGCAGAATCTGGCCAAGGACTCCTAGTGCCCTCACCTGCCTCTTGCGGCTCCCGTGTTCCCAGGCTGCACATTAGCCACCCAGGACAGGCTTTGACAAGAGCACTCAGAGGTCCCTGCTCAGCAGCCCCACCACATCCAGGGTCACAATTTGGCTTTGCCAGAAGATTCCCCCACCAAGGATGTCCTCCTCAGACCCAGATGTCCTGGAGAGGCAGGGAACCCAAGCACCCAATCCTAGTCCCAGCTCCACCTCCACCACTCTGTGACCTTGGCCCAACCTTTCCGGGCTTCAGTTTCCCTATGACTCAATCCTTTCTCTGCTGCCCCTGCCCTCCCACCCTCCCACCTCCCACACTGGCCAAATTGTTCATAAAAAAAGATCTCAGGGTTCTTTGAGCTCTTTGGAGAGACCACATAAATGCAGGGCATTATTAGCATCATTACTATTAAATATTAATAATGACATTAGCATTGTCTATTATAAGCCTGAAAAGAAGCTCCGAGAGCCCTGAGTTGAAATGGCTAAGAGAATAATGAGGCCCCTCCGGGCCGCAGACCCCTTCAGGCCCTCAAGCAAAATTAGGAAGGCAAATGTGGATGGAGTAGTGAGATTCCCAGCCCCCCCGCTCAGTTCAACTTGGCTCCTCCTAGACCTGCACAAATCATACTCTTTCCAGTCGCCAACACCCCCATGCCAGGAATGCATTCCACCTCTGCTCTGTCCATCCAGGCCCGATTCAAGATGCACCCCACCCCAGCCCCACTGATGGAAACCTTCACCCACCTCCTAGCTCCCTCTCTCCCCCCATCTGAACTGTCACAGCGGTTATTCTCCACCATTCATTCACCAGTCAACAAATAGTTATTTGAGTCTCTACTAGGCACCAGTCACTATGTTAAGCCAGGGGCTGGGGTGGGGGGAAGAGACATTAGTGAGATAAGCTCTGCCTTCAGAGACTGCACAGTCGAGGGACATAACCAGTATTTTGCATGGCACTTGTTCATACAAAAACTGCTTTTAAAATGTTTTATCCACATGTCCTTACAACTATTCTAAGTAGGAATAGGATTAATCCCATTTTACTGATGAGGAACTGGATTCCCAGAGCAATTAATTGTCCTTCAGTGACCTGCCATTGTCATCCAGCTGGGAGTGACAGAGTCCAGCTCTCGTGAATGTGCATCCAGAGCCACCCAACCCTCAAAGCGGAGAAGGGCTCAGCCTCGTAGGTGCCCACCCTCGTTACAGATGGGGAAGCTGAATCCTAAAAGGGTCCAAAGGGAAGTAGTGACGTTTATTGAGCACCTACTATGTGCTTAATTCAACGCTCACACCAACTCAGCGAGGTTTGTGTCTTAATCCGCATCTTCCGAATGGGGAACCTGGGGCTCTGAGGAGGTAAGTGGCTTGCCCAGGGCCACGCAGCCCAGAAGTAGCACGACTATGTGTCAAGCTGGTCCGGTTTCAGAGCTTTGCCCAACCTGCCTGTCACTCTTCCCCAAAGCTGTGGACGGACCGTCCTGTTACCACCGTCAGACTGCTTCCAGAAAGGTTACAGGCACACTGAAGGCAGACCACATCCTGTGGCTCTCAAATCCCCCACTGTTCTAGGCAGAGACATGGCTCCATAAACACATAAACACTCCTGGGAGCTCTAGAAAAGGTCTGAAGCCTGAAACCAGAGGTAAAGAGGCTGGCGGGGGGGAGGGGCCAGGAAAGGCTATGTGAGGCTTGTCACTGACGAGGGAGGAGATCAACACGGTCAGGGCCCTGGGGCCTGGCAAGGTCTCAGCTCCTCTCTGGTCCCCTGCGGCTGGCCGAGGCCCCTCCTTGACCACTGGAGATCCACTGGTAGGGCCTCCGGAGGAAGGAGCAGATGGTCTGGGCAGGGTTGGGTGGCCCTCAGGGTGCCTTCTGGGACCCCCCGCTCTGGGATCACCACGTGCTTACAGACAGATCAGTGACCCGTTAGATTAGCTGCCTGATCATCTTCGGATGGCCCTTCTCTGCCCCATCTGGACGTCTGTGGAAACTCAACTTGGAGATGAGGTGTCCCGCTCTAGACAACAGGGAGACACACTGATTAGCCACAGAAAGGAGAGGGGCCCCTTACAGTCAACCGTGCTGAGGATTCTGGGATCTGACAGGCACCAAAAAAGAGTGAACTGTCCTGTCCCCTGCTTTGCCCACCTGAGAAGGGCAGGTGATGGAGCCAGACCAGCAGTCTCTGCTTCTCCACTTGTTTACTTTGAGCAGGTTCCTTAATCTCTCTGAGCCTCAACTGTAAAGTGAGCGTAATAATAACAACACGTACCCCCTTGGGCGGATAATTCAGGTAAAGCACTTAGTACAGTTCCTGGCACGTTGGAGACACTCAAGTTATTATTAATAATTTACACAATAATTAATAATACCATTATAAAATACTTTTGTCATTATCGAACTAATGGACCCACAAGCAAAACTCAGCCTGGACCCCCAAATGCTCAGCCCACTCTCTTGTCAGAAACAGATGCATAGAGGCCAGCAGTGAGGCGGCTCCCAAACCTCCCCCCCCAGATCCATCTGAGATGAAACTTCGGGAAATGTTTCCCCAAATCCAGTCCTAGGCTTAGTTAGCACTCTTGTTTTCACTTACTGTGGCTGCTGGAGCCCACCTGGGCAGGGCAGGGCAGGGCAGGGCAGGCAGGTTGCAGAGGGATCTGAGAGCATCTTAGAGACCCCAGCCACCTGTGTCATTGGGACGGGAACTGTGGCCTCCCCAAGGACCCAGCTCCCACCACAAGGCCAGCAGCTGTCCTAAAACAGAGTCACAAAGACAGCAGTGTCAATCTAAAGCAATCCTCCTTGCATGCATTTCCAGACCCTTGGCCCCTGAGTCAGCCAATGGCTGGTCCGTCAGTCCCAGGGCAGCAGCTGAGCCATCCCCTCTTGGCAGCCGTTTCTGCTTGGAGAGAACTCGAAGGCCTCTCCTCGGAGCCTGGGCTGACCTGGGTGGGGTCAGAGGGCAGGGCTCACCTCAGGAGCTCGGGGTCAACGTGCCAGCCCCAGGAAGACAGACAGACAAACAGACAAGGACAATGTGGGCAGAGGCAGAAAAAAGAAGGACATCCTGGAAGGGACTTGCACAGCAGCAGTCCAAGTTATCCAAGAGATGTGGCACACACAGTCTCCATCAGGAACAATGAAGACTGTCTCCCGATTTGGGAAAACTCTATGGAGGGGCGGCAGGAGGACCGGAGGGGAGAGCATATGGGACCTGGGCAGGCTTTCAGGCCTTGGAGGCTGCGCAGCAGACCCTCCTCCACACCACATCTCCTTCTCCCTTTCCAGGCCCTTCTCTGTGGGCCCAGGTCTGTCCCAAGCCCCTGTGACCCCCTCCACTCAGGAAAACATGGAGCCATGTTCCAGGCTTGACAGGTATGCTTATTGAAAACTCTGACGCTGGCCTGGCCCTGCCAGCTGTTTCTAGCATCTGGACCACTCACCAGTCTTGTCTGTGCGAGCTGGACAGCAGGTGGACCAGAGGGGGGTGAGAGAACAGTGACAGCCTGACGGGACCCACTGCCACCACAGATGGCTTGTCCCTCCTCCTCCAGGCCCCAGCCTTCCTGGGCACACCTGCCACGTGACAGGAGCAGAGCAGGAGAGATGTGTCACTCACCTGGGTGAGCACCTAGAATCTCAGAGCTGGCAGGGGCCTTGGCCATCTTTAACCCCTTCGGGTTACCAGTGAGGCTCAGAGAGGACAGAGCACTTACCCTAGAACACACGGCCAGTCACTAGCAGAGCCCAGACTACCTTTCAGACATTCAGACCCCCAATCTAGTGAGCTTTTCGTGACAACACACTGCTGGCTGATTGAAAATGGGCTTGGATCCATATGCACTGATGTGAAAAGGTGCCCAAGATCTATCATATAATTTTAAAATATTTTGCAAATCATGATGTATTGTGTGATCATTTGCATAAAATAATACTAATAACCCATGAAATTATATACATGAAAATAATAAACCCGGAGGCATGTGATTTAAATTTGTTAAGGTACTTTCACTATCTATTTTAAAATTTCCTCTAATGTTTGGATATTTTGACCAAGAGCCCGTGTTACTTTTATAAGCAAGGGAAACAATAAAAATAAACACGTAATGTGGGCAACGAAGGCAGCCCTCCACCCCACTTGCTTTGCACCACTAACTGGGGATTTCTGATTTGTAGCCCTTCCTCTAATAGGGGATTTCTGGAGGAAACAAGGAGTTTTCTCCATAGGTCTCTAGGGTTTGAGGATAGGAGCCACTTTCTTTTGCCTCCTCACCGCACCCCTCTCCAGCCCTTCCGTTCTGGGCTGGGCAGGGAAGGTGGGGGCAGGCAGGCCAGACAGCGCCAGGAGCTGAGCTGCCCATGCATTATGGAAGACGCGGGCGCCCTGGCTCGCTCCCTAGCCCTTAAATGACAGCAAATGAGGTAAAGCCAGGAGGGTGGGGACGGGAAGGGGGTGGGAGGGGGGCAGAAGGAAGCCGTCTCCAGGGCCCCGAGCGAGCGTTGGCTGAGGACGGGAGCCAGCCAGTGAGCAGAGCCTGGGAGAGGGAGGAGCACATCTTGATGCAGAGATGCTGCAGTGGCTCCAGCGCGCACACACACACACACACACACACACACACGCGCGCGCGCGCGCGCCCTCACCCACCACCGCCACTGCCGCCGCTGCCGCGCCAGGACAGCAGGGATCAGCTGAGGCTGAGGCGAGCCGGGAGGAGAGGAGGGAGGCCCAGGGGGCTGGCGGCTGGGCTGGCTCTGGCTCCCCGGCATGAGCAGCGTCCACCTACCGCAGCCAACACCCTTCTTTCACCCCAGGTAGGTGCCAACCGCTTTTGTCTCCTCCAGTCCTGGGGCTTCCCAGGGCGCTGCTGTGGGCAGGGGCTCCGCGTTCAGTTTCCTGGCAACTTGGGAGGGGGCAGGGACAGGGCAGGAACCCCAGCTGGTTGGCAGGGGCCAGTCTTACTTCTCACCCCAGCCCCACAGGGGCCACCAGGACTGGAGATCCCCTCCGCCCTACGTGGGTGGACCCCAGCAGTGCGTCCAGGAATTCAAGCCACAGGCTGGTAGCAACAACTGCCTCCGGAGAGCGCAGAGGCTATGGGCCTGCCCCGCATCCCTGGTCCAGGGCTTGACCGTCCATGAGGCCAAGTCCCAGACCCTGACCTGCCCCCAGATATCCCTGGATGGAATTGAGCCTGACTGCCCAGACTTGAGGTCCCCCTGGGTCTGCCTGTGCAGGGTGGCCTCTTTGCAAAGTCTTGCTTCTGTTCGACAGAGGGGAAGGTCTGTGGGAGACAAGGAGAGACTGGAGCACAAGTTTGGGCAAAGCCCTGTCCTGGAGCGGGGACATAAGGAGGAGAAACTGAGGCAAGTCACATCCCTTCCCCCCTCCCCAACCTTATCTTCTCCTCGGATCCCTTCCCCTCATCCTCACTGGTGGGAAGAAAGGATTTGCAGAAGTTTGGCTTTCCAGTGGGGAAAGGGGCTAGGCTAGAAGAGGGAGGGGCACCGTTTAGGGAGTCTAGAAAGAGAGGACAATCCTTCTGTCCAGCACCGTGGGGCTTACATAATAGCCAGGGGTGGGGGAAGCAGCCCCAGCCAGTGTCCAGAGATGAATCCCATCACCTTCTCCAGGAGGGATTCCCAGGTCTGGGAGGCAAGGAAACGGGTGAGCTGAGACAGTGCCTGTGGAAGGAGAGAGTCCTGACCCTACACAGGCACAAAGCCAGGGACCCTTCAGCCACAGAGCACTGGGGGCTGAGCCTGTGTCCCAGGAGGAAAAGTTGTCAGTCAAGGTTGTTTGGAGGTTTGGGAATCTAGACAGACCAGGATGGAGTGAGCTGTGAGTACCCATGGCCCCTGCCCTGGAGAAGGGCAGGTTTTTTTAGCCCCCAGTTTTCCTGCCCTTAACTTCCCCCACTTCATGTCCAGCCTGCAACTGGTCAGAATCTTATCACCCTTTCCTCTCAGCCTGACTCCCCAAGGCCCCAAACTCCCTTCCCAGTCCAGCTGGCATCCTTTCTCTTCTGCTCAAAGGGAAGCAGGAGGAGGAAGAGCCCAAATAACCCAGGAGGTCAGTGATCTGACCTCATTCTGGGCAGCAGTCTCAGGCTCCTCTCCCAACCTCCTGGCCAGAGAGCCCCTACCTCCACTTAGCCTCTGAGTCCCCGCCTCCCAGTTGCACTCAGAGCCACTGGAGATCAAGGGCAGCAAAGGGTGGGCCACCTGTGGGAGAGGCTGGAGGTGGAGCAGGGAGATGGTGCCCTGACTCCTGTCCTCGGGGGGGGGGGGGGGGGGGAGGGAGTTCTGCCCTTAGACACGGCAGCATCCAAGCCCTTCCCCAGGGTGCCCCACAGTTAACCCCTTCTAGCCAGGCTGCAGGACCACTCAAGGAAGGCTTTGACCACAAGGTCAAAGTTCTTCCTAATTTCCCATGAGATCTATCAGGAGTCACCAGCCAGCAAGAGGGAGGTGGGAGGTGAGACAGACAGGGAGGGGCCGCAGAGCCCATGGCATCAAAGTCACCCAAGATCCACCTGTCTTTCTGGGGCTCACCGTGAGCCGTGAGGGAAGCAGGGGCACACTGCCCTAGGAAAGGTGTCCCCTGCTCTCTCTCTCTTATTCCCCACCCATCTTCTATGCCCCACCCGGCCAGGCTCTGTCCTCACATTCCCTTCCTGGTCGAATGCACTCCTCCACCTACCCCGCACCGCTCCCCCTGCCAGATTTCACTCCTTATGCAACTCCACTCCAGCACCTTCTCTGCCAGTAGTTGTTCAAATAGAGACATGTGTGGGATGGGCCTCTGAAGAAGTGTGCTCAACGGGATGGTTGCACACATTGTCTCTGACCCACTGACCAGACTTGCTCCTCAGGAGTAAGTACAAAGAAGGAGGTGCCCCCAAGGTATCCTCTCTGACTTTAAGGCCATCAGGGAAGCAATACCTTTGGGGTGGTTTGGAGAATGCACTGTGCCTCACCTCCCAGAAACATCCTCAGCCAAATGTTTGTGAGAAAGCTTATCTACACACATTTATGCCTGAGGTTGGAACCACAGGGTTGAGGATTGATACACAGCGAAAGAAGAACTAGAGCAAAAGATATGCCAGTGAAGCAGGAGGGATTGAAGCTAGACTGCAGGAGACACTTCCTCACCAGGAAGACGTGCCATGAGGAAGTAGGGCAACCTCCTTTCCAATGACTCTATGAGGGTGTGGAGAACTGGAGTCTGTCCAAGCTTAGAGACAGTCCTGCCTAGAAGTAGAGGTTGGGCTAGGTGACCTGTTAATTTCTCCCAGCCTCAGGTTATCCTCTTGCAAATGGTACAGGGGGAGGTGACTCAGGAATCCATAAGAAGACAGATACCCTTTTCTCTCCCTCCTGCATGCTGGCCACCTCTCAACCTTCTGGACCTCCCTAATCTAGACCAGACCCCCCAGGACTTTGCTAACTTGGAACATTCATGGGAGTTTCCATGGGTTCTGTGCCCCAGTGGTAACTGTCCTGGAGTAAAGAAGTACTTCCATGGGTTTAATGAGTTCTCTTGATACAAAAAGAGCCCATGTTTCCTTGTTTACCCAGAGAGGATGCAAACAAAGGCAAAAGTGTGTGACATTCTCACCCAAAACTGAATACACTCCATCCCAGAACACATGCAGACCCAAGTGCACCTCAGCATCTTTATCCGATGAGCCCTACCCCACACTTGGGGCACCCATCCAGATGAAACCTGCTGGGTCTCCTCCAGCCCAGCCCACATCCTCTGAATGTCCGCCGACCTCATAGGCCAAAAGGCTCCCCGACCCTGGCTCTGGCTGAAGGGTGGCCTTCCTGCGGTGCAGCCCAACAGGTGCAGTTAATCTGGGCCCTAGAGCGGAAACTAGCCTGAGGGGAGGAGCAAGTTCAAACCCACCTGGACCAGGCTTGGTTCTGAACCAGCCTGTCCAGGAATTAGAGGGAGTCATCTCTCAGCAGAGATGAGGGGACATGCAAAGTTGCTCCACTAGTTTCTTCCCGATTTGGATCTTCTGAACCAAGTTGAAACAATTGCTCCTACGCCTGATGTCTCAAAAGGGGCCCTCCTCCCAAAGCCCTCACTCGTTCTGCCCCCAGACCCCACACGGAGTAGGCAGGCAAGTAGGAAAACCTCGAGTCTGGGTGCTACTTGCCCACCCCCAGGTCCTCCCAGGAGAATGCAAGGCTCTCCCCTTCTGCCCACTCCCCACTTTGAGGGGTCTCTTCAGTGGAGAGGGTGGGGACAGAAGGGCCAAAGACTCCCGGCTGCAGATCAAGGGCCGGACTTCCCCGGCCCCGTGCCGCAAGCTCAGGCAAACCCATGAGCCTGGGAGTCACAGCTCTCCCCAGAGGGCACGGCAGTGCCAGGGCTGGGGCCTCAGGGAACCAGCTGCAAATACAAAGAGCCTGCAGAGAACACCGAGGGGTGGGAAGAGAGGGAGCACACAGAACAGGCTGGGGAGGGACCCAGCTGCAAGGCTGCCCTGTCACCAAGCAGTCCCTGTCCCCCCCTGGGGACTGAGAAGGTCCCTATCCCACCCAAATATGCCTGAAGGACCTCCTCCAGCTCAGGGCACCGGCCCCGCCCGCACCGAGGCCTCTCAGCTCCAGTCCTCTTCCTGCCAGCTCCTGCCACCAGGCACGTGGGCCCACCAGGCCACTGAGGACACCCCATCCTCCCATGGGGTGTGGGCATGGCTCAGACCTTCCCGGAAGACAGTGGTCCCATCCCAGGTGGCAATTCCTTTCGTAGGTAGAGTCCCCCTCCCATCGTACACCCCACAGGCAGGAGGTGGGGTGGCTGAGGAGGAGCACCTGTTTGGGGGAGCCCACGTGGGTGTCCGAGCCCCGTGCTCTCCTGAACACGTGGTGTCTGGGCGTGTCTCTGTGTGTCCTTGTGCCTTGTCTGGAACGGCATGCCCGCCAGTGCTGGCCCAGGCCCGCCACGCCTGTGGGGTACAGCAGGAAGGCACCCGCCCAGGGAGACTGTGGGAGACTCTCAGCGTTCTCGACACATGTGAGCCTGGCCGGATGTCGCGACTGTGTGGAAGTGAGCCCGACTCACAGCCGGGCACAGTGTCTGTCGACACACTTGTGTGTCCCTCGGTGTGCTGGGGTCTGTGCTCGAGGCCCATGAGGGTTCTCAGTGATGAGCTCTGATCTTTCCCAAGCACTTATTGTGGGCTAGGAATTGTGCTGACCTCACAGGGGTCCCGGGAGGTGGGTACTACCCCTCTCATCCCCATTTTGCAGATGGAGACTGAGGCTCAGAGAGGTTAAGTAATGAACGTAATAACTGGGGTGCTGGTTAGTTATACTAAGGTTACACTGGCTAGTAATTGTCAGGCCTGTCAACGCAAGCGCCCACCCCACTAAGCCAGTGTGCTGCGCTGCTAGGTGGAGCACGGTGGGGACCCGAGGGGCTCCTATAATACCTGTCAGCTTATAACAAGTCACTTAGTCTCTGCCCTCAAATGGGCTCCAAACGCCTTCTTTTCCTACCACCACCCATCCCAAAGCTGCTCAAATCTCCATTGTCCAGGGGGAAGGAGAGACAGGTTTGGGGCCAGGAGCTCAGTACCCCAAGGGAAAGCACTTGGGCGGAGTGTGTCTTTCATTTTCCAACGCCTCTGTGCAAGGGTCCTCAGCCCAGCAAACCCTGGAGTCCAGCTCACAGCCTTCCATCCCCCAGCTGTCCTCCAGGCCCTTTGCCTCCTGGGCCCAGCAATTCGGCCAGCTCCCCCTGGTCTCCCGGAACCCCAAGCAGATTATGAGCCCCCCACGTTCTCCCAGGACCGGCCCTGAATGGTGACAGCCTGTGTCCGCCTGTGCCAGCCTGTGCCTGCACCCCTGCACCAGGGCAGCTGGCCGGGGCCAGACTTGGCTGGCTCAGGGTCCACAGGGCCAGCTCTAGGCCTGGCATGGCTCCACTCCGGCCTTGCTCTTGACAAAAAGGCCTCCTCCATCCTGGGTATTCTAGAATGTGTCACAGGGCAGATGTTATGGGGAGACGACTGGCCCATGCAGCTTGTGAGCACATCTCCCGCTGCACTCAGCTGGGTAGGGAGCTCGGCAAAGGCGGTGTTTTTATTCCTGCCTCCCCAGCACTTAGCACAATGCCTGGCACGTGGTGTTAAATACGCAATGGGAATGGACACAGGGCAAGACTGGATACCAACTGCCTCGTGTCAGGGAGGAAATAAGCTCCAACCTTTGACCCAAGCTCTGGGGGGGTTGGGGATGTGCGTTCACACAAGGCCTTAGCACACAGTGGCCTTGGCTCAATGTACATCTGATTGGGTTGATCAGCCTCTAATGCTCCCCGAGGGCAACCCTAGGTGCTTCCTGGTACCAGGCCCTCCCTGACCCATGTCTCCTCTGAGGCTGCAGGTCTCAGGCCCCAGGGGGTGCCCAGGGCCCTTGAGCCCAGAGGTGACTGATAAAAGTCTGGATTACATCGAAGTTTAGGATGAGCAGAGGGATTGTATTATCCATGATGTATGGTAATTACTTATGGTAAGAGAGAGAACAGATAATTCTGACCACTGTGGGGTGGAGGTGAATGATCCAGGGTGCAGGGCTCCTGGTAGATCACCGGGAAACAAGGCAGGGCTGGGACACAAGACACAGACACACACACACACAGAGGCATATATTCAATACACAAAGACCAGATATACTCATATACAGACACATGCATATACACAGAGACACAAGACTAGACCACACATGTACACAGGGACATAGAGACAGAACACACAGATATGCACAAACATCACATACATGCGTACACACGCACACACGCACACCCACCCCACTCTCTCCAGCACTGCTGGTGGGCAACGGCAGACGGGCAGCAGCAGGCTCGTCCCCGGAGTCTCCAGCCCCGGCCGCAGGTCCCTGCCCGTCTGTTTCCGCTTTGCTCGGACACACTCGGGATAAGTGCCTGTCTCCCCGAGCCCACACCCTACCCCCTCGCTGAGCTCTCAAGACTGGCAGGCAGACAAAGGGCAGGAAGCAAACGATGACTGAGCACCTTCTCTGTGCCAGACTCCGGACGGGGCACACCTGTGCCAAAGGGGCGTTTTCAAACTCTTCGGAGCTGCGGAAACCTTTGTGTAAAGGGAACCTCGGAGGGAAGTCCAGCAGATAAAGCAAGTATAAGTGGAGTTGCTCTGGCTGAAGTGGGGAGGGGGCCTGGTGCCCCATCTTCTCTCCACGCCCCTATCCTCACCGCTACCCCAAGGCAAGTCCAAACAGCCCCAAGACTGCCTCTGCAGGGCACTCCGTACCTCATTCAACACTCAGAACAGCTCTGCAAAGGAAGTGTTACGATCTCCACTTCACAGATGAGAAAACAGGTCCACCAGGGGAGATAACTTGTCCAAGCTCCCAACACTGTTAGGAGATGAAGCCAAGGTCACCAACTCCTGTCCATCGATTCCAAAGCCTGTTGTGGTTCCCAGTGCCCCAGTGGCTCCCTATCATGAGGACAGCTTCCTGCATTTGTGTACCATCCAGGGTCCTGCTTCTAGATTCTTCCATGGCTAAGCACCCTGCTGACCCCAGCAACCTGAGAGCCTGTGTGAGAGTGTATGTGTGTATGAGAGAGAGGGAGGGAGTGTGTGAGTGAGAGACAATGTGTGTGAGAGGGAGTATGAGGGGTGTGTGTGTGTGTGTGTGTGTGTGTGTGTGTGTGTGCCCTGGGGTTGCCCTTGGGCAGCACTGAAGACTGGTCAGCCCACTGTGTGAGTGTGAGTGTGAGCATGTGACATGGAGGCATACAATCACAGCTGTTCTCAAGCAGTTAAATACAACACACAAGTGATACCTATTCTGCGCTGAGGGTGCTGGGGGAGTGTTGGACGGGCTGGAAGTGCTGAACCTCTGGGTTCAAGCCTGGAACTGACAGTGGCAAGGATAGGGAGGGACAGGTGGAGAGGTGGCACCTGGCCCCCTTCCTGACACAGGGAGGTAGGTATGAGGCTGGAGTTGGGGCGGGGGAGGGAGTGCCATCTGTTTAAACACTACTCCCGCCACTCGCACCGGAACACCAAGCTTCTCAGCCTATATCCTCCCTGACGGGCCCTGGGCCCACTTCTCCCCTCTCTTCCCCCAACCCCCCGCCTGCTCCTTCGGTGCCAGCTGTGACTGTTGGGAAGGCAGGAACGGGGTGGTGGTGATCAACATTGAGGTTTAAGGGCATTTGGGAGCCCTCTATTTCCCGGGGAATAGAGCCCGCAGTGAGGCCGGGAGACCCTGAGCTTGCACCGGTCTTCGGACTCTGCACTGGCCCTAGAGGCAGACTCAGGTCATCGGCAGCCTGCCTCCTCCACCTCCCCACTCCCATCCAAGGGCAGCATTCCCAGGCCCTCGGCCACCCTGCACTCTCTGGGAGCATCACAGTCTCCGAGCTGGAAGAGACGCGAGAGAGCACCCATTTTACAGATGAGGACACTGAGGCACAGAGATGGCATGGGTCTTGAAGCCAGTTAGTGGAAGAGCCCCCAGCCGGGCTCTCTCCCTCAACCTTAGATCCCCACCTTCTGCTCTTAGTTTTCTGCAAAGCAGGTAGCAGGACAGAGAAGCAGAATATGCAGCAGGGTGATCTGGCTCCCAGTAGCCTGGGAGCCCAGTGACCCAGACTCAGTCTGGTAACCAAGAAGCAGGCCCCTGAGATTCCACACTCTCCCCGCCCCAAACTGGGCAAGACAGCCTGGAGATGGGGTGTAGGTGGAAGGCTGGACCTGCTCTCCCCCCAGGATGAGAACCCCCTCTCTCAGACTGATGGAGGGGGGCTCTGACTTGCTCTCAGTGTCCCCCAGGGAGCAGGTTCTCCAGGGCTCCAGGATTTAACCAAATCTCTGCTCATCTCGGCAAGAGGGAGGCTCCTCTAGGAGCTGCGTTAACTCTTTCAGCCCAGAAAGCCTGTCCAGGCCCTCTAGCCCATCTGGTTGGGAAGCCTTACTAAGGGGGCCAAGGTTATGGCTCCATCATGCACAGTACCTAAGTGCCTTACCTGGGGCCCAGGTGAGAGGGTGTGGACGAATCAGTGAAACTCCTCCTCACTGGTAGAAAAACAAGGCTGGTTCCCAGAGACTTGATGCAGCTCCCAGAGGGGCTTATTACCCCCCACCCAGGCAGCTGTGTGCGGGGCAGGGGAAAGCGGGCCCGATTCCTAGAAGATGTCACTAGTTCCCCAAACCCAGGCACGGGCCCTGCTCTCTTCTGGCCCTGCGCTGAGAGCTATTACCGGGTGAGCAGGCGGTGGCTGCTCGCCTCCCAATTAGTCACTGCTTTCACTCCCTGAGCAACACCCTGCTGGCTGCACGGGAGGTGGGGTGAGGGTACAGGGCAGAGCCAGACTCCCAGGGGGCCAGCAGGAGGCACTCGGCCCTGGGAAGAGCTCCTTGGTAATGGCCAAGCCCCTTCCCCTGGGGCCCTGGGGAGGGTGAGAGCAATTCCAGCCTCTCCCCAGGCTGAGGCAAAAGCATCGCCGACCCAGATGTGCCTGGAGCTGGGAGGGGCGCTCCTCAGCTGAGTCCTCCCCTGTCTTTCTGCCTCCCTAGGTCCTTCTCAGCCTCCAGCCAGACTCTCCCTGGGCAGGGCTGAGGCTCCTCTCCTCCGCTCCCCACTTCTGCCTGGCAACGCTCACCATGGGGACACCTACCAGGAGGAAATCACACTTGCTAATGCTGGCCGCTGTGGCCCTTGTCTCCACTCCAGGTAAGAGGGCTTGTCTGGACTCCAAAGCCTAGCAGGCATGATCATAGCTTTACATCATTGCTATTATGTTAGTGATGACTACAGAAATAATTGACTGCACTGCTGTGGCACTTCAGTTTGAGGCCATTTCCTTATAGAATTTTCCTGCTTGTGGATTTTACTTTCCCTTTGAGATTAGGAGGAGAGGGAATGAGTCTTTGTCGTATTGTAGATGAGAAAAGCATGACCCAGAGAGGGTGAGGGACTTGCCCTGGGACACACAGCAAGACTATGGCACAACCAGATCTCCATGACATCAGCCCAGAGTTGCAGCCTCTTAAGGCTGCAAGCTTAAATTTAAAATTAGTTGCTTAGTTGTACTAGCCCCATTTCAAGGCCTCATAGCCGTATCGGATAGCACAGATTATAGAATATTTCCATCATCACAGAAAGTACTATTGGATAGTACTGCTCTAGGGTCCCCTGACCACACAACTCTGGGAGGGTTCCTCAGGGCAACAATGAAGCCTGGCAAATGGACCAAATGTGGAACGGGATCTGGGAAGAGATGAGGCAGAGCAGGGCGTGGCCCAGGAAAAAGGCAAGAGGGACCCAAGCAAAAGTTCTCATGCCAGGGGTGCTTCAAGTGGGGAGAGGGGAGGAAGGCGGCTGACAGAAGGAAAAGGAGGGCACGGAAAACCGAGCAGTGCAGGCCAAGAGGCCCGGGCTGGCTGGATTCTGGAGAGTCTGCTAGGGAGGCGGTATGGGAGCCCCAGCCTGTCTGAGCTGGGGGAACTTTCCAACAGCCTGCTGCTGCTCGGAGGGGCCTGCTGGAACCGCTGCTTGGCCTCTCTGCCCTGACCCCCAGCCCAGATCAATAGACGTTTCTTTTTTCCTTAAAGATCTCCATGGGAGAAAGAGTACCCATCCTCTGGTGTCCTTCTGGAGTTCTAGCTACCTCAGGCTCCACCTCCCCATCCCACAGCCCCTGCAAGGCTGAAACCAGCACATTTTAAATTCTTCGTCTCACCAGGGAAGGACTCCACTGGCATAGTTTCAGATGTTCTCATTATGTCCTAACCACCTCCCAACCCAGCATCCAAGTCAGTGAGGCTGCTGGGAAATAGGGGAGCTTCCCAGGCCCCCAGCTCCAGGCCTAGTTCCCAGTGCCAGGGCCCCCCAGGTCTGGAGGAGCTGCTGGGGTGGGGAGCCCAGGCTGTAAGGAGCAGGAGACACCCACACCAGAGAGAGTGGAGGAGAGGTGCCTGGGCTCCTCCGCGTTCCCCACCCTCAGGGTCAGTCAGTGCTGGGACCCCATCATCTGAGGTAAGCAGTATATGCAGCCTCTGGGGTCCGTAGACCCCGAGAGGCAGGAAGGCCAAGGGAGACGGGACCTGGTCTGCCACCTCCAGCAACTGCAGAGGCAGGAGTGGAACATCCCATGGCTGTTCCCACCCCCTAGGAAGGGGCCTCAGCTCTTGGCTGTCTTTGCTCACCTACCCTGGGGATGCAGCTTTGGATTCCTGCACCCCAGTGCAAAGAAGGGCAGCGTGGCTTCCCCTCCACGGTCTCAGCTCCCTAATCTCCTTCCTCCACGAGGCCCTGATACCTGTGTTTGGGGGAGCAGAGTTGTCAGGATAGGGAATCAGGAGAGAATCAGAGAGGATGCCAAACGAGGACAGCACAGAGTGGGTGGCTCTCCCTGGGAGTGTGTGTGTGTGTGTGTGTGAGAAAGTGCATGTGTGGGTGCATGTGTGTGTAGCTTCAGAGGGAGGTGCGGGGTGAGTGAGGGTGTGTCTGTGGATGTTTGAGAGGGTGGAAATGTGAGTGAGTTATTGCATGGAGGGCATGCTACATTTGGGGGGATGATGAATGTGTATAGAAGGCCTTACACACAGTGCCATGGCTCTCAACTCTACCTGCTCTTCAGAATGCCCATGAGGCCCTTTTAAAATCTAGATTCCTGGGCCTCACTCCTAGAGATTCTGATTCAGTACCCCCAGGATGCAACAGTATCTCTGATGGTCCTGATGGGAAACTGAAGTCAAGAATTCTGAGCCCTGTGGTTAAGGACGCTGGCTATGGGGGGAGGCTGGCCAGGGTCCACATCCCTAGATCTGCTCCTTCTCGCTGTGTGACTTGGGGCAAGTTATTTAACCTTCTAAGTCTCAGTTTGCACATTAGCCAAACGAGAAAATGGCACTGCCTACCTTGTAAAGAGGTTATGAGAAAGAAATGTGGAGCATGGTATTTGGTAAAGAGTTAGCCCTCAATAAATAGCATCTATTTTGTTATTATGAATGCCTAGATGTAGATATAAATAAGTATATGTGGACATTTGTAGCCATATGTGCATGGGAACGAATGTGTGTATAAATGTGTATATCCGACTACTGGAGTAGCTTAGAGTCATGTATGTATATATGTGTGGTGTCTGTGTGCCTGTAAGGAAGTGTGTGTACGTGAGAGGTGGAAAGCATGTGTCTGTGGATATTGGGGTGAGGGTGTGTACATGGCTGAATGCCAGGGAGAATGCTTTTTCCGGAAGCTTAAATTATCAGTGTGCCCCAGGCCCACTCAGCCACCATCCCCCCCCCACCACCACCACCATCCAGACAGAGTTACTGGAAGCTGCTATTATGCAAGGTTGTTCCCAGCAGCCTGGCTGCCTCCGCTACCCCTCCTTTCCCTCCCCTCCCGGCAGTCCCAGCTGGGTCAGGGTCCCTACCCTCCACCACCATCATTAACTTAGGATTAAGCTGGGCTCTCCAGCCGAGAAGATGCGCCGCCATCTCCGAGGCCTGGGGCGGCAATGAGGGATAGTGATGGGTGGTGGGGAGGGGGGATGGGAGATGCCATTTCAGGGAGCCATGCCTCCTTCCTCATTCTGAGAGCTGCTTAACAGCTGCCATCACTCCCAGGGGTCCAAGGCTGGGCCTCAGCTGTGGCATGGGGCCCACCCCCACCCCTGGACTAAGGCTGACAGCTGGGTGCACCAGGAGAGCAGGCACTAATTGGTTAATGGGGATCCCCCCACGACCCACCAAGGAGGGCCTGAAATCAGCTTCATGGAGGGTTAGGAGCCAATTAGGGGTGGCCTGGCTCCTGCCTGACACCACAAAGGCAAAGAATGACCGGCCGCACTAGTCAGCAAACAGAGGCAGATGTGAAACACTGCCCTGTGCCTCTCAGACCCTGCCCCGGTGAGCCTGGACGAGGGGACGTGAAGAGCAAGGCATCTGCCCGGGAGGGGGCCAGGCAGGAAAATGCCATTTGCATGTAGGATATCCATCTGCCCAGCAAATGCAGGAACCCGAGGTCTAGAACTGCGCGTGCCACAGGCTTGCCCTGTGACCGTGGGCAAGTCGCTCCCTTTTCTGGGCCTCTCTTTCTTGAAATGTCACAGTGGAATTTTATAAAATGCCCCAAAGCAACCTGTACGTCGTCCACCCACCATTGAGACTTCCTCTTCCCCTGACCCCCCACCCGGCCCCCTCACTTGGGTCCAGGGGACAGAGGCTGAGTACACACCCTGTGTCAGGCTGAGCCCTGCTACAGACCCTGGGAGGGGGGTTCATCTTCTTTCCATTTCACAGATGGAGACGCTGAGGCTTAGAAGGGTCCTGTAACAGCTAATAGAGGCCCAGAGCCAGAGCACGTTCTCTCAGGACGCCCTCCCCAGAAGGGGCACTAGGCTCCAGGGCCACACCTCCTCTCTCCCCCTTTTCAGCCAGTGGCTTCCATGCATCTCTCAAGGCCCATCTCACACCCTGCAGGTCAGCTCTTCCATGAGTCCCCTGACTGCTTCCACTCCAAGGGTCCCTGCTCTTGAACCTAAACCACTATTACGGCTCTCGCCTACTGTCAGTTTTCTGTCTTCTTCCCTGGATCGCAAGCTCCTTGAGGAAGAGGGACTGTGTCTTACTCATTTTGCTACACAGTGCCTCGCCCAGTGCTAAGTATACAGCAGGTACTCAATATCTGAGTATAGGAGGGGTGACTGACTGAACTAATTGACTAGATGGGGTCTGCCCAACCTATTGAAATTCAAATTTTAATTAATTATAATTAAATAAAATTTAAAATCTGGTTCCTCAGCTGCACTAGCCATATTTCAGGGGCACAATGGCTAGTGGCAAATGGCTACTGTACCAGACAGGGTAGAAAATGGAACCTTTCCAACACTGCCGAAAGTTCTATTGGACAGCACTGCCCTGGAGGCCAGGCTCCAGCTGGCCCCTAGGCCCTGAGACCTCTGGTGGTGTCCCCCATCTGCAGCTTGGAGCTCAGCCTGGGGATCCCCGGCCACCTTTGGGCCTGTCTTTGAAGACCAGCCCCTCGGTCTGCTATTCCCAGAGGAGTCCACAGAGGAGAAGGTGACACTGGCATGCCGTGCCCGGGCCAGCCCTCCGGCCACCTACAGGTGAGACCCCCGCAGTGGTGCTGGGAGGCCCTGGGCAGTGGGCAATTTTTCGGCACATCAGCCGCTCTCCGCCCCCACTGCAGGTGGAAGATGAATGGCACCGAGATGAAGCTGGAGCCAGGCTCCCGCCACCAGCTGGTTGGGGGCAACCTGGTCATCATGAACCCCACCAAAGCCCAGGATGCCGGCGTCTACCAGTGCCTGGCCTCCAACCCAGTGGGCACCGTTGTCAGCAGGGAGGCTGTCCTCCGCTTTGGCTGTGAGCCCCACGGGGTGCCGGGACGCTTTGGGGGTAGAGAAGAAAGGTCTGGAAAAAGTGTCCAGAAAGGGCGGGTGACTACTTCCCCATGGAGCCTGAGCTGGGGAGGGTCCCCCAGGCTTGGAGGACAACGCCTGAGCACAGGGTCTCCACCTCCAGTCCTGCAGGAATTCTCCAAGGAGGAGCGAGACCCAGTGAAAACCCACGAAGGTTGGGGTGTGATGTTGCCCTGTAACCCACCCGCCCACTACCCAGGTGAGTCCGGCCCCTGGACCATGTTAGACGGAGGGCACAGGAGGGGCTTCTGGCCACTCAGCAGAAGAGGGATGGAATAAGAGGTGGTGAGTGACCCTTGGAAGCACTGATCCCTGGGTGCCAACTCTAAATGATTCTGTGCCCCACCCCCATCAGACTGGGAGGTCCCCAAGGGCAGGGGCTGTTTCCCCAGCAGACAGCACTCCCTGAGGGCAGAGATAAAGTCGCATCTTCCCTCTAGGTCTCCCCTCAGCCCCAGTTCAGAGCACAGGGGCTCTCAGGACAGGGTCTACAGATCCCCAGCAGCACGTTGAGGTCCTACCCAGAGTTGCTCCATTAGCCCAGCACCCCCGGTTTCCTCAAACTCCCCATTCCTAGGCTTGTCCTACCGCTGGCTCCTCAACGAGTTCCCCAACTTCATCCCTACGGACGGGCGTCACTTCGTGTCCCAGACCACAGGGAACCTGTACATTGCCCGGACCAATGCCTCAGACTTGGGCAACTACTCCTGCCTGGCCACAAGCCACATGGATTTCTCCACCAAGAGCGTCTTCAGCAAGTTTGCTCAGCTCAACCTGGCTGCAGAAGGTCAGGGTCAGCGGGCAAGGCGAGGAGGAGGGAGCTGAAGGGGTCAGGGGGCGTTCCCTTTGAAGTTGTGAAGAGCAGCTCAAAGGGCACGGGGTCTGGGCCTGGACCCCAGGGTCTTCCTGCTACATGGCCTCAGACCCTTGCTGCATGCCCCCAAGGGGAAAGGGAGTCAAGAAAGTGTGGGCTCTGAGTTGTGCTGAGATCCTAAGCACAGGAGCACCTGATCTGGATCAGCTACACCTGACATGTGAACCCTCTCTCCCCAGACACCAGGCTCTTTGCCCCCAGCATCAAGGCCCGGTTCCCAGCAGAGACCTATGCACTGGTGGGGCAGCAGGTCACCCTGGAGTGCTTCGCCTTCGGGAAGTGAGTGGTAGGGGAGGGAGGGGGCAGGCCAGGGCACAGCCTCTCAGAGCCCCTCAGGGAGAGGGCAGGCAGGGCCAGCTCTCAGCCATCTTGGTGCCTTCGCAGGGTCTAGCAGAGTGCCGGACCCACAGTGGGTAGCAACCGCCACTCACTGGGCACTAACTCTCTGGGTGAGGCATCTTCCCAGCAACGTGCATGATAGGCTCAGGCAGCTTATACAACACCCCAGGCTGGGGGCAGGTAGCATGGTGTGTGGACCCCAACCCAGCCTGCCTCGTTCAAATACTAGCTCTGTCACTTACTGGCTGGGAGACCTTGGGTAAACCACTTAACCTCTCTGTGCCTCGGTTTCCCTATTTGTACATGGTGATAATAATAGTACCTACCTCATGGGGTTGTTATGAGGATTGAATGAACTAATATATGTACAGTGCTTAGAATAGCATCTGGTATTTAGTTAGTATTCTATGGATGCTAACAGTTATCTCTTAAAATAGAAAATACATAATAGAACTCTTACTCTCTCAGAAAAAGGACTCACTGGAACAGGGCTAAGCAAATAGCAGGTACTCAATAAATGTTTGTAGAATGAATGAAAGAATGTGATTTGTGCATTGGTCCCCTCCTCCCTCACATATCTCCTGTGGTTACCCAAGATGCCCCCTGCTTTGTGGAAAGTTATTGGTCTTCCAGAAAATCCATATTTAAAACACATGAAGGGTAATACATTACCCTTTAAGACTCACTGATACCTCAGTCCATTTTCGTACACAGATTACTAACAACCAAATCCCCTTTGAAAAGTAGAGGCAAGGCCCTGTTGGGGAGAGGAGGAAGGGGACCCATAAAGAACCAGGTTGCAGGCCACTGCTGAGGAGGGCAGGCTCAGAAGAGGCCAGGGCAGGGTGGGGGCAGGCAGGGAGGGCAAGTCAGCTTCAGGGAACAGACCACCTATGCTCTGAGCCTCCCTGGGAGAGGCCCCTCCTCCTCTCCTGGCCGCCCTTCCTCTGTCTCTTCCCGGCCCTCCTCCCCGTCGTCCCCACCTGCCCAGCATCTCAGGGGGGCCTGGGTTGGGGGAGGAGTTGCAGGCACAAGGGAGTCTGCCTAGCTCAGCACACCCCCTCTGGCTTTGTCTCCCCTGCCAGCCCCGTCCCCAGGATCAAGTGGCGCAAAGTGGATGGTTCCTTGTCCCCACAGTGGGCCACAGCCGAGCCCACCCTGCAGATCCCCAGCGTAGGCTTTGAGGACGAAGGCACCTACGAGTGTGAGGCGGAGAACTCCAAGGGCCGCGACACCGTCCAGGGCCGCATCATCGTGCAGGGTACAGGGCCGGACACGCTCACCCCCTGCCTTCCCCTGTCCTTGAGGAAGCCGACCCAAAAGTCAGGGAGGAGATTAGGCAGCCCCTTGCTGAAACTTTCCTGCCCACGGGTTGCACTGGGTATGGGACCAGATGAGGCTGGTGCTGTGGTCAGCTCAGAGCTTCAGTCAGGGTTGCAGAAAGCACATGGAAAGGATTAGAATGGCTTAAGTCGCTAAAACAGTTACTGACACAGGCACGAAGTGCCAGTTGTCTTGAACCTGCTTCTCCCCACCCCCCCCCCCATCCCGGAATGCGGCTGGCGCCCTCTGCTGTCTGGCACAGGAGCTGCAGCCCTGCAAATCCAGTCCAGTTAATCCGCGGAGCTCCTCCCAGCTCCTCCCCAGCCCCTCCCCAGCCTTGCTCTCCCTTGCTCCCCGCAGCTCAGCCCGAGTGGCTCAAGGTGATCTCAGACATGGAGGCTGACATCGGTTCCAACCTGCACTGGGAATGCGCAGCCGCCGGCAAGCCCCGGCCCACAGTGCGCTGGCTTCGGGATGGGGATCCTCTGGCTTCCCAGGTAGGAGACCTGGGGCTTCCTTCCACACACCCAGCACACCGTCCTCTGCTCACCTGGTTCCCTCACCCTCCAGATCTCCTCCCCTTCCGCACACTGGCAACCCTTCTGGGCCAATTAGGGTGCCACAGGGTAGTTCTAGGTGCTTCTCTCCATCCCAGAGTCACATTGCCTCAGGCTGGTCAACTGGATAGAGTCTGGAGGGTCCAGGGACCTGAGTCCAGGCCCAGCTCAGCCACAAAAGCACTATGTGGTCCTGAGTGTGTCACTCGCCCCTCTGGCTTCCGTGTGCAGACGTGCGGGGAGGCCTGGGGAATCTCTGCGTCCTGGGATTCCAGGTGGCCCTGGATAGGACTGGGCATACAGGCGCTCCCTCCAGGCAGCCCATTCTCCACTGCATCCACCCCATAAGCCCCCACCCAGTGGTCCTGATCTTCTGCACAGGCCCGGGTAGAAGTGCTGGCCGGGGACTTGCGATTCTCCAAGCTGAGCCTAGAGGACTCAGGCATGTACCAGTGTGTGGCGGAGAACAAGCACGGCACCATCTACGCCAGTGCCGAGCTGGCCGTGCAAGGTAAGGGGCCCAGGGAGAGAGGACGTCCCCGGGGACACCCAGGTGGGGGGCGTTAGGGGTTGTGAGTTGCAGCATTTCTAAACGCACACACTCACCTGGCAATTTTCCTTAGTTTTCCAACAGCTTCTGAGTAGAACTCAGGGATTTAAGGCAGGAGATGAGACACTAGATGGAGCTCCCAGAGGACAGGGTCTCTGACTTGACCCGCGTCTGACGTGGACAAAGTAAATGTCTGCCGCCATGAAAAACAGGTGGCAAAAGTCCCTGAACACCAAATCAGCTAGATTTGGGTTTCATGCAGCCCCTTTGCCTGTGTGACCTTCAGCAAGTTATTAATCTCTTTGTGTTTCAGTTTCTTGAATAATAAAATGTGGGCAATAATAGCCCAGCCCTCATAAGCTGCTGTGGGGATTAAAGGAGATGATAGAGCTAAAGCACAAAGAACCTGCCCATCACATAACAGGTGCCCAGTAAATGTCAGCTAGTCCAGTATCCTTAGATGTGTGACTTAAGCTTGTAGTCTGTTTCCTCATCTGTAAAATGGACAGAACGGTACCTACCTCATCCAATTGTAGTGAGGCTTAACTAAGACTCATTCATTCATTCAACCAATATTTCTTCAAAACCTCCTAAGAAGTGAACACGAAAGATAAGGTCTCTGCCTTCAAGTATCTTACAATCCAGTGGAAAGAGGGGGACAAATAAACACAAAATCAAACAATTAAATAAGATAATTTCAGACAGCCATAAAAAATACAGTATAAAGAAACTCCCTCAGAGTGCTGGGGGTAAGGTGGGCCAGTTAGAGGGGATGGTCAGGGAAGACCTCTCTGAAGAAGTTGCATTTGGGATGTGAACCAACCATGTGAAGATCTGGGGGCTTTCCAAGCAAAATGTATAGTAAGTGCAAAGGTCCTGAGGCAGGAAAAATCATCGCATCTTCACGGAACCAAAAAAAGAAGAAGAAACAAATGGCCCAGGTGATAGAGCACAATGAGTGAGGGAAGGAATGGAGCAGGATGTAATCAGAGAGGTAGGGACTCCTTTGTGAGCCCTTGGGAGGCGTTGGACTTTTTCTGAGTGTCTGTTTTGTGTTCTTAAAATGATATTCCTGGCAGCTGGGTGGAGAAGAGATTGTAGAAAGAAAATGCAAAATCAGGAGGGCCAACCAGCGGAGATCTGGTGGCAGTGGGGGTGATGAGAAGGGGCTGGATTCTGCTGGATTCTTCCAAAGCTATTTTGGAAGCGGTGCTGCTAGGGGTCACTTGTGGATTGGCCATAGAGGGAACATAAAATGTTTAACATGTAGCCAGGTGACATCTGACTCCAGGCCAACGAGCACTGGTTTGATTCCCTGCATGACTGTGGGGCACTCCCCCTTCCTTCCAGCACTTGCCCCCGACTTTAGGCTGAATCCTGTAAGGCGTCTGATCCCCGCAGCCCGAGGGGGAGAGATCGTTATCCCCTGTCAGCCCAGGGCAGCTCCGAAGGCCGTGGTGCTCTGGAGCAAAGGCACTGAGATTTTGGTCAACAGCAGCAGGTACAAGCCCCACCCCACCTGAGAAATTCCTGCCCACCCTCACTCTCCTTGGAGGTGAGTCCCCTTCCCATGACTATAGTGTGTCACTGGGTTGGCCAGATCTGCTCTGTCCTTGCTGCAGAGTGACTGTAACTCCGGATGGCACCTTGATCATAAGAAACATCAGTCGGTCAGATGAAGGCAAATATACCTGCTTTGCTGAGAATTTCATGGGCAAAGCCAACAGCACGGGCATCCTGTCTGTGCGAGGTAAGGACCATGGTTTGGCTGAGGTTGGTGACTCAGCCACCACGGGGTGCCATCCCTCCTCGCCATTGGGCTCTTGTGTTCCCATGTTCCTCCTAGTTTGGTTTTGAGGCTACCCCAGGATTCGATTTCTCTTGGGACTGCCCCCAAACACCGCCATCCAGGATATGCTCCTGCCTCCCTCCCACGCACTCGTGGGGCTGCTGGGATGCAGCTGTTGGCCACGCTGCCTGTTCTCTTTCCTGGGGCTCAAGACAGAGCCTCTCACCCTGCCCTGCTGCCCCTGCCTGGGCCTACTTCCTCCCCTTCCACTCAGGGGCCCTTTGTCTTGGCAGATGCAACCAAGATCACTCTAGCCCCCTCGAGTGCCGACATCAACTCGGGAGATAACCTGACCCTGCAGTGCCACGCCTCCCACGACCCCACCATGGACCTCACCTTCATCTGGACCCTGGACGACTTCCCCATCGATTTCGACAAGCCTGGGGGTCACTACCGAAGGGCCAGTGTGGTAAGGCCTGAGGCCAGAGAACCCAGGGCTCCTCCCTCCTTCTGGGCAGACAGGGGACCCACGAGAGCCATCAACACCCCCAAAGCTTCTCCCCCTTCCCCCAGGAATGCCATGACGGCAAGCTCATCCCTGGGTTCATAAACACCCTCCCTTAGACGGGCAGTTCCCCGGATTCCACCCGACGTCTATGCATTTAGAAGAGGGTTAGGGTCAAACCTGGAATTCCAGACACCGAACAAGACTCACTCCCCTACTGTTGTTATCCTGCCCCCTAGCGCAGATGATATCATTAACTTGAACCATCACTGACTGTCTTCTGTAAAAAAATGTCGTTTAATCCCCAGTGGTACCAAGTAGAGAGTAGCCGATCCCTCCCATGGAGCAGAGAGGAAGAGCGAGGTGCAAGGGGCCTGGGGAAGTAGCAGAGCAGGGCACTCTGAGCCCTGCCTCCTGTGCCCTGACTCAGGCACTAGCCCAGGGCTGCTTCCTCTGACCTGCCCCGCTTCCTGTCCCCCGTGTGCAGAAGGAGACGGTTGGGGATCTGACCATCCTGAACGCCCAGCTGCGCCACGGTGGGAAGTACACATGCATGGCCCAGACGGTGGTGGACAGTGCATCTAAGGAGGCCACAGTCCTGGTCCGAGGTGATGGGGTTTCCCACCCTGCCCCCACCGTGACACCCTCAGGGGCCGGCTGGGCTATTCTGACCTTCGCTCCCTAACTCCCACCTCTCCCTGAAAGCTGTGGGAAGGGCTCCTAACAAGTCTGTTGAGCTGAACTCATCCCGTGGTTCTTGGCAGATCCTAAATGAATAAAATATTCTTCCTCCAAAGCTAAAATTGTAAAAAATCCACTCCTAACACATCCCAAGACTGGAGAACTTGCTGAGGCCAGAAGTTTCAAAGCCTCGTGCTGGGAAATCTATACACATCTCTGTGTGAGAGCCTCTGTGACCCCTCCAGCCTTGGACACATCCTTCCTCCACAAAACACCCCATGCGCCACTCACTACTGCCCCCATTCCTTGCCCTCCCAACCCGGTGTGTGTTTCCTGCGCCCTCTGCTGCTCCCTCTTGGTACTGCACCAGCCCAAGCGAGCCTGAAGGAGGTTGGCTCAAATTTGTTTCTCTGACCTCTTGGTGCAGGTCCGCCAGGTCCCCCAGGAGGCGTGGTTGTGAGAGACATCGGTGACACCACTGTCCAGCTCAGCTGGAGCCGTGGCTTTGACAACCACAGCCCCATTGCCAAGTACACCCTGCAAGCTCGCACTCTACCTGCAGGGAAGTGGAAGCAGGTTCGGACCAGTAAGTGTGAGGCCCCACCCAGGTCAGTACTGATTAGGCCTGGCTGTAGGGAGGGCGGGGAGGGCTGGGGGTCAGAGGCCAAGGCTGAGCCTGGATCTTCGAAGAGGGACAAGTGTAGACCCCCTGCCTGCAGGGAGCTCCCAGGACATTAGGGAAGATGGTCACACAGGCGGCAGAAGAATGGGGAGAGAGTTGGAGGGGGAGGCACTCAGTCTGCACCCTTGAAGCATTGGCAGAACTATTAATGGGGCAATGAAAACATTCATGTGGGTGTGGGGTGCACACAACATCTTACAAAGGCTCCAAGGCAGGGAGGTCTACGAGTTTCCCAATCATTCCTGGAAAAGGTATTGAACTCTTAATATAGCTGGTACCACCGTGAAAGCTGGGTATAAAAAAGTGATTCATACCTAGTCCCTGCCCCTTTCCATCCAGATCAGTAAATGAAGTGCAGAACACTGACTCCCTGGTGCCTTGCAGATCCCGCCAACATCGAGGGCAACGCCGAGACCGCCCAGGTGCTGGGCCTCACGCCCTGGATGGACTATGAGTTCCGGGTCTCAGCCAGCAACATCCTGGGCACTGGGGAGCCCAGTGGGCCCTCCAGCAAAATCCGGACCAAGGAAGCAGGTCAGAGCCCTGGGTGAGAAGTAATGTCAGGGCACACACCCTAGCCCTCCTTAAAGGGAGCCCCAAGCAAGCAGCAATTACATGGAGTTCCAACCCTGCTCACCAGGCTTCGGACTCTAACAAAACAGATGGGAAAGGAACACAAGTCAGAGTGAGGCCGCAACACTGCACAACGTACTGTGCCCTGGGCCACAGCCTGTCAGGGCTGGAAGCCAGCCAGTCCAAACCCCTCATTTAAAAAATAGGCCAACCTTACAACTGCATGTGAATCTACAATTGTCGCAAAGTAAAAAGTTTAATTTTTTTAAAAATGGAAAAACCAAAGGTTGGAGGAAGGAAGGGTCACACTGGCAGAGCCTGGACTTGAACCCAGGACCATGGGGTGATGGGCAGATATCCTCCCTGGAAGTGCACGAGCTGCAGGAATCAGTTAATGAGGAAGGGGTGTGTATGTGTGTGTGTTTGTGTGTGTGTGTGTGTGTGTGTTGTGCAGGGCACTAAGTAAGCAGCCGGTGCTCTAAGTCCTTCTTTAGATGGTTTCTTTGGGAGCAGGAGGAATGGACAATCTGCCCACAACCCTCCCTGAAAGGCAGGTAGGTGTCAGAACCTGAGTGGGGAAGGAAGGGAAGAAGTGAAGGTGAAGGCCCAGAACGAGAACCCTGGGATCCTGAGACCAGCAGCATGGAATCAGGACCTGCCTCCCCTCCACACCCACCCAGGCCTGCCCCGCTGGATGTGTAATGAGGGTCTGCCTTTTTGTGTCCATAAACATGGTTTCCTATGTGCCCCATGCTGACTCTCCAGGCTCTTTCTGGAATCATTCAATATTTTTAACTGGTACCTCTCCTGAGTAAAGAATTCCAGAAGGAGCACTTTCTTTGATTGAACTTCTTGGACAGTCAAAGGGTGAGGAGTGGTCTCCTTCACTGTAGTATCCAGGAGTTGAGCACAAAGACAGCTATGGTGCAGAAGAAAGATGATGAGATTGCAAATCAGAAGAGCTGAGTTCAAATTCAAACTGTGACATTTATTAGCTGTGTGACTTTAGGCAAGTCACTTAACTGCTCTGGGCCTCAATCTTTCCACTCTGAAAAGGGTAATATTAATGCCCACCTCACAGGATCAAATGGGTAATGTGTTTAAGTGCCCTTTGCAAATGAGAAGGCCCTAAAGTATCATCAGAACCAAGTGATAAGTCTCCAATTGCTGGATCATCTACAGAAATATTTTAACCCTCAGCCAAGTTACCCCCTGCCAAGCTTCACGATCTAATTAAATACATTCTTGTTTTAATATCAGCCTTTTGAATACTAGAGACAATTAGGAAATTAAGTCTGCCATGAAAATAAAAAATAATAATAATAAAACACCCTGTAACCCAAAAGAAATGTTTTTTGGGTTAACTGCAGTTCTGAATTATTTATTCCCCTTAATTTAAAGCAAATTGGAGTTGGTCTCTGCTACTTAGTTTAAACCAACAAGAGGGATGAGGATAATCATTTATGGAGTGTATACTGTATGTATATGCTAGCCACTGTCTTGTTTAATTTTATTCTTCTTACAGCCTTTGAGAGAAACATTATTATCCTTATCTTACGGAGAGGGGAATCAGAGGCTCAGAGAGGTTAAGTAACTCACCCAGAGAAACTCAGCTAGTAAGTGGCAGAGGTGGAATCTGATCTCAGGTCTGCTTGACTGCAAAGCCCACGTCCAGAGGGACTCTTGAAGGACAAAACCAGGGCCCACTGGAATAGTTTCAGAAGGATAGGTGTTAACTCTTCTCTAAATGTTTGGTAGAACTCACCTGTGAAGCCATCTGGTCCTGGACTTTGGTTTATTGAGAGTTTTTAAATTACTGATTCAATTTCAGTACTGGTAATCAATCTGTTCATATTTTCTATTTCTCCCTGGTTCTGGTTCAGTCTTGGGAGATTGTACTTTTCTAAGAATTTGTCCGTTTCTTCTAGGTTGTCCATTTTATTGGCGTATAGCCAGGGCCCATTGGAAGGGTGTCCTTGGCCTAGGATGCTTTTCGGTCTCAGACTCAGAGCTTTTGTTCCCTCACTGCCCATTAACTGCCTGTGTCCCTTGGCCCTGACAGCCCCTTCGGTGGCACCCTCAGGTCTCAGAGGAGGTGGTGGAGCCCCTGGAGAGCTCATTGTCAACTGGACGGTAAGCTGCAAGGACAGAGGCAGGACTATGCCTCCAGTTCTCTGGGGGGACAAGTTCTACCCCACCCTCACCCCCACCCGCACCTGGTGGGACTCGTCTCAGGAGTTGAGCGGCATGCAGAGAGGACCCAGACAGAGCCACTGCACGGTCCTGACTCCAGAGCAGACAAGGTCCCTCCCCTCCCCTGGTACCCACTGCAGGATGGAACCACCACAGTCCTGGGGCCACCCCTCTCGGTGAAGGCTGGGTGGGGCTGGAGGACGGGCAGGGAAACGCAGCCGCGGCCCCTCGCCCACGCCACGCTCTTGCCCCTCAGCCCATGTCCCGGGAGTACCAGAACGGAGACGGCTTCGGCTACCTGCTGTCCTTCCGCAGGCAGGGCAGCACTAGCTGGCAGACCGCGCGGGTGCCCGGCGCCGATGCCCAGTACTTCGTCTACAGCAACGAGAGCGTCCGGCCTTACACGCCCTTTGAGGTCAAGATCCGCAGCTACAACCACTGCGGGGATGGGCCTGAGAGCCTCACCGCGATCGTGTACTCGGCTGAGGAAGGTGGGCCACCCCGGGGCCAGTGCGGCGTCCCCACCCCAGCAGCTTGTCCACGGGGTGTAGGGTGGCGGAGTGCTCCTCACACCCCTGCTGGGTTCCATAGGTGGGGTGGAGAGGACACCTGGCTTCTAAGCCACTGGCTTCCTTCCCAGCCCTCGCTACCTCATCTCCCCTCAGGCCTAGCGGAGGGAGGCTCTCTGGAAAGAGAAGTGGGCCCCGGGAGATGCTCTGCACCCTGCACCCTGGGCTCTTTAAAATCCTAAGAGAGGGCAGTCCCAGTCGGCAGCTGCTCTGCAGGGCACAGGGAGTGCCTGGGAATCCAAACCCACATTCTGTGTCGGTCCCCAGAGCCCAGGGTGGCCCCTACCAAGGTCTGGGCCAAAGGGGTCTCATCCTCAGAGATGAACGTGACCTGGGAACCGGTGCGGCAGGACATGAATGGTATCCTCCTGGGGTACGAGGTGAGCACTGACCTGGGCTGGGAGAGGAAGGGGTCGGGGGGTCAAGGCGCGGGGGCACCTCATGGCTTGCTAGTCCTCCTCCTGGACTCACTCATCCACTAACCAGGCACACAGCACGCAGTCTATGCAGCACCGTGGACGCAACCTCAGCTAAGCCCCTCTGGCTGATGCCTGTGGACAGCCTTGACGTTACTGCTTGGCTCGAGCCGGCCCTGGACGCTGTGGGAGCCCAGGGGAGGAGGAGCGGTTTCTGGAAGGGGCACGGCCTGCCCGTTTCATGCCAGAGCCCAGTTAGCCTGGCATCCTCAGGGCTGCAGAGAACAGCATGGCCTCCTCTATGTACCAGCCGCTCATCCTGTCCCTGAGGAACTCGGGGCCCGGCAGCTTCTGACCCAAGACTTGGGCCCACTGGTGACTCCACCCTGGGGTACATGTGGGGGTGGATGGAGAGTGAGAGAAAGCGAGAGGAAGGGACAGAAGGACAAGCAGGAAATGTCATTGTCTAAGGGAGAATCATCACACTAGTGATGTTGTAAATTCCATTCAGGAGAGTCAGCTCTGGGCTCTAGCACGATGGGTTAGGCGAGCCCCACTGAGGAGATAGCTGCAAACTCTGCCATTGATTTGGAAGACTATCTAGAAGGCCTTGGTGTTACAAGGTCTATGACAATGGGTTTGCATTTACTAGGCAGCCCTCGTAAGCTTGCTGGAGTGGGGGCTGGGGGACTACTTTGCAAGTACAATATGCATTTCATAGCCTTTAAACAGAGTCCCCACGGGATTCCTTGAATTAATTAAACGGGGTTGGTTTCAGCAGGCCATCGCTAGGTTGAGTCTGTGCCCACACCCCCACTCCCTCGTTCAGCCCACGTATTAAGCTCTCTCGTTGAACTGGGCACTCTGCTGGGCACCAAGAAGGGAGCAGCAACTTACATCGACTTGTCCCTGCTCTCTTGGAGCTCATGATCTAGTGTCTGGGTTCTGAGACCTGAGACTGAGTTACAAGCGCCAGCGAGGAGCAGGATGCAGGTCCAGAGCCAGGGTCAGGGTAGCCCCGAGGTCCTGGGTTTGACGGCTGACCCTAGGGTACCCCTGCCCCCTTCAGATCCGCTACTGGAAAGCCGGGGACAAAGAAGCAGCTGCTGACCGAGTGAGGACAGCAGGGCTAGACACCAGTGCCCTAGTCACCGGCCTACACTACAACACCAAGTACCACGTGACTGTGCGGGCCTACAACCGGGCCGGCACTGGGCCGGCCAGCCCTTCCGCCAATGCCACGACCGTGAAGCCCCGTGAGTCCGTCAGCCTGGATGGGGGTGGAGGGGTGTATTTTGGAGGGGGTGCCTCTAGGATCACTCTTTCCCCGAAAGACAAATGCTCCAGCCCACAAGCCCTGGGCGGGACAGAAACGAGGCAGCACGTCTAATAATAATAAGGGAATGGAATTCATGGCCTCTGAAGTGCCTCCCTTTTCTCCAACCTTTGTTGGAGTTTGTTTCTCAGGCAGTGGTGACAGAATGTTCTGGGTACAACTGCTTTGGGCAGACGTCTAGAAAAAGGCTGGCTAAAAGCAAGGGGGTGAGTGGTGGGGAAACATTAGGAGGTCTCCCCGACTCTCTCCCTCCTCTGGCAGCTCCACGGCGACCCCCTGGCAACATCTCCTGGACTTTCTCGAGCTCCAGTCTTAGTATTAAGTGGGACCCTGTGGTCCCGCTCCGAAATGAGTCTGCAGTCACAGGCTATAAGGTAAGGAAGGGATCAACCAGGCATTGAACGCTGAGGAAGAGCTCACTTGTATTTCCGGCAAACACAAGGGAGCTGCGGTTTCTAGCCAGAAGGATCTGAGTTAGGTGTAAGCAAAGAGTTTGGGATTGTGAGTGGCGCGAAATTCACGAGCAGTTCTTCAGGGAGCATGTAGTAGAGACTAGAAGAAAATGGTATGACTGCGGAAAGGCAGGGTTCATTTCACGGGGGCAGCAATGGACTGGGTGAAGTCTGGGTCCTTCTGGTCTAAGGAGTCTGCAAAACCAGTTCAGCTGCTTGCAAGCTTTTCTCGTCCCAGTGAGAAGCTTGTTCAAGAGCCTGGACCTGGTCAACAGGAAACAGGAGGGGTGAGGAGGCAGGACCTCGAGGGCCCAGAACCGTATGGGGTCCTCCCATTCCTGGGCCTAGGGAAGAGGAGAATCAGTCCTGGTGTAAGGAAACTTGCCTGGCTAACCCCCTTCCCACAGATGCTGTACCAGAACGACTTACACCCGACTCCCACGCTCCACCTCACCAGCAAGAATTGGATAGAAATTGCAGTTCCTGAAGACATTGGCCATGCCCTGGTGCAGATTCGAACCACAGGGCCAGGGGGGGACGGGGTCCCGGCAGAAGTCCACATCGTGAGGAATGGAGGTGCTGTCTCTCCCCTTATCCCCCAGGAGTATCAGGGTCCATCCAGATGCCTGATGCAGGAATCATTCCCACCCAAGCCAGACCCCAACCCAGCCAGTCCCCAAGGGGGAAAAAAGCAGGCAGGCAGGAACCAAGTGCAAAGTAGCCCTGGAACTGCCCTTGCTGCCCCCTCCTTCCCACTCCCAAATATCCCTGAGGGCCGAGAGGTGAGTGCGCTCCTTTCACGGGAACAAAAGCAGAGGTCCTACAAAACACTGCAGAAGGAGGGCTGAGAACACCTCCCCGTCCTGGTCCTGAAGCCAGCCCGCTGTGAATCTCCTTAGGAAAGGTCTGGATTCTGTCCTGAGGGTGGGACAGGGATGTGCAAGGTCCCAGGCCCAGCTCACTCAGCCCATTTCCGCCTGCTGGTTTCAGGCACCAGCATGATGGTGGAGAACTCGGCAGGCTGTCCAGTCCCACATCCTGGCACCGTCCTTTGTCACTCCGTGGCGACGCTGATCCTCATAGGCTACCTGGAGCTCTGATCTCGGCACCCCTCCCTCTCTGCCACAGCTGGACACCCACCTCCGTTGGACACAGCCAGCTGGCCCCAGTCCCTTCCCAATGCCAAGGTGGCCCAACACTGTGCCTGAGAAGGACTGGTTTTAAATACCTACTTTAAACAGTGCCCTTTTCGTAGGAGGTAGGATATTTCATATTCTGCCACAGGATAGAACCCATGCGAGGATTTTTTTTCTTTAAATCAAGAGGCGCCAGACAGTAAGTTCCATGATGATACTGAACCCTATGCCTGGGCCCTCTAGGGTGCCTGGATGGAAGGAAGACCTACAGGAAGAAGGGGGTTTAAACATGTATCTGCGCATCAGCGGAGATAGCACTCTGGGGCCGCATATGGACTCTGCTCCAGGGAGCGGAGTCCTAAGCCCGGGAACACTGGACAGGAACGGGACAAAGCTTACACAGCAGCATCTCTCAGTCTAAGGAGAGGCCCAAACCTGGGGGCCAGGGACTCTCCTACTTTCTCCTCTTACAGGACAGCACGGCTGGACCCTGACATTGTCCTGGATAACTCCCTGGAGGCCCCTGCCACCTGCCTAGATGGCTGAGAACCAGTGCTCTGGTGTCTGAGGCCGGGAGCCTGAGCCCCTGCAGCTCTGGGGGGCGACGCTCCCGACTGCTGGGTGGGAGCTAAGAAGGGTTGAGAAGCTGAGACTCCTGGTGGAAAGGGGCACCAGACTTGGCCTGAGGCACAGTCACAATCCAGGTGACGTTGCCCTCTTAGCCAATACTGCCAACCCGACCCTGTCACCCCAGAGTGACAGAAGCCACTACAGGTGGCTGGGTGACTAAAGGGCTTGTCTTGGGCAGGTCCCCCACCGCACCAAGCCCCAGCCTGCACGGTCCCTCCCGGGTTTGGGTAGGAGGCAGGAGTGCCTCCACCGTCCTCCTCCAGCAGAATGCAGCTGTAATCCTGTGTGTCTGGAGTCAGGAGTCTTCTGAGAAGGGCAAAGGATAAATGCGGCCCTACCTGCTCGCAGGAATGCCCTGGGCCACCTGGCAACCCGTCCCCCAGGCTGCCTCGGATGCTCTTTTGCACTCCCCCAGAAGACAAAGGGGTAAATAAATGGGACATCTTAGCTTGCGCTCTGGGTGTATTACCAGTCACAGCACGTCAGAGCTGGAAGAGGCTTTAGACCTCACTGGGCCCAAGCCCCCACTCTACAGGTGAGGTAACGGAGTTGGAAGGGGCAGGGCCTTCCTCAGGTCACACAGCCTGTCAGTGATGGGGCTGGGATAGCACTCTTCCCCCACCTTCCTGTCCCAGGCTCTTTGTCTATCCAGAGGAAGGGGGCAGTGCTGAATGGCTATGACCTGGTTAAGAAGGTGGTTAAGAAGGGCAGTGGGCTATGAAAATTCTGCTTCAAGAGGTGCAGGTGGGTGATGGTGGGGTGATCAGCATGGCTGGGTCCCAACCCAAGGCGTATGCAGACTACAGGAGACCCAGTCTTTCTTTGCCTTCTGAGCCTAGCTTCTGCTGGGACCTCAATATGCAGTGCTGGCTTGAAGCCCCCTGCTCCCCTTGCCCTTGCTCCAAGAAAAGAGGCCAAAGCAAGGACAGGAATTCCCCAAATCCAGGCAGCAGTGGTGGCACAACCAGGAAATTCCAAAGCCTATGTTGTGACAGGTGGCCCTTCACATATAGGAGCAGCGGGACAGGCATCTTGTAGGGCACAGGCCCCCTGAGCCTGGTTTCTGTAGTTTACAGTTAGAGCTCTATTTTGTTATGGTTTTTAAATTTTTTAAGTCCTGCTCTATTTTCCTGGGCAGGTTTATGTTGGTGTTTACCCACTACAATTTTTTAAAAATGTACGCTCACATGCCTTCTCCCTGCCACCACTGAACCTACCACCCTGCCCCTGGCCCAGGACTGCCTCCTGGGAGCCCTCCAATCAAACCCTCCTCACCTGCTCCCATCCTTCACCCCCATGCGAGGTGCTGGGGGCTCAGCTGAGTGACCATTCTTCCATTGCAGGGACCCAAACTTGGTCTAGCATCCATCCTGGTCCCCCGTGGCTGTGATTTGGCCTGTACCCAGCTCTATCAGAAAGGGGATGCTGAAAGTAGAAAACCTTCTTCCAAAGTTTAGCTGATTCTTTCCTCACTGCCTTGGCTGCGGCAGGAGCAGCAGAGGGACAGGTGTCTAGATGCTGGGCCGAGAGGGCTGGGCTGGACGGGCACAGGAACTCACCTGTGCAGCTGGCGGCTGCAGCCCCTAAACTTGCTTGAGGCAAGAGAGAACGACTAAGAGTCTTAGTTCTGTGGAGGCAGACAGACCCTCTGGGAAACCCAGGAAGGGTTTTTCTAACTAGGAGAACTCAGCCTCAGGAAAACGTAAGCCCCGTGCAGGGAGAACTTGTTTGGGGGACACAGAGCTGGACTAAAATGGATGTTCCTGCAGGCCAAGACTCAGGCAGAGTGCTGATTTAAGACTGAATAAGACAGCAAGTGGCTTGAAGACACGCAGGCATGTAAAAGGGAACAGCCTGTTGGTGAGGTGACTGCACAGGAGCTGGTGTGGAGGCAGAAGAAGAGATCAGACAGCTTCTCAGAGTCCCTTCCTGCCCAAGAGGACTGACTGTCGCCTTCGCTGCCCGCATGGGTTGAGGCTCGCTCCTGCTGTGGTAACGACTCGATCCTGGATCTCTCCCCTCTCACACGCCAAGCCCCAGACAGGCAACCAAGGGGAAACAGCCACAAACCAGTACTTCACCCTACAGCTTAGTGGCCAGCAAGTGCCTGAGGACTAGGGACAGGCAGCGCTTCAGGGCTCGGGAGAGTCTCCTTTCTGCGTACGTTGGGGCTCAGCCTATAGCGCCCTTTGCCCCGGCCCTGGCTATTCGGCCCTGGTTGCTCCAACAGCCCAGATGTATACCTCACCCTTGGGGGGAGGGCAGCTCTCTTCAGGTGGAGCCTCAGGGCCCAGTGCGATTGGGTTACCTACTTTCATCCAGGGAATCAAATGATACAGGTGATCGCAGGGAACAGGAGGGCCATGGGCGGTGGGGGGGGGGGGGGCGCTCTTTTTGATAAAATGACAGGAGAGACGTCAGAAAAAAACGTCTGCAAGGAGACCCTGGACTGAGTAATTGAGAGGCTTCTTCCTTTTGTAGGGACCTTTGAGAAATTTTGACAGCTGTTTGTCTTGGGGTCTAGGGTAGGTGAAGACTGGAGGGGACGCTGCAAGTGTCCTTCAGGGCTGGGATTCTTGGAATCAAAATGTGCTCAGCACAGGAAGAGTCTTGGAGCTCCTACCTGCTGGGGCCCCTGCAGCATGCAGGGGGGAGTGACTGCAGTCACAGTCATTTACGCGGCAAGGCTCACCCCAGGCATTCTTTTCCCAGCACACACCGCTGCCTCTTGGCAGCCGCAGGAGCCAGGCTAGTCTACTCTGGGCAAGAGCCCGAGCTGGCTCTAGAATGTTTCACTCCCTTCATCTCTTCCCCAGCTAGAGGACTGTGTGCTTCCTGATCTCAGAATACGACCGCCTACTGGGCTCCTCTGTATCGGAGGGATAGCCGTATCCTCAAACCTGGGTTTGAGGCATAGGTGTAGCTATTTCCCTGGCTCAGACCTAACCTGGGCTTCATCCTGGAGATGAGCAAGGTTGCCAGAGAGGCTCCTGGAGTGGCATGAGGGATTAGATGGGCACTTTCAAGGAACTTCAAAGAGCTCCATGGAAAGAGGTGCCTGGTAGCTGTATATATGGTCATAGGCTTTGGGAAGGCGGGACAATAAAGGGAAACTGGAGAGGAAAAAACAAATGGGTCTGATAGCTTTCCCCAGAGCCCTAGGAAGCCTCATGCCCTCAGATGGGGTGCACCCTACTTTGGCCCCCAGACTCCAACTGACCCACCCCCTCCAGGGCCTGCATAGCTTAGAAAAGCTCACAGCTGGGCAAGGGTTGGGGCTTCATTGGACCACTGACTTAACTCAGTTTTTGTTAAAATGGACCCGCTCCCACTGACCTATTGTCTGTCTCTCTTACACTTCTTATAATGGTAGTTATTTATTGACTCTGGTAGCGGGCAGTTCTTAAATAAAGATGGTTTCTCAACCTGCTGAGGCAGCTGGCACCAGCTGTGGGTGTTTTTATCCTCAGACTAAAGAGTATCTCCTTGTCCTGTTCTCTAACCCTAGGCTTTTACCCAACACCTTCAGCCTTCACACAGTCACCTCTAAGGAAGTCACAACACACGGTCCACATTGCTTTATTCAGTCCTGGGAGGGGAGAAAAATTAGGCCAAGCAACTTTAAGGCAGGCCTCAGCAGAGCAGAGCAGGCATTCTCCTAGGCTGGCTGGCTTTACCTAACAGGATGGGCAGTAAACAGTGCTCATCTGATGGTACTGCTCCGAGCTTCCCTGATTTTTAAGACATTTGAGGTACAGGTTTCTCCCACTCCTCAAAAGTAGAGTGTTCCTATGAAATCTTTCTTAAGCTGAAATGGTGTAAAGCAAAGAAGCAATTACCTTTTTTTTGAAACAGTGAAAATCCTCTTCAGACTTCTTTTCAGTTAGCGAAAACAGGTACTAATGTAGGTTTCTCGTAAAACCAAAGTGGTGGAAAGTGAACTTTCAAAAAGCGGGGGATACCTGTATTGACTCAACAGTACCAAAGGGAAGTCTTCTCCCTGCGGAGACACAGTGACCTCCTCCTGGTGAGAAGGTGCCTCTAGCCTCTGTTCACAACAGCCAAAAGAATTTGAATTTCTAGTCACATTTTCCAGCTGCAACACTACCATGCATTCAACATTTATCACAACTTCTATTACACCTGAGATGTGTGATACACTTATGCAGGTGTGTAAGTGTTCAATTCTTTTGGTGCAAAGCAGGTAGGGCTCCGTGCTGACTGAGCCTGACAGCTTTTTTCAGGGAAGAGGGAAAGAAAGCAAGGCAAGCAGAGGCCCCACTACTTGGTGCTGAGCTGTGTGCCCAGGGCCTGTTCAGCACAAGAAGCCCAGGCTGACGAGCCCCTGAGGGGGCCACATAGATAGTGGTAGTTACCACAACACAGCCTCGTCGGGAGCGCTGGCCACTCTGGAGCCCAAATCTTAGTCCAGGCAGCATCTCCTTGATCCTCCAGAATTGACCCAGAGGCAGACCACATGCACAGAATTCAAAGAACTAAACTGGGCTTTGGTCTGCACTAACACATCTGAGGGGGGTTTGTTCTCTTCCCTGTTCAATCCCCTCACATCCTCAGAGTCAAAATTCAAGAACCCAATGCACAGAGGGCTGTAAACCTAGAGCTGTACAATATTCCATCCCCTGTTCGACTACCGGCTTACAACAGTATGCTGGAGAAGTTATTTAGCTATTCTTGGGCCTCAGTCTTTCCATCTGTAAAATGGGAAACACCATACCCCTCAACCCTCCTCAGCAATGTAATATTAATGTTTTCCAGTCCTCTCTCAAAGCAGAGCAAGATCTCTCCTGACTGCTTCAGCGAAGTGTCCAAGTCTAAAGTAATGAGCTTCATTAGTGACATTTCCCAACTCATGCATGTCTGGTCATTCACAGTTTACAGAGACGTTTTACTCACAGGATCTCATTTGATCCTCACAATCATGTGTTTCAAAGATAAGGCTCAGTTAGCTTGCTCCATTACACAGTCAATAGCAGGAACACAACAGGTCTTCTGAATAACATCCTATCTGAGGTAGAAAGAATGGGTGAAAGGGTGTGTGGAAATTTTAAGACCTTTTCAAAATAAGAGCAATAGTTAAAGACTCCCTATGCATGAGTCTAAGCCGGTGGTTTTCAACCTTCACTATATACGAGAATTATCTACAAAACTTCTGAAAAACAAAGATGTTTCTGAACTCATGATTTACATATATCTAGGACACTCAAACAGCCTAGAAGCAGTGACTCCCCAGTGGCAATGAGCACATCTAGCACCCAGACCATGGTTTCTAAATACTACTCCCCACACTAAAAGGAACAAGAGCCCCTTGGAGAAACAGAGTCCCTCGGAGAATCTCCCTTGGAGATTCAGGTTTGGAGAAAGGAAAGTCCAAATGTGCATCTGAGGCATCTTGCTATAGCAAGGACATGCTCAAAGTCAAGTGGGACCACACCAAAGAGGCAAAAGAGTTGGCTTGAAGGGACTTCTGGCCAAAACTGGGAACAATTTGAACATCAAAAATATGACAACAGTAATGGATTATATATAATTCACTGAATAAAAAAGAGAATTCATTGAAACATCAAAAGAATAAAAAGAATAGCATTTCTTTACAGAAAAATGCAGGGTAATAAATACAAAAATGAATTTAAAGAATCCATCATTTTGCAATCCCCAGCACGTAATAATAAGGCAAAGACCATGAATGGATTCTAAAACGCTTGTGAACGTTTTTCAGAAACCAGATAATCACAAAGCATCACCCCACAGATTACAAAAGGAAAACATACACAGATACACCACTGGAGAGATCTGGCAGTCACCACCTTAACCAAACGATCAAGCTTATCATCAACTATGGGTCACCCTGACATTGTGCCTCCCGAGGTCATGCAATAAGTACATATCATTTTCGTTGGGCTCTTGTCAAAAATGTTTAAGATTCATTCCTCAGGAATCTAATCATGAGGAAATAATTGTGGGACACTATGCAAGACAAATGGCCTCTTCGATATGAATGTCATGAAAAAAAAAAAAAGTAGGGGATCTATTGTAAAATAAGACTTAAGAGGAATAATAATCAAATGTAACACGTGAACCTTCATTTGATCCTAGATCAAACATTAAGTTAAAAGCTCTAAGATTTTAGAAATTGGGAGAAACGAAGTATCAACTATTTGTAAGATTAGGAAATTGTTAGTGTGATGAAGTCATTGTAGTTATACAGGTGAACGTCCTTATTAGGAGATGCATACATGATTTAGGGGTAAAAGGTCACAATGTCTGTGACTAGCTTTCAAGTGCTTCACATAAAATCAATATGTATTTAGAGAGGAAGAGAACTGGAGCAAAACGTTTGCAATCGGTGAATCCAGATAAAGGGTCTGTGGATGTCATCAAACCTTTCTTTCAACTTTTCTACGGGTTGGATTTTTTTTTTTTTTAATTTAAAACAGAACAAATAACAGAGATCCATTGGTCATAATTTAAATTGAATTAGCATCCTCAAGTTAGGGCTCAGGAATCTTATTTTTCAAAAGCTCATTCGGGTGATTCAGACACACGGCCAGAGAAGATAACCACTGGTCCAAGTCTTGTTTCTGCTACTTCCTCTGTGCTGAGAAAAAAGTGAGGGGAAGAAATGCTAATTCTCTCATATAGAATTAGCTCAGCTGGTGGCCCAAGAGCAATTTCCCTGATAGTTCCACAAGCCAAGCCAATTATCTCAGACACAGTCTGAATGGCCTCTGAAGGTCTTAAGATTGGATTTCCTGTTGAGGAAGGAAGGTACTAGTCCTCCGTTAGGGGGCCTTGGCTGCTGTAAGAAACCTCCAGCAACACAAGCTTCAGGGCACTCAAAGAGCTAGAAGGACAGGAGCACGGAGCAAGCCTAGGGACTGTTCAGGGGCAATCTACCAGCTGAAGAATCCAGTGTTTCACCAGGAATTCAACTTAGCACTGAGCACAAAGGCTTCACCTGGGAGGTATAAGGGGTGCAAATAATTTATTAACATTTAGTGACTGTCTCTTACATACCTGAGTCAGAAGTCATTACTAACACCCTCGGCTCTGCCACAAATGGGCATATGCCCCCTACAAAGCGATATGTTCAATGTCTATTCTAAAAACGCTGGTGTGAGTTTAACCCAAAACCAGACTGATTATGGGATAATTTAAACAACTGCAAGAAATTTTAAACTAAAGGGCAGAAAAGGTTAGGTCTCCATACAGCACCTGGGAATGGTTTTTATTGAAGAGGAAAAAAACACTTTCACTAGAAAAGCTATTATATCCTTCTACACGATTATACTGCTCAGAAGGGAGATCAAGGTAGGCAGGCATACAAGTTGTAAAGGGTAGAAAATAAATGTAAACTTGGAAGACAGAACTCTTCCCAGGAGCAGGGAGATACCTGCAGTCAGGTTCCCTGGGTACCTAGTGGGCAGGGAAGATCTGGAAGAGATCCATCTGGGACACAGAGTTAGAGAATATTGCCCACAGCTACCACGATGTTGCCCCGCATCACAACCCCCACTCACTCCTTTGGTAGTGGAAGCCTCCCTCTTAGTTAATCCACAATCAGGCAGCCAGAACACTCCCCTGAAAAGCTAGTTTGGCTTCCTGAGCAGCCAGCCCTTCGGCAGCAAGGTTCGTAAGGTCTCAAGGCTGGCACTGCTGTGGATCACCCTCAGCCCACCGCACAGGGCGATGCTCACCAACACACCACTGGCAATTCCTATTCCCACAGCTATGGTCACCTTCTTTTTCCACGGTGGGCGCTGAGGCCTGGAATAGTTGTCCAGATTCACTTCCAGGCCCTCATCTACTAACTTCTGATCCTCAGTAAGGGACTGATGGAAATTCAGGTTCACCAAGTTAGGAGGAAGGACCCTCAGCCCAAAATAGAGCCTCTTGACAAGTCTCAAGTTTTTTAACAGCTGCACGTCACACCGGTAGGTTCCAGAGTCATACTCCTGAGCGGACTGAAACTTTATGAAGTGGGAACTGGCTCGGAAGGGTTTGAAGACTTCATCATCAGTTGAGATGATACCCCGAGCAAGTCTCCAGGTGAATCGGAAAGCTTCCTGTCCAATCTCCAGGATGTCTGAACTCAGACAGCTCAGCTTAAATTCCTGCCCTATGAGAACGGTGAAATGGAGCATTCCACAGATCCAGTTGGTCAGACATTCCAAGCGCTGAGACTTACACTTCCTTCTCACTCCATCAGGGCCCACCTCACAGACGGTCTCCTCCTTATAGCCAAGGCCACAGGTGACAGAACAGGTTGTGGCATTGACAATAACTTTCCCCACAGCTTCTTGCAGTTTCTCAGGAATGGCCAGTGTTTTAGGTAAAGTCACCACCAAAGGTAGACAGAAGGCCAACACCAGGTTCCCAAGGATGAAACTAGTGGCCAAATTCTTCATGTCTTAGTAGGCATTTCACCACCCTCAGCCAACACCTGAGGTGTTCCAGCTAAATCCTCCACAACATAATTTAATTCCTTGGACATGAGATAGCCTTCAAAGTCAAAAGATATGATGCATGCATTGTCAATAAAACAATACAACTTAATAAAAGTCCAGCCCTTATTAACAGGTGAGGCCACAAGGCAGAAAAAATGTCACAAGGTTGCTGCTTTACTATCACTGCTTGTTAACCACCACCTTACCAGTCTTCATTCTTTTCCCATCCTTTTAATGAATTTAAATCCACCTCTTGGGAAACAAAGATGAAAAGACGTCAGAAGCTGAAGTGAATTTCCAAATTACCTCAATGCATAGTAAAGCTGTACCATTCCTCACCCTTTCCCCTCCGCTCCAAACTGTAGAATCTGAATTCAAAGGTTTCAAAATACCAGCTAAATCTGCCCAAATAAGAAATCAAATACCAAGTCCAAAAAAAAAAAAGAGAGGATTAACTTGAATTAAGTTATTACTAACTTAAAATGCTCCTAAACCTTCTATAAAAAGGATTAAGAACTCTGGACTGAGAGGCAAGTGATTTACCCTTCCTGAATTTGTTTCCTCCTTTGTAAATTAAGACCTCCTTGCCTATTTCAGGAAGGTCACTTTGAGCATCAAAAGTGACAAACTGTACATGAAAACACTTTGTAAAGTGTGTAAGGAATTTTAAATAGAAATGAAAATTCATGAAGGCAAGGGCCAAAAGGCCTTTTAGAATCAATGCTTAGCAGCAAGACAGGCGATGTTAAATGCAGCTCGTCTCCCACTTCTAGGCACTCTTCCTTCCCAAGGGTACCGAAGATATATTCTGGGGGAGAGGATACATAATTCTTCCTGCCTCTCAGCCCAGTCCCCCCACCCCACAGAACGAGGAAGGAGCTCATCATTCACTTGGGTCAAAGTTGCTATGAAACAGCTATGATGTCAAAAAGATTCTCAGTCACATAACAGGATTAATAAGTAGACACTCAGATTTGGAGATGATTAAAATCAAAGACTTAAATAGACTTTATGAAACATCTTATTCTTTAGGAGACAATAAGTATTCGATGGATTTCAAGGCTATTTAATCTAGGGAGAAAAAGTGCTAATGAAGAGGAATTTATCTGTACTTACACTTTAAGAAAGATCCCTGGAAGGCAGGACCCTCTTGGCAAGTGTTTTTGTAAGCTCCAGAATGTCTCCTAGCACTGCGGCCTCTACAGAGTAGTTACACACTTACTGAGCTAAGGAATTGGAAGAGAGGTCATTCCTACATGATCTTTTTTTCACTAACTTTTTGCTTGAATTGTTTATTTATAATCTTGTCCAAAGGCAGGTATCTGGACTACCTGGCCACCCCTTAGCCCTTCCAGCTCTGTTATTTCTACACGGAGAAGATCTAACATCAACAAAGTAAGCTGCTTTGTCTGTTGTACACAGTGAAGTGGCTGGTGACTCTCAGAAGTGACCAGTGTCTACAAACACACACCTACACCTGTTCTTTAATAAACATCAGATTTTATTTACAAAGCATTAAAGCTTCAGCAAGAAGTTCCCAAGGCTAAGTCTCATCTCGTACAAAACTACAGAACATTAGAAAACAGAACACTGGCGGGTGGGCAGATGACAAAAGGGAAAAAGAGAATATGCATATATTGTACAAATCGAGAAAATCAAACTGAAATAGACAGAAGGTTTTAGGAGCTGAAAAAAAATTCCAAAAGCATAAATAATTATTAGGAGCTGCTGACAGGGCTGAAGTTGATTTTCTCAGTAGCCAGTTTAGGAGATGGACAGAGCTTGAACATCCAAATGCTCAGGCAGAGGACACCCAGCTACTCTGCATGTGGAAATAAGGCAGAAACCTCTTGCATCACACAGTTTGCATACTACTGCACTGTACAGTACAAAGAGAAACAAAATGGAAATAATGTCTGCAAAACAAAAACATGTCTAGTGACCCACCTACCAATCTCAACCACTGGTCTAATATGAAATAGGAAATGAAATTCACAAAATGAGCATCTGAGGAAAAAGCAGTGGCATCTAAAAATATAGACATTTTGCCACTGACTCAGGGAGAGCTCTTGCTTCAACTACTGAATGTTTTGGTTCTAAAGACGGAATGGAAGAGGCTCTTGCTGATGTGTTCTACTTTGATTTCTATGCTAAAATCCAAAAGGTAATCACCTCGTTTGGCTACCTATCGGAGCAACCACCAACTGACAGAGATTTCCCAATAAGCACAGTGTTTAACTCTCCTTTGAAAATACTGTGAAAATTGATGACCCAGATTAAGCACTTCCAGTCAGCTCAAAGCTCTACTCAAGAGAGGCTGGGGAGGCCCCTCCACACCTGGTTTCTTCACTCTGGATTTTCAGAGAATTTCAAACACCTAGTGTACACATCCATCCAATCTGCTACTTTTTATACAAAGAACAGCAAAAGCAAAAATTAAAATTTTTTTAAAAAAGCTAAGCAACCTTTCACAGAAAGGAAGTGACTGGAAACACGTAGGAAGGAAAAGGGGTGTGGATACAAGGAGGGGAAATGCAATGACTGATGGGAAGGACAGATGTCCACGAGCAATGATAAAAAAAAAAAAGGTTCTTTGATTTTTTTATTTGAACTGTGTTGTCGCTGCTTTGATTTTGGACGGTTTTATTTTAGTCCTTGCATAGATTCCCCCACCCCCAGTAAAAAAGAAGCCTGCTGAGAGACACCTCGGTTTGTTTCTGGCTCTGGAAGCCAGTACAGGTAAAGCAATATAAACTACTGATGATTCTTTGCTGGAGACAAATGAACTAGCTATCTTCAAAAACCATGATTAATGAGAATGAACCAATACTGGAAACATGCAATGAAAAGAATACAAAGAAAAACCTGACCCTCTTATAGCTCAACTTCTTGAGCAAAATGTTATAGTATGTTAAAAAAGAGGGGGCCTTTCTTATCTTTCTTTCCTTTTGGAAAATCTGAAATCTTTCCAGCACTTTCTTTTCTGCCCATCTTTGTAACACAATATGGAAATATAGGAGGTATCTGGTGAGTGGGTAAGTTTAAAAATGGAAGAAAGAATGTGCAACAGAAGTTTTCCTAGGATACAGGCAGCAAAATTTCAGATAAGAACAAGTCACGCAAGGACGTGCACTGTGGAGGGAAGGCAAGTAGGAGATAGGAAATGACAGGCCGAAATGATGCTGGGTACAGTAAAGACAGACGAGCAAAACAGGAATCTCTTCTCCAGCAACATAACAAGCATTAAAGTTTAAATGAGTCAAAACTCCTGTTTGATGTCTTCACAAATCCTCATTCCTGAGAGCCTATTTGGACTTATGCTTGAAAGGGAAGGGACATATATTCTTCTTCCATAATTCACTTCTTCATTCAAACATAAAATTCACTCCTTCCACCTCCTGGGTGGAAGACAGAGGCCTTTGTTTTAAATTAAAGTCAATCTCAAATGACTGACCACAGTGTCCAGAGGCCACACGATGGCAAAGTAGGGAAGAACGAAGAACTTCAAGGGCCTTCATAACAGTTCTGAGATTGCTCCCCCTGCTAAAAAGATGAGAAATAAAAAGATTTCTTTTAGCATCAACTTAGACCAGTTACTTTCAAGAACACAAATGCAGATGCTGGATGATGCATTACAAGCACACATGGGCTAAGAACTTCCCCCCTTTAAGTTAAAACCAACTCCAACTCCCAATTACTTTTTACTGAAGCAACAAATAATCCAAACCCCACCCCCTCCCTCAGTACTTTTCTCAGCACTGCCCCAAAGGGAGAAAAAAAGGCAAAATGATCAGACTTCTACACATTTTCCAAGCTTCTAACCATTCTCCAAGGTGTTAACATATAATGCTTCATATTCCAAAAGGTGCAGTAAGTAGAGGAAAGGAAATTCTAGGGTACTGCCTCTTTCAATCTTTCATATACACTAGACTACTTCGCCACTAAATGATTAACGGTGAGCAACAAACCCTTTTCCAAACATCCTTCTTCCTTAAATGATACTCTCAGCTCCTCAGAATCCCAAATATGGTGAAATGTTAACGAAAACTACTGTCGGCATTTCTATGCGCCAACAACTGATCAATAAATAAAATCCTAAATAGTAAAATCAAATGAACACTTCCCTGATTACTCCACAGAAGCTGTTCAATCTCTGAGGGACATCCTTAAATGGGTTGTTGTGAAATATTAACTAGGAAGTGTAAAAAGAGAACAAGGTGAAGAAAGTCCTCCCAGTGTCATCTGGAATGGGGAAGAACATGCCACTTGAAGGTAAAATGGTTAAAAATAATTGCCCAAGTTGTAAAAAAAAAAAAAAAAAAAAAAAAGTACCCATTTATAAACCTTGCTTTTAACCTGATTTTAAATAAGTTCAAGCACAGATGAAAACTGGCAATAAAAATAAATTCCAATTTGCCTGAGAAGAGACTGAAATTATGAGATACAAACTCTCCTGGATGCTACATGTTAAAAATCAAATTTAAACTTTATATAGTTCAGTAAGATAAAAAGTATATTTAAGCATCAGTTTTTCAGATCTTTCAACATAAAACGTAATAATTAACCTCTTCAATTGATTGTTTTTAAAAATCATGAGATAAAAGAATCTACGCCAGAGGACTCAGTAACAGGCCTTTAACACTTTAAGGCTAGTTTCTCTGTTTCCACAGGTACTCTGACCAATCTAGTTTAACAGTTTAAAAATAGACAACATTGATATTTTAAGCCTAACTCATAAGAGGAAAAAGTGGCTTGCATTAATAATGGGCACTCAAGATGACTAATGAGCTACATTATTATACTGATTATCTGAGGTCAGTTAATGTTTTTTTCTTTATTGCTCTCTTCCCTGTGAACAGACCAAAAACAAAGCTTGTTGAGGCATCAGGCAACAAACCAATACCAGAGCAAGCAAGTCTGTGAGCAAGATAAGATACACAGAAACAGCAACAAAGCAGAAGATCTCCAGGCTACTTAAAAATCTGCCCCAAGTATTATTTAGCCGCAACATGACAGAAATCTCCAGTAATATAAAATCAAGAAAAATTCAGCTCATGGTAAACAGCTGTTATTGGTACCTCTCCAAAGCAGCCAAGCCAGGGTGGCCTAAGAAAACACTGGATATTAATTTTCAAACATTACCTTAGTCAGCTAATAAGACCACACAGAATGAGAATACCCAACTAGCCATCTAAAAATGTGATTTTAGCAGGAATTCATAAATTAGTCTTTGAGAAACTGATCATTTTTCAAAAAGGTGGGGGAGGAAGCCCCTACCAATCATTTAAAACAATCAGATTCAGCAAGTGAACAGAATATGGTTCAGAGGCCCAGGGTGGGGGGCCAGTACCAGGAGGGCAGTGGTGCAGCCAAAGGCAGGGAAATCAGCGCAGGGCCTGTCGGCCCCCAGAAGTGGCACCTCTGCTCAGTTTGGCCTTTGCCACCCTCAACAGACCCAGGTGCACACCATTCCCTTCATGCCCACCATCCCACAAGGCCTTTAGACCACATATGTGACAGACCACAACTTTGTCACACTTGCACACCATTCCCTTCATGCCCACCATCCCACAAGGCCTTTAGACCACATATGTGACAGACCACAACTTTGTCACACTTGCTACCGATGGTGTTTACTGCCAAGGAGCCCTACTTCTGGGGCAACCTTTGAGCGGTCACAGGGCAACCGGGACACTGGTGGTTCTGCTCACATCTCAAGTTTCGATCCTGAGGACTGCCCTCTGGAGAGTATCTAATGAGGTAACCAGGGGGAATCTGATAGATGGTGCTATGTCGATCTGGACTTTCTGAAAAGTCCCCAGCTCAGGGTTACCCTCAAGCTTCACTGATGGGTCCTCACTCATCACAGAAAGTGTGTCTTCGTGGATGTGGGTCCACTGGTACTGTTCAATACTGATGAGCTGTGTGACAGGGAAGAATTTTCTACAGCCCCAGATTCCAGATGGCTAGATTACTTCTATTGGCGGTCTATGTGTCTTCCAACTGTCACCTGAAATGCATAATCTCCTGTTGCAACATGCAACAGACTATAGCAGCTTTGTCAGGCCTATCGGGGCTTACTGAACAGTTTCTTCAGTAACTGATAAACTGCAGATATTAACAAACAGTTGGCATTTATCTAACTTGAGCAATAGCCTACACCTACAATCTGCCTTCAAACGATTTGGCTCTAGGCATTTGCGGGGAGGGGAGGTCCACAAAGCACTGAATCTACAAATATACCCATCGGACTGAATTAATCTTTGACGACGGTTCAGCCTCAGCCACTGAGGATCAGGATTCATTTCTTAATATCTGGTGGAAAATCCACAATGACAGCATGCTGCTTTTTACTGAAACTCTCCAAGGTGTGGAAGAACACGAGACATAAGAGTTTTTATTACCTCAGAGGCCTGGGGGAGCCATGTGAAAATGAACAGCATGTGTCAGCCAGCCTCCGCCTGCTCTGGGCCCTCCAAGCGGAAAATGGTATTGGATGAAGCGCCACCTTCGCCCAAAGAAACCCACACAAAAGATATGACAGGTTGTCCTGAAACTGAGACTTCTCATGGCGCATTCTATGATACTCAGTTTCAGCACTCTCCCCCAGATTCACAGCCTTCATAAAGATCCAAACCACACTGCAGCTAGTGGCTGAAAGCCCTTCTGAGGAAGTGTTAGGACTAGACCACGATGCCTTTTTCCAGATTTCTTAATGATCCTGCTCCTCGGCACACTCGGGAGTTTGATCTGGCCATTTCCATTCAGGAAAAGGCCAAGGAACCAAGGCAAGAGAAGGAGAAAATGGGAAGAAGGAAGTATAGACTACACGGGGAAGCAGGCGACGCAGACAATCATGAGAAGCTGGTAAAATGTCTGCAGTAATCTAGAGTTGTTTTGTCTGTGTGTTATCAGAAAGCGTATCATCACCCTGGCCTTGTTATGTAAAAGTCTCCTCTAGGCCTTTCAAAGGGTGAAGCCGTTAAAATAGCTGCCTCTATTTAAGGCTGACCAACTCAAGTCCCTGATAACAATAATGCAGAAAATAAAAATCCAGTCTGAAGCACCCTGCTGTTTCAAGACGCAAGTTCTAGCCTTTAATGAGGTCGGTACCTCTTTTAACCTTGTCAGCTGAGTGAGTGGGAATAAACTTCTAATAGGCCATTGATAATGATATCCAGTCTTGCTAGAAGGAGTTCTGAAATGCTGATATGTACAAACACTATGTATTTTACACACAGATCAACATTTCAAGGCAGTATTTTGAAAACTTTAGGGAATAAAAAGGCCCATTCCTGTACGGCTAAGTAAACTTTCTAACATCTCATTTAGATGTTTTTGAAGCATAGCTAAAAAAATACCACTGCTATTATACTCTAAGCTGTAAAATATAACAGTACTTCCTGGTACCTTTGACAAAAACCCAATTTGGGAAATGCCAAAAATATTTAGTAACTTTTAGTGACCATATCAACTATAATTAAAAGTTGAAATCACTGTATTATAGAGAGAAAATTTTAGTTTTTAAAAACTTCAAATGGTTTATTTGCCATATGCTTAGTATTAAACAGCAAATGATTAATTCCAGATAGATTCTGAAGATGCTGGGAAAGTATGTCTTAGAGTATTTCAATTAATTCAATATGTTTGCCTACATTTTAAATCACCCTGAAGCATTTCAGCTCTTGGGGCCAGGGAAATCTATTTGAACTTTAAATTGTTTCTTCTATAGTGGCATCTGCTTACGCAAGAAGTGGGTTATGGAAGGATGGTTTTTATTTACATTAGTCAATTACTGACATGCAATCTTTGTTGGCAATGCCCATGTAACTCTTCCAGGCTATTTTTAAAAATATACAGACATGGCCCTAAGTGGACTGAATGTGGAGGTGGTAACTGATTATCAGTGGAGTACCATAAATATTGTTGCTGGGGAAAAAAATGCTAGTGCTCCAATGGTATGGTGTTGTACTATGAAAAGTCTAAATCTAGTGAACTTGAGGGAGAATACGCAAAATGATGAGTAATTGAGTCTGTTTCAGCTTCTCTGTAGAAGAGAATTCATCTTCACAATGATTAACTGGCTTAAGGAATTCTGTTTTGCATATCATCACATTTGGATTAACACAATTAAAATTTTAAAGTGGGGGGAAAAAAAAACCTAAATACAAACACTGATATTTTGTTAGTCCTGCCTCTGAATCTACTGACCTAGCCACAGAAAACTGAGAGTAATGTATTAACTAAAGCAGTGCCTAAATATAAAACAAAACAAAAAGTTTCCAAAACCCAGCATTTGAGCAGAAATGAACTTGAGTTTGCTTACTATTTTCCAAACAAAAGACCATTTAGCCTAGATTCACAAGTATTTGACTGGAAATTGAAACTGCTCTCCATCCTCCAATAAAAATCCCTCAATCATATGTAAAAGTGAGAAAACAGTAAGTTTCAAGAGGCTTAGGTGTTAAGAAGCTACAAAGTTTGTCTTTTTGGTAATCTCCTGTTTGAAAAAACAAAACACCTCATCTTCTTCCTTAATGTGATAGTACTACTAACAACTCCATCATTGCTTCTAGACCACGGAAAGAGAGAAAAACACCACCTCTGGGATTTCAACAATTTGGAGAGAGAGAAAAAAGATGCTACAGTTAAATAGTCAGGGGCTGTATAGAGAAGCTCATATTTCTGGTTAATCTGTCTGGATCTTTCATTTGAGACAAAAACAAAAAACCTAGGAGCAAACACAGATTAAAAAATGAATTAAACCAGGGGTTCTTACCCTTTTTCAGGTCACAGATCCCTACAGGAATCCAGTGAAATATACAGGCATCTTCCCCCCAAAAACATTCACACAATATTTTGCATAAGACCAAGGGAACGGAGATCCCCTGGTTATAGACCCAAGGTTAAGAGCCACTGAATTAAGCCAAATCTGGTTTAGCCTGCCCTCGGCAGTAGCTTAAAACTCAGAGAATATCTGCCACTGGGGAAAAGGAGGGAACGAAGGAAACAATGCCGCAGTTAAACGGAGTCAGGGGCTGTACAAAGCAAGGCCACGAAGCAAGCCAGACAGTGCTCCCAATGTGTCCTTACCTGTCAAGGGCTGGCTGAGCTCCGCCTGCACTTTACCCTTCGCTGATCCTTCCAGAGGTAAACCTCTGTCCCCTTTGTAGAGTTTCGGTTTAAATGGAGAATCTTTCTCTTTACCTTTTGATCCTTTAGGCCGGCCTGCTTGCTTCTTCTTGGATTTGCCATCCCCCTTCACACCCAGTAGTGGATGGACTTCTGTAAAAGGACAGATAGGCACAGAAAGAAATCCACACGTCACCCCAACTGACCATGTGCCATGCCACCTATCCATGAGCAAAGAATTCTGCTCTTGTGTCTCAGGCCCACTAATACAAGAAGAAAAGTTTGTTTTGTTTATTAATTATAAACTATAGAAGAGTGGCCATTAAATGAGAAACAGTTCCTTGGCCACATGGCCTGTGTGATTCATACGAAGCCACAGCAGCTCTAAATGGAAAAGGTAGCTCAAAGACACACTGATACTTTATCACACAAGCCAGAACAGGAATGCACATGTGCACACTGGCACGTGAGAGCAGAAAGGGAATGGGCTTTGGTACGCGACAGACCAGGGTAAGAATCCAGACTCAACCATGTAATTAAAAAGGCTTCTAGAGTCAGACTGTAAAAGTAGGTAGGAAGAATTAAGGTTGTCCAAGTCTGACTAGTACTTTACTACCTAATGAGAATCTTGCGGGAGAGGTAGGGTATTTAAACAAACTGAGCCAGATGTCAGAAGAGTTAAAGTATGTCATCTTAGGCAAAGTACTGAGAGCAGAATCTCCCCATTTTAAAAGAGAAGTGAAAGCAGATGAAATTATTACAAAGTTGTAAAGCACTATAAAAAAGACTCATGGGAAAATTCCTTTAAGGGAAAATCACCCAAACAGGAAATTACCAGATTGTGCTGGAGAGTGGCGTCTGTCAGGTGAGGGAGAGAAAATGTGGCTCTTACCATCATTTGGTACTCCTTGCAGTTCAATATTGGTTGTTTTGGGTTTCTTCTTAGGTGGCTGGGACCCATCTGTTGAAGACTGCCTCTTCTTCTCTGAACTAGCCCCTTCGTCCATCAAGGAGGTTTGGACTGCATCCGGTGGGGGGCCATAAGGATTTTCTTCTGGGTCTTCTACCTCAGGGGCAATGGGTAAATATAATAGAGCCTTTGAATCTTCCAGCTCTTCATCACTATTTGGAACAGGATCAGAAAAGGGATAGGAAAAAAGAGGAGAAAGTTGCTTAAACCATGAACCCTTCCTCTAGGGCAGAATCATCTAACCATAAGCAACAGGTATGGATCTAAAATTTCAAGAAAGCCAAGACAAATAAAAAGAAATCAAACAGGGGCTTCCCTGGTGGCACAGTGGTTAAGAATCCGCCTACCCATGCAGGGGACACAGGTTCGAGCCCTGGTCCGGGAAGATCCCACATGCCACAGAGCAACTAAGCCCGTGCGCCGCAACTACTGAGCCTGCGCTCTAGAGCCCGCGAGCCACAACTACTGAAGCCCGCGCGCCTAGAGCCCCTGCTCCGCAACAAGAGAAGCCACTGCAATGAGAAGCCCGCACACCGCAAGGAAGAGTAGCCCCCGCTCGCCACCACTAGAGAAAGCCCACGCACAGCAACAAAGACCCAATGCAGCCATAAATAAATAAATAAATAAATTTTTTAAAAAGGAGATCAGATTAATAAAATCAGTAGTAAAATAAATGGCATAAACAAATTATTTCACTTTCTTAAGATTTTTCTATCAAGGGAGAAGGGAAGGGATTTCTTGCGCACCAGAGGAGTTATCTCTTTGAGGTAAAAGGCAGATGGGCCTGAAGGAAGAGCCGGGGAACTGAGCAGCACAACCAGAGACTGAGGAGGAGGAGCACCCCAGGCCCAGCCTTCGGCGGCAGCTCACCTGCTACAGAAGGCAGCAATAGGGTCCACACTGGTGACATCCACTTCCTCATCCTCTGCAGCATCAGCCCCTGCAGGACAAAAACACAGCAGAGGTGTGAGAAGAAGTAGAAAACTGCTTTTTACATATAGCTTATGGTTTTCATAAACTGAAATCCAGGAGAAACAAAGGAGGAAAACCGAACAGTTCGTTTTACTTAGTCGTTCTGCAAATATCTGCTGAATTTCCACCACACGCTAGGCACCGGGAATAGAGCAATCCCCCAGAAAGTTGGGAACGGTTCTTCAGTAAAAATTTTAGAAGTCTAATTGGGGAGACAGATACACACAGATAATTTCAGTTCCATACAGTAAGTGCTACAGTAAAGGTATGTGCAATGTGCCAAGGAGACGGGAAGGAGAAACAACTTCTGCGGAAGTTTGGGAAGGCTTCGTACAACACAGTCCAATAACACTGATACAATCCAGAATATACTGCAGCCCTGACGGTCTTCCTAAGACACAGGAGGCATGTAAGTTATCTAATATCACAGAAGTGAGGACCAGCACTTTCAAGCTGGAGAGAACTAATTTCAATCCCAATTCCCTGATTCCTGACACCATCAAGTGGCCCAGCAGTCAATGACCCGTGGCATTAATTACTCAAGCTGACAGTGCCAACTGGGCACATTAAGCATTCATACACACAAACCCCTGCCAGACGCAAAGCCCTGTGTTTAGACAACGATGGGGCTATAAAGTGAAATCTTTATTCTCAACTAACTTCCTATCTAGAAGTTCAGAAGCCAAGAGGTAAAAATAACAATGATCACGATCATAATCATAGTAGAAGAGAACATTTGAATGCTCATTATGGCCTAGACACTATAGTGAGCCCTTTACGTGAATTATCTCATTTATTCCCCACAACCCGAAAAGGCAGAAACAGAAAAGGAAGTTTAGGTTTACAGAATAAGTATTCTGCCCAAGGCAGTCTGACTCCAGAGCCCACGCTCTTTACCTTCACCTTACTGACAAAGGAGTGACAATACCCAAACAGCAGCTGAGCACCCAGCGTGTGGGTGGCTTTGTTAGGTGCCCCATGCAAATCCTCATTTAATCATCTGCAATTAGTCAGGAAATACAAAGTGAAACGTTAAGAGAGCTGCTTGAGTCCTAGTAATGCCCATGTAAGCCCTGAGTCAATGCCTTACCAATAAACATTCAAAAAACACTGTCAAAACTGTGTAAGCTTAGAAAAAAAAATTAGACTAAGTGCTGAAGTGAATTTTCAACACAAATTAAGAATGAGTACTGAGTGAAACAATCATTTTTCCTTTGGGAAATACTATCTGCAATTGAGAAATATTACCTGTCTGTTCAGGTTCACTCTTGTCTTCATCTTCAATATCAAACTCTGATTCCCTTTCTTCATATTCTACATTTTCATCCAATTCTTTGAAGTCTGGCGCAAATGCACTCCAATTTTCCTATGCCACAAACAAAATATACTACTTAACTGTATGAGAAAGCAGCGGTCTGTAACCTAGACATTAATGATATAAATTAAAGGATTGAGCATGAACGAGACTCAAAATTCTGAGATCAAATTTGGCAGATGATAAAAATTAGGTATCTACAGTTTTACTACCTTAAGGCATTTCCTATCTTAAACATTCCATGTTATTAACTGTGGTTCTTTCATAAATAACTGCCTTCTTTCATCTTTTTAAGATGTAATTCTGAGGCAAAATGTTACGTTTTCTTATGAGTACACTGATTACAAATATAATTAACGGTGTTCAAAATAAAACCAAGATGTAAAACAGAAGCTAACTGAGCTGAAAATAAGAAAAGCACAAGAAAACTCTATCTCAGATGAGCAACAGAAGAACGTACCAGGAAGTACACTAGATTTTCTCCCTGAAAGCAGAGCTGGTAAACTGACTTTGGACCAAGACCTTACCATTAAAATAAAGCAAAACTAGATGCACTGAACTATTTAATTAGAAGAATCATATGGAAAAGAAAGTATAAAAGGTAATTTTGGGCTTACTAGTGGTAAAGGTCTTTGATAAAAGGAAAGGGTATCTAGCTTCAAAGCGGTTAAACCAGAAAAATACTTACTACTTGATTTTGTGCCCAGATAGATACCACTCCACTAGAAATGGATGCTATGATGGGTCGAACAGGATGCCACTAAATTTTAATGAAGCAAAGAAAAATCAGTTCTAAGAATGAATCCAAGATTTTCTGTATTACATAAGTAACAACAGCAACCTCTCATCCTACTCACAGCTACATCCAAGAGGAGTTCTCCTCTTGTCCCATGGAGAATCTTCACCAGGTTGCCAATACTCTTCTCCCAGATGTACAGGGCATGCTGCCGGGCTGACCCTGCCACTATGTATTCCCCATCCCCAGAGAAACAACATTTCTTCCATGGGGTCCTAAAGGACAAAGAAAGTACCCAAGTAGAACCGGAACCCGACCCCAGGCCATGAATTACCACATATTCTTCTAGGTCGTGATACATACCTATTCACCAAGTCCTGCAATTTCTGCATGGGTTCAGGCTCTCCATCTCTTCCACAGGTTAAGATTTCTCTACCATCATAAACTCTGATTATTCGATCTGCTGTGTTAATTAAAAAGCAACTACAGAAAGGATAAAAATATCAACACCAGAGGTCAGAATCTGTTCCTGTTAACATTTTCCATAGCTACCAGTTACTTATAATAGTACCATAAGACAACTAACAAATCAGGGAGAGACTGAGTGAAAATCTAAGTAATAGACTAGACTATTTATGTATCTACCTGTTACCTTCCAAGCCAAAATATAACGTGAAGTGAGAAAACGCTTTACTTCCCTTCCTGTGTAATCCCTGAACCCTAGATGCACAAACTAATCAGCAGTATTTGACTAAAATCCAAAACCTCTAAATTGAAACCAGTGTCCCGAATTCAGAAGCTTACAGTTAAATATATATAAATACTTCATTCCTCTGGCCTGCTTTATATACAATATATTCTTAATGAGTTAACAAACTAAATATATCATTCTGGATTGTCCAATTTTTTACTGTGATAACACTGAGTGTTGGAAACCTGTCTAAAATACAAGTTATTTTACCACCTTCTTACAGACTTCACTAACTGTCTCTTGCTTCAAGAGAATTTGAACATGAATGTCCTCTAAGTATGTATGGTGGTTCCCATACAAAATAGGATGACTGTTACTTCTCTTACTGACACCTATTTCCTTCTTGTTTCTGTTGATACATAAATCTACTTCTAGCTGGGTAATCAAACATCAGAAAAACATCTGAAATTGAAAGGGTAAATAAATAGGTTTTATGTAAGTAAAGTGCAGTTACTACGTGAATTCTGTGACATCAATTCTGATTATAATATAGCAGCTCATCTTTACCCAGTGCTCACCACATGCCAGGCATTCTGGTTCTATGCACAGACCACTCAGACATCTTTTCTGTAAAGGAACTGCCTGTTAACCTCCCAGTAAGATGTGACTGCTGGCTCAAAGCAGTAAATCTTATCAACTTAACAACCAGATAGTGACAGTTTCTATAACTATTTTTTAAGTAAACTTTTAAAAAAATTAAGGATAATATACACAAAAACTGTGAATCTCAACGTATTTTTGCATTCTACTCACTTTTAAAACTGTCTCTAAAAAGACAGGTCTCACTTACCTGCCCTTCCGGGCAAACTCTATTGACTTAATGGCTGTGGTATTGCTTGTTCCAGTTGTTACTCTGAAGGAAGCAACAAGATCCTGAGAATCTGTTTTTAGGACCAAAATCTAAAGTTTAAAAGAGAAAAATAATAAGTATTCTGATAACTTACAGTAATTAGATTTGGCTTCTGTTTCTAAAACTGGGCAAAGACTGGGTGAAAATATTAATATGAATATCTCTATTCCCATGTATTCAACTTGATCAACTGCTATTGCCTTTTACCTCTTCAATTAAAGGACAGTGTCTTAACCTATTGTTAAAAGATAATGTTTAACATTATCCAGAGTCAAAAAGTAGAAGCAACCCAAGTATCCATCAACAGATAAACAAAATGTGACACATACATACAATGGAATACTATTCAGACTTGAAAAGAAAGGAAATTCTGACACATGCTACAACATGAATGAATCTTAAGGACATTATGCTAAGAGAAGTAAGCCCGTCACAAAAAAACCAAATACTGGATGAGTCCACTTATACAGGTACTAGAATAACCAAATTCATAGAGATAGAAAGTAGAATGATGGTTTCCAAGGGCTGAAAGGGAGTAGGAAATAGCAAGTTATTATTTAGTAAGTACAAGGTGAGTGAGTGCAAGATGAAAAGAGCTCTGGAGATAAACGATGGTGATGACTGCACGACAATGTGAATGTACTTTACACCACTGAACTGTACACTTAAGAATGGTTAAGACGGTAAATTTTGTTAAGTGCATTTTACCACAATAAAAAAAAAACTGCCACTCTCTAAAGTAGCCATGAAACTGTACTAGCCCATACGTCCCAGTCAAAAAAAAAAAAAAAAAAAAATCAAAGTGCAATGGAACTCAAACTCTAATAAGCTTGAAAAGGACCCTAAAGCTCACCTAACCCAACTTACTACACAAAACTATAGATTAAGCTAGCCTAAAGTGTACAATATTTGCAGACCAAGATATCAGACATTTTATCAGCAGTATTCCACTGATGATATGATTTTTAAATTTTATAATTTAGTAATGGCCTTTCATTACTAGCATCCAGTAAAAGCCCCCCATCCTTCTCTAGGTCAAATAACCTCTGACTGCTCTAAATCCAAAGAACAGAAATTATTAAGGCATGAGAGAAAAATAGGCTATATTTGCCACAGGCAGGAGGCATGCTTAGTCAAGGGATAAAAGAAATTTCAAAGAAAGGAGAACAAGCAAACATGAAATGAGCCAATGCACAGGATGACTGATGCGTATTTCACCAGCTTCTAAGCTTCTAGGCTTACCTTGCCTTTTGCATTTCCTGTATAGATATATTCTCCTCGCCTATCAAAAGACGCAACCACGTTCAAATCGGAGTCATCGTCTACGGGCAGAACAACATGTTTGGAATCTGAAAGGGTCAACATGACAGGAGCAGATTTCATGGGACACACGAGAACCTTGTTCCTGTTTAAAAATATGAATAGTACATTGGCTGTTGCTATGATATCAGAAGGCTGACTCTCTGCTCTTTTCTGTAATTCCTATTTACTACCTCATCAACTCTCCCAGCCCAAGCATATTTAAAATAGTGAAAAAGCCTAAACTCTAAATTCCTAATAATAGGGAAATGACTGAGTAAAGTTTTGAGATCTTACCTTGACAAGATAAAATGTAATTATTAAGAATAAATATGAAGATGTAGCAAACTGGTAAAATATGTATGAAATAAAGTGAAAGGCAAAATACCAATTAAAACTATGTAAAAATACATATTTGTGTACATCTAATAGACAAATGCTTTGTGAGCTAGTAAGTGCTTTGTGAGTTATGAAGCACTATACAATAAACTTTATACTTAAAGAGAACTTGACTAAAAGAAAACCTAGAGAAATGAAAATAGTTATATCTCAGTAATAGAATGATGGGTAGCTCTTTTTCTTAAATATAGTTTTCATAATGAACTGTTTCCCGTACTAAAGAAATTCAAATTGGAGGAAAACCCCAGGTAAAGAACAGTTATTACACTTATTTCTACCTTTGCCCATTTCTGAAGTCTTAATTAACATAGGCCAGTTTTTAATTATATACTACAACAGTCTCTTTAAAATCTATTCAGTAGATCCAGATAATCTGGAAAGATTATTTTATATAGAAGAGGTTTGAAGAGATGTGGGCTTTTGCATCCTAAAACCTTAAACTGAAATTGTCATGAGCCTGGAGATAGAATTAGACCCACCCCAGGAGAGAATAGCACAGATTAAACATACTGATCTCGCGGATGATACTGGACTTTTAAGATGGGTGAAGGGAATCGAAACCTCTGGTCGCAGTCGCCTGAAAGGACATCCCACTGTGACACTATGTTATCAGTGGAAGCACTCACGAGCTTATGACCATCTCGACTCCAGCTGAGAAGGAAAAAGGGTAACTTAGCACATATTCTAAGTTAAAGTATATCATACCACCCTTACAGATAAAAATGCATGAGTCTCACTTATTGCCCTAACTGCATGGGTCACCAACGTTTCTTCTTCTTCTTTATTTTTTAAACATATACTCAAATCCACAACAAGCTTTCCTAACTAAGCAATAAAAAAGAATGTTTTCATGACATCTTCATATCTAGTAATAGAAGCTCTTAACAGTTCAAGATAACAGTACAAGTGGCTCAGTGAAAAAAGGGAGACTCAAACATTTTAGAAAAGTATAAAATCAGCTGGCCCTTAAGTGTTGATTTAACAAAAAACAGGTTTTCTTCCCCTTGGGGGGAGGGGGAGGAGTAGTTGAGCTTTCTGAAGTTGTCCCAGAAGTAGCACTATCATAGTATAAACGAACCAGTACAGATAGGTATCTGTCATTTAAAATAATTAAGAAAAGAATTAAGGAAGGAATTAATTCCTCCTGCTAAGTACAGTTAAGCATCCTGAACATTATATAGAAAACAAACACAAAAAGGTAAAGAGAAGACAGACTGTCTAGGGACTACAGGATATGAGGAACGACACAGCAGTGAGGTCCTCAGATTTTCTTTTTGCCTCATACATCCTGGACCGGGTGACGGAGATGCCAACAACCCATTAGCATCAATGGGCACACACAAAAAGTCTCCAGAAGAGCCAAAGGACTAGGAAAGGACAATCAACAGATACTAACACACAGATGACACAGGTGTTAGTATTACCCGACAAGGATTTCAATGCAGCCATCATTAAAATGCTTCAACAAACAATTACAAACATGCTTGAAACAAATGGGAAAAAAAAAGTCTCAGCAAAGAAATAGAAATATAGAGAAAAGAATCAAATGGGAATTTTAGAACTGAAAAATATAAAAACTGAAATAAAAAACTCAAAAGATGGGTTCAGCAGCCAATGGAAAAGAGGAAGACAGAATAAAAAATTCCCAATCTGAACAATAGGAGAAAAAAATGGAATGAAAAAAATGAACAGAGCCTCAGGGACCTGTGGGACTATAACAAAAGATCTAATATCTAATATCCATGGCATCAGAGTCCTGGAAGGAGAGAAGAAAGAGAGTAAGGCTTAAAAGTATTTGAAGAAATAATGGTTGAGAGAGGATATGGGAATATATGTATACATATAGCTGATTCACTTTGTTGTACAGCAGAAACTAACACAACATTGTAAAGCAATTATACTCCAATAAACATGAAAAAAAAAGGAAATAATGTTTGAAAATTTCCCAAATTTGGCAAAAGATATAAAACACACAACCTCAAGAAGCTAAGCAAACTTCAAACAGGATGAGCTCAAAGAAATCCACTCCAAGACACAAACTTCTGAAAACTAAAGACAAAGAAAAAAATCTTGAAAGCAGAAAGAGGAATGACACATTACCTACGGGGAACAACAATTCACATGACAGCAGATTTCACACCAGAAACCATGAAGGTCCAAAGAAAGTGACAGTTTTTCAAGTGCTGAAGAAAAGAACTGTCATCCCCAATTCTACATCCAGAGAGACTAACTTTCAAGAACAAAGGGGCAATCAAGGCATTTGTCACCAGCAGATCTACCCTAAAAGAACAGCTCAAGGAAGTTCTCTAAGCAGAAAGGAAACAATAAAAGAAGGAATCTTAGAACATCAGGAAGAAAGAATAATGAAAAGGGTTTTAAAAAATTAAATACCTTTTTCTAGAGTTTTGATGTTTGAAGCAAAAATTATAACTTATATAGGTATCAATATACATAAAGGAAATGTTTAAGACAATTATACTATAAACAAGGGAGGGTAAAGGGATGTAAAGGGAAGGTTTCTATACTTCACTTAAACTAGTAAAATGTCAACACCAGTAGACTGTGATAAGTTATGTATATACCATAGCAACCACTGTAAAGCTATACAAAGAAATACACTAAAAAATACTACAGGGGCTTCCCTGGTGGAGCAGTGGTTGAGAGCCCGCCTGCCAATGCAGGGGACGTGGGTTCGAGCCCTGGTCTGGGAAGATCCCACATGCCACGGAGCAGCTGGGCCCGTGCGCCACAACTACTGAACCTGTGCTCTGGAGCCCTCGAGCCACAACTACTGAGCCTGCGTGCTACAACTACTGAAGCCCGCGCGCCTAGAGCCCGTGCTCCGCAACGAAGAGTAGCCCCCGCTCGCCGCAACTCGAGAAAGCCTGCGAGCAGCAACAAAGACCCAGTGCAGCCAAAAATAAATAAATTTTTTAAAAAAAGAGTAAAAAATACCACAGATAAATCAAAATGGAATTCTAAAAATAGTTCAAGTAACCCACAGGAAGGCAAAAAAGACAACAGAGAAATGAAAAACAGAAGAGACAAACAGAAAAAGAAACCCCAAATCAGTCTTTATTCAAATTTTGCAATGAAGAGGAGTTGCTACTGAGGAACTCAGAGGATGTAACACAGTTCCATGGTTAAGAACAGAGGCTCAAGTCAGATTTATGCTCAAGCCTAGACATTACAACCTTCTAGCTGTGTGGTCTTGGGCAAGTTATACAGCCTTTCTGAGCTTCAATTTTCTCACTTATAACATGGAAATAATAATAGTATCTACCTGCAGACTCTTGAGAGACTTAATACATATAAAACTCTCAGTACAATACAGTAAGTGCTCAAAAACCATTAATTATATTAGAGACAAGATAAATGTATTCCCAGACTTGTAACTCACAGCAGAGGAAGGCAGGAGTAAACTGAGGAAGTGAATGTGGAGGGACTAATCTCAAGTCTGAATACAAAGGACTCAGGTGCCTCTCTCCCACAACCTCTAGAACGCTCCCAGTCAATTACAAGATCTTTCTGGAGAATGTGAACCTAAAAAAGAAGATGACTACAGATACTGTAACTTGAGAGTTGATAACAAAAAAGCCAATGGTCCACCCAATTTCAGTAGATGATGGGAGGGTAAAAGGGTGAGATAAAACTCACATATACTGTAATAAAAAGTCACGGATAAGTTCTTGAAATTAACAAACTAAGAAGAAGTAATATGCATAAATACTTTAGAAATATGAAGACAAATATCAAGAGAAACAAACCAAATGAATGGAAGTACACTGGGAATGGGACATTATTGGAATATTGGGAAGAAACAAGGGACAGCTTCTGCTGCTGTTCCCCTAAGCATTTTAGCACAATCTGACTACAAAATAGAATGTTAGCTATAATTCCATTTTTCCTTTAAACCCTCTGCATTTTAATAACCTTTTCTTTCATAGCAGGCTTGTATTTCTGTTATAATAGAGGGAAATCTATTTTTAGAAATTAAATTATAATCAGAGGTGACACTAAGAGGGGTTTTCCCATTAAAACTAACAATATATTCTTCAATTCCAAATTCCGTAAATTCAAAAATTAGGGATTCTCATACATCCTCACATCTGACAATACTGTTTCTTTCCAAAAAACAGACAGGCCTTTACTAAGTCTAATATCTTGGAGTCTTAAACATCATTTCGTTCTACCTATGGCCCGTATCCAGTGACTGAATATCTTCTGTAGCATCCCTATGAAGAGACAGCATGATGAAGCAGGGCCAGTCCCACTGGTAAGTTCTTTCCTGGGCAGTCCATCCCATCCATAGGCACCTTTGCTTGGGAGCTCATCTCTATTCTAAGGTAACATTTGTTTCCCTATAAATCTCGTTCACTACCTACTAGTCCTGCTTCTTCTCCTTAGGTCAATTTTTCTGTCTTGCACATGTCAGTTCTTTAATAGTTGAAGACAGCTATCATGCCTACCCAAAACTTCTCTTTGGTGAAATTTTCTTAGTCCCTAACATGTTCAAATATTACACAACAATTAAAGTAATACATAGTTATATTCTAAATGAGGCTGAATCAAAGAAAAATGCAAAATGCACGTAACTACTGATCATAACTCTCATGTATACTTATATATACCAAAAATGAGGGAACAGTTAAATAATTATGATGCATACATACTAAGCAATACTATATATATCATATGTACACACACACACATATATCAACACAGAAAAACATCCACTATATACTAAGTGGAAGAGCAAGCTAAGAAACAAAATATATAGTATGTCTCCATTTCTTAAAAAACATACACATGTATATGTGTATGTTTATTTTTATACATGCTGAGAGAGATACAGATATATCTTACAGATGAAAGATATATTCCATATACTCTAATACTACTTATCTTAAGGAGTAGACAAAAGGCTTTCGTTTTTTACTCTATATACTCATATATTGTTTGACTGTTTTAAAGTTCTTAATAATCAAGTGTTGTGATAAAAAGTTTTAAAATGTTGGGGGGAGAGCGGGAAAATCTCTCATTGTTCAAACCGTATGACCTAGCAGTAACACACTTTTGGAAGCCTACACTAATGAAAACACATAGATCAAATGCCTATTGGGCATCTTCACTAAGATATCCCCACCCATCCAACAAGTACCTGCATGCCTACTACATACCAGGTATAATGCTACAGTAAAATGGCAGACAAGGTTCATGTATCACAGCACCTACCATGTTCCAGGGAAGATACTCACAAAACAACTACTTGCAATAAAATACAACAGGAGACACACGACCGTGATCTCAAATTCAGCATTGTCACCCTCAAATCTTACATTTAACATCTTCATCCAAGCAGGAAACCTGAGGATCATCTTAACTTCTCTACTTCACTTACACCCCTTATCTAATTAATACCTAAGACCTCTTATTTCGACCATTTCTCACATCTGTACCATTCAGCTCCATGCCTACTGCACCTATCCTCATCAGCTCCAGCCTAGGCCACTGCAATCCTAGCTTCATTCACTGTCCCCTTCAATCTCTTTCCCACATGCTGTTCTAGAGATCTTTCTAAAATAAAAAGCTCATCGTGTCACTTTCCTTCCTAAAATCTTCTAATGGCTTCACAGTACCTACAGGATAAAGCTCAAATTCATAGTGTGGCACACAATGTGCTCCATGAGGACCTGTTTACCTTGGCTGTTGCCATATCACATCTCTGATACCACAATCCAGCTAATCTGAACTACCTGCAGTTCCCCATCTTACCATGCTTGTTTCAAGGTGATGTGCTTTTGCCTGTACAGCACCTTCTGCTTGGAATACAACTGGCAAACACCTACTCATCTTACAAGTTTGAGGTTAGAAATTACCTCATCTTTGAAGGCTTTTCTGACCACACTTCTTCTCCAGTACAATTGATCATTTCTTCCTTTGCACTTTTGCCTCCACTAAATCTCAAATATAGTTCTTATGTAGGACCTACAAAGCTTTAGTACACGTAGCTGTATGCACATGTACCTCCCCCTACCAATCAAGAATTTCTCCTTACTTGTTTTTGTGTCCCCAAAACCCTAACCCTAACCCTAATCGTAAATGCCTAAAGCAGTATCTGGTATATAATTCATGTTCAATGTTTGCTGAAGAAATGATTGTATGAGAGAAAAACTTTATGTGCAAAGACTGAACATTATGTAGCAGAGAAACAAAAATGGTTAAGTAAATTATGGTTTATCTATCAGAAGATATTTAGCCGTTAAAAAAAAAGTTTTTAAAGGCTACACAAGCAGGAAAATGTCTGGTCACAGTGTTAGACAGGAAAAGAGCAAAATATAAAATAAAACATAGCACACTTACAAACTATGCTTTTTATTTAATTTTTAAAATTAATTTATTTATATTTTTTATTTTGGGCCGTGTTGGGTGTTGCTGCGCGCAGGCTCTCTCTAGTTGCACAAGCGGGGGCTACTCTTCGTTGCGGTGTGCAGGCTTCTCATTGTGGTGGCTTCTCTTGTTGAGGAGCACAGGCTCTAAGTGCACGGGCTTCAGTAGTTGTGGCACGTGGGCTCAGGAGTTCTGGCTCATGGGCTCTAGAGTGCAGGCTCAGTAACTGTGGCACACGGGCTTAGCTGCTCTGTGGCATGTGGGATCTTCCCGGACCAGGGCTCGAGCCCATGTCCCCTGCATTGGCAGGTGGATTCTTAACCACTGCGCCACCAGGGAAGTCCTATGCTTTTTAAAAATGATATACAGTAACAAATCAAAATACTTACAGTAGTAATATCAGAGTGGTAAGACTATGGGAGATAGTCTTCTATCTTCTACTTTGCTGTATTTTCCATAATTTTCTGAATTATTATTATTTTATAATAAAAATACATGTATATTTTTAGTGATAGGAGTTCTAAAATTAGATTGTGATGATCGTTGTACAACTCTGAATATATAAAAAACAATGAAATGTACATTTTAATTGGGTGGATTTTACAGCATGTGAATTATATGTTTCTTAATAAAGCTGATAAAAATGTATGTATCTACTTAAATCTTTATTGCAAGAGCACAACAATAAAAAAATAAATAAAATGCAAAGGAACTGGAAAGAACCTAAGAAATCATACAGGCCAGTTCTCTCATTTTGCATATTAGAGAAACGTTTTGGCCAAAGCCGCCAGTTCATTAGTGGCCAAACCTAGACTGGGATTCAGGCCTCCTCTCATTCCAGTGCTTTATAATACCACTGCTGCTTATATTTCGACAAAAGGAAATATGTTAGTTTAATAAATCTAGATCTGATTAGGTGTTTTTGGTCCCAAGTTCATTTAAAAGAAGTGCTGCCCCAAAATAAAATTTTCTGAAACAGACAGTCCCTGAGAATAAGAATGAAATCAATGGGATTTATATAATACCCGATTTCAGCTCAATATATTTGATGGAAAGCCTTAATAACTACAATTCAGTGAAGGAACAGGCATGTCTGTGATCACTAAAACTACTGTAATTCAAGAAGATGGGCAAGGCTGGACACTTTGACTTCCAAGCTGCCCTCCTAACCAAGATTTTTTTATTCTAAATGAAAGGTCAATATCACAAATATACTACAGCTGCAATCTGTAAATGTCTCATTTCAGTACTGAACTATCCTCAGACAGAGCCTGATACAGATCCATATTACAATGAATTTCTCCCCCCAAAGGTGCTGAAAGCAGCATGGATTCAAGGTCTCCATAAGCTATGAGAAATTATGTTAGTAATGGCTGTATATTTAAAACTCTAAATATTAAAATTTATCTAATGAGGGCTTCCCTGGTGGCGCAGTGGTTAAGAATCCGCCTGCCAATGCAGGGGACACAGGTTTAAGCCCTGGTCCGGGAAGATCCCACATGCCGCGGAGCAACTAAGCCCGTCGCCACAGCTACTGAGCCTGCACGCCTAGAGCCCGTGCTCCACAACGAGAGAAGTCACTGCGATGAGAAGCCCACATACCGCAATGAAGAGTAGCCCCCGCTCGTCACAACTAGAGAAAGCCCACGTGCAGCAATGAAGACCCAACACAACCATAAATAAATTAATAAATTAAAAAAATTTAAAAAAAGAAAAGTATCTAATGAGACTGGAAACTACACAGTCACCGTTCATCCCCCCAATTTAATTCATATTTAATACATTAACTTTAAAATTCCTTACCATAAGGAACAGACTGGATGAATGTGCGCACTAATTATTTTAGCAATGCCTCTTGTCAAGAAATCCCAGATGACAATTCGGCCATCATTACAGCCAACTGCAAGCAGTGTGCCCCACCTGTTAAAGGTGCAAGTCAGGGCCATGCTGATACAATCCAAAGTTCCATCAGCTTCCTAAAGATTAAAATGAACATAAGAATATAGACAATAACACCCAGGTATCCAAATTATTTCTTAAAGTTTCTCTAACATCTATGATAATTCTCTTGAATTTAAATTATGATGTATACCAAAATAATCTCTATGTGTGTTCTCATATCTATTAAACTAGCCAAAATGGAGAAATACTTATAAAAGCTAACAGAGAATTTTTAGAAACAGATGTGACCAATCCCTTACGTTACTACTATAACTTCGTACAAATTCTCCGGAAGGCAATTAGGCAAAATAAAACAGGATTCACTAAAAGAGTCATCTTATTGATCAAGTAATCATAGTTCTTGAAATTTATTCCAAGAAAAATAAAACAAAACCCCTGTGTAACATGAGGAAAGTCAAATAAGTTTATATTAATATCAAGCCATTTAAAATAATCATGACTACACTAAACACACTCGAAGTATTACAAAATATTTTTTACATGTAAAGCACACTTATAGCATACGTATTATTACTATGCAAAAACACTTATCAAAACTATAAAAGCACACAGAAAAAAAATTTACATGAAGGTGATAGTACTGTTTGTGAAAAATGCTTCAATCAAAAGTATTTTTTTAATTTAAAGGGAAATGAACTGTAAGATTTACAACATTATGTTGAAATTTCCAGCCAACATTGCCTATCTACTTCCACCCCTGCTCAAAATTAAACATTTAGTTCCCTTTTATAGCAAAGGATCATCGTATTTAATGCTTCTATTGTCAAGAAAAAAAATAAAAAAGATGAAAACGTAGTTTCCACTCAAACATAAAAGCTAGGGAGTTACCATTTTCTAAAATCACAATACAATACTCTTACCTCTGGATAATTCTGCCCAAAGGACTCTGCAACAAAGCAAAGAAAGAGAGTTGATGGAACATGTGCAACATACCAGGAATCCTACAGCTCACAACTACGGCTCACAAACAGTGTACAGTAGTGGCTTGCAAAGTGTGGATGAAGAACTGGCACCCTTTCAGGGACTCCATGAGGTCACACCTATTTTCATTATCACACCAAGATGGTATGTGCCTTTTTACTCTCATTATTCCACAAGTTTACAGATGAGTTCTCCTGAGGCTATACGAGCTGTGATACTGAAACAGTATGAACGCAGAATCCAGCCAACTTCTATTGATATTTAGGCAAACATTAAAGAGATTTGTAAAAATGCAAAACAATGCCACTCTTCTCACTATATAAGTTTTGTTTTAGAAAAGTTATTTTTCATAAAAATGTTATTAATGTAAACATGTAACGGGGTGTTTTTACGGTTATTTTTATGTAACAAACTTTAAAAACTCAAATCAGTCAACTTATCTTAAATCCCAACTACTCTCTTAAAACCTTTATTAAGAACAGCCAACCAACAGGGTTCCCTTCCTAATAATAGCACTTAGGCTGTAACATAATCTGGTAGTTGGTTAAACACACAATTCTCTGTATTAATTTCTTAAGCAAATAACATTTTGGTACAGACATCCCTGAATACTTTTCCTATATTAAATTTGGTATTTGTACATTAGTGATAAACATTTTGAGCTATAGCATGATACTGCCTGCTTGTCAGAAGTTTAATGTTTAGAAGTTTAATGCAGTAGCAACATCTTTATCAGTATTTACTTATGTTATTATCTAAACATTTTATTAGCATGATATTTAAACTATACTCTGAGAACTACAGATCCAAGGAAGCTGTTTTACATTTAGGACATCCAAATAAGATTTCATCTAAAAAATAAGTTCACTATTTTTAGTTTTTTACCATATGATCCAGCAATTCCACTCCTGAGTATATATTCGAAGAAAATGAAAATACTAACTCAAAAAGATACATGCACCTTAATGTTCATAGCAGCATTATTTACAAGAGCCAAGATATGGAAGCAACCTAAGTGTCTATCAACAGATGAACGGGTAAGGAAGATGCAGAGTATGTGTATATATATGAATATTTATATAGCTATGAATATTTATATAGATAATAAAATATTTCTCAGCCATAAAAAAGAATAAAATTTTGCCATTTGCAACAACATGGATCAATCTGGAGGGTATTATACTTAGTGAAATAAGTCAGAGAAAGACAAATATTATATGTCACCACTTACATGTGGAATCTAAAAAATAAAACAAATGAAAGAATATAACAAAACTGAAATAGGTTCACAGATATAGAGAACAAAATCATGGTTACCAGTGGAGAAAGGGGAGGGGGAGGGGCAATATAGGGATAGAGTATTAAGAGGTACAAACTACTATGTATAAAATAAGCTATAAGGATATACTGTACAGCATGGGGAATATAGCCAATACTTTATACTAACTTTAAATGGAGTATAATCTATAAAAATATTGAATCACTATGTCATACACCTGAAACTAACATAATATTGTAAATCAACTGTACTTCAATTTTTTTAAAAAAGACACTTGATTTAAAAAAAAAGTCTGAAAACCAGTTTTATTACATTTTGTGTTTTATAAAAATTAATAGAAATCAAAACAGTGAAAACATTAAAACTAATCAGAAGAAATACAGGCCCTAAAGTTAAGAAAACTAAAAGAAAGATGAAAATAAAGGTGAATAATTGCCCCCCGCAAAAGGCAATTATTTTGGTTTCTCTAATGTGCACCAGACTTCAGTGTCTGATTGCATTCAAATACTAAAGACAAGAATGAAATGAAAAGCTGAAACCAGATTAAGATAGGTTATTCTGAAAGAACCTTTTTAAAATTACTAAAGTAATACATGTAGGTAATACAGATATGTGTAATTAAAAAATGATAGTTTCCTCCCTGCAACCCACTCACTAAGGTAAAAGCTTCCATATATTTCTATATGCTTACACAAACATTAACATATTTAAGGTTTGTTTTTTAAATAAAATACTACACATATTATATGTATTATATGTAATATATGTATTATAATATGTATTAACAAAATATCTTATATATATTTCCAAAGCAATAATATAGATCTATATTCACATGATTGAGAGAAAAAAGGAGTATTCATTAAAAAATTTAAAAAAAACCACAACCTAAAAATATGAAGTACTCAGGAAGGAGCGGAGTATGACTTGCTGTGTTCAGAGATGGGAAAGCCATATTTAAAATTCTGAGAGGAATTCCCTGGCAGTCCAGTGGTTAGGACTCCGAGCTTCCACTGAAGAGGGCACAGGTTCAATCCCTGTTCAGGGAACTGAGATCCGGCATGCTGCGCAGTGTGGCCAAAAAAGCAACAACAACAAAAAGATTCTGAGAGAATCCAGAATCCTGGGACCATTTTAATGTATGATTACCCTTCAACACAGATTACCCCTGATTTTCTATTTTTCCTTTATGTTTTAGGTGTTGTTGGTTTTTTTCCCTTTTTGAGAGTCATCCTAGTTAACAGGATTATAATAAGGAGTTTAAAGGAACACAAAGAAAAAGTGTGTATAAAAAAGACTAAGCTCGTCTGAGCCACTTTGGTTGAAGAGCCTGAGCAAGAATGCTGTCAAGGAGGGTTATGGTAGCACAAGGCCACCTCCCCTAGATGCTCAAGGCCACTTTTATATTCTCTATCCTCCCACCATCTAACCACCCATCATCTAACATTTAACATTTTGTTACAATTAGATTCTTAGGCTTGTTTCTAAAGACCACGAAAGGGGGAAAAAAGATGCCCAAATGTAGCTGCCGAAGAGAAATAAACCCTGGTCAGATTTAACTTCATAATACACTTGATAATTCAAAAAACATGAATGACACATTTCCAAAACTGATTACAGAAGAAAATTCCTTGACTGGGTCAATGAGAAAAGAACACATTGAAAGGTTGTTAAAGACCTACCATTAAAATTTTTTTTAAATGTTTAATTATAAAAAAAAGGACAGCAGGCCCATATGGTTTTATGAGCAATTTCTCCTGAATCTCAAGGTACAGATAATTACTATGTTATTCAAGCTATTTCTGAGCAGAAAAAAATATGTATTAGTGTTTTATAAAGCCAACATAGCTGACACCAAAACCTGATAAGATGATACAAAAAGAAAACAAGAGCCTCTTTCACTTAAGAAAATAAATAGTGGGACTTCCCTAGTGGCACAGTGGTTAAGAATCTGCCTGCCAATGCAGGGGACACGGGTTCGATCCCTGGTGCAGGAAGATCCCACATGCCGTGGAGCAACTATGCCTGTGTGCCACAACTACTGAGCCTGCGCTCTAGAGCCCACGAGCCACAACTACTGAGCCCGTGTGGCACAACTACTGAAGCCTGCACGCCTGGAGCCCGTTCTCTGCAACAAGAGAAGCCACAGCAATGAGAAGCCCGCGCACCGCAACAAAGAGTAGTCCCCGCTCTCCGCAACTAGAGAAAGCCCCCGCGCAGCAACAAAGACCCAATGCAACCAAAAATAAATTAATTAATTAAATTCATTCTTTAAAAAAAAAAACAAACAAAACAAGAACATAAATAGTACAGGGTATTTCACCTCTAGATTCTGCAGAAATGAAAAGTAATTTCTAGCAGTGTATATAAGTATAACCAAATTCTAAACACAAAAAATCTGGAGTTTATTATTCTACCATTAAGAAAGCATAATGGAATAGCAAGGGGAAAAAAAAAACAGGCCTACTCCAAACTCGTTCCAAAGGAACAAACAATAGCACAATGCACTCTAATGTATTCAATATATCCTTGGACAAGAATGTTTAAGAGCCATACAATCCTACGAGTAGATGCTGAAAAAAAAAATTTGCTAAAACGCAATAGCTCATTCTAATAACAGCCACATCTAACAGAAGACTACAATAAATGATAAAAACTATTAACCAAAAACACAACATTATCATTCTAAAAGGTGAAATGTTAAAACCATTTCAATTAGTATCAGCAACTAGAAAGGGATATATCACCATTATTAGTTAATATTCCTCTTGGAGATTCCAGCCAATGGAATAAGAAAATGAAACAATTGGTTTAAACATTGACTATAAGACATAAAACTATTTCTTTTGCTGATAACATTGAATACCTAGAAAACACAGAAATTCTAATTTTAAAAACCACCCAAATTAATAAGAAAATAAGGCAAGGTGGTTTGATACAAGAAAAACATTCAAACATTAACAGCTTTTCTTTAGGTTAGCAATTAATACCCAGAAATGAAAATGAAGGGGAAAATTCCATTCACAATGGCTACAGACATAAATATTTAAGGAAAAAATGTAGTAAGAAAGACATGCCATGTATGAAGAAGAAAACTATAAAATCTTAGTTAAGGCTGTAAAATATGAATAAGTGAAAAGACAATCTACATTCTGGGGTGGGAAAGCTTAATGGCTTTCTCCAAAAACTAAGAAATTTTAAGCAATTCCAGACAGATTAAAGACAAACGTTTAAAAAAAAAATCTAAATGTACTGTAAGGTTTCTGATATATGATAAAGATGACATTTAAATTTAGTGGGAATTTACTTAATATACAGGGATGGACAACTGACTATCCATCTGAAAGAAAAAATAGTTACAATTCCTCTCTCATATCACATATAAAAATAAACTTCAGAATGGAGGAGGCAAGGGAAAAAAAGAACACTTTTTTTAAAAAAGCATTTATAGGGAATTCCCTGGCAGTCCAGTGGTTAAGACTCCGTGTTTCCAGGCAGAGGGCACAGGTTCAATCCCTGATCAGAGAACTAAGATCCCGCACGCTGCACGGCACAGCCAAAAAAAAAAAAAAAAAAAAAAAAAAGCATTTATAGTTAAGTTAAAATGTGATATCATGAGTGTGTATCTACATGAACGCATTAAAAATCATTAGTTCTATTATCTCCTAATGTGTAGGAATAGTGTCTCATAGCATTAAGTGAAGAAAGCAAGTTGCAAAAAATGTGTATAAAAAGTTCTATTTCTGTAAAAAAGCAAAAACAAAGCCCTTACAAATTGTATTTAATTATACTCATATGAGCAAGGAAAAGGTATAAAAGGATAAATTCCAGACAGCTACCATTTGGAAAGGAGGAAAAAGGTAATTTTTTCTGTATGCATATTTGTATTGTTTCCATTGTTGTGATAAATATGTACTGTATATGTTAATTTGAAAAGCATGAATTTAAAGAACTTTAGTGAGTTTTCTAGACTTAAACTCATGCTGGCTTGTCATTTCTTTGAAGTGCTCAAGCCTGCATTTATCATTAGCAGCTACCGCTTACTGAATGCTTATGTGTCAGACTCCGTACTAAGGTCTTCTACATACTGTCTCTTTGATCCTCTCAATTCACTATTGAGTACTATCATACACCATTTCACAGATAAAGAAAGTTAGGATTAAAGGTTATCCCCAAACTGACAGTTAAAAACTGGCAAACCTGGAACCTGACCAAGAAACCCTACTCTTAACTATAACTGCACTAAAAAGCCTCTATAATCTTGCCCAAATTTGACCTCAAGGTTACTAGTCTATGATTTGCAAAACACATCTGCCCTTTATTGAAAATAGTCAAAATTCTGCCCATCTTCTCTCTTTCAGCATGTCTTCTTTTCTCTCCCCAAATCTCAAAGATCACCGACATTATTTCACATGCAAGTTCCTTCAAGGCCAAGGAATATAATTCGACCAAGAGAAGTGAGCTAAGTGACCCACCTAAAATCCCTACCTATTGAGGACTCTTCTTGGCAATAACCAATGATCACTTTATTTGTTCAAAAACAAACAAACAAACAAAAATCCTTTTCCCCAGAGAAGGCAAAAGAAAAATAAGTTAAGCATTCCTCATGGAAGCAACCTAAATGCCCACTGACAGACAAACGGATAAAGAAGATGTGGTACATATATACAATGGAATATTACTCAGCCATAAAAAGGAATGAAATTGGGTCATTTGTAGAGACGTGAATGGACCTAGAGACTGTCATACAGAGTGAAGTAAGTCAGAAAGAGAAAAACAAATATTGTATATTAACGCATATATGTGGAACCTAGAAAAATGGTACAGATGAACCAGTTTGCAGGGCAGAAATAGAGACACAGATGTAGAGAACAGACGTATGGATACCAAGGGGGGAAAGTGGCGGGGGGGGGGGCGGGGGGGGGTGGTGTGATGAATTGGGAGATTGGGATTGACATGTATACACTAATATGTATAAAATGGACAACTATGGGATTGACATGTATACACTAATATGTATAAAATGGACAACTAATAAGAACCTGCTGTATAAAAAAATAAATAAAATAAAATTTTTAAAAAAAGAAGTTAAGCATTCCACTTCCCTTTTGCCTATAAACTATAAAAGCCCAGAGTAGGCACATGAAAGACATTTGTTGAGTGTTGAATGAATAATTTTGGTATTACACCATCCAGCCCAAACAAGCAGGAAACTTCTTTGCTCTTAGCGCTCCACATAATGTTAAAAACCCTTTCTAGTTGCCTCGTTTTTACAATCTTGGCCTTCAGTCACATTAGCTTTCCTGACACTATACTTAAAAGCTAGTGCCACCCTCATGTATTCACCTTCGGCAACGTGCCCTTCTTTTGTACATGCCTTTTTGGAATCTGAGTTTAGACTGCTTCCAGTGCAAGCACACCAGTTCCCTCAGGTGCCTCCTCCTTTTTTCCCAGTTAGGACTCTTTCTCCAAACTGCCTTTTAGCTTTCTAGGTCTTGGAATAATACCTATTCTCTAAATTGCTGAACATCCACCTCCTTAAAAACTTGGTTATCATGAACTCTAAAATTTCGTGGTCCTTTTCTCCCAGTGGAAGTATTTTCGACTTGCCAACCAATTCCTGCCTACCGTAATAGTTAGGTCCAGAGTAGCAGTTTCCATTCCACTTCCTCAATCTAACAGGTGATGACACAATCAGCAGCATTTCTTTTTAGAGAAACGCAACTTGCAGGTGGCTAAATAACTGATCTTACCACACCCCAATCTGATGCCATCGCTACCATAATTACTATATTTCCTTGGCTCCAGTCTGGCCTCCCTCATCAATCCTTAACAAAGCTGCTACAGCCAACTTTCTAAGCCCCAAATCTCATCATGTCACTTACCTGCTCAAAAATCTCCCTTGTTAAACAATATGCTGAACTCCTAAGTATAATTTTAAAAAGCAATAATCTGGCCCCAACCAGTATTTTCCATTTTATCTTTGACTAACTCCTCATTAGCACCTGGGACAGAACCTTGCATAATCCACCCTAAGCACCAGCTGTAAACTGCTAACCATTTCCAGAATATATATCACATGTTCATGCCTCAGAATGTTTACCCCTACTGTTCTCTGCACTGGTAATTACCTTCTCCATTTGTCCCTCTGGAAAAATCCTCCTCCATGTTTACTGTCTGCGTTAAATGGCACTTCCTCTATAAAGTCATCCCCAAATTCTACCGCCAACCCCAACAATGCAGAATTAATTGCTCTTTCAGCTGGATTCCCATAATATAGTGGATAATATAGTGGATTCCCACTATTTATTGTGGTTCCGTATCCTAGTTATTTGTTTATGCCCCTATCCTCCTAGTTTTATGTATTTATCCAGGGCAAAAGCTGTATCTCATTTCAGTGTTTATCAAACATTAGGAGCCAATCCACCACAAATGGATAAATCATTCAGTGAGCCATACCATACAAGTTTTTTAATAGATCAGAACAGAAGATATCAGAGGACACTGAGCATAACAACAATTAGTATCATTTTCAGAAACAGTTATGTGTGTGTATATATAACGGATTGTGATAGAAAATACATTTCTTACTATGAGCTGTAGTAAAAGTAAGTTTGAAAAACTCTTATTTAACTTTTACCTCCAGTGCCTACTGCCTAATACACAGCAAGGGCTCAGAAAGTGGTTGCAGAGGTAAAAGTATTTGAGTGTCCACATTAAGAACACATTATCATTCCTTTCCTTTATCTGGCCAGATATGGTTTAGTATGCTCCCACAATCACATCACTTCTGTTCCTTTCTCCTTTATATCTGCAATAATTAACTTTCTCGCTGTAAAACTCAAGTCATTCCCATAGAGATTTATATCTTTTGAATCCAGCCAGCCTTCTTTTAAATTGTCTAACCTTCCAATGCTAAATATTCCTTCCTAAGTTTTACCCACATGAATCTTCTGTATCATACAAGAAAAATCTTTCCCATCTGCTCTCTCTTTCAAGGTATGAGCCTATCTATCACCTTTTCTCCATAGTTAAGTTTTTAAAAATAAGGATCAACCCTTTGCCTCCAGTCCATCTCACACATCTTCCTAAAATCACTGTAACCCAGCTTCTGTTCAAGTTGCTAAGGAGCCCCAAGTTGCCCAAGAACTAAGTTGCCCACGAACTGAGTAGAGTAGCCCTTTCTCAGCTCTTAGCCTCAACTGCTCTACAACTGCTTCTATGGAAGACACCACACCAACCTGCATTCTCTTCTACATCTACATGAATAAACATATGAAAAGCACTTGAAAATAGGCCTAGCTCATAGTAAGTACTATGTAACTGTTAGTTGATACATTATCATTTATTCCTCCTCTTATTCCCTAAATATAGATGATTGTCCAAGATTCTGTCCTCAGCAGTTTTCTTTTCTTCCCCTCCCACTTTCTCCCTGGGTCTTATCGTCTCCTCACAAGGTTTTGACTAGCCCACCTGTAGGAGGGCTAGTCAAAACCTTGTGAGATGATAAATAAATCCTCCTCTCTCACAAATCCAAACCCATCTCCTGAACCACAGGCCCACACTCAACATACCCAATGCTAACTGTCTTTTCCAAATGTCCTTAAGTGTTTATGAATAGCACCACCATAGTTCCCATTTTTCACTTCACTCTCTTCCTCACCACCAGCACCACCACCAGCACCACTACCACCATGATATGTAGTCAATTTTCAAATTGTCAACTCTACCTTCTCAATGTCTTTTCTTTCCATTTTCTAGTTCAGACCTTCTTTATCCCTCATCTACTCTAGCCCTCCAAATTGGCAGACTCAACTACACACTGTTGTCAGATAAATCTTTTTTAAAAAAATCACAGCTCTGATTGAATTACTTACCAGGTCAAAACCCTTCAACGGATCTGCCCTACTTTCCTTAAAAAGCACAGCTTTTCAGCTGGGTATTCAAAAGCCTCCAAGGAGTAGATGGTACCAACCCCATCTCTTGGCCTTCTCCTTATTCACAGTACCCACAACCTCGCCAAGCTGGAAAATATCTTTAGGACTCATCTCATTGATGTCTTAGCTCAAACGTATTCTTAATAAACACTCCTCCCAATATCTTCATACTTCAGTCTGTCAATATTTTACCAAGCTTAAATATCCACTCAAAACTCCAAATCCTCCACAGGTTTGGTTTTTTTGTTTGTTTTTGTTCTTTCTTGATTACCTTTCTTCCCCTGCCCCAAAGATATTCACTCCCTCTTCCAAATGTCCTTAGCCCTTAGTAAAGACTCTTTAAGGCTGGCCATATATACACTAATATGTATAAAACAGATAACTAATAAGAACCTACTATATAAAAAGTAAATTTTTTAAAAAAGGGTGACCTACGTTCTGCAATATAGTATGGCTATTTACATAAACACCTTATTCTCCACACTTAACAAAAAGCTCCTTAAAAGCAAAGACCATTTCTTAAATAGCTTTACAGTCTTTAGGACTGCCACTATTATCTTCTGAATTTAACTTTTTTAAAGAGAAACACAACCACTGAAAATAGCAAGTCGCTTAGTTCTTGAAAACCTCAGACATCCTTAGGCTACGATGCTAAACATTCCCTAATGAAAACCCAGAAGAACCCACAGTTTATAAACAACTTGGGTAAAGGGTAAGGAGGAAATGAATCAGAGAGGGTGACAAAAGGAAACTGCCTTGTAGTTCACCCCTCAGTGTTTTACACACCGTCCCTGATAAAGACCTTAAATAGAAAGTCAAGGTAACTGGATTCCAGTGCCAACTATATGCCAACTATACCATTTACTTGCTTAGTGCCTTCAAGTCAGTACCCTCTGAGGCCTTTTTAATTTATTCAATGAGGGACTTGTACTAGAAGATAAACACGTTCCCCTCCTTAGGCACCCCATGTTTCTTCAAAACCCCATGTTTCACCCAAAACCCTGACAAGTGTTCAGAGCTTTACCTCAAGCCTCACTTCCTCAGATTCCTTCCCCAGTAACTCTGGTCCTGCCTGCTCTGGGCTACTTCAGCACCTGTAATCCTTGTAACCGAAACTAAGTCACAAACTATCTGTCCCTAACGCTTCACAAGTGAACTGCAAAGTGGCCTCGGGAAAAGCAATGCATTCCGCTCAGGCAGCAGCTAGCCTTCCTCTCCCTGTTGCTGCTCCATATCAAGGCGCCCAAAGATGCATCTGGAACTGTGTCCCTAATGTTGCAGCCTGAGTCCCCTCCGCCTGGGTTCCCTCCTTTCCAGGACCAAAAGGTTCTCTAAGAAGGAGCCACAGTCCTCCTCACCCAGTAACTCGAGGTTCATCCCTGAGGGCTCTGGCCGTCCGGTCTCAGCTCCAGCAACGACACCTTCTCTCCCGCCCGCTTCCAAAACCTGCGTCTGACTGGGGGGCGCCGCGAAGAGCCTGGCGCAAGCTCCGGAGACTTTCTGGTTTAGAAGACCCCACGGCTTCCGCTTTCTTCCCTCGCCTTCCTTGTTCGTTTCAAGTGGGCTGTCCATATATATGCCTAACCAAAAAGAAGGAAAAAACTCTCTCGGAATCACTTGACTATGATATTTTTTAATGGGTAAAAATGCTATCGTCATCAGGTTTTTTTAAAAGTGCAAGAATTTGGGGCTGTTTTCTCTCGGATCATGTAAGTGAGCTAGAGAGTTTAGGCACATAGTTAGACTACTAATCCTTCCCGTGTTGTGTGTTCAGCGGCGTTGTCCCGGCGGGCTGCCTCAGATGCCGCCGGAAGGGTTCCGGCCGAGTGTCTGAAGTAGCACAGCAGGAACAGTCGGCCGCAGAGCTCGGGTGTGGAGCGCCCCTGTATTCGACAAGGCGGTACTCGCCCTGTATGTAGGCTAGTTATCGTGTATCTGTCTCAGTCTTGTGAAAATTATTTCACATTTGTAAAGGTATGCCATCGATCCCACAGAAACGTCCGATAGAATTTATCTAAGGATTTACCGTGTACCCAGCGTTGACCAGGACCCTGGAAGTGAATTGGAATGGGAGGTGACTGAGTTCCCTGGAACTCAATCAGACAGAACTGTGATGAGATACCCAAAGCAACTAGAGGCCAGTTGATGTAACTAGCGAATGGGCAAATTCTGTATAAACAGGTTTTGACTATGAATGCTGTGGGCTATGACAAAAAGGAAAGATGGGCGTAGGTTGGCTGCAAAAAAAATAGGACTGGCGCTAGATCCTCTTATGTAGATTACGTGGCCTCTTATGTAGCCAGTAATCCCAGCTCTTCTCTTAGTACTAACTTCACCCCTTGGGCAGTAGTTTATCCTCTGTGTCTCAGTTTTCTTATATGTAAAATGGGGGTAGTGCTTACAGGGTTATTGTGAAGGTTAAATGAGTGAACACATATGAAATGCTTAGAACAGCAAGTGCCCAGTAAATGTTAGCTGTTACTACTTTCCCCTAAATTATCTCACTTCTAGACTTCCCTGGTGGTACAGTGGTTAAGAATCCGCCTGCCAATGCAGGGTACACGGGTTCAAGCCCGGGTCCGGGAAGATCCCACGTGCCGCAGAGCAACTAAGCCCGTGTGCCACAACTACTGAGCCTGCGTGCCACAACTACTGAAGCCCACGCACCTAGAGCCCATGCTCCGCAACAAGAGAAGCCACCGCAATGAGAAGCCCGCGCACCGCGAGGAAGAGTAGCCCCCGCTCGCTGCAACTAGAGAAAGCCCATGCGCAGCAACACAGACCCAATGCAGCCAAAGATAAATAAATAAATTTATTAAAAAAAGAAAAAAATTATCTCACTTCCTTGAGAACAACTGGCCCCATTTGACCAAGTGCAGTCATTGAGGCTCAGAGAAATTAGACATGTTAAAGAGAAAACCACAGGCCCAAAATGGCGTCACTTGTGCTAAAGCCCGTGATACCAGATCTAGATCTAATACCTGATCTAAATGCAGTTTCAACCTTCACCAGAAATGTAATCTTTATTTGCTAGTCTGGAATTTTCAGCACCAACGAGGTAATATGTCTCCTGGGCCCTCTCCACCTCTGCTTACCACCCAACACCCCCCAGAAGGGGCAATCTGCATGATAAAACCCTTGCCATTCCCTTCCTCCCAGAAAGAAGGTCTGTTGACCTAAAAATAATCCTTTCTTTTCTTTTGCTAATAGCTCCCTTACCCTACCCTTCTTCCTATAAAAAGCTTCCATTTTGTACATCCCTCAGAGTGCCCTTCTGTTTACAAGATGGAATGCTGCCCATCTAGTTTAATAATGCCAATTAGATCTTCAAACTTACTCGGTTGAATTTTGGTTTTTAACAGGCAGTTTGCATTCCTTCACATATCCAAAACATGGCCAAAATGCATCTAAAATATTGTACTACCAACGATGGTATGTAGGAGTATTTCTGCACACCTTTGTAATCATTCGTTATTATCAGTTCTCTCAAACACTGCCAACTGGGTGGGTGAAAAAATGTCATTGTTACATTTATTTCCTAATAAGGATGATCAGCTTTTCACATGTATAAGTGTGTATTTTTCTCTTCTGTGAGGTGACCGGTTCATATCCTCTATTTTTTGGATGGCGTATTCATCTTGTTTGATTTTTAAGCAAGGAATAATATGATCAGATTGATGCTTAAAGAAAGAAAACAAGGACAGTGTGGAGCAGGGCTTGATTAGAGGGGTGGAAAGCAGTTAGGAGATTACTATAGTAATCTTGTAGAGATGAGGAAGACCTAGGCAATGCATTCAAGAGAGAGATACCAGACAGAACTGACTGAATGGGAAAGACCTTTTGCATGTGGAAAGTATTAGAAGGTCAGGAGGCTGGTGTGACTCCCATGTTTCTAGTTTGGTGGTTCCATTTGCCAAAGTAGAGAATGCAGGAAAAGGAATAGCTTTGGCAATGTAGATGAAGAGTACCGCACTGGGACAAGTTGGGTTTAAGGAGCCTGTGAGAAATTCAAGTGATCCTACAAGCATGGAGTTCAAAGAAGAAGTCTAGTCTAAAGATCTACTGTATTTCATCAATTCTAATATGTACACTTTTCCACATTTAAAAATCTATGAAATAAGGATATATCTTACACTTGATTATATCTCATATTTAGCAGTGGGTTTGTTTCTTAGTGCTAAGAATCACTAAGATAAGATAATCATGTGTCTTATAACTTGTGGCATCTTTGATTTGATGATAAACAGTGTTATTGGTCGACTTTTGCTTTACAAAGTCTTTTTTTTTTTTTTTTTTTTTTTGGCTGCACCATGCGACATGCAGGATCCTAGCTCCCCATTCAGGGATCGAACCCATGCACCCTGCAGTGGAAGTGCGAAGTCCCAACCACTGGACCACCAGGGAATTCCCTACAAAGTCTTATTAATACTACCAACTACAAAGGAAGGTACCCATATTTGTGTGTTGAAGGGGAGAAAGGGAAATTTAATATTCTTCCTTCTCGCCCTGAAGCAACTTGTACCTGTCATTCAGATTCTATGTGAGAAAGAACTTTTTTTAGCTAGGCTGAACTTCTGTTTCATTAAAGACTTTTACAGATCCTCCTGAAATTAGGCCAGCAGGTATTTACCTCTTCTCCAGGTAAAAATCAGGAATTCTCTAGTGGAGCACCTCCCAATCAGCTAGGATACACTCCTGCAGCTGGCTCAAATCACAGGCAGTATGGTGAGGGCCAGGAGATTATTGTAGCATTTCAAAGATATAACCAGTGGTTCTCAACTTTAGCCACACGTTGGACTTTCTGGGGCGCTTCAAAATAATATAGGTGCCTGGGTCCCACACCCAGAGATCCTGCATTAATTGCAGAATCTACCTAGAGCATTCCTAGGCATGGTAATTTAAAAGCTCCTAGGTGATTCTAATGTTCAGACAAGGTTGAAAACCACTACTGTAGTACAAGGCTGGGGGTGCCACCCAAATTATTGGCTGAGACAGGGGGTGAAGGCTTTCTCAGAAAGTGTACACTTGACCACAGTCTGTGCTTATTGCCAGAGATTACAGACTTCAAAGGTAGAGCTAAGAAAGAAAACATTATATGGGCAGTAACATCAGCATAGCTCTTGGTTCCCTGGAGAAAAGAAGAATTGGAGGCGAAGAAAGATCTGTGCTATTCACTTGAATGTACACCTCCAACAATGGAAAAATACACATACACAGGTTATTCATTGCAGTACTGTTTGTAATTGCAAAATATTGGAAACAACCTAAGTGTTCATACATTTATGGTATATAATACAATGGCATACTCAGCAGCTATTTTAAAAAACAAGGAAGAACTCTGTGAATTGATATAAAGTGGTTGCCAAGACATACTGCTAAAAGAAAAATGCAAAGCACAAAAGATTTATCTAAGAAAGAAAGGAATATAAGAAAACATACTGCATTTGCCCATATGTGCAAAAGAAATACAGAAAAGATAAATCAGAAACTAAGGAGACTGGTTACCTATAGGAAGCAGGTGTGAAAAGAATGGAAAAAAGGGGGGGTAAACGAGAATGGGGTAACAGGGATGAGGAGGTAGTGATACTGTATATATTTTTTAACATCTTTATTGGAGTATAATTGCTTTACAATGTTGTGTTAGTTTCAGCTGTATAACAAAGTGAATCAGCTATATGCATACGTATATCCCCATATCCCCTTCTTGCGTCCCCCTCCCACCCTCCTTATCCCACCCCTCTAGGTGCTCACAAAGCACAAAGCTGATTACCCTATGCTACACAGCTGCTTCCCACTAGCTATCTATTTTACATTTGGTAGTGTATTTATGTCCATGCCACTCTCTCACTTTGTCCCAGTTTACCCTTCCCCCACCATGTGTCCACAAGTCCATTCTATATGTCTGTGTCTTTATTCATGTCCTGCCCCTAGGTTCATCAGAACCTTTTTTTTTTTTAGATTCCATAAATATGTTTAGCATACGGTATTTTTCTCTGTCTGACTTACTTCACTCTGTGTGACAGACTGTAGGTCCGTCCACCTCACTACAAATAACTCAGTTTCATTTCTTTTTATGGCTGAATAATATTCCATTGTATAAATGTGCCACATCTTCTTTATCCATTCATCTGTCGATGGACACTTAGGTTGCTTCCAGGTCCTGGCTACTGTAAATAGTGCTGCATTGAACACTGGGGTGCATGACTCTTTTTGAATTATGGTTTTCTCAGGGTATATGCCCAGTAGTGGGATTGCTGGGTCATATGGTAGTTCTATTTGTAGTTTTTTAAGGAACCTCCATACTGTTCTCCATAGTGGCTGTATCAGTTTACATTCCCACCAACAGTGCAAGAGGGTTCCCTTTTCTCCACACCCTCTCTAGCATTTATTGTTTGTAGATTTTTTGATGATGGCCATTCTGACTGGTGTGAGGTGATACCTCATTGTAGTTTTGATTTGCATTTCTGTAATGATTAGTGATGTTGAGCATCTTGTCATGCGTTTGTTGGCAATCTGTATATCTTCTTTGGAGAAATGTCTATTTAGGTCTTCTGCCCATTTTGGGATTGGGTTTTTTGTTTTTTTGATATTGAGCTGCATGAGCTGCTTGTATATTTTGGAGATTAATCCTGTGTCAGTTGCCTCGTTTGCAAATATTTTCTCCCATTCTGAGGGTTCTCTTTTTGTCTTTTTTATGGTTTCCTTTGCTGTGCAAAGGCTTTTAAGTTTCATTAGGTCCCATTTGTTCATTTTTGGTTTTATGTCCATTTCTCTAGGAGGTGGGTCAAAAAAGGATCTTGCTGTGATGTATGTCATAGAGTGTTCTGCCTACGTTTTCCTCTAAGAGTTTTATAGTGTCTGGCCTTACATTTAGGTCTTTAATTCATGTTGAGTTTATTTTTGTGTATGGTGTTAGGAAGTGTTCTAATTTCATTCTTTTACATGTAACTGTCCAGTTTTCCCAGCACCACTTATTGAAGAGGCTGTCTTTTCTCCACTGTGTATTCTTGCCTCCTTTATCAAAGATAAGGTGACCATTTGTGCGTGGATTTATCTCTGGGCTTTCTATCCTGTTCCATTGATCTATATTTCTGTTTTTGTGCCAGTACCATACTGTCTTGATTACTGTAGCTTTGTAGTATAGTCTGAAGTCAGGGAGCCTGATTCTTCCAGCTCCATTTTTCTTTCTCAATATTGCTTTGGCTATTCGGGTTCTTTTGTGTTTCCATACAAATTTTGACATTTTTTGTTCTAGTTCTGTGAAAAATGCCATTGGTAGTTTGGTAGGGTTTGCATTGAATCTGTAGATTGCTTTGGGTAGTATTTCAGAATCATCATTTTCACAATGTTGATTCTTCCAATCCAAGAATATGGTATATCTCTCCATCTGTTGGCATCATCTTTAATTTCTTTCATCAGTGTCTTACAGTTTTCTGCATACAGGTCTTTTGTCTCCTTAGGTAGGTTTATTCCTAGGTATTTTATTATTTTTGTTGCAGTGGTAAATGGGAGTGTTTCCTTAATTTCTCTTTCAGATTTTTCATCATTAGTGTATAGGAATGTAAGAGATTTCTGTGCATTAATTTTCTATCCTGCTACTCTACCAAATTTATTGATTAGCTCTAGTAGTTTTCTGGTAGCATCTTTAGGATTCTCTATGTATAGTATCATGTTATCTGAAAACAGTGGCAGTTTTACTTCTTCTTTTCTGATTTGGATTCCTTTTATTTCTTTTTCTTCTCTGATTGTTGTGGCTAAAACTTCCAAAACTATGTTGAATAATAGTGGTGAGTGTGGACATCCTTGTCTTGTTCCTGATCCTAGAGGAAATGCTTTCGGTTTTTCACCATTGAGAATGATGTTTGCTGTAGGTTTGTCATGTATGGCCTTTATTATGTTGAGGTAGGTTCCCTCTATGCCTGCTTTCTGGAGAGTTTTTATCATAAATGGGTGTTGAATTTTGTCAAAAGCTTTTTCTGCATATACTGAGATGATCATATGGTTTTTCTCCTTCAATTTGTTAATGTGGTGTATCACATTGATTGATTTGCATATATTGAAAAATCCTTGCATTCCTGGGATAAACCCCACTTGATCATGGTGTATGATCCTTTTAATGTGCTGTTGGATTCTGTTTGCTCGTATTTTGTTGAGGATTTTTGCATCTATGTTCTTCAGAGATATTGGCCTGTAGTTTTCTTTTTCGGTGACATCTTTGTCTTGTTTTGGTATCAGGGTGATGGTGGCCTCGTAGAATGAGTTTGGGAGTGTTCCTTCCTCTGCTATATTTTGGAAGAGTTTGAAAAGGATAGGTGTTAGCTCTTCTCTAAATGTTTGATAGAATTCGCCTGTGAAGACATCTGGTCCTGGACCTTTGCTTGTTGGAAGATTTTTAATCACAGTCTCAATTTCAGTGCTTGTGATTGGTCTGTTTATATTTTCTATTTCTTCCTGGTTCACTCTCAGAAGGTTGTGCTTTTCTAAGAATTTGTCCATTTCTTCCAGGTTGTCCATTTTATTGGCATATAGTTGCTTGTAGTAATCTCTCATGATCCTTTGTATTTCTGCAGTGTCAGTTGTTACTTCTCTTTTTTCATTTCTAATTCTGTTCATTTGAGTCTTCTCCCTTTTTTTCTTGGTGCATCTGGCTAATGGTTTATCAATTTTAATTATCTTCTCAAAGAACCAGCTTTTAGTTTTATTGATTTTTGCTATTGTTTCCTTCATTTCTTTTTCATTTATTTCTGATCTGATCTTTATGATTTCTTTCCTTCTGCTAACTTTGGGTTTTTTTGGTTCTTCTTTCTCTAATTGCTTTAGGTGTAAGGTTAGGTTGTTTATTTGAGATTTTTCTTGTTTCTTGAAGTAGGATTGTATTGCTATAAACTTCCCTCTTAGACCTGCTTTTGCTGCATCCGATAGGTTTTGGGTCGTTGTGTTTTCATTGTCATTTGTTTCTAGGTATTTTTTCATTTCCTCTTTGATTTCTTCAGTGATCTATAGGTTATTTAGTAGTGTATTGTTTAGCCTCCATGTGTTTGTATTTTTTACTGTAATTGATATCTAGTCTCATAGTGTTGTGGTCGGAAAAGATAAGTGATATGATTTCGATTTTCTTAAATTTACCAAGGCTTGATTTGTGACCCAAGATATGGTCTATCCTGGAGAATGTTCCATGAGCACTTGAGAAGAAAGTGTATTCTGTTGTTTTTGGATGGAATGTCCTATAAATATCAATTCAGTCCATCTTGTTTAATGTGTCATTTAAAGCTTGTGTTTTATTTTCATTTTGGATGATCTGTCCATTGGTGAAAGTGGAGTGTTAAAGTCCCCTACTATTATTGTGTTACTGTCAATTTCCCCTTTTATGGCTGTTAGCATTTGCCTTATGTGTTGAGGTGCTCCTATGTTGGGTGCATAAATATTTACAATTGTTATATCTTCTTCTTGGATTGATCCCTTGATCGTTATGTAGTGTCCTTCTTTGTCTCTTGTAATAGTCTTTATTTTAAAGTCTATTTTGTCTGATATGAGAATTGCTACTCCAGCTTTCTTTTGATTTCCATTTGCATGGAATATCTTTTTCCATCCCCTCACTTTCAGTCTGTATGTGTCCCTAGGTCTGAAGTGGGTCTCTTGTAGACAGCATATGTACGGGTCTTGTTTTTGTATCCATTCAACCTGTCTATGTCTTTTGGTTGGAGCATTTAATCCATTTACATTTAAGGTAATTATCAATATGTATGTTCCTATTACCATTTTCTTAATTGTTTTCAGTTTGTTTTTGTAGGTCTTTTCCTTCTCTCGTGTTTCCTGCCCAGAGAAGTTCCTTTAGCATTTGTTGTAAAGCTGGTTTGGTGGTGCTGAATTCTCTTAATTTTTGCTTATCTGTAAAGGTTTTAATTTCTCCATCAAATCTGAATGAGATCCTTGCTGGGTAGAGTAATCTTGGTTGTAGTTTTTTCCCTTTCATCACTTTAAATATGTCCTGCCACTCCCTTCTGGCTTGCAGAGTTTCTGCTGAAAAATCAGCTGTTAACCTTATGGGGATTCCCTTGTATGTTATTTGTTGCTTTTCCCTTGCTGCCTTTAATTTTTTTTTTTTTGTATTTAATTTTTGATAGTTTGATTAATATGTGTCTCGGCATGTTTCTCTTTGGGTTTATCCTGTATGGTACTCTCTGTGCTTCCTGGACTTGATTGACTATTTCCTTTTCCATGTTAGGGAAGTTTTTGACTATAATGTCTTCAAATATTTTCTCAGACCCTTTCTTTTTCTCTTCTTCTTCTGGACCGCTATAATTCGAATGTTGGGGCGTTTAATGTTGTCCCAGAGATCTCTGAGACTGTCCTCAATTCTTTTCATTCCTTTTTTGTTATTCTGCTCCCTGGCAGTTATTTCCACCATTTTATCTTCCAGGTCACTTATCCATTCTTCTGCCTCAGTTATTCTGCTATTGATTCTTTCTAGAGTATTTTTAATTTCAGTAATTGTGTTATTCATCATTGTTTGTTTGCTCTTTAGTTCTTCTAGATCCTTGTTAAATGTTTCTTGTATTTTCTCCATTCTGTTTCCAAGATCTTGGATCATCTTTACTATGATTACTCTGAATTCTTTTTCAGGTAGGTTGCCTATTTCCTCTTCATTTATTTAGTCTTGTAGGTTTTTACCTTGCTCCTTCATCTGTAACATATTTTTTTGTCGTTTCTTTTTTTTTTTTTTGATGGGTGGTGCTGTATTCCTATCTTACTGGTTGTTTGGCCTGTGGCGTCCAGCACTGGAGTTTGCAGGCAGTTGGATAGAGCTAGGTCCTGGTGCTGAGATGAGGACCTCTGGGAGGACTCGGAGCTCCCACCACAGGAGCTCGGGGCTGACCTTCCAGCCTGGGAACCAAGATCCCGCAAGCTTTGTAGCGCAGTAAAAAAAAAAGAAAAAAAAAAAAGAAAGAAAGAAAGAAAGAAAAAAAGCAGCCGTACAATATCAAAGAATAAAAAACAAAATTAGATTAGAAAGATAAAAAGTATATATTAGGAAAAATAAAACTATAATTGAAACAACTGGAACAAGGTAAAATAAAACCACAACAGAAAAAAGAAAAAAAGGGGGGTGGTGGAACAAGCCAAAAGGAGAGAACAGTAACAAAGTATAAAGAATAAAATAAAATTAGAAAAATATTTATTAGGAAAAATAAAAATATAAAAGAATCAACAACAATGAATCAACAAGGTAAAACAGAACCCCAATCTAAAAGAGGAAAAAAGGAAAAAAAAAGAAAAGCCTTGGCTATGGGGGCGGAGTTTAGGCGGGCGTGGAATTTAGGCAGGGGTGGGGTTTATGGTGGGGCAGGACCTAGGTGTGTGGGGGGTGACGTTTGAGCATGGGGCGGGGCCTAGGCCGGGCGACGTTCAAGCGTGGGGCGGTGCTTCTGCTTAGGACCTGTGGCGGGAGGGGAGAGGCAGCATGTCAAAAGGAGGGCGTCTGGAGTGAGGAGTTCTGGAGTTTGGAGGTAGGGCCTTGAGTGAGGGTGTGTTGGTGGGGTTTAGGCCCAGCACGTTGGGGTCTCCAAGTGTAGAGGTCTGGATGCGGGGTAGGGGCAGGGCTTGGGTTCTGAGCAGCAAGAGGGAGGCTCTGAGGGCAGGGGAATAGGCCTGGGAGCCCAACAGGCTCCCCAGTGCCTAAGTGGACAGGGAAAGTGCTGGCCGCGTTCCCTTCCATTCCTTCGTGCCTCTCCCCCACCATCTCCCCGAGGGCCTCCCCCCGTCGCCGCTGGACCCCTAACCATGGGGGCGGGTCCCACTTGGTGTCAGAACACCTCCCCATCCCCCAGCCACCCCTCAGGGGTGCTGGTCCTGGAGGTCCGGCCTTTACTTTTGCTCCCCCTTCCCCCCCTCCCACTCCCTCAAGACCCATGCATCTGGAGGGGGCCTTGGTGGGCAGAGGATCAGGCCTGGGATCTCAGCAGAGGTTCCTGGGGGCCCAAGTGGGCAGGGGAAACCTGACCATGCTCCCTGTTGATCCTCTGCCCTCCCAGTTGTTCCCCAGTTTTCCCCTTCGGGCGTGGGATCCCTTCCCCTCCCCCAGCTGCCCCTCAGGGGCGCCAGTCCCGTCCTGCCTCCACTTCTCCTCCCCCTTCACTCCCCTCACGCCCCACGTCCTACCTGGTGGCTGGGGGTTCCTCCTGTCCCCTTAGGTGTCCGTGGTCCCCCACTGGTGCCTGGTAGGTGCCCTAGTTGTGAAGAGACGCGAATTCTGCGTCCTCCTAGTACGCCATCTTGTGTATATTTTTGTATTGCTTTGACCCTTAGAACCATAGTGGTGTATCACATACCCCAAAAATAAACAAACAACTAAAACCAACTAGGATGTGGAGAGAACCCAAATGGAATAAAAATACTAACAAATGAACCTACTGTAAAGCAATAACATAACTACACTTAAAAGGATGGGAGGAAAAGAACTAAGATGAATTCTGGGAAACAGCATCTTGATGGGATACTATAAGCCTAAAGACAAAAAGAACTATAGAAAATATCACCATTAGGTAAACACTAGTAATTGTTGCAGACAAGTTCCTTTAATGAGTGCTAAAATTAGTGGGCAGAAGTTTGAGAAGAAACAGAGTTTGCGTAGTCTCAAAATATCTCCCACAAGATATTTATTAACTATAAAGGAAAAGATAGTAATTTTACAGTGAGAAACCCAGTATAAACCACCTTAAGTGATAAATGTCAATATCACCAGTAATAAGATACATAACATCATGAACCTGTGATATAATTCACTGAGGACACACATCATACCTGTAATATTCAGTCTAGCTATTCTAAAACATCAGACAAACTCAAATTGAGGGACATTTGACAGAATAACTGACCAGTACTCTTCAAAAAAGTCAGTCATGAAAGACAAGGAAAGACTAAGGAGCTTTTACAGACTGCACAAGACTAAGGAGAAATAACTAAATGCAATGTGGGATCCTGGAGAGGATCCTCGAAAAAGAAAAAGCCATTAGTAGAAAAACTGGTAAAATTCAAAACAGGCCTTTAGTTAGTAGTATTGCACCAATGTTAATTTTTTGGGTTCTGATAATTGTACTGTAGTTATGTAAGATGGTAACATTAGGGGAAGATGGAGGAGAGATATATGGAAACTCTTAAGCCTATCTTTGCAACTTTTCTGTAAGTCTAAAATTAATTCAAGATAAAAAGTTAAAAAGAAAAAGAACAGGGACTTCCCTGGCCGTCCAGTGGTTAAGACTCGCCCTTCCACTGCAGGGGGCACGGGTTTGATCCCTGGTCGGGGAACTAAGATCCCGCATGCTGGGCAGCACAGCCAAAGAAAGAAAAAGGACATTATCTTCTCCTTCAACTCTTCTCATGAAGGTGGTTAACCCGAATCAAATTTTGCACAACCTTCCAGAAGATCATTGCCTAACAATAAAAGGAAAGGACGAAAGACTTTTAAAAATACAACTAACTTACATTCAAGCAATTCCACATAAAGTTACTGGATCTGAAGAGGCGATAAGGAACTAGAAAGATGGTGGAAAACATAAGTCAATCTAAAGTTACGATTTCCAAAAAACAGGAAACACTGGTTCTAGTTCCAACATATGGAGTCTAGAAACTCCTTTTGGAGGCTCTTCCTCTAGGACCAGAGCGTGGAGCGGCTTCAGGGCATGAGACTTGTGCAGTCACATAGGACCCCACACTTAGAAGGGCCCCACACTTGGTTTAATGTCCTGCTGTTGCCATCTTGAAAGTCTTAATCTTTGAACAAGGGAGCCCTGCATTTTCATTTTGCACAGGGCCCCACAAATTACACAGCTAGCCTAGTTTGCCTCTACTCATCAACCACAAGTTTGCAGAAAGAGAACCCCATGCACGTGGTGCACCCTGTCTCCCCGCCACAGTCGATTGCTCTATGGGTAAGACCCTGATCCAAACTGAACCCAGTTAGACTCCTTTCCTAAGAATTTGAAGTAGGAACTAATTGGCCTCCATAGTCTGATACATCTATTTTTTTTTTTAATTTTTTTTTTTAAGATTTATTTATTGATTGCTATGTTGGGTCTTCGTTTCTGCGCGAGGGCTTTCTCTAGTTGCGGCAAGCGGGGGCCACTCTTCATCGCGGTGCGCGGGCCTCTCACTGTCGTGGCCTTTCTTGTTGCGGAGCACAGGCTCCAGACGCGCAGGCTCAGTAGTTGTGGCACACGGGCTTTGTTGCTCCGCGGCATGTGGGATCTTCCCAGACCAGGGCTCGAACCCGTGTCCCCTGCATTGGCAGGCAGATTCTCAACCACTGCGCCACCAGGGAAACCCCCTGATACATCTATTGACGAGAATAGATTTGTATTACAGGGCCGTTGGCTCCTAAACCATGGTAGTTGGCTGCAGATTGAATAATAAAGAAGAGGTTCAGAAACAAGTCAAAGATAATGCTCTCTGCATCCAACTTGTTTCCAGAACATGTTGCATTAAATTCCTCTCATTCTGTTAAATAGCCTTGGACCTTTATAAAAGACAACCTTTTTTTTTTTTGGCCACGTGGCATGTGGGATCTTAGTTCCCTGACCAGGGATCAAACCCGCGTCCCCTGCATTGGAAGCACAGAGTCTTAACCACTGGGCCACCAGGAAAGTCCCAAAGACAACCCTTTTGCTTGTGCTATCCCAAAACATTTCTGTTGATTACAAGGGTCCTAACTAATTCCACTCCTTAACAACAGAGAATGTTCAAACCCCATTTGTGTTGGAAGGGGTTAGGGAAGGAAGTATCATTTCAAACTGAAAAGACTTACAAAACGATTTCTAAAACCAAACCCAGCCATTCAAAATCACTTTGATAAAGAAAAGCCACAGTTGCTCCTCTTCAAAAACAGGAAAACATTGCATAAAGGAAAAAGCAACAAAGAAAAACCATATGAAAAGAACAGGTTGGTTTCTTCTCAATTCTCTGACTTTCCAATTCTAATTATTTTGATCATCTTTTGTGGACTGGATGCTAATATTCTTGATGAAGTTCAAATTAAAGCCCTTTAGGAACATTAGACAAAAACCTGATGGGATTTTCAATGCAGTTTTTTCCCTTACCCAGTTTTTTCTGTTTACCCTCTCTACCCCCTAGTCCAACAGGGCCTTTTTTTTTTTTTTTTAAGGAAAGTTAGATAACTTGTTAGAGAAGTCAGAGTTCAAGCTATGGGTGCTTCCAAAAAGAGAACAACTGTTCTGTTTGGCAATAAATCTTTATAGGAGGAAGAAGAAAAGTTTATTCCCCAATATCTCCACCCTCAGTGCTCTGTAAATGGAATCTGAAGTCCACCTCATGCCAGGCCAGAACCCAGTTTCTTTTTAAGTCAGAAGTGAATATCTTTATTAATTTTTAATACACTTTTTAAAAAGTGTATTAAAATTTTTTTAGGTGTTTTTAGGTTCACAGCAATATTGAACAAAAGGTACAGGAATTTCCCACACATCCCCCTGCCCCCACACAGGCATAGCCTCCTCCATTATCAACATCCCCACCAGAGCGGTACTTTTGTTACAATTGGTAAACATACAATGACACATCATTATCACTCAAAGTCCATAGTTTACCTTAGGGTTCACTCCTGTGTTGTATAGTCTATGGATTTTGACAAATATATAATGTCATGTATCCATCATTATAGTATCAGAATAGCTTCATTGCTTTAAAAATCCTCTGTGCTCCATTCATCCTGCCCTTCCCCCAACCCCTGGCAAACACTGATCTTTGCACTGTCTCCACTGTTTTGCCTTTTCCAGAATGTCATAAAGTTGGAATCATAACAGTGAGAAGTCTCTTCACGTTGGCTTCTTTTACCTAGTAATATGTGTTTAGGTTCCCTCCGTGTCTTTTCATGGCTTGATAGCTCATTTCATTTTAGCGCTAAATAGTATTCCATTGTTTGGATGTACCAGACAATGTTTATTTATCCACTCACCTACTAAAGGATGTCTTGGTTGCTTCCAAGTTTTGGCAATTGTCAATGAATCTTCTATAAACATCTGTGTGGAGGTTTTTGTGTGAACATAAGTTCTCAGTTCCTTTGGATAAATATCGAGGAGCATGATTACTGGTCTGTACCCTAAGAATATGTTTAGTTTTGTAAGAAACCACCAAACTGTCTTGCAAAGTGACTGGGACTGCACTGGGACTTCCCTGGTTGTCCAGTGGGTAAGACCTCACGCTCCCAATGTAGGGGGCCTGGGTTCAATCCCTGGTCGGGGAACTAGATTCCACACGCATGCTGCAGCTAAGAAGCCCACATGCCGCAACCAAAGATCCCACATGCCGCAACGAAGATCTGGCACAGCCTAAATAAATAAATAATAAATATTTTTAAAAAAACAAAAAACAAATGACTGTACCATTTTGCATTCCCACCAGCAATGGATAAGAGTTCCTGTTGCTTCATATCCTCATCAGCATTTGGTGTTGTCAATTTTCTGGTGTGTAGTGGTATCTCTTATTGTTTTAATTTGCACTTCCCTGATGACATATGATGTGGTGCATCTTTTCATATGCTTATCTGCCATCTGTATATCTTCTTTGGTGAGGTGTCTGTTCAGATCTTTTGCCCATTTTAAAAAATATTTATTTTTTATTTATTATTTTATTTTATTATTTATTTTGGCTGCACCGTGTCTTAGTTGCGGCACGCGGGATCTTCTTTTAGTTGCGGCACGCAGGCTTCTTAGTTGCGGCACGCGGGATCTTTTTTTAGTTGCGGCACGTGGGCTTCTTAGTAGTGGCATGAGTGTGGGATCTAGTTCCCTGACGAGGGATCGAACGTGGGCCCCTGCATTGGGAGCAGAGTCTTACCCACTGGACCACCAGGGAAATCCCTTCCCCATTTTTTAATCAGGTTGAGTTTTAAGAGTTCTTTTCTCTTTTTCATGGATCATGGCTTTGGTGTTGTATCTAAAAGTCATCACCATACCCAAGGTCATCTAAATTTTCTCCTAGGAAAATGTTATATTCCAGGAATTTTATAATTTTGCATTTTACATTTAGTTTCTGTGATCCATTTTGAGTTAACTTTTGTGCAGGTATAAGGTCTGAGTCTAAATTCATTTTTTTGCATGTGGATGTCCAGCTGTTCCAGTACCATTTGTTGAAAAGACTATCTTTTCTCCATTGTATTGCCTTTGCTCCTTTTCGGAGATCAGTTGACGATATTCATGTGGGTCTATTTATCTATTCTTTCACTAATATTACACTGTCCTGATTAGTGTACGTTTATAGTAAGTCTTGAAGTCAGGTAGTGTCAATCCTCTGACTTGGTTCTTTTCCTTCAGTATTGTGTTGGCTGTTCTGGGTCTTTTGCCTCTCCATATAAACTTTAGAATCAATTTGTCCATATCCACAAAATAACTTGCAGTTGATTGAATCCACAGATACAGAACCCGTGGATACAGAGGGTCAATTATGGGACTTGTGCAACCGAGGGTTTTTGTGCCCGTGGCAAGTCCTAGGACCAATACCCCATGGATACTGAAGGATGACTGCACATTAATTGATTTTCAAATGTTGAACCAGCCTTGAATATGTGGGATAAATCCCACTAAATCATGGTATAATTCTATAATTAATTAATTAATTAATTCTTTACAGACATTGTTGGTGCTAATATTTTGTTGACAATTTTTGCATCTATGTTCATGAGAAATATTGATCCGTTGTCTTCTTTTCTTGTAATGTCTTTGCCTGGTTTTGGTATTAGGGAAATGCCCTGGTAGAATAAGTTGGGAAGCAGTCCCTCTGCTTCTGTCTCCTGGAAAAGATTGTAGAAAAATGATATAATTTCTTCCTTAAATGTTTAGCAGAATTCACCAGTGAACCAGTATGAGCATGGTGCTTGCTATTTTGAAAGGTTATTAATTATTGATTCAATTTCTTTAATAGACACAGACCGATTCAGATTATCTGTTTCTTCTTGTGTGAGTTTTGGCAAAGTGTGTATTTCAAGGAATTGGTCCATTTCATCAAGGTTATCAGATTTGTGGGCATAGAGTTGTTCATAATATTCCTTTATTATCCTTTTAATGTCTATGTGATCTGTAGTCATGTCCCCTCTTTCATTTCTGCTATTAGTAATTTGTGTCTTCTCCCTTCTTTTCTTAGTTAGCCTAGCTAGAAGCTTATCAATTTTACTGATTTTTTCAAAGAACCAGCTTTTGGTTTTGTTGATTTCCTGTTTTCAATGTAATTTATTTCTGATTCTATATTTTTATTATTTCTTTCCTTATGCTTACTCTGGATTTAATTTCCTCTTCTTTTTCTAGCTTCTTAAGGTGGCTTAGATGACTGGTTTTAGATCCTTTTTCTTTTCTGATATATACATTCAATGCTATGAATTTTCCTCTAAGCACTGCTGTACTAGTCAGGGTTCTCCAGAAAAACAGAACATATATTTTTAGAGAGATTTATTATAGGAATTGGCTCACGTGATTATGGAGACCAAGAAGTCCCACAGTCTTCCATCTGCAAGCTAGAGAACCAGGAAAGCTGGTGGTATAATTCAGCCAGAGTCCAAAGGCCTGAGGACCAGGTAGGGGCCATGGCATAAGCCCTGGTCTGAGCCTGAAGGCCTAAGAACCAGGAGTTCCAATGTCTGAGGGCAGGAGAAGATGGATATCCCAGCTTAAACAGAGAATGAATTCACTCTTCTTCTGCCTTTTTGTTCTATTCAGGCCCTCAGTAGATTGGATGATACTCACCCACTTTGGGCAGGTCCATCTGCTTTACTCAGTTCACCAATTCAAATGCTAATCTATTCCAGAAACACCCTCACAGACACAGCCAGAAATAGTGTTTCACCAGCTCTCTGGGCATCCCTTAACCCAGTCAAGTTGACATATTATAAAATTAACCATGACAGTTGCTTTGCTGTATCCCACAAATTTTGATAAATCATATTTTTTCAGTTCAAAATATTTTAAAATTTCCCTTGAGGTTTCTTCTTTGACCCATGTGTTATTTAGAAGTGTGTTGTTTAATCTCTAAGTATTTGAGGATTTTCCTGCTACCTTTCTGTTATTGATTCCTAGTTTAAGTCTATCATGGTCTAAGAGCAAGCATATGATTTCTATTCTTTTCAATATGTTAAGGTGTGTTTTATGGCACAGAAAGTGGTCTATCTTGGCGAATGTTCCCTGTGAGCTTGAGAAGAATATGTATTCTGCTGTTGTTGGATGAAGTAGTCTACAGATGTCAATTATATCTAGTTGATTGATATGCTGTTGAGTTCAACTGTGTTCTTACTGATTTTCTGCCTGTTGGATCCGTCCATTTCTGATAGAGGGGTGTTGAAGTCTCCAACTATAATAGCAGATTCATCTATTTCTCCTTGCAGTTCTACCTGGTTTTGCCTTGTGTATTTTTACACTCTGTTGTTGGGCAGATACACATTAAAGATTATTATGTCTTCTTGGAGAATTGACCCTATTGTCATTATGGAATGCCCCTCTTTATATTTGATAACTTCCTTTGCTCTGAAATCTGCTCATCTGAAATTAAGATAGCTACTCTTGCTTTCTTTGATTAGTATTAGCATGGTATATCTTTGTCTATCCACTTACTTTAAACTATATGTGTCTTTGTACTTAAAGTGGGTTTCTTGTAGACAACATATAGTTGGGTTTTTTTTTTTTTTGATCCATTTTGACAATATCTGTCTTTTAATTGGTATATTTAGATCATTGATATTTAAGTGATTATGGGTATAGTTGGATTAGTATCTACCTAATTTGTTACAGTTTTCTATTGGTTGCCCTGTTCTTTGTTCCTATTTTTGTCTTCCACTCTTTTTCTGCCTTTTGTGGTTTTAAATGAACATTTTATATTATTCCATTTTCTTTCCTACACATGATCTTAGCCAAAAGGCCAAGAAGCGATTCCATTTTCTTTCCTTTTTTATCATATCAGTTATATTTCTTTAAAAAAAAGTTCTTTTAGTGGGTTTCCTAGAGTTTGCAATATATGTTTATAAATAATCTAAGTCTACCTTCAAGTAACACTATACAGTTGACCTTTGAACAACATGGGTTTGGACTACACGGGTCCATTTATATGTGGATTTTTTTCAATAAATACATACTACAGTACTACATGATCCACAGTAGTTGAATCCATGGATGCAGATCTGCATACATACGGAGGGCGGACTGTAAAGTTATATGCAGATTTTCAACTGCATGGAGGATCAGCACCCCTAACCCTTGGGTCAGCTGTACTGCTTCATGGGTAATACAAGTACCTTATAATAGCAAAATAATCCTTATTCCTTCCTCTCATTCCTTATATCATTGCTGTCATTTATTTCAATTATACGTAAACATATAAATTATATATACATATATTTATACATACATAAGAATATATAGTTGAATAAATGATTGCTATTATTATTTTGAAGAAACTGTTATTGTGAGATCAATTAAAAATGAGATAAATAAAACTTTTTATTTAACTTCACTATTCCTTCTCTGGTGCTCTTTTTTTTTTTCATACTATAAGTCTGAATGTCTGACCTATATCATTTTCCTTCTCTCTGAAGAACTTCTTTTTTAACATTTCTTGAAAGGCAGGTCTACTGGCAACAAATTCCCTCAATTTTTGTCTGATGAAGACATGATATACTGGGTAAAAGGAACTATGGTAAATAGGCCTTTAGTAGTGTGATGATGTGGTGTGGGGAGAGGAACTGTTCTGTAGTCCCGTGATTAGGTGTCAGTCTTTTAATGAGCCTGTGCCGCTGGACTGTGAAATTCGCATGTGCTTCTCAGTCCTCCCCTAGCCACCCCTTAGGTGGCACAGGATGGCTAGAGTGGGCTGGAGTTGGGTATTTCCCTTCCCCCAGGTTGGTTGGGCTCTAAAAAACAAACCCCAATAGTTTAAACTCTGGTAAAATAACTTCTCTTTAGGGCAAGCCTTGTTAAGAAGAACAGAATGTTCTGGCATAGCTCAAAATGGTTCCTTTTCCCCCACCCCTGCTGGAAGCAAGAGGGGATTTTTCTTCAATATTTACTGTGAGAGATGGCCAAGCTACTGGAGGTAAAACTCATAAAAGCGTGGGGGTCCCCTATGACTGGGTCCCCCTGGAGTTTCTAGCTCTCAGACTTGTCCACACTGAGCCTCCAGCAATTCGTCAGTTACAGTTCAGGTTTTCATACCCTGGCACTGGCTCCTGCAGGTTTCTGCTCTGTATTGGCCTATCTCTCTCTCCAATTTTAGGGGCAGTGGTTTGCTCTGTGACCTCACTTCTCTGATGGATCTGTTTATTTTTCAGTCTGTTCAGTGTTTTACTTGTTGTTAGGATGGAGTGGCAATTTCCAAGCTTCTTACAAACCAGAAGTCTTACAAACCAGACTGGAAACCGGAAGTCTTGAGTTCTTTGTCAAACTTGTTCCTTTCCCATCTCCCTCATCTCAGTAAATGGCACCATCAGGGACTCAGCTGCCCAAGCCAAAACCTAGGAATCATTCTCAATGCTCCCTTCCTCAGCACACCCATATCCAAATTACAAGCAAATTGTATTAACTCAGTCTCCAAAATCTAACCTGAATCCATCTATTCTGCTCCATCTCTGCTGTATCACTACAATTCTTCAGTACATCTCTCTGCTTCTTCTATGGCTCCTCTATGACCTATTGTCTACCCAGCAGGCAGTGACCTTTTCATAACATAAGTTAAATATATTATTCCTCTGCTCCAGTGTTTTCTCACTGCACTAATAATAAAATCTAAAATCCTTACCCTGGCCTTCACAGCCCATAAGCTGATCCTAACTTCTTTTCCTACCTCACCCTCAAACTCTCTCCCTTGCTTTCTGGGCTTCAGCCACCTTTACTCTCTTGTTTCATAAACATGCCAAGTTTGTTCCCATTTAGAGCTTTTGCTGCTCCTACTGCCTAGAACATCCAATCTCCCTTGCCCTCTCTGTAGCCCTCCAACTTTGTATAGTTCATTAAATTTTGTTATTCATTTTTCTGCTCAAATGTCACAGAGTTATTCCTCACAGAGTTATTTCCTTACCACCTAATTTAAAATGACACCTTTCATTTTATTGTCTTCCATCTTGTTTTCCATGCACTTACCTCTTTCTGGTATTAACTTATTCTCCTGTGTTTTTGTATGTTATTTTATATCAACTGCCATTGGAGAATAAGTTCTAAGACGGACTTTCTTTTTTAAAATATTTATTTATTTATTTACTTGGCTGTGCCAGGTCTTAGTTGCGGCACACAGGATCTTCGTTGCCGCTTGCGGAATCTTCATTGCGGCATGCCGAATCTTTTAGTTGCGGCATGCGGGATCTTTAGCTGTGGCATGTGGGATCTTTAGTTGTGGCATGTGGGGTCTTTAGTTGTGAGCTGCGAACTCTTAGTTGTGACATGTGGGATCTAGTTCCCTGACCAGGGATTGAACCCAGGCCCCCTGCACTGGGAGCGTGGAGTCTTAGCCACCAGACCACCAGGGAAGTCCCCAAGAGCAGGGGTCCCCAAACCCTGGGCCATGGACCAGGACTGGTCGGTGGCCTGTTAGGAACTGGGCCGCAAAGCAGGAGGTCAGTGGCAGGCAAGCGAGCAAAGCTTCACCTGCCACTCCCTATCGCTCGCCATCGCTCGCATTACCGCCTGAAACATCCCCCAGCCCCGTCCATGGAAAAATTGTCTTCCACGAAACCCGTCCCTGGTGCCAAAAAGTTTGGGGACTGCTGCCCAAGAGGGACTTTCTTGTTCTCCATTGTATCCCCAGCATCAAGAACAGGGCCTGGAATGTAGTAGTAACTCACTAATATGGGAGAAAAGAAGAAGGAAGGAAGGTAGGAAGGAAAGAAGGGAGGGATGGTTCAGGGGGATGGGGGTGGGATGGAGAGAGGGAAAGAGAGGGAAAGGGAGGGGGAAGGGAGGAGAGGTCACATTAAGACTTCAACTGTGAAGATGCTATAGAAACCTGGAAATCTGTTAATAAGATGATGTTAAGAAAACAAAAGCCACAAGACATAAATAAAATAAATGGAAAAGAATCCAAATTACAGATGAGCCCAATGTGGGCACAAATACTGAAAGGTACCACAGATACACTTTTGAACAAAGCTTCTAGCCTTCAGTGTCCCAGCCAATGTCCAGCTCAGTATCCAGCCTTGAGATGCCTCTTCACCTTCTCACCATTGTCTTTGAGCTGCTGTAGCTGCTTTAGCCTGCAGGCCTTTTCCAGCTGTTTCTACAGCTACAGCTCCCCTTCGGTTACCTCGAAGTGAGAAGATTTGCTCCAGGATCTCCACTCAGGATTGATGGGGCAACAGGATGTCTGTTTACACACCTCCCCCTCCATTCTGCCCTCGGCTCCCTCCTCCCTTCTCTTCTGCTGCCCTCAATGGCTTCCTCCAGCCCTGCTCACCTTTTTCAGATGTTCGTGTTCTCTGTGAAGCAGACATCAGATGGGGGGGAAGGGGAGAGCGGAGGAGGAGGCTCCTTTTCTCCCTCACGGGGACTTCTCTTTAGCCCGAAGAACTCACTGATAGCCCCAGCCTGCAGAATGAGGGACAGAGGCTTCCGCAGGAAGCCTGCCATCCCTCAACAGATATAGTCCTCAAATCTACCTGAATGGGGCCTGACAAAGATTCTTTGCTTGACCAAACATTAGTCAGGCCCCTGAACCTTCTCCTAGGGCCATCTGTGCACGTCCTTGTAAAATCTAGTTTTAGCAAGAACCCTGCTAAGTTAGTTTAACTAGAATCCCCGACCTCGATATCTGATCACCCTCGATATCTGATCAGTTTCCTCATCCTCCCCCATCCCCCAGGTGATGTCTGATCACCCTGGCCTTGTCTTCAGCAGGAATCCTGTTAGGTCAGCTTAGCCAGAATTCCTATTACCCCCTTGTTTCCTGTTAGTAATTTTCCATCCACTGACCCCCACTTAGCTCCTTGGCTGTAAATTCCCACTTGCCCATGCTGTATTTGGAGTTGAGCCTAATCTCTCTCCCCTGCTGTAAGAATCCCACTGCAGTGGTCCCTATGCCTATCACGATGGTCCAGGATAAAGTCTTGAACAAATGTCATTGAATAGTTTTTTCTTTAATAGGCCCACCATCATCACAGTGGCTTCTGCTCCTTGGAGCCAATCCCGCCTTGACTGTAGTCATCGAAATGCGCAGATTTTCAATCTATACCACCCTTCCTTCTCCTCCTTGTCATTTTTCTTCTCCTTCTACTTTGGCTTCTTAAGGATCAATTGAAGCAGAAGGAGTGAGAGAAGAGAACAGAGGGAAAAGAGTGAAGAAAGAAAAGATGAGGAGGGTAAAAAAGGTGAGCAGGGCCGGCAACAGGCTCACTTGATCTCTCTCCTGCTTTATCTTTCTCTCTCTATATATAAATATATTACACACACACACACACACACACACACACAAACAACTCTTCACATATTATATCACCAGTCCTCACAACCTCACAATAACTCTGCAAAACATAGCCACTGACATCACTATTTTCACATGAGGTGCTGAGGTTTTAAGAAGAAAAATGACCTGCGCCTGACACGTAGCCTGGCTAAGGGGCAGAGTCTGAATTTGAATTCAGCTGTGTCTGACCCCAAGGCGATGCTCTTCCTATAAATTAGAGACTAATAAGGCCTGCAGTTTACTCCACTGTGCCCCAAGCACTGTGGCGAACACTAGACCTCTTTCAGCTGAATCAGCACTTCACCCCAAGGAGATGGGTGTATTCTCCCAATTCTAGAATGTGGGTGGGCAGCCGGGGGCTCCTCACCAGGAACTGCACATTTCCTGAACACTAAGATACTTAAGGACAAGCTGGGGCACGTGGGCCACTAGGCCTGAGTGCAGCCCTCTTGCTCGAGCTCCTTGTTGTGTGTGGCCAGGGAGGGATAAGACACAGGGATGAGCATCTCTCAGAAAGCCTCCACCTTACTGTCCCACTGAGCCTGCTGAGAATGAGCGGCTTGAGCGCCCTGCTAGACACCACACCTTCCCTGCCCATCTGCCTACTCCTGCCCATGCTCTGTCACCCATGCTCTCGTCCTCCCACCGTGTTGGCAGTCTTCCCTTTCTGCCTACCAGGTTCACAGTCTAGGGAAGGGAAAGAGGTAATGACCACTCAGACTCACCACTTAATCACAGCAGGACACCAGTCACTCTCCCTCCCTCCACCTTGTCCTTGAGCATGAGGATCAGGGGCTCTTGTTTTCAAAGGACACAATGGTAGGTCCCACGGCCAGGCCCTGCAAGTCTGGACATAGTACAGGTTCAAGAGGGAGAGAAGGAAAGGCAGTCACGGGCTTGACCTGTAGGTTCACATCTACCCCGATCTCTTTCCCCTCCAGGGTTCCAGCATCAGGGAAAGCATCCACCTAACCTCTGCCACATTTTTCCTCTATCCAAATGCTGACATGAAAACCTTTGTCCCTCTCGTCCAGTGGCTTGGCCCATGGAACAGGCCTATGACTTACAGATTCTTCTGCATTACTCAGAAACATCTGTTAGGACCACACACACCAGAGACAGCACACAGAGCTCTCCTCAACACAAGCTCTCCTGAATACAAGCTCAAGAATTCCAGGACCTGCAGCCAACAGCTGACAATTGAAAGCCACGAATGGCACAAATCTTCCACCTCCTTGGGCCAGCCTGACCTTCTGAGATTGTCTCCAACCTCACTCAGCTCGCCAGGCCCACCAAAGACAGATACCTTCTCTAGCTGCCCAAAGCCCTCATTCTCTGCCAGGCCCTTCTCTTCCTGCTGCAGTTGGCTCTTCTGGATCCAGCTTGCAGTGTTGTCCAGCCAAAGGTCCTCCTCCCCTGTGTCTGGGGAGGGAAAATGTACCCCTCAGGGAAACCCTGGCCCAGCTGGTGCCCCATCCCCCAACCCTCACTTTGTGAGCACTTGGTAACATCCTCAGGCTGCCTCTCCCCTTACCTGCCCTGGCCGGCATCCCTCACCTTAGCTTCTGGTTCAGCAAGCTGTTCTTCTTGAGCTATTCTCACATCCTAGCATCCCAGGCCCATGGGATTGATGACATCAGCTGCCACAGACTCCTTTCTAGTGCCTGACATTGGATGGGGGTTCCATACATGAGGCTATGCCAGACCCCATGGCTGGAAGAGATGAAGGAGCCCATCTGCCAGCCTCCTTTCAGCTCAGAGGGCCAAAGGGAATAATTAAAAAAGCAAAACTGGCCTGGGGATCAGGGACATGGGTGTTAGTCTTGTCCTGGCCTCTAACTAGCTGTGTGGCCACCTTTCCTCTCTGGATCACAGTGTCCTCTGCTGAAAGAGAGGGGCTTAAACAGGGTGCTTTAAAAAGTCTTTCCAACTCCAAGTCTGTCTCTCTAAAAGCCTGAGCTGCTGCCCAGGGATCACCTCTCTTAGGAAAGAAAAGAGGAAACAGCAGAGATCTTTTTCCCAGCTTCTCATTCCACTTTCTAGGTCTTCATGGTGCTAAATGATGAAGCATGTCCAGAATTGGTTCTGGCACCAGAAGCTGAAGGAGAAAAAAGTGTAACTCTCTGCTGAAGAATGCAGGCTCCAAGGTCTGCCAGCTCCGGCTCCAGCCTTGGGGCCAAGGACATGGGCTGTGCCCTCTCCTGAGTACTGTGTGACATTTAAAGTGGCAGAGACCATGGACTTCTTCCCTGCAGTCTCAAGGTAGGACAGTTTTGTAGTATTCTTTTATTTATTTATTTATTTATTTATTTATTTATTTATTTATTTATGGCTGTATTGGGTCTTCGTTTCTGTGCGAGGGCTTTCTCTAGTTGCGGCAAGTGGGGGCCACTCTTCATCGCGGTGCGCGGGCCTCTCATTATCGCGGCCTCTCTTGTTGCGGAGCACAGGATCCAGATGCGCAGGCTCAGTAATTGTGGCTCACGGGCCTAGTTGCTCCGCGGCATGTGGGATCTTCCCAGACCAGGGCTCGAACCCATGTCCCCTGCATTAGCAGGCAGGTTCTCAACCACTGCACCACCAGGGAAGCCCTGTAGTATTCTTAAAGGTCCACAGCTCCCCATGGAACGGCTCGGGCCTCCTTTGCAGCTTCATTGCACTTCAGATTTCTCCTCTGCTTGTTCTCGCTTCCTTTGCGTCTCTAAGGTGTTGATCCTAAGTGGTCTAGAGATCTCCCCAATAACTTCCTGCATATAAATATCGATCTCAGAGTCTGTTTCTCAGGGAACTAGACCTATAGGACCATAACTCATGGCCTACAGGGTCCTTCATGATCTGGTCCCTGCCAGTCTTTCTAGTCTTATTTCTCTCCAGTGGCCCCTTGCACTCTACTCTGCAGCATCACTCAACTTGAGCATCACTCAAACACCAAGTTCTCTCTTGCTCTGTGCAAATTTGTGTGTGATGGTTTCATATAATTCATTCAACAAATATTCATTATGCTACTGTATCAATCATGATGCTATCAGAAAAGAGATGGCATACTCAAAAGGAGGAACTGAAGGAAGTTTAATGAAGGGACTATTTAAAAGATGTAAGCAGGGTTATGGGAAATCAGCAAAGCATCCTAAGACTAATAGCAGTGGGAAGCTCCTAGGCTTGATGGGGTAAAGGGAAGAGTGGTTAGTGGAAGCTACACTGCCAGAGCTGTAGCTACAGGCAAGACCCATCCGACAGGAGCTGTGACCTTCAGGAAGCAGGCAGCCATTGCCAATCCAGCCCAGCTGGAAGCGAGCTCGGGTGAAAAATACCCCAATCTCTCTCTCCCGCCACCCTCCAAACTCCCACTGGTATAGCTGAACCCAGCTGGAAACCCCAGAAGAAATGATGTGGTCCACAGAGCTGGGTGGAGAGGTAAAAGAGTAGATTTGGAGGGGCAAGGAGAAATCATTCAGCATAATCCCTGTTGTGTGCCAGACGCTGAACAACACAGAATAGCAGTGCCCTCGTCTTGTTTACAGTCTCAAAGGGGAAAATGGACTTCCATCAATGAATCATTAAAAAGTAATGAAAATACTGATTATTTTCATGTTCACATAAAACTCTTATTTAAAGTTCACCATGAGGCCCCGCCCCGCCTGCCGCCAAGTTCCGCGGAGTTGGCCGGACCCGTGCTCCTCGGTCCCCGCGCCGCGCGCTCCCTTCCGCGTTCCGCCGTCTACCCAACCTGCGCCCCGGCCCAGCCGCTGGGGCCCCGTGCCATGGCCCGAGCGTCCGGGGTGCGGCGCTGACGGCGGCCGGCGGAGCGCGCCATGCCCAGCAGGACCGGCCGCAAGATGGACGGGGGCGGAGGCCATGGCCGCCTGAAGGCGCACTACAGCGGGGACATTCTGATCACCGGCCTGGACTCCGCCACCACCTTTGACAAGCTCTGTGAGGAGGTGCGGGAGATGTGCCACCTCCACCAGGACCACCCGCTCACCCTCAAGTGGGTGGACAGTGAAGGTGACCCCTGCACTGTGTCCTCCCAGATGGAGCTGGAGGAGCCCTTCCGCCTGTCCTGTCAGCGCAAGGACGAAGGGCTCATCCTTCACGTTTTCCCCAGCATCCCCGAGGAGCCAGGCATGCCCTGTCCGGGAGAAGACAGTGAGTACCGCCTCTCCCATGACGTGTGTCACGGTGATGGGTTGACGTGTCTGCTCTGCAAGGCGGGGAAGGCTGGAGCTTGGTGGCCCGAGGCTTAGGTGCTCCTCGCGAAGAGTCTGAAAGCAGAGTGGGCAGCTGGTGTGGCCTCGTGTGGGGTTTTCACTGGTGTCCTCGCCCTTGGCTAGGGGTGTATCCACCATCAGACAGGGCACCGGCTTGGTCAGTGGTGCCATGAGGTAAAGCCCAGGAGAAGCCCTGATGTCCCCCGGCGGGAAGGGCCCTGGCTGGGATGGCTGGACACTGCTCCCGTGTGTCTGTCCCCGCTGCGGCCACCCCCAGACCTGGTCATCGGCCCCTCCCAGTCCATACTGAGCCCCCCAGGGAGGCATCCATTCCTCCTCCACGGCAGGTCTGTTGGTTGAAGATAGAGTCCCAGGGGCTGTGGGTCAGAGGAGAGCTTCTGACCGGGGGCCTCCGGGGCGTGGGCCCCCAACCCTGAAGAGTGTGCCCTGCCTAGTCTTTCAGGGCAGGGCCCCCACTGGATGGGGCATAGAGAAACTTTACACCAATCACCAGACCCTCCTTGGGACCTGGCCTGGTGCTGAGGGGCTCTGGACCACGGTGGCCTCTTGTTCAGTTAGGGGGACTTGGCTCAGCCTCCTGCCAGCAGGGGTCCCAGGGTGGGCTCCGGATCAGGTCCCTGGGCCCGGCCTCTGGGTGCCAGCAGCATCCTGTGTGGGGTGGGAGCAGATTTGAGCAGAGGCCAGACTCAGTCTGTGGTCTGTCAGACCCAGTGAAGCTGCTCAGTGGGCACTTGGGTGCGTGAGTCTTGCATTTCGGGGAGCAGTTGGGGCTGAAGAGAGATTTGGGAGCCCTTGTGGCCAGTGATGAGGGCCAGGCCCTGGGGTCTCCCAAAGAGAACAGGGGACCCTGGAGGAGCAGTCAGCAAGGCCATGGAGACATCCCGATCGTGGATTCCTGGCGGGAGTGGAGCAGGCAGTCTGAAGAGGCCAGAGCAGCCCAGGGGCCGGCGGGAGGTGCTGCCCCAGCAGGTGGATGTGGGGGCGGACGTGAGGGGCAGGTTTGGGAAGACTGGGGGGAGACTGAGGAGTCCCAGTGCGTCCTGGCTGGGAGGCAGATGTCCGATGGTGGTAGATAAAGCTAGAGGTGGGGGGCGAACCTGGAGCTTCTGAGGCCTGGAAGCCGCCCTGAGAAGGTGGGTGGGGGGAGTCAGTCCCACGGGTAAGACTTTCTGGCCGCCGCCCGCCCCGTCCAGGACAGCAGGCTCCTGTGCGCATGTGCGGTTTCGCTGTGAGCGGCCTTTGGACCTGCCAGGATGTGGGTCAAGGCAGGACATTGAGGGGTTGGGGAGTGCGGCCAGCTGGGAGCAGACCCCATGAGCAGAAGCCCACCCGCAGGAGCCCCAGGTGGCCAGAGAGGAGCTCGTCGGTGGGGGGCTCGGAGGCGGGTGGGCCTCCCAGGGGTCCTCATCCCCGCGGGGTGCCCCTCCCCGTGACCCCCCGCCCCGGGGTACCCACGTCTCACGGAAGGGGCACACTTTTGATAGTTCACGTTGTCTTTTCAGACACATAAAAGGATAAAATAAGGTAGACCTTCCTGCTGGAAGGAGGGTCCCCTCCACTGTGCTCTGTACCAGGCGTCCCCCAGCTCGTTCCTGTGCTCCCTTGATGGCTCTCAACCACAGTGACAGGCTGTCTCTCTGCCCAGAGCCGTCGCCAGCAGCCCGTGCTGGCCCGCGGCGCGGGGGTCGCCCAAGCATCTCTGCATCTCGGTCTCCGGCTGCCCGACCATCAGCTCAGGCCAGGGCCCTGGCAGTGCCGCCCCGAGGGGCTTGGGCCTGCCCGTTCTGTCCCCGACTCGGTGCCCTCCTGGCTTCATCCCCGCGTGGACGCCGCCCTGTCTGGGGCCTCACGTAGGGGATGGTGATGGGGGTCGGCACAGCCGATGTGGTGCCCTCCTGGGGTCGTGGGGGTCACGGGGTCTCTGCCGGAGGGTGACGTGGGGTGACGCGTGGGCAGGGGCTGCATCACCGCGGCGGAATGCGGAGAATGTGGGGCCATCCCCACTCGCAAGCAGGTCCTTGAGATGCTCACCAGGGGCGGCTCCGAGCTCCGGGCCACTCGCTTTTGTTGGAACATTCAGCAGCCTCTCGGCGGCCGGTGGGGGTTGGGGTGGACGGAGGGTGGGGGTGGCATCCCCTCCCGGGCTCTGCTCGTCTGGCTCAATCGTGACGATGACCTTGGCCAGTTAGGACGGCCCTGCGCTGGTCCCCCCATGGCCCGGGTGCAGGCGTGATCCTGGCACCTGCGTGGGCGTTGGTGTTCACTGCCAAGGCCGGGCGAGTGAGAAGGGTCAGGCTGGTGGGACAAATGGCACCCTTGACCCGGGTCAGGACCGCATGCAGATGCTGGCGGGTCTGACGGGCGGTAGCCAGACAGGGACACACGGCAGAGATGCAGCCTCGAGGTCATGCCTGGGCATGTCCGGCCGGGCCTGTGTTCGTGGCAGCAAAGCCCCTTCCAGCACCTTCTGTGCAGGTTGTCAGCCTGAATTTAATCGGTTCTATAGGGTTTTTTTTAAATGGTGTAAAGTACACCTAACATAAAATGTGCTATTTTAACCACTTTAAACTGAACAATTCAGTGGCATTTAGTAGGTTCACCACCTCTGCCGTTTCTGAAACACTTTCAGGAAGAAAACCTCGTGCCCACGAGCCGTCACAGCTCCTCCGCTCAGCGCCCGACAGCCACCAAACTGCGCCATCTCTGAGGAGTTACCTGGTGTAGACATTTCATGTAAATGGAATATATGATGTGTGGTCTTCTGTAACTGGCTTCTTAGTGTGATGTTTTTGAACTTCATGCATGTTGTAATGTGTATCAGAACTTCAATCCTTTTTTTTTACCAATTTTTTTATCACAGTGAAATACACATAAAATAAATTTATCATCTTAACCATTAAAAAAAAAAATTCACCATGAGCTAGTTCATAAAGCAAGTTCCCACAAATTTTTAAAAGCTGGCATCATACAGACCATGCTGTCTGCCCACAAAAACATAAAGGAATTTATCCTCACACTTAGAAATTTTAAAACATGCCTATGTAAAACTCAGGGTAAAGAAGAAATCACAATGGCAATGAGAAAACACTTAAAACTGAATAATAACAAAAAATGTTACATATTAAAATTTATGGGATGCAGCAGTAGTTGTATTTAAAGGGAAATTCTGAACGTAAATGTTTACATTAGAAAGATTGAAAGATTAGAAAGATTGAAAGGTTGAAAGATTGTAAAATGTTTACATTAGAAAGATTGAAAATCCATAAGCTAAGCATCCAACTCAAGAAATGGGGGGAGGGGCTTCCCTGGTGGCGCAGTGCTTAAAAATCCGCCTGCCAATGCAGGAGACACGGTTTGAGCCCTGGTCCGGGAAGATCCCACGTGCCGCGGAGCAACTAAGCCCGTGTGCCACAACTACTGAGCCTGAGCCCACGTGCCACAACTACTGAGGCCCGCACGCCTAGAGCCCGTGCTCCACAACAAGAGAAGCCACCACAATGAGAAGCCTGCGCACCACGACCCAAGGGAGCCAAAAATAAATAAATAAATAAATTTATTAAAAAAAAAAAAAAGAAGGTGCTGGGAAAATGGACAATGGAATAATCCTAAAAAGGAGAACAAAGAAGATAACTAAGACAAGAGCATAAATTAATGAAATAGAAAACAAGAGATACAATGGGAAAACAACCAAACCAAAAGTTGGTTCTCTGAGAAAAAGCAAATGGCTCAACTCCAGTACATGTGCACATTGGAATAATACACTGCAGTGAAGTGTATTGTACTACAGTGACAACAAATTAGCTTGGATAAAAATCAGAGACATGTGAGTGAAAATAAAGTTACAGAAGGTTAAATACAGGTGATGGCATTTTTGTAAAGCTCAAGAACATGCAAAACCAAATTATGTATTGTTTAGGGTACATGTGTATTTGGGGAAAAAAATTTTTTTTTAAGCAAGAGAATGATAAGCACAATAGTAACCTTGAGGTGGGGGAGAGAGGCAGGGGACTGGCATGTGGGAAGAGCACAGAGGGCCTTTGTGATTAATCTCATTGGGAAGCCATGCCAGGAAAACAAGGGAGGCGGAAGAAAGGAAACAAAAGCTAAGGGGGTCTTCTTACAATGAAAAAAAGTCCAGAGATTTAAAAATGAGGGCTTCCCTGGTGACGCAGTGGTTAAGAATCCGCCTGCCAATGCAAGGGACACGGGTTCGAGCCCTGGCTTGGGAAGATCCCACATGCCGCGGAGCAACTAAGCCTGTGCGCGACAACTACTGAGCCTGCGCTCTATAGCCCGTGAGCCACAACTACTGAGCCCACGTGCCACAACTACTGAAGCCTGCGCGCCTAGAGCCCGTGCTCCGCAACAAGAGAAGCCACGACAGTGAGAAGCCTGTGCACCGCAACAAGCAGTAGCCCCGGCTCACTGCAACTAGAGAAAGCCCGCACACAGCAACGAAGACCCAACACAGCCAAAAATAAATAAATAAATAAAAATTTTTTTAAAAAAAAATAAATAAATAAAATCCCACGTGCTGCAACTAAGAGTTTGAATGCCGCAACTAAAGTTCCTGCACGCGGCAACGAAGATCCCGCGTGCTGCAACTAAGACCCGACACAGCCAAGTTAATTAATTAATTAATTATTTTAAAAAAAGAAGAAAAAGAAAGGTCATTCTATACCATTCCAAAGAAAAGTCTGCATGCAGGAGTTTTGGAGCGAATATGAAGCAAACTTTAGTGTGATTTCAAGCAACAATGGGGTATAAGGAAAAGAATATTTTGTAGTATTAGGAATCATCTACAGGGGGCGCCAGAGGAAAGAGAAGGAATCAGAGCTCTGTCCTTGGCAGAGCAGTGAAAAATGTTTACAGGGACCTAATCATGTGAGAGGCGAGGGTATTAACAACTAATAGTATGGTGGTTTAAAAAGTTCAGGCGCTGGAGCCAGACACCCTGTCTAACTCCTAGTTTGGCCACTTCCAGCAGTAAAATGGTGGGCAGGATTCTTCATTTCTCTATTGGTTTTAAAATGGAGGTAGCAATGGTACTTATTCTATAAGCTTACTGGAAATATTAAACGAGTTTTAATACATATAAAATGCTTAAAACAATGCCTGGTAAGTAAGTAAGCACTATGGCTGTTTTTAAAATTATCATCTTGCAAATTAGGGGTTCAAGATATACTTTTTTTAAGTTGTTAAAAAGAAATAGAAATGTAAATTCAAAGGTAACCAAGAGAAGAAGCAAAACTAACATAGGGAAGAGGAAGGTTTAGTTTAAGAAAGCGATAGCCTCATGGTTTATGGTAAGGGGGCAGCAGAGATCTATACTGTATCGTAGGCTGAAATGTGCTAAGAGAGTGGATCTTAAGTGTTCTCGCCACACACACACACACACACACAAACAGTAACTGGTAACTCTGAGGTGATGGATGTGTGTATTACTTGACTGTGATAATCACTTTGTAATGTATACATATATTAAATCATCATGTGCACCTTAAGTCATGTGAAACCTAAATAAATACAATTTTTATTTGTCAATCATACCTTAAAAAAAAAATAAAAATAAATAAATAAATAAATAAATAAATAAATAAAATAAAATAAAAATAAAAATGAACTTACCAGAGACCCAGTTGTTTTCCCTCCATGCACAGGCTCCAATCTATAAATCTTCTTCCACGACCTTGCCTCCCAGTAGTGCCAGAAGAGTGGATATGGATGTCGAGCAGCCCAAGAGGTGAACTATAGTGGACATCTGTCAACCTGGAGCCTGTCCTGAATCTAGGTCCCTTTTCTAACTGTTCTTTGATTACCTTTCAGGAATTACTTCTCCATTGAATGCGGTTTTAGTGAGCAGGCAAATCCAGGCGCTTGCCTCCCACCATGGAATCTGGAGGGGAGAGAGCCTTCCAGTTCAGAACCAGTACAGGTAGGAGATAGGCCTGGGGCCTGTGCTGGGCCAGTTGAGAAAATCCTCCCTGGCTGTGGACGCATCAGGAGTGAAGATGGTTCTTCACAGCCACGATGAAGAGTTGCTCTGGTTCCAACACACTGATTCAATCTATGAGCCTGAACTTTTAGTTTCCTGTTGATTTTGTGAGCCCCTAAAGTCTTTCCAATACATATTTCCCTTCTCCTAAATTAGCCATTTCATTCATTTTCTTAAATTACAAAAAAAAATGATGTTCATAGCAGATAAACAATACAATAACAGAAATTCAATACACTAAAAGTTGGAAGTAACCGCTGTTATCATTTTGATATATATCCTTACAAACTTTTTTCTATGCATATATAGAGAGAGATGGACTAGATCTCCAGATAATTTGGGGTTATGGAAGAATGGAAGGGATTTTTACCAAAAAAGGGGTCATACTAAATATATTCTTATATAAATTATTTTTTTACCTGATGATATAGTATAAACATCTTTCCTTGTCAGTACAGAGAAATCTACACCATTCCTTTCAGTGGCTGTATAGCATTCCATGGTATGAGCACCAGAATTTAATCTTCCCGTGTTGTCAGACATTAACACTGCCTCCAACATTTTAGTATTACAAATAATGATGCAATAAACACCCTTGTACTTACATAGCTTTGCACACATGTGCAAATATTTCTGTAGGTAGGGACTCCCTGGAAGTCATTTCTGGGGCAAAGGATATATACATTAACATTTTTTGTAATATTTACTGCCAAATTGCCCTTTTGCGGCTGTATCCACTTCCCGACAACATAGGTATGCTCATCCTCCACACTTATGAATAGGTTTTTAATATTTATTTTTAGTAATTTGATAGATGAAATATCTTCTTGGTTTTCCCCGATTGTTAGTGTGGATGAACATCTTTTTTCAAATATTTATTAACCAATTTACCTTTAGATTTTTTTTGATTCATTTCTTCATATTATTAGGAGTATGAACTTTTTATCAGTTATATATTGCAATTCTTCTCTCTAAACTAGTGATTAGTCTTAAATTTGGTTTTGGTGTCTTTGGCTCTTATATATGTTCTTTATATAATTTCTATCACTTTTTTTCCTTATGGCTTCTGGGTTCCTGATCATATTCAAGAAAGTTCTTCCCGACCCCCCCAACTATAAGTGAACACAGTTACATACATTTTCTCCTAGAGGCAGCACAGTGCAGTGGTCCTCTGTAGAAGCAGAGGTTCTGGTGCCGGACTCCTTACTTTCACATCCCAGTTTTGGCACGTATCAGTTGCATGACCCTTAATCGCTCTGTGCCTTAATTTTCTCATCAGTAAAATGGGGTTGTGGTGAGGATTAAGTTAGTGAGTATAGGTAAAGCATTTAGAATAGTGCCGAGCACATGGTAAATAATATGTGTGCTCTTATCTAGTTCCTTTACAGCCTTTTTTTCACATTTAGATCTTTGGTATACATTTTTTTGCATGATGATTTGAGTCTATTTTTTTCTCAGATGGATAGCCAGTTTTGTTAAATAGTCTATTTTCCCACTGATTTGAAATGCTACCTTTATTTATTTATTTTTAACATCTTTATTGGAGTATAATTGCTTTACAGTGGGGTGTGTTAGTTTCTGCTTTATAACAAAGTGAATCAATTATACATATACCTATGTTCCCATATCTCTTCCCTCTTGCGTCTCCCTCCCTCCCACCCTCCCTATCCCACCCCTCTAGGTGGTCACAAACCACCGAGCTGATCTCCCTGTGCTATGCGGCTGCTTCCCACTAGCTATCTATTTTACATTTGGTAGTGTATATATGTCCATGCCACTCTCTCACTTTGTCACAGCTTACCCTTCCCCCTCCCCATATCCTCAAGTCCATTCTCTAGTAGGTCTGTGTCTTTATTCCTGTCTCACCCCTAGTTTCTTCATGACCTTTTTTTTTTTTCTTAGATTCCATATATATATGTTAGCATACGGTATTTGTTTTTCTCTTTCTGACTTACTTCACTCTGTATGACAGACTCTAGGTCCATCCACCTCACTACAAATAACTCAATTTCGTTTCTTTTTATGGCTGAGTAATATTCCATTGTATATATGTGCCACATCTTCTTTATCCATTCATCTGTTGATGGATACTTAGGTTGCTTCCATGTCCTGGCTATTGTAAATAGAGCTGCAATGAACATTTTGGTACATGACTCTTTTTGAATTATGGTTTTCTCAGGGTATATGCCCAGTAGTGGGATTGCTGGGTCATATGGTAGTTCTATTTGTAGTTTTTTAAGGAACCTCCATACTGTTCCTCATAGTGGCTGTATCAATTTACATTCCCACCAACAGTGCAAGAGTGTTGCCTTTTCTCCACACCCTCTCCAGCATTTATTGTTTGTAGATTTTTTGATGATGACCATTCTGACCGGTGTGAGATGATATCTCATTGTAGTTTTGATTTGCATTTCTCTAATGATTAATGATGTTGAGCATTCTTTCATGTGTCTGTAGGCCATCTGTATATCTTCTTTGTAGAAATGTCTATTTAGGTCTTCTGCCCATTTTTGGATTGGGTTGTTTTTTTGTTACTGAGCTGCATGAGCTGCTTGTATGGTCACCTTATCTTTGACAAAGGAGGCAAGAATATACAGTGGAGAAAAGACAGCCTCTTCAATAAGTGGTGCCGGGAAAACTGGACAGGTACATGTAAAAGTATGAAATTAGAACACTCCCTAACACCATACATAAAAATAAACTCAAAATGGATTAAAGACCTAAATGTAAGGCCAGACAATATCAAACTCTTAGAGGAAAACATAGGCAGAACACTCTATGACATAAATCACAGCAAGATCCTTTTTGACCCACCTCCTAGAGAAATGGAAATAAAAACAAAAATAAACAAATGGGACCTAATGAAACTTAAAAGCTTTTGCACAGCACAGGAAACCATAAACAAGACCAAAAGACAACCCTCAGAATGGGAGAAAATATTTGCAAATGAAGCAACTGACAAAGGATTAATCTCCAAAATTTACAAGCAGCTCATGCAGCTCAATAACGAAATGCTACCTTTAGAATATGCTAAGGAACAGGCCATCCCTAGAAGTGCCCTAAGAGGTCTCAGCCAGTACATGGCCACCTGTGATAACTACACTTGAAAGGAGGCTATTCAATTAGCACCTTGTGGACTCCTTGGGGACCTGTTAAAGACAGAAATTCGGAAGTTGAATTTAATTATGTTCAGAAACTAGGCCTCTCCCCTCTGAGCCCCACCCAAACAGGGGTTTGGAAGGCTAGGAAGGCCACCCCAGTCGCTCTGCTTAAAGAGCAAGGCTGCTGAGGACTGTGTTCTCGAAGAAGCATACCCAGGCTAAAAATGTGTACACCACAGACTGTTTTCTCCAAGATAATCATGATGAGGAAGAGAACTCAGTCATTCTGAACTTTATAGTAGGAGAATATACGGTATATGCATAAAGATGGGATATAGTTAGCTGTGAAGGATGGCTGGAGTTAGCGGAGAGTTTCACAAGTGTAACAGGCTTATCTACATTAGATGACTATTGTGTAGGGGAGGCTGAGAACCAGAGATTCAACTCTAGCTTTTCCTTTAAGACTTAATCACAAACACATCAACTGTTTAAGGTGTGCTGCCATCTCCTGGCCAAACTTGTGTTGCAGTCAGATCACAAGCCATTACAGCAAAAAGTGAAGCAGCCGTGAGTATGATGTGGTAATCCAAAACAAAACAAAGAGCGCACACCCCCTGGGAGAAGGCATGCTGCGTGCTGACTGACAGTCCCTGGTGGCTACAGATGGCGCTGCTCTGCTGGTAGAGGCCTATGATGGTGTCCATCAGGCACTGCCGAGCAAGCAAATCTGAAGAGCAGGCTGAGCCTAAGAAGAAAATTCAAATATTCCACATGCAGATAGGCCCATATATGGATTCCATGCCCAGATTCTCTCACAGTGTAATGAAGAGTAGATAGGCTTGTGCAGAAGTTCAGAATGTTGCAAGTTCATGCTGAAAAGAGGCTGGCGGAAAGGGTGTGAACCCAGGAGAGGCTCTGAAAAATAAATTGCTATCACTCCACTTTGCTCCCTTCTTCTTCGCTCTCCTACCTCCCATTCCCGGGCCCTACCCTCTGGTAGTGGTCATGTCAAGTGCCCAGAGACCGAGAGCAATCCATGGGGGAGAGTAACATGTTCCATCAATCTCCAAGGCAAACTGAAAGACCTCTAGGGTCCCAGTGGAAATGGAATGGAATAGAGAGCATTCTGCAGACACAGTGAGGTTAAGGGAAAACAAAAGCCAAACAGATATAAACCTAAAACGTTAATATGATCTTTATTATACAGCACATCTGGTGTTTGTGCACCCCAGAAGTATACACAATACTCTATAAAACCAAACCCAGCCATTCAAAATTACACTAAATGAAGACTTAACCCATAGCTGCATCTCTTAAAAATATACACAATTAACACTGTCCTGCTGTAACAATATCATGGAAAGAGACAGGTAGTACAAGGAGGGAGAGAGTGTAAGAACTGAAGTTTGTGCCAAAGTAATTTTCTCTTGTTATTGCACTTTTATTCTACACACTTAGTATATTACACTTTTATTTAACACTGTAATAATAAACATTAGTCCTTTGAAACAAACAAAAACATTCCATAAAGACAAAAGACAACAAGCTGTCCAGACCAATTTCCTTTTCAACCATCTGAGTAAGGTGTCCCCCCACTGTCAGATGTTCACACAGTCTCTTCAGTCAGCTCTGTGGACTGGATGTTAACAAAGCAGATAAAGTTAAAAATAAAACACTTTTCAGAACAGTAGTGTACTTAAAACCCCCAAGGGAGTTTGCCATACAGGTTTCTCAAGTTGACTCCCTCCTAACCCACTTAAACATCACACTAGCCCTGACCCACCCCACCCCCATATTTAGAAGGATAAACCCTCTTTTTTTTTCTTTTAAAGAAAAAGTGGGTTATTTTAGCCAGCAAATCCAAAAATCAAGCTTTGAAAACTCAAAGAAAGCAACTACTCTTTCGGCAACGGACTCTTCGAGGGCCATTTATTCCACTCTGATGCAGTATGAACTTAGGAGGTTCCCTGATTAGTCAGATGGAATACCACGCATGCCTTCTCTCCAAAGCAAGGCCAGAGGGAGTCTATTCCCCAAAGTGCTATTATAATCACCAATCCCTTTTGGCTTCTCAGTGCTAAATAATAAGCCAAAAAATAAAGTGTCATTCAGTGCAGTTATCACTTTGCAGCCCTGCTACCCCAAACCACTTTGCTGATCAGGAAAAAACTTTGTCAACACCTCTTTGGCAGCTCAAGTGAAAATGCAAAAAAATGCATTGGGGAGCTGACAGGTACTAGTTGAGAGTTCTACCAGTCCCCTGTTTCTATCCGTGGTAGTAATATATCCCTCCCTTCACTCTTTCCTTGAATTTTAGTGTTAAAAATTAGGAGAAGCTGCTGCCTAGGCTCTGTCCCCTTGAAACTGATGGAGTCACAAATGACTTCTTTGGTCTGGGAAGAACCAGCACAGTCCTCCTTCCCAGAGAAGTGAAAGGCTTTCACTCAATCAATGAGCCACTCTCTGCAGAGGATCCAGGGAACTAGGGCATGCCTGTGGAAACCTCACCCCGACGTGCATTCCTCAACGCCCCCAGACTGACCTTGCCACTGGCTCCCTAGGCACTAAGGCAGCTACTCTGGAGCCCCAGGCTCCACTGCGTCTTCTGATTGCTCTGCAGGAAGGTCCGTCACTCAATTCTGAAGCAACAGAAGCGACCAGACCTCAAGCACATTAAAAATGGCCAGGTAATCATTTTCAGGCTGGGGTAAATTGCCCTAATTAAGTTGGTAAGAAGGATGGAACACAGTAAGGGTAACTCTTTCATCCCATCCTTCTTCCTCCCCCTGCCACAATCTCACCTCACCACGTGGGAGCACAGACAACCAAAGCTAGGAGGTAAAATCTTCAGGACTTTGGCCTTGTTGAGCCCTCTACAGCCCAAGTGCTGCCAGGCCTCTTTGAATATCTAGTGTCTTCCCAAGTAATATACAATACAGTACATTTCATGGCATTGCATCACTTAAATAATGGATGCCAAGGAACAAAGAACCCCAAATTAGCAGACACTGTTATTCAACAAAAGCAAAGTATACACGCCTGTTATACATATGTATTCCTGTACTCAGCCTGCTGAGTGTTTAAATAACACTTCCAAATATCTACATGTGGACTCTGGCTGGCCTGCGCCTTTTCTCAGAAAAATGAACTGCAACCACTCATCTCCTTACTAAGCATCAGCCCCACCCCTGCTTCTCCCTGCTCAGGCAAAAAATGTGGGCAATCTGCTGGTGTCTGAGAGCAGACTAAGCCACGGGGGATAAACTGAAAAGGGACTCTGGGTGGAGAAAAACCTAACCTCCCAGGTGTAAATGGAGCTATGAACTAAGACTTCCAAAGAATGTTAGGAATGTGAGCTCCACAATGGGAGCACAGAGTCCTAATTACGGCTGGAGTTAAAAGACAGTCTGGAAAAGGGAACTATGTAAGACTTTTCTTGAAATTTCATACAGAAGAGATTTATACTGACTTTTTGGCTAAAGAAATAGCTTGGGCATCAGTGAACTGGATATGCTCACAGCCATCCAACTCTTCCCTATCCAGGAGTCATCTCTGCCTGGGAAGGTCTCAAGTTGCCCAGCAAGCATCAGTCCCCTTGGGAGCTCTCTGTAATGAATGTCAAATTCTTCCCATAGCCAAAAGGTGAGGGGAAGGAAAGAAATAAAGAGTGAAAGAGAAAGGTCTCTGCTTTCAAGTAGAATCATCGAGTCCTCTGTTTGGCCTCTCAGAATGTGACTTGCATAGCCGGTCCATGATGCCCTGGAGCATGGGCTGGACAATGCCCAAGAGAGGTCTCTGAGAGGGGTCACCATCCCAGCAGGCTTCCATCAATTGCCAGCACTCCTCATCAAACACAGGAAGGCGTTCTGGACGGGCCCCTAGAGAAAGGAGCATGGAAATAAGACCAGAGGCAGCGAGAAGGGAACCAACACAATGAAGAGGCATGATCAGCTCACAGGCTGATTACCCAGTTGGGGCTCAGGATGCTAAACAATGCAGTGAGCTTTGGCTTCAACTGCAAATATCTAGGTTAGAACCTAATAGTAACTGTGATGAAAAACTGGAATACACTGGCATAGGATGTTGAAGAATTAGAAATTTTAAAGATAAAAACCTTTCTGAGAGTTCAGAACCACGCTGCCTGGAAGCAAAGGTTTGACTTAAATGTCTTTTCTGGATTCCATGATGGTTTAAATGTGTATGAGGTCCTGCTGTGGAGTGGCCAGAGAGGAGGACGGGAGGCTGCTGCGGCAGTGCCTGGTCTCAGTCTGCTCTCTCCTGGGGAGTCAGGGCAAAGGCTCGTGGCTCTTACCTCTCCGCACATTGTTCCAGAGATGGTCTTTGCTGGCACACCTCTCAAATGCCTCAGGGAGCTTGACAGAGCCTGAGCAGATATACCAGAAAAGAATGCCAAAAGCGTAGACATCCACAGAATTATCATACTTCCCTACAGCAAGAAAGGGTGACAAGTAGTGAGCCAGGGAGGGAATCAGCAGCATCACCGCTAACTTGCATCTGCAGAGGTCTTCACACATTTTTTCCTAAAGCCTTTCATACCCATTATCTCTTATAACAACCCTGTTAGGCAGGACACATTTATAATGCCCATTTTATAATACGAAAAACTATGGCACTGGGAGGGCTAAAGATGAAAAGAGCCAAGACTAGAACTTGACAAAGGGGAAGGAAAACAGGCCTTTTATTTTATTTTATTTATTTTATATTTCACTGATATTCATTATATTTTGTATTTGATTATTGTTTGTGTGAAGTATTTTATTTTTTATATCAATTTATTTATTTATTTATTCATTCATTCATTCATTCATTCATTTTTGGCTGTGTTGGGTCCTGGTTGCTGCGCACGGGCCCTCTCCAGTTGCAGCAAGCAGGGGCCACTCTTCGCTGCGGTGCACGGGCTTCTCATTGCGGTGGTTCCTCCTACTGCGGAGCACCAGCTCCAGGCATGCGGGCTTCAGTAGTTGCAGCACTCGGGCTCAGTAGTTGTGGCTCACGGGCTCTAGAGCGCAGGCTCAGTAGTTGTGGCTCACGGGCTTAGCTGCTCTGCGGCATGTGGGATCTTCCTGGACCAGGGATTGAACCCGTGTCCCCTGCACTGGCAGGCGGATTCTTAACCACTGAGCCACCAGGGAAGTCCAGGCCTTTATTTTAATGGGACAGTCAAAAAGATTAATCCTGAAAGGTCATGTTAGGGAAATAAGGTTGGGAAATACAGGTGGGTAGATAGGTTGGAACCATAACATAAAGATTTTTAAAGTCGGACAGAAGAGTCTGGATTTGGTGGGCAGCAGGAGTCATTTATGCTTTAGAGCAGGAGGTCACATGAAGAAAATATTTTAGAAAGATTATTTTTACAGCAGTAGGATGAACTGCAGTAGAAATAATCAAATGAATTTAAATATGAAGTAGCCAAGATAAAATAATAAAAGTGGGAATAGAAATTTTTTTAAAAGTCAGGGAAAGAAAAATGATGACTGTCTACTTCTTTTCAATGTGCGTAGGACTACAGCTATCCAAGTAACTCCTAATCCTTATATGTATCACTCAATGAAGGGTTGGCGGAAGACTTGTGGCTAATGAGAGAAATCCAAATATTATAAATTGCTAATTTTCAGTCTTACCAATACTAACGAGTGACCTGCCGTTCCCTTTCCACCTTCCCTGGCAATGACGCAACCTTCCTCATCCGTTCAGGCTCAAAACCTGAGTCATCTTATAGTCATTCTTTTCTGTTCATCACCCATATCAAGTTAATTACAAAATCTTGCCCATCCTTCCTCTGAATTGATCTCAAATCTGTAACATTTTTTGTTTCAGCACTACTACCAACTTAATCCTAGGTCTGGTCTCCACCACTGGTCTCCCTACTTGGCTCTTGCCACTCAATCTGCCTTACCTACTGCTACTAAACATTTCCATGAACATCTCTTTTCATCCCTCACCTGTTCAAAAGCCCAGTAGCTCCTTACTTCTTCCACATCAAGCCTTCACTCCACTGCATGAATTTCAAGCTCAAATATATCTTATCTCCAACTTGTTTGCTATTACTTCCCGAACTGATTTCTTTCCTGTCATGCTTATTTCTAATCGGCAATTTTGCTCCGATTTCCTCTCCCCCAGCCTCCAGAATTTTCTCTCCTAACTAACATGGTTGGACTCTAGAGACAGAAGGACCTAAATTCCAATCCCAGCCTCATTACTTCTAGCTCAGTGTTTTGGGGTGGGTTTCTTCATCAATCTGGCCTCAACTTTATCCATGACATGGACATAAAAATGCATCAATATCACCACAGAATTGTCATGAGGATTAAATGGAACAAAATATATGACATAACATACCCACAGTGCCTAGCTCAAAGAATATATTAATAAATATAGAGTTCCCTTCCCACCTACCAAATTTTCCAGATCTCATTCAGTTTCTATCCAGAATTTCACCTCTACCACAAAACCATCTAACATTTCTTCTCTGAACACCAACATTACATTATGTAGCACTTAATCACATGTTATCTTATACTGCTTCTTAATTATTTTACCTCTCAATATATCTCCGTCAACTGTAAGTTCTTTAATGATAGAGGACAACTCTTATTATATAGGAGTTATTCAATCAATACTTTAGGATTAAATAATTGGTTGACTATGGCAATGATGGCACTAATAGCCCAGAGAGACATCCAGTAGAATAGTTGGTGACTCCCATTTACACTTTTCTTTCTTGCCCCTTTACCTCTTCACTTGTCCCCCTACTTGTCTTAGGTTTCCCCTGTTCTGGTTTCTCCCCTGCCTATGCCAGAACTGCCAGTAGTACTTGTGGATACTACTTAGCCCAAAGGGTAGCACTCGGTTAAAACACGGAGCCCTGCCCAAACCCACTCCCTGCCCTCCAGCTTACCTGTGAAAAGTTCAGGGGCCATATGAATTGGTGTCCCCACAATGCTGCCTGACATCATGGCCTCTGGCTTGCAGAATCCTAAGTCAGTGATCTTGGCACGGTTCTGCTTGTCCAACTGCCAACAAAGCAGGGTGAGAGTCATCCTATGCCTGGTCCTGCACATAGCGCTCAGCTGCATACCCAAGCTCAAAAGTAGGCATCTTCCTCACAGCAGTACTTAATCAACTCTGCCTCTATTCTCCCTGTCGCCAGATTCACTCCCATTACTGTCTCCTCCCCATACTGTAAACAACCTGATGGCAAGGACTGTCTTTTTCATCTTTGTATCCCCAGCACTTAGCATAGTGCCTAGCACATATCAGGAGCTTAGCAAATCTTGGAAGAATGAATAAATGAAGGACACTGAGGAAAGTATTATTAGTTCCTGATTATTCTCCTCTGACCTCCAGAACCCAGGGCAGAAAGTTGCTAAATAAGAAGGTTGAGGTCCTCTGGTCAGCTGAGGAGGGTTTTTTTAATTCCCTCTAGTTTCCTTTCCTGAGGTCCAAGACAATAAATCTGTCTCAGATGAATGGATAAAGATGATGTATATATACACAATGGAATACTACTCAGCCGTAAAAAAAAGAAGGAAATAGTACAGTAACATGGATGGAACTAGAGATTATCAAAAGAAGTGAAGTGAGTCAGACAGAAAAAGACAAATATCATATGGTATCATTTCTATGTGGAATCTAAAATATGATACAAATGAACTTATTTACAAAACAGAAGCAGACTCACAGATATAGAAAACAAACTTATGGTTACCAAAGGGGAAAGGGGGTAGGGGAGGGATAAATTAGGAGTTTGGGATTAGCATATACCAACTTCTATATATAAAACAGATAAGCAACAAGATCCTATTGTAGAGCACAGGGAACTACATTCAATATCTCGTAATAACATAAAATGGAAAAGAATACGAAAAGGAATATATATGTAGAACTGAATCATTTTGCTGTACACCAGAAACTAACACATTATAAATCAACTATACTTCAATAAAAATAAAAATTAAAAAAAAAATCTGTCTCATTTGGCTATTGACAAGCCTCTTAGGTTTCAGCCTATAATTTTAGGAAGATATTTCCCTCCCCCCAAAACTGCTATCATCCTTATATATCATTTTTTTAAAATAAATTTATTTATTTATTTATTTTTATTTTTTGGCTGTGTTGGGTCTTCATTGCTGCACGTGGGATTTCTCTAGTTGTGGCGAGCGGGGGCTACTCTTCGTTGTGGTGCGTGGGCTTCTCATTGTGGTGGCTTCTCTTGTTTCGGAGCACGGGCTCTAGGCACGCGGACTTCAGTAGTTGTGGCACGTGGGTCTCAGTAGCTGTGGCTCACGGGCTTAGTTGCTCCACGGCATGTGGGATCTTCCCAGACCAGGGCTCGAACCTGTGTCCCCTGCATTGGCAGGCGGATTCTCAACCACTGTGCCACCAGGGAAGCCCTCTTTATATATCATTTAAGTGTTGCCAGAGACACTTCAATGATAATCCAATATATTTTCAAAAGGAGTATGTCAAAAGATTCTTTATAATTAGATAACAGGACTGGCAGGTTCATGACTATCTTACCTTTTAAGGTGTGTTTACCCATCTCAGTCCTCATCCAGCATCTCAAACCCTAAGCAATAACAAGACCTGGAATCCTCAAAAATATCAATGTCACAAAAGCAAAAAAAGGCAGGACTATTCTAGATTAAGAGGCTAAAGAAACATGACAAAAGGCACTGTATGATCCTTGGATTGGATCCTGGGCCAAACAAACAAATAGACCATATTTGGGATAGTTGAACATATTTGGGACAACTGGAAAATGTTAATATAGACTGCGTATTAACTAATAATATTGTATCAATTTAAACTTCTTGGGTGTGAATAATGGCATTTTAATTAAGTGGAAGAATGTCCTTTTCCTTAGAAGATACAAGCTGAAGTATGTAGGAGTAAAGTTTTATCTGCAAGTTACTCTCATATAGTTCAGTAAAAAATGTGTGTGTGTGTGTGTATGTGTGTGTGTGAAGAAAGAGAGAGACAGAAACAAAGAGAGACTACACTAGGAAAGAGAATATGAATCTGGGTGAATAGTATGTGAATCTTCATTGTACCACTCTTTTAACTTTTCTGTAAGTTTAAATTTTCTCACCAGTGTTGGGAGAAAAAATCTTAAGCAATATAAGCTAGGCCTATGATGCAACTCCTCCCTAAGCTTCAAGTCCAAGAAACCATCCATCCACTCTGCTGTTAACTGGTCACAGTCTTTTCCTGTGACCAAATTTACATTTATGTGTACCTCCCTCCAAAGGTCACTTACACATAGAGACAGGGAGTTATCTTGGGGAAACAGCTCTTACTTACCAGCACATTTTTCAGTTTGATATCACGGTGGACAAGTCCCTGGCTGTGCAGGAAGCGGACTCCTTCCACCACATCTAGTGCTATCTGCAAACGGGTCTCCAGGGTCAGCCCAGCCTTGGGGAGACAAAAGGGTTTACTTGTCACTAAGAAGACAACTCCTCAATCCAACTTGCTTATACCAACTAAGAGTTCCTTCTGTGAGATACTGAAAGACTGACCACACTAGGGTACACAAGGACAGAAAAGTGGATGAGAATAAGGGAAGAAGAAGGTAGGAGAGGGAAATAAAGGAAAAGCAAGGAAGGGCAAGCTATAAAGGCCAGATCAAATCCCTTGGAGGCAGCACTTAGGCCAGGTGGATGATCCCCAAATGTGACTAGGAGAGCCACAACCAAACGCCTGAAGGCATGAGTGCATCTCTAATCCTGAACAAACTCTAGAACTGCCTTAGAGGCTCAAAGTGAGTATTTCTAGGACTCTCAGGCAGATTTACTTCCATTGCTTTGTAGGACTGGTTAGCCTTTGGTTTTATGGATTCAAATACCAAAGTCACTCATCTTACTTCTACCAAGCCTCCAATTTAGGGTCTCTTGAATTCTGGAGAATGTTATATCACTCATCCAAAAGCCCATATATGGTTCTCTAACCCACTTATGGAAAAGCATCACATGGTGCTGAGCTTAACTCCCCTGAAATGAAGAAGGAAAGCCACTTGCAGGGTCATTTTATTCACCGTATTGATTTCTCATGGCTCCTGCAAGCATTTCTAAGGATTCTTCTGTCTTATTCCATATAAACTGGTACAAGAGGCACCTGTGAGAAGGGACCTACCAGATACTCTGGGGTTAGCTTTTCCAGCTCCAATGTAGAGGACAAACAAAAGAAACCTCTCTATTTCCCTGCTGGTGGCTGTTTTAGATGAGGGGAACTCAACATCCAACTGAGGGTATTTCACCTTCATTCAAAATCTTTCGCTTCTCACTGTCTACGACGGAATTTGAATGCTATGGAACTCTTTACATTTTTGGTCTTCTATAACTTGTTCCCAACATTTCTTTGTATATTATCTCCCCTCTATTCCCCAAATGAACCAGCTGCTCCAAGACAGTCAGTGTCCTTCAAATGTTCTGGGCACTATGCTATTCCTTCCCCCTGCTATGAGCTCTTCTTTCCATCTGCCCAAATCTTACCCATCAGGGTTCACTTATCCAACTCAAATGCCACCTGTTCATGAAATATTCACTGACTACAATTATTTTATTTTATTTTTAAAAATATTTTTAAAATTTATTTTTGGCTGTGTTGGGTCTTCATTGCTACGTGCGGGCTTTCTCTAGTTGTGGTGAGCAGGGGCTACTCTTTGTTGCGGTGCGCGGGTTTCTCATTGCAGTGGCTTCTCTTGTTGCAGAGCACGGGCTCTAGGCGTGCGGGCTTCAGTAGTTGCAGTACACGGGCTCAGCAGTTGTGGCGTGGGGGCTTAGTTGCTCCGCGGCATGTGGGATCTTCCCAGACCAGGGCTCGAACCTGTGTCCCCTGCACTGGCAGGCGGATTCTTAACCACTGCGCCACCAGGGAAGTCCCTACAATTCTTTTAAAAGCCCCTGGCCAATTATACTTTTTGATATCCCCTTATGTTGCTTAATACAGGGCCTTGTACAAAGTAGTCACTAATAAATATTTGTTGACAACAAAAACTAGCTTAATTCACTGAGAACAAAAATGAGAAAGAATAGCAGAGTTATAGGAAGCTTTTCTGCTCTTCTGTGTAGTCTAGATCTTTACCACTACCACGAGAGGTAAAAGTGGTGAACTGCAGTATTCTGGATATAAACTGGGCAAAAAAACATGTTCTGAGACATTTTTAAGGTTTTTTGGAAATGAAGGTAATAAAGCTTGATTACTCCAACATTGTCTTATGAGAGCTAGGGGCTCTGAATAAAGAAGAAAGGAGGAAAGGCCAGAAAGGAACCTGTGGGTCTGGCTGCCAGCTGGACCTCACTCCCTCCTTGCCCTGCCTCACCTTCAGCCCACTGTAGAGGTCCCGGTGCAGCCGCTCCATAATGAGCAGCACAGCGATGCTGGAGCCACCACCATAGTTGTAGTCGATGACGGAACCGTGCAGATCCACCAATCGCTCATGCTTCGGCAGAGACCTGGTGAGGAGCGGAAAGGTCTGGGCTAGAGCTAACCTTGCATAGCATGTCACCACAGTGGAAGAAATAACCCTGAGACCATGCATAGTCCAGGCCCAGAGGTAATAGCCCTCAGTACAGAGAGAGGGCAAAGGGAATGGCCTCTCTAACGAGGACAGAGAATTATGGAATCTAAAAACTGACAGGCCTTAAGGACTAAGGAAGAAAGTCAAATGGAAGGATGGGTCTGAGAAATTTGGATGGTGGGGAAAGGGCAGGTAAAAGCAGGAAAGGCCTTGAAGAGAGCACATTTCTGGGCCAGACACTGACATACTGGTCTACAACATTCTGAGACATAGGAATGGAGAGACAAGGCATACTATAGCTCTTGGTACAAAATTTATACCAGGCTTCTAGCTTCTTCTCTGGATCGTTCCCCACAAAGATGAATGAGACCAGAACCTACCTCATGTAGTGGAACTCCAAAGCTAGGTCATTCCAGTGCTTCTCATCTGGAGGGACAACCGACTTGAGGGCACAAGGGAAGTGCCCCCCCCAATTGTCACACAGGTACACCACACCATACTGGCCCCGGCCCAGTTCCTGTCCCAGTTTAGGTTTACCTATAAGGTACAGAGACAGAGATAAGGCAGGAAGGATGGGAACTTGCTGGGCAACCTCCCTAAGATTCTTAGACGTGGACCTGCCTAGAAGCAGGAAGTCACAATTATGCCAGGGGAAGAAATCTGGATGTTTTCTAAACCAGTAGTAACCTAACTGGTTTAATTTAAATAAACTTTGGTTGTATTATTTGAACTATATAAATAGCAGGACCAAACAGACTTCATCAGAAGTTCAAAAATACATCAATGGGTGTTTAGGCAGCTTCGCAAGGAAGCAGCTTTAGACACTGGGATTCTCCAGGGTTGAACGTGAGGATGTCAGGTATCCAGAACCTTCCTCCTCCAATTTACTAGGGAAAAAAAATAAGGACTCACGATGCAGCAAGACGTCCTGTAAAGAACGGCTTTCCAGCGAAAGGCGGGCCAGGCGGGGAGCATGATCTTTCCGAACCTTCAGCCATAGATCTTCAGTTTTCTCCAACCGGCCTGAGTGGCCAGCTTCCAGCTGGGAAGGAAAAAGAAGAAAGAAATATGACTTATCAGGTCCCCAGCTTTGGCTTCCTCACCTATTATATAGGGATAATAATATCTACCTCATGAGGATACCTGTGGGAATTAAATAAGATATATGTAACATAGCTCAGAGATTGGCAGATAGTGAGCATTCATTAAGTAATAATTTTTCTTCCTGGATGCATAATCACATCTCCCTACCCTCCCCTCCACACACATGTACACATGCACACGCGCACACCCCAAAGGGATAAGCAGATGTCACATAACTGCAAACTACTACGGAAGTTGGAATGTCAGCCCTTTCTGTCACTCATTCTTAAAATACTATATAAACTCATATAAAATTCCTACCCCTCGATTTTCATTCCTCACTCAGTGAAGTGGGGAGAAATTGAGTTCCCTCCATTCTCTCTAGAGTTAGAAAAATATCCACATGAAAAATTTACTGATGAAACACCCTGTAACTTGGTATTATCCTTTAACAGAATAGAAAGGAAATATACTGATGATTTTTTTAAAATTATGTAGACAGCAGTAGACAAAACATTCCAAAGTGGATGAGGTTCCTCTCCGATTGATCCAGCTGTATGTCCTTTCCTATATACCCACCTGCCGCAATGAGGCTGCAAAGGCCTCATGAGAACTGTTGAGCCGAGTCCGGAATTGGCTGCAAATGCTCTTGGCCAACTTGGAGGCACTGAGGCTCTCGATGGCTTCCTGGGCCACCTTTCTCTTCCACTCTAGTGTGATGGCAGGTGGGCTCACCCATGTGATGCGCTGGATGATCTGTCAGGATGAGGACAGTGAGAACACTGAGGGATGGGAGACAGGAACCACCAGGAAGAACCAACACCCCTCCCTCTCTGGGTTACCCACTCGTTAGGCCAGGATCTTAAGATAAGAGCTGTATGAAGTCCAACACTCTCCAATTCCATCTACCTCAAAATCAGGGCTCAGCCCAACGGAAAGCATCAAAGAACACTAGGCCTAGTCTGCATGCTCACAAATCAATACATTACATTCAGTACTGGGGGTGCCTGATAAATCCCTTTCTAAATACAGCAAATAACTCTACGTAAGAGTCAGATGGAACATCAGAAAGGAAACCACACTCATGGCCTCTGGCAACAAAGCCTGGTTCTGAGAAAACACTTAGGTTGGGAAAAAGAAATATGAAGAAGGTAGTGAAGTAGGGTTTTATGGCTCCATAAAATATCATTTAGACACATCACTTTTAATAGTTAAAGGGGGCACTGTTAATAATTATTTCAGAACAGGCATAAACCAGGATTCTCCCAGGCAGGCAAACCAGGACAAAGGGCCACCTGCCCTGACAGACATCAGTTTGTTTAGGACAGACATCCTAGACATCAGTTTCTGTTGGAACGACCAAGATTCACCTAAGCCAACTAGGGGCTGAAAAACACTTCTCTAAACAACCTCTACCTGTTTGATTTGCTCCCACAGCATCCTTGTAACTGAGGACCCTGAGTGAAATGTGACTTCAACATGATAGGCAGCATTTAAGATCTGAAAGACAGTACACAAACGAAAGTCAATATTCCCTGAGTAGAGTGGCTAATTAAAAATGCAATAAATGATATTTATTTCAAGAACATGGTCCAGTTCCAAGGTTCCCAAATCTATCCCTCAGTATATGTGCAGAGTCAATGCAGGCTGATCATCTATTTGGTGACTATTTGGGCTCCTTTACTTCATCTTCATCTTCTTGCTCATTGACTTAACTGCAATTTGACAATTCACAAGCACCTCCCACAGGCAGTGGTCATGAGATAGGAAAACAAAATAAAATTCAAACTGGACTGGCAAAAAGTTGAAAGGGAAATTCTTTTTTTTTTTTTTTTTTAAATTAATTAATTAATTTATTTTTGGCTGTGTTGGGTCTTCGTTTCTGTGCGAGGGCTTTCTCTAGTTGCAGCAAGCGGGGGCCACTCTTCATCGCGGTGCGCGGGCCTCTCACTATCGCGGCATCTCTTGTTGCGGAGCACAGGCTCCAGACGCGCAGGCTCAGTAATTGTGGCTCACGGGCCCAGCTGCTCCGTGGCATGTAGGATCTTCCCAGACCAGGGCTCGAACCCGTGTGCCCTGCATTGCCAGGCGGATTCTCAACCACTGCGCCACCAGGGAAGCCCGAAAGGGAAATTCTTGACTAACTTGAAGCTGTGTTCGTGGGTGGATTCTGTTTCATGTGTTATCTGTGACACACTCTTTACTACCCTTTGAGTACCTGTTTGAGATAATTACTGGTGATGTGAACCGAGACATCCTGAGACTTCTCCAGGCTCTGCAGACACCGTTCTAGGGTTCCGACGAAGCTCTCACGTAGGTAATCCACAGAGCTGATCAGCTTGTTAGCCACTGCTTGATTAAGCCGGGAGATGATGAGTTCCTGGATCTGTCGGATGCAGCATTTGATCTCTCTGGTGCCCACTGGTTCTCCATTCTCAGGGACAATGACATCTATGGAGGCAGAGCAAAAAGCTAGTTGGCTGTGAGGGGAAGGGGCAGGCACACTGAATAAAGGCAGCTCCCAAGTCAGACCCAAGGAGCTACCATGAACAACAGCTACTAAAATGCATATGGTTGACAAACTGACTCTCAGGATGACCACGGGCCATGCAATCCTCAACTACTTAAGGCATCTAAGAATCGTGAGAAGGAGCAACTGTGTACAGAATGAACCTATTGATTTTGTCAGCTCTTATATCACATTTATAGAAGAGGAGGAACAACATTTATTGACTGCAGACTATTTGAAATGCACAGTAAGTATTTTTCATATGTAATCTAATTTAATCCCAACAACAACACTGTCAGGGGTATACTACTGGTTATATTTTATATGTCAGGAAAAAGCCTCAAAGAGAGAATAAAGTGGGCACTGGGAGGGGATGGTACAGTTAGGAAGTAATATAGCTAGCATTTGAACCCAAAGCTCATGGATTCCAAAACCTCTGATCTTTGTAATAACTCACACTTCCTAGCATATTAATGAGAAAAATCCAAGAGTCAAGAATTCAATTTTAATCAACTACTAGAGAAATAAAAAGTAAAACTGGAACGTTGTCCCCACTATGCTACTAGCTCTCAGGATTAGAAAAGTCTGTTTTGCAAACCAGAGGATAGAAGAACTTAAGAGAAGACAAATCACCTATAAAAATTCCACTCCTAAAAAGGCCCTCTCTAATGTTAGAAACTTATATTGGTACCACCTCTTTGGAAGAAATCTGGCAATATCTATCAAAAATTTAAGCTAACCAGCCAATTAACAAAAGAAATCTATACACCCTTTGACCCAACTATTGTTTCTGCTTCTAGGAATTACTTTTCTAGACATATACCCTTACAAGTCTCAAATATATGCATGCACAATGATGATCAATGCAGTATACTCTAAGAAAGAAAGAAAAAGAAAGAGAAAGAAAGAAAGAAAGAAAAAGAAAGAGAAAGAAGGAAGGAAGGAAGGAAAGAAGGAAAGAAAGGAGGGAGGGAGGGAGGAAAAGAAGGGAGGAAGGAAAGGAAGAAAGGAAGGAAGAAAGGGGCTTCCCTGGTGGTGCAGTGGATAAGAATCCGCCTGCCAATACAGGGAACCCAGGTTCGAGCCCTGCTCCGGGACCATCCCACATGGCTGTGAAGCAGCTGGGCCTGTGAGCCACAACTACTGAGCCTGCGCTGTGGAGCCCACGAGCCACAACTACTGAGCCCGCGTGCTACAACTGCTGAGGTCTGTGCGCCTGGAGCCCGTGCTCCGCAACAGGAGAGACCACTGCAATGAGAGGCCCGTGCACCACAACGAAGAGTGGCCCCCCTCGCCGCAACTAGAGAGAGCCCGCACGCAGCAACAAAGACCCAATGCAGCCAAAAATAAATAAATAAAATAAATAAATTTATTTAAAAAAAAAAAGAAACCAAGAAACAGCCTATATATCCAGCAGTAGAGGAACGGTTAAATAAATTAAGGTATATCCTTTAGAAGAAGATAAATTTCTCTGCACATCTATGGAGAGATCTCTAAGATATGGGATAAGTGAAAAAGCAAGGGCAGAAGAACATATAGAGGAAAACTAGATGACTAGGAGACAGTATCTTTTTATCTTTGAGTAAAGTACCATGTTTCTAGGTATTATCTTCTCAAAACATAAATAATTTATAAAGTATGTATGTCATGATACCTAGTGTGCATGCATTACCTTTATTTTAAAAGAAACAAAAATCAGTAATAAAAATCTGGCTCCATAGGATATGTGGCAGCTCTCTTCTAAATCTACTTGTCATTGCCTCAAGGATACCCAGAATGTATTAGAACAAGGTAAGAAGCAGCACGTAAGTCCTGTCTAAGATGTAGCCAACTAGGTAAGTAGAACCACAAGTCCACGATGTAGTTAACAGAGCCAGACATTTGATCTACTTGTTCCCAGTTACTCCACATCTGAGCTAACCACTGTGTCCCAGGTACCAAACATGGTATACCTGGTACATGATAGACAATCAAATGTTTCATTGACTGCTCCACCTACCTGCCCTGACAACCCTTTATCATGTCTACTCTGATGCTGGCATTGATGCTCCAGGGTCTTTTACTCAGGCACTGAATTAAATTAAACATTCAGAAGATTTCCTAGGATTTCCACTGCAAGTGAGCACTTCTCAGCAACTCCTCCCTACAATGGGAATTCGCCAAAGAGGTATCTTTGTTCATCTTTAGAAAGACCGATAAGAAATCAGGCATCCTATGCTTGCTAAAGTATATTTCCTTTGTATCTATAAGTGTGACAAACATATACCATCACTCACACACTCATTCATTTTCCAAAGATGTACTATACACAGACTCTGTTATTTGCTGCAAGGGATATAGTGATGAATAAAGACCCAGATCCTGTTCTTCATTTCTAGGATTTTAGAAAATAGAGGAACATAAATATAATAATAAGATAAAAAAGTGAAATACACCAGAAATTTCAGTTCCAGATGAAATTCTATGGGAGTCCAGATGAACTGCGATCATTATTAGCTAAGAAAATTAAAGACAACTTCATGAAAAATGTTGTTTGGAAGAGGCCTTGAAGGGTACGTAGGATTTGAAAATTCACAAACAAAAGACATTCAGGTTTAGGGCAGGGCATAAGCAAAAAAAAAAAAAAAAAGTAAAGGAAGCATGCAGAGGACAGGAAGCAGTTGAGACCAACCAAAAAAGAAATTACAGGAAGGTGCATAGTGGGAAACAAGACTGAGAAAGTTGGAAATGGCTAGGCTTTGGAAGATCTTGAATACTCGGCTAAGGAGTCTTAACTCAGTCTGTAGAAATAGAGCCAGTAAAGATGAACTGGAGAAAGGAGAGAAAGATGTCAGTGAGATCAGTCAGGTAACAATAGTTCAGTTAGACTAAAGAGGAAGGAATAGAGAAGCAAAGGTATATATGAAATAGGGAAGAAGACTCAGCAGGACTTGGCGACTGACTGGTTACGGGAACGGGAGAAAGAAAACAGTTAAAGACCATGCTGAGGTTTTTGTTTGTTTGTTTAAGACTTTTTTTTACTTTTAAAAATTTTTTTATTTTTATTTTTTTTATTTGGCCGAGCCACGCGGCACATGGGATCTTAGCTCCCTGACCAGGGATCAAACCCATGCCCCGTGCATTGGAAGCGTGGAGTCTTAACCACTGGACCACCAGGGAAGTCCCCATGCTGAGGTTTTGAAGCTGGTTCCCAGGAAGATGGTAGCATCGGTAACTGGGAACAGATTAGGAAGCAGTAAAGCATGGAAATTAAGAGTATGGGCTCAGGAATCAGACTGTCTAGATTCAAATTCTGCCTCTACTATTTAGTAGCTGTGTGACCTTGAGCAAACTACTTAACCTGTCTAAGCCTGAGTTTCCTCATCTAGAAAATGGTAATAAGCAGAATCCACCTAGGGAGGTTGTTTTAGAAAAAAACAAAAACAAAAAACTGATGCTAGGTCCCATGTCAGAAATGCTGATTAGTAGGTCTGGAGTGGTCTTTAATGGTCTCAAGCATCTACATTTTCAAAAAGCCTCCCAGGTTATTTGGATGCATAGCCATGACTGAGAACCTAAAGGGTAACTTGCAAACCACATACTTTAATTAATAGGTAGTAGAGCTAATGTTCATGCAGAAGTCAGTATACAAAGTCCGTAGCATCTAAACCTCAGACACCAAAAGACCAGGCTAAGCATTTGGCCCAGTTTTGTTAACAGTCATTCATGAAGAATGGGAACGTCAGAAAAGCTAAAACCGCTACTTTGGGAAATCCTTCTGAGTTAGGTCTCAGGAGCAGCCTGAAAAGAAAATGAGACCATGACACACAAAAAAGAACCGACGAAGAAGCATGGACCATGCCAAAGGAGCCAGGGTTAAAGCATGACTTAGTGACATTCTTCAAGCAGCTCCTCTCCAGTTTTATCAAGGTCAAGGGGATACAGATATAAACTGGAGACTAAAGAGCACTACTGGGATGAATTTACCAAAAGCTGGACTAACAGTCCTAGGAAGGAATGATGGTGGAATCTTCCAGGAAGGTCTCTCAGAACAAGAGAGGCCACCTTGGCTAAATGATTTAAGGTGGGCTCCTGCTAATGACAGTGGGGGTAGGTGAGATGATCCTGAGGTTCCTTTGGGCTTCAGAATTAATGTACTCAACTTCCAGCTGGAAAAGAGTTAGAGGATGCTGTAGTCCCCGCACCCCATCAAGTTCTCTAGGACCTACCTTTAAACTCCATGTCGGCAGCATCATCCAGAAGTTCCTCCTTCATGGTGTTAAGCGTCTCAACGATCATGTCCTTCATTTCCTCCTGCTTTCGGTTGGCAATATTCATCAGTGATTCGTACAACTCATTCTCCTTTTTTCGTGTATATTCTAGACGTTTGGGAGTAATCTGCAGGTCCCGCTGCATGTCAAAGGCCTGGTTAATAAAGATGTCGAGGCAGCGGCAGTGCACCAGGTTCAGGGCCTTGGCTGCGTCCACCAGGTGAGTCTGTAGCACCTGGTGAGAAAATGTGTTCAAGTGTCTCAGCTTCTCACTTTGCTCCACCAACATGCTCTGAGCTTTGGTGTCCTGGCTGGGGGTCCCACAGTTACAGTGACTGCTGCTCAGATAGCCCAGGTCAGTTAGCTGGCGATGGAGTGGTGATCTTTCATTCTCCATTCTTCTGGTGGAGGAGCTGATTATCTCCGAGCCCAGCTTCGGCACTTTGAAAAAGAATACGGGAAAGGAGAAATACTTTCGGATTTCCTGAAGCTCTTGCTCATCCCTTTCAGAGAGTTCATCTTTGTGGAGTGCATAGGTTATCACAGGCAAGAAATCATTCACCAAGTCACCCAGAACATCCACTGTGGGCCGGAGGCCTTGGCACGGTGCTACCACAATGTCCACTTCCTAGAAGGGGAAGGGGGTCATATCAGCACTTCAGGGTCAGAACCAATCCTTGCCTCCCCAAAGTCCCACACTGAGACCAAAATCCAGATCTATGATGGGGCAACTGAACTTCGGTATGCCCCAATCATTTGTCCACCTCCTTCCTTGGTTACCAAGACTCCCTGGTGCAGCCTACGCAGGCAGGCACTCGTCTAGAGAGAGTGAAAAAACAAATAAGTAGAAAGGATGGCAGTCCTTTTAGCCATTTTAGATAAAAAAGAATATTTAGTCCCTTTTGTTGCTTTGGAAACTCCCATTAATTCCCTCTGATGAAGAAATAAGACAAATAGTAGATGAAGAAAGAACTCTTAACAGACTGGGAGTGAATCTGCCTAGAACATTCCTCCCCCTCTTTCTAACCTGACTAACTCATCCCTATCTTTCTAACCTGGCTAATTCCCAAGGTCCTTTAAATCTCAATGTATACATCGTGTCATTCCCCTCGGGAGTCTTTCCTATTACACAATCCCGAGCACTTCTCTACTTCTCCTTTTCTTAATGTTCAACACATTTATAATTTATTTATTTAAAACCTAATTTTTTCCCATTAGCCTATAAACTCTTTGAGGACAGGGACCATGTCTATCTTGTTCACTACTATAACTCCAGTGCCTAGTACAGAGTAAGTCCTTAACCTTGTTGAATCAATCAATCAAGCAGCAAACTAAAGGCTATATCTGCCAAACATTACCGTCCTATTCTAGGAGTTGGCAGGCATCCCAAAGTCTTAGCCACCTAAGTCTTAGTAATACCTTTATGCTCATGCTCACTTGCTCTGGCAGACACTAAGGTTTGCCTATCCAATATTTAACCTCTGCATTATTCGGAAGGCAATGTCTTTTATAGACAGGGGTGGCCAATAACAGGTGGGGCAACAGGAAAGCTCTTTAATGGGTTGATTCTATTAGTAAGTACACCCTTTGGACTTGCCCTTCTTGCTTGGAGCACAGATGTGACAGACAGAGCAGCAGTGATCATCTTGCAGTCCTTGGGCAAACGTGAGAGTAGAAGCCAGCCCTGAGGATGATGAAGCAAAAAGAAATAGGGGGACTTCTCTGTGGCACAGTGGTTGGGAATCCACCTGCCAATGCAGGGGACATGGGTTCAAGCCCTGGTCCAGGAAGATCCCACATGCCGCAGAGCAACTAAGCCCATGCACCACAACTACTGAGCCTGCGTGCCACAGCTACTGATGTCTGCGCGCCTAGAGCCTGTGCTCCGCAACAAGAAAGGCCACTGCAATGAGAGGTCCATGCACCACAACGAGGAGTGGCCCCCGCTAGCCACAACTGGGGAAAGCCTGCGCGCAGCAACTAGGACCCAATGCAGCCAAAAATAAATAAATAAATAAATAAATTAATTAATTTTTTTAAAAAAGAAAGAAATAGGGAGCTTGGATCTCTGATGACTACAGAGCTGCCACACCAGCCCTCAACTGCCTAGCTTTAGACTTCATTTATATGAGGGAGAAAAAGTAACCTCTGTCTTGCTTAAGCAAGCCCCTATTTTTCTGATTGTTACATACGATGGAAACCAATCATAACTGATAAACCCAACGCCTAAAGTGAGTTTCAAGAATGATCTTTGGTTTAGAAACAACTTTCCACAGGTCCTTTCCCTAGCTAGTAGTTTCTTTTTATTGTTCTACTTCTTTCCTAAGGATCTTGAAGCACTTAAGAGCATGTATTTCCATCCATGCACAGGTTCCTCCAAATCTCTGAAATTGCCTACTTTGCCTGGCACTCCAGACCTAAGTGCTGACCTGGAGACTTGTGCCTATATCACCATTGCAGGCACACCAACTCCAAAGTCTGCAGACTCAAAATCAATCCTTTGCAGAATTCTAGTACATTTTAAAGAGTTATGAAAGAACTCAACACAAATCTGCTCAAGTCTGTGTTCTTAACAGTTATCAGATGTTGCAAATTTACTTTATTTGAAATCTAAGATCTGCAATTTGTTTATTTTCTTTCAGACTAATACTCTGTTTTTATTCCTTTTTTGAGCAAGAGGTATTATTGATGAAAGATTTTTAAAAATCAAAACCTGGGATCTTTTCCTTTTTGATCTCCTCCAGATAAGGAAGAAAGGGCTGGGAAATGCCAGCCTATTGTTTCTTGTAGTGTGTGGTTTGTGTGTGGGGTGTGTGTGTGTGTGTGTGTGTGTGTGTGTGTGTGTTGAAGGACAGAGAAAGAGAGAGAGAGAGAGACAGCGCTCTCCTATTTCCAGCAAAGTACAAAGGTCTCACCTTCTTCCTCAACAAAGAACTCATAAATTTTATTCTCAGGTAGGTCACAGAACTTTCATTTGGCTGGCCACTTTGAACTCCCTAAAGCTAAAAGTGCTTTTACCATCTCAGCATTTGTAATTTGAGCAAACACTGTATAAATCCACGTGCTTTCTACCCAAGCCTAGGCCAAGAAGAAATTTGCTGTTTCATGTGTGCCTCGAATTGCATGGAATGTTTTCTGATTGGAAGACTAATGTGACACTCACCCTGCTATTCAAAACAAGCCCCTTCACTACACTGAGTCACACTGCTGGAGTATCAGTCACTTCATGAGGCACATTCAAAAAGTGGGTAAGTAAGAACTTTTAGGGTTTAGAGTACAACATGCAATTGCCTAAATGCCAACACTTTAATTACATATAATAATTAGATAGGCTAGAAGAGAATCCCAAGAACTGAAAATTTATAACAAGACAATTATAGATGACAGTGGTTTTTAAAAATATTTTAAAAATTGCTTCTGTCTTAAGTATATATCTTTTTAAAGGTATAAATCAATCAAACTTATTATAGAAATATTAAGGGAAGAAAGCCTAAATATTCAAAACCAAAGTTAAGTGTTGTTTAGAAAGTTTTCAGGAAGAATTTTGTTTGCTTGTTTATTTGATGGATTTTCTTAAAATTCTAAAATAAACTTACAGGTTTTCCTCAAAGGACCATTTTGTGTGTGTAACACAACCATCAGCCAAAGCTGCCAAGTCCATTTGTAGAACCAATATCCTTTGTAAGGGACAGTTGACTTAATTTGCTCATAGTTGCAAATTCATTTTTAAAAAAATGGATTCAGTGGATAAAGAAGATATGGTATATATATATATATATATATATATATATATATATATATATATATATATATATATATATATATATATATATATATATATATATATATATATATATATATATATATATACACACACACAGTGGAATACTACTCAGCCATAAAAAGAATGAAATTTGGCCATTTGCAGTAACATGGATGGACTTGGAGAGCATTATGCTAAGTGAAATTAGTCAGATAGAGAAAGACAAATACTGTATGATATCACTTACATGTGCAATCTAAAAAATAAAACAAACTAGTGACTATAACAAAAAAGAAACAGACTCACAGATACAGAGAACAAACTAGTGGTTACCAGTGGGGAGAGGGAAGGAGCAAGGGGCAAGATAGGGGTTATGAGGTACAAACTACTATGTATAAAATAAATAAGCTACATGGATATATTGTACAATACAGGGAATATAGCCCATATTTTATAATAACTATAAAGGAATATAACCTTTAAAACTTATGAATCACTATGTTTTACACCTGTAACATATTATATATCAACTATACTTCAATTTTTAAAAATTCCCCAAAAATGAATTCTGATGGTAGGTACTGCCTGGTACATTGGCACCTAGAAAGAAGTTGTCTACTCCTAAATACATCTTGTACTAAACAAAAATGGATAGAAAACAAGTACCATGCTCTCTCTTCTCCGTTCCCCAGTTAATTAACTTGTGCAGTCGGTCTCACTGTTCTGACTATCAAGACTGTTGGAAGACAGGCAAAAAGAGCTGCTGGCTGAGACCCTGGCAGCAGTACAAATTAGACTGGAATGTGATATGTGATTCTGCAATACTCACGGCAAAGGGATGACTCATGCCTGACGGTTATAAACAAAAAGGGAAGCCAGCACTGTCTCCTGGAGACAGGGAGTGAAAAAAAATTCACAGAGAGGATGAGCCCTGTTCTGGGCCCTATTATGGCCACCTGAGAGGGAAGACTGACCTCAGACTGTTTCATGGAAGGCTGTATTCCTTCCTGGCACTTAGAACAGTGTCTGGCACTTAATGAGCATCCAATAAATAAATGTGCAATTGGACTTCCCTGGTAGTCCAGTGGTTAAGACTCTGTGCTTCCACTGCAGGGGGTGCGGGTTCGATCCCTGGTCGGGGAACTAAGATCCCACCTGCTGCTTGACGTGACCAAAAAAACAGTAATAGTAAATAAATAAATAAATGTGCAACTACTGGATGAATAAATGATGCCTTTACTACTTGCTCAAAACCACTTTCAATCATCATATATAAAATTTTCTATTTTTAACCCATATCCCACACATTTATCTGGAACTGCTATTTGCATCTACTCCAAGAATGAAGCAGTGAGTAAGCATTTTGCTCCTAACTCAATCAAGGAAGAAGAATCCCAGGGAATCATGAGAGTATGCCATAATTCCCATTTTGAGTCACAGCAAATTCCTAAAGAGATTTCTCTTTTAGAATACATCTGCACAAATCTGTCGAATCTACATAAGTTGATATATTACCATCAATTTTTCTGGCAAGACTAAGAGAATGTAATAGAAAGGAGATTGCTACTCTGCAAACACCAGAATTTACCTCTCTGGTTTTGTTTTTTATGTAAAAGTTTTTTATGTAAAATGACACTACCTTAAGTGCCAAGAAGAAATGGCTCAATCACTGAAGCCTGACCACTTCCTAAGAATATTGGCTCTTACTGGTGAGGACTCCTTACTCTATGGCTCATGGCACATTACCGAAACTCGATGATAGGTAAGGATGATTATCTTAACTGATGGTTCAAACAGAAGATGATCACATACTCAGGTAGGTCATAAATATCTTTGCTTTCTCTATAGCTCTGAAGCCTCATTACATCACACAGAAGAGAAGTACCTAACTATATAAGAGTCCTGCCCTTGCCCAGCAACTGACACAGACTCGACTCCAATCCCTGTCTCTGTATGCTACCTATCGTCACTATCAATTCTCCTCCCATGCCCACTCTCACAGGGCAATGGGAGGTTTTTCCCATCTGTTTTTACACAGGATTGATTTTTCCTCATTTTTATACAGTTCTCTGAACTATCACTCTTAAATGTCAATTACATATTAAGGCAAATACCTCCCTCTTCTTGTTACATTGTAGAAAATCCCTTTACTTTTGGTCCAAACACTCTCCACTGGGGAGCTGCGACTGACTGAGATGCTTTCTAGAATACAACAGGCCACAAGCAACTGTGTCAACCCAGAGCTTTACCCCAGCAGTCAGCATAGAACAAATATAAGCTCATCTCCCTACCTAGTAAAAAGTAGGGAGTGGTAACTCAGAGGCCATAACAAGACTTGGGAAAAACCATAATCCCAACCAAAGCCCTGAACTAGCCACAGAAAGCATGAGACCATCATGCTAAAAGTGGAAATATGTTTACAATCCCAAACAGCCCAAAGTGAAGGCTTTAGCTCTGTGTCTCAACTCATAAGCATGAAGCCCTTAAGGATCAGAACTATCTGATTTCATACTGTGATGAATGAGATAACAGACAAGTTGACAAGAATGTACTGAATAGCGTCTGTGCAGTCTATTGGGTTGGCCAAAAAGTTCGTTCGGTGAGGGAATACATTGTTTAATAAAATTCTTGGTGAAAATGAAAAACGTGTCTTTTATTTTTACTTAAAACCAAATGAACTTTTTTGACAACTCAATACCTTGTGGATATTCAAACATCCAGGTACCCACATATACAGATAAAAGTAGGAAAGTGAAGCTTTATTCTCTTATCACTTACTAGACCCATCAAGAGAGACAATAGTAGAATGCAGAAGAAGGAAGAAGGGGAAACTTTACCTTTTAACTTTAACTTTTGTATTTTTTACCTTTTTTATAACATCTCTCCTTTCATTTTATTACAAAAGCACTTCATAATAATTATGAAGAACTTTGCTTCTAACTAGAGCAGAATAACTCTAAGTAAGCTGGAACCAGAAGGACTTAAGTTTGACAAAAGGAAGGAGTTCCACCATGGATGGCTGTCAGAGAAGGGACAGGTGACTGAGAGAATAGGAAATCCTCTTCTCAAGGACACTGATTAATCATTCAAAGGGAGCCTTACTAAGTGCCTGACACTGTTCTAGATGCTTTACATCTAGTCTCTTATTTAAGCCTCACACCAGTCCTAAAAGATACAGATTACTACTTCTATTTTACAAATGCGGGACACCCCAGCACCATAGTCACACAGTTAAGTAACCAAGCCAGGATGTAAGTCCAGGCCCACCTAACTACAAAGACTGTGTTTAAACAGTAACTGAAGGTCCACTGTGTCAGGAACTGTCTGGGCTGGTGTTAGGAAAGTTCTGAAAGAAGAATAAAGGATGGACAAGATGATTTCAGGGACCCTAACAGTCCTACTGTCTATGTTAAAAAGTATACACTGGCTATAAGTAAAAGCCCTGCTCTGCTATGAAACAATGCTGCAAAAGAAGTCAAAAAGAAAATATTTTTAATTGCCCAAATAACAGAACTTCTGCCTGCTGACAGTACTTTCAACCTCTGCATCTCTGAATCAGGGAGGATTCCCTACGGCCACCATCCATTACCCAAAGGGAAACACAAACAGATCTTTGAGATAGTGAAAACAGAAAGAGACGCCATTTGGTGCAGGAAAGAGGTAGATAGGATCCTTAAAAAGGGAGAAAACAGAAGAGGAAGATTAAGACCATAATCTCTTGCCAGATTTTCCCCCAAAAAGCTAATCTTAGAAGGCCAAAAATGAATCAGTGGTGGTGAATTGAGAAAATATAGCCTCAGCTTTAAGCTGTTCTTTTTAAGAGGGATCAAGGCTACTATAGTGAGCATAGGGATTTTTAAAAGAATCTTGCCTCTAAACCACATATATCCTTAACAGGTACAATAAACCTATTAAGAGTATTACCAGGTTTCTTGGCAAAGAGCAATGTATTGGTTATATTTCACTATGTATGTTAGTGTGTGTTAGGGGAAAGGCAAGAGCGATGTTAAATTCAAAGAACATAGAATTACTGCCTGGAAGGAACTTATAATTTAGCATTTTCCTGAACTTCCCATATCCTTTTTTAACACATCACTTTAGTTCCCCTTTCTTTTTGCCCCATAAAATCAGGGTTTCTTTAATTATATTTCTAGAATAGCATTATTTCTCTTATACATATTACCCCAACTTTGTTTCTTTTCCCTTAGAAACGGCCATCTTTGACCTAATTCTATATACTCTCTCCTTACAAAAGTATCTGCTTACCTTGAAGATAGTCACCCAAGCTTCTTTCCAACTTTTTACCAGTCAACTATTATCTTTCAATCTAGATACATTCAAGAGAAGACATGGCATCTAACTAAAAGTAAGCAACACATAAATTTAGTTTCATAAGGCGCCAAAACAAATACCAAAAACAAGACAAAAATTGAGAAGCTAGTTTTCTAGCAACAAACAATGTTTAGTAAATTTGGGGGTTAAAATTTTGCATAAATTTGTGATTTTTAGTAAGATACTTTGATTTGGGGTTGTGAAAGTATTAACTGCTGATAAATTAAAACTAACAGTGTCTGTATGGATCAATGGAACAGAATAGAGAGCCCAGAAATAAACCCATACACCTACGGTCAATTAATCTCCGACAAAGGAGGCAAGAGTATACAATGGAGAAAAGACAGTCTCTTCAGCAAGCAGTGTTGGGAAAGCTGGTAGGTCAGTCTCCCAAGGCAATAGAAATAAAAGCAAAAATAAACAAATGGGACCTAATCAAACTTATAAGATTTTGCACAGCAAAGGAAAGCATAAACAAAATGAAAAGACAACCCTACAGACTGAGAGAAAATATTTGCAAATGATGTGACTGACAAGGGCTTAATTTCCAAAATATATAAACAGCTTGTATAACTCATAACAAAAAAACAAACAACCCAGTCAAAAAATGGGCAGAAAATCTAAATAGATATTTTTCCAAAGAAGACATACAGATGGCCAATAGGCACATGAAAAGATGCTCAACATCACTAATTATTAGAGAAATGCAAATCAAAACTATAAGGAGGCGACAGAGGAATAGATAAAGAAGATATGGTACATATATACAATGGAATATTACTCGGCCACAAAAAAAACCAAAATAATGCCATTTGCAGCAACATGGATGGTCCTAGAGATTGTCATACTGAGTGAAGTAAGTCAGACAGAGAAAGACAAATATCATATGATATCACTTATATGTGGAATCTAAAAAAATGATACAATTGAACTTATTTACAAAACAGAAATAGAGTCACAGATATAGAAAACAAACTTATAGTTACCAGAGGGGGAAGAAGGGGGGAGAGATAAATTGGGAGACTGGGATTGACATATACACACTACTATATATAAAATAGATAACTAATAAGGACCTACTGTATAGCACAGGGAACTCTACTCATTACTCTGTAATGACCTATATGGGAAAAGAATCTAAAAAAGAGTGGAGATATATATGTATAACTGATTCACTTTGCTGTACACCTGAAACTAACACAACATTGTAAATCAACTATACTCCAATAAAAATTTTAAAAAATAAATGAATAAAATAGATCACAACAGCAAAACAAAACTGTAATGAGGTACCACCTCATACCAGTCAGAATGGCCATCATTAAAAAGTCTACAAATAACAAATGCTGGAGAGAGTGTGGAAAAAAGAGAACCCTCCTACACTGTTGGTGGGAATGTAAATTAGTACAGCCACTATGGAGAACAGTATGGAGGTTCCTTAAAAAACTAAAAAGAGAGTTGCCATATGATCCAGCAATCCCACTCCTGGGCATATATCCAAAGAAAACTATAATTTGAAAAGATACATGCACCCCAATGTTCATAGCAGCACTATCTACAATAGCCAAGACATGGAAGCAACCTAAGTGTCCATCGACAGATGAATAGATAAAGAAGATGTGGTACATATACACAATGGACTACTACTCAGCCATAAAAAAGAACTAAATAATGCCATTTGCAGCAACATAGATGGACCTAGAGATTATCATACTAAGTGAAGTAAGTCAGAAAGATAAATACCACATGATATCACTTACATGTGGAATCTAAAATATGACACAGATGAACTTATTTATGAAACATAAACAGACTCACAGACAAAGAAAACAAATTTCTGGTCACCAAGGGGGAAAGAGGGTGGGGGAGGGATAAATTAGGAGTTTGGGATTAGCAGATACAAACAACTATATATAACACAGATAAATAACAAGCTCCTACTGTATAGCACAGAGAACTATATTCAATATCCTGTAGTAAACCATAATGGAAAAGAATTTGAAAAAATATACATATATGACTGAATCACTTTGCTGTACAACACTGTAAGTCAACTAAAAAATTATAAATCAAATTTAAAACTTTTAATTTTTAAAAATTAAAAAATAAAAATATCAATGTCTGTATGAAATTACAAACAGATTATTTCCATTGATGGCTACTGATTGAGGGTTATAAAGAGAAAATTTTACTACTCCAAATGGTTAAGAGCTCAAGGTAGTAAAAAAAAAAAAAAGTTTATTTGCAAGTTCATTAGACCTTTCCTGGAAACATTAGTCTACTTTAGTTCCCTGAACTATACCCTACCAGACATCACCATGAGCCAGTAACCATGACAGTGTGTGGCAGCCTGGCTGCCAGGTGACATGTACGTTTGTCCAATGGGCCAGAAAACACCTGGTAGGGATAAACAGGCTATTGATTAGAGCAGAAAACTGAGAGCTATGAAACTGCCACAGAAAATGAAATGCCACTGCTAGGCTGCAGGAATCCCATCTTAGGCTGAAGAAGTTTAGTCATCTCTGCTTCTTTTATTCCTTTTCTTACAGGTGTTCATAGGGAAAAACATATACACACTCACACATCAGACTGAGGCAACTCTAAGGCAGACAGCTGTGTTCCACTAGACTTGTAAAAGGAACAAAAAAGAAAAGGAGGTGATGTATGTACCAGAAAGGGGGTGAAGGTTAGGAAGGGGAAGTATGTAAATGAAGACAGAACTAGTCCACACGCAGCAACAAAGACACGATGCCGCCAAAAATAAATTAAAAAAAAAAAAAGACAGAACTAGTGAATATGGTGAATGGTAAAATGTGTTGCCAGCTGGAAAATGACTATGTTTTAACACTAAATGAGGTTTCAGAAACTAACAGCTTGATAGTATTCCTCTATTATTGAATTATGAACTGAGAATCTCAGGGGACCCAGAGCTAAAAAGCTGGGAATACTGTGGTATTCCATGAGGGTACCATGTGAGTTGGCCTATTCCAGAACAAATTGAAAATGGCTAATTTATGAGGCCTTTAAAGTAACGTATTAGAAGAATGACCATTGTATAAGAGGGTAAGGGGAAATTCTGTTTTAATAATTTGACAGTTAAAAATGAACATCTCACTTCCCCTATTTCAATCTTGGTTTCCTTTAGCTAAATGTTTCCTTTCTTTACCACTCCCTTTACAAACCAAATGGAAGGGCTGTTTAGAGCTAACTCCCCGGTCCTAAATATAACTGGAGCTAAACAAAAAAAGATCTTTCTCACTGGCACAGAGAATCTTCAAGGTAGTTAGGAAATGCTCCCAGCAGTAAGCTGAGCATCCCTGAAACACTAAATGGAGACAGGAGCCTGACTATAGTGACAGAGCAGGGCCTGAGCGCCCCAAAGGCTGCTAAGGCCCCTCTGAGGCTCAGCATCAAGGGATTCTAAAGTTAGAAATGCTGTTTCCACATCACAACCACTGGAGTATAAAGCAGATCCGGAGAAACACTGGCTAAGGAAGCCTCACAAACCACATGAGACAGAACATGAGAGGCTGGAGAATTCCACAAGAAAAGAGAAGAATATTTCTCAAGAAAGAGAATATATATTTCAACTGTGCAGAGAGAAAGTTGATTAGGTATCTCAACTTTCCTCCCAGCCAAGTAGCCTCCTTAACTGTTAACTCAGTCTGAATGCTTACTACATACACCTGGAGCAGAGCTGGGAACTCTCACCAGTAAGATACGTGCTCAGGTATGCACTTGGGAAATGACTCTCACTTTCTTTTCTGTGACTTTATTTTATCGCCTCAATTCATGGGACAAAAGTAAATGAGCATTAAAAATTAAAACCAATAAAATGAAGGGACACAGAAAAATCAATCAAATAATGTGCCTGTCCTGCAGATGGCTTTGTTCACATTCCAAGACTGTTTATAAAAGGCAAGAACAGGAAAAATCACCACCCAACTAATAGCAGTCATTTCAGCTACTTAACAGTGTTTTTTAAGTTGCAGGTCACAACACATTAAGTCAGATAATCAATTTAGTGGGTTGCTACCATCATTTTTTAAAAAAAGGAAGTCAAATAGAAGAGAGAAGAAAATATCAGTGTGTTTTGCAAGAAGTAAAAGTATTGTCTCATGAAACTTTATTTCAAATGTATGCATGTATATATGTACTGGGTCCTGATAATAAAATGTTATTTCTTAGAGTGAATTAAAATCTAAAAAAGTTTGAAAACCACCAAGCTATTGGAAACTGAAGGAACTAGACCAGAACAGAATACTATAGAGATTGTGTATGGATCAAATACTTATGAATTGTGAAGAAGTTTGTGGGTCAACTGAGCAGGCTCAGTCAATAAACAAAGATCACTGTCAGAGCTACTGTCAGAGTTATCCAAGAACTCTAACATCGTCCTGGAGCTAAGCAGTGCACGCTCCCAGTCTGAACACAGAGGAAAGCCACCACTGAAACTGAGCTGAGAGGAAATGCTGGCTGGTATACGTAGCCCCCTCTAGCATTTATCGAGATAAAAGAAATCTGGACTCTGGAAGGAAATGAGATGACAGTTTCTACTTCTAGAGGATCACAGGCCGAGGCCACAACCAAAGCACTCACTCACTGACTGAGAGATCAAGCCTTCTAGAACAGGGGTAGGTGAAGAGAAGAAGAAACCATTCTCCGAGTCCTGCCAAACTAGCCCTTCCTTCCTGGCACAGCTAACCATGGTGATGGACTCTCTGTTTTGAGCATGTCTGCATTCTTTTATTCCTACCAGCTCCTGACCCCCGACATAGTCACGTCCTCTGCTCATCCCCATTTGGCCTAATCAAACAGCCCAGTCCTAGCTATACAGTAGCAAGGGAAGCCCTGCACAAGAGACAAGTCCTTCCTAAATGGAGATCTGAATACCAGATAGACAATATGATCTTTTAGGAGATGCCGCAAGACCTGTGTTCTGTTTGGGAGTTGGAAGAATATCTTTGAGAAAAGCAAAGGCATTCTTCAGATGACAGGATCTCCATATCTCCTTACATTGAGCCAGACCTGTCCTCAAGTTCTGAAGTCCCTTAGAAAGTAGGAGACATGATCTGTCCCACTTAGCAAATAATGGCAGGTCTAAGGAAAACTTCAAAAGTCCTTCACTTGTTCTCAACTCAAATAAGAACATTAATCATCTTACTTGCACCTTTTAGAAAGGGATGGCCAGAGACAATTCTAGCAACACCTTCCTGCTAAGAAATGAAAAAAGGATTTCTAACCCTGATCCTAATTCTGTCAAAGCACATTGAGATGCAAGTACCACAGTCCTTCAGTTTTAGGCAGGGATTCAGCAAATTGCCCAGGGCCTTGCAGCATGGTAGTAGGGGCAGGGATGGGCACTGCTACAGCCTTGTCTGGTTTTCAGCTTCCTAGACCATGTTCCTTTGACTCTATCAGCTGATGCTCAGAGCCCAGAGTACATATTGCCAAATTACGTTCTGAGAAAGCTCAAATACAGGGAAAGCTGGTACATATCTGGGCAACTATATACGTATGAGTTTGGTACCTGCAAGAGAGCATGGTGCATCGTCACCTCCAGTTCGGCTAAGACATGGGCAGCATCCTCACTGTCCTCTTGGACCTCCAGGTCCTCCTCAGGGATGGTCTCCCAGTTGCCCTGGTGAGCAACCAGCGTGTGCACTAGTTCATACTGGCCAGGGAGTGCCAGGCTGACCCGAGTCTGAGTCCCATAGGTGAAGCGGAGGCGCCGAAGCTTACAGTTCTCCTCACTGCCCAGCTTGGTGGTGGGAAGCACCTGCAGCCCCAAGAGCAGGTTCAACAGCTGGCACTTGACATTACAGTCCTGGCCGAGGATCAAGATGCAGGGGAGGCAGTCCACAATCTGCTGGAGGTACTTCTCTTCCTTAGGTGGGAAGGAAATGCAGCTCAGCTGGCCTGGTTGGGGAAGGGGAGGGTGGAGAAGGAGAAAGGAGTACAGAGAGAAGAGTGAGGAGGGGTAGGGAAAGACTGCCAGGGAGATCCCATTAGGATGTCAGGCTCCTAGAAAAGAAATTTCTAGGAAGCTCTTGGCTGAAGGAGATACCAGGAAAACATCCCAGTCAGAAAAGGTTCCTCAAATATCAAACAGGATTCCCGTCTCTGGCTCATTCCCAGAACAGTTGTTTCTATCCAGAAAGGTGGCAGTGACCTGATCTACCCTCCCCTCTCGTTTTTCAACCAGTGGAGGGACAGCCTAAGGAGTTTACAAGGACTCAGGTACAAGATCATTAAATTGACAAAGCCAGAAAAGACCACACTAACTGGGATGTGAATCCAAGACCCGAATATATCAAAATGAAAACCTTCCTTGTGACACAAGACCTAATACTTGAACATATAAAGGCCCTTTAAAATGACTCTACCACATGCAGTTTTAGCTTATTTTCCTCATTTATAACATATTTTATAACTAAATGTATGAGCCAGTCTTTCAATACGCATGTATTGAAATAAAATGTTATTCAAGTGTGCATAAGCTCTAGAATCTTTTCTGGTTCATTTCACTGATGGCTGGTGACAGCATCCCAGCTGCCAAGTCATCTGTTTTCTTAAAACACTGGGTGCTCACTTAAGATCAATATCTCCTAATCAAATCACATTCTTTCAGTTTATGGAGGACAAGACCCTGAATAAGACAAAGGGAAAGAACTACCTGTTAGGATAAAATCCAGGCAAATCGAGGAAGAGGTGTGATCCATCTCAGAAATATCCTTTCAGGACACCACACTCATCTAAACAGATCAAATAATACTCAAGAGAAAACAAGGGACTTCCCTGGTGGCACAGTGATTAAGAATCTGCCTGCCAATGCAGGTGACATGAGTTCGAGCCCTGGTCCAGGAAGATCCCACATCCCTCGGAGCAACTAACCCTGTGTGCCACAACTACTGAGCCTGTGCTCTAGAGCCCGTGAGCCACAACTACTGAGCCTGCGTGCCACAACTACTGAAGCCTGCGTGCGTAGAGCCCGTGCTCCGCAACAAGAGAAGCCACCACAATGAGAAGCCCGTGCACCGCAATGAAGAGTAGCCCCCGCTCACTGCAACTAGAGAAAGCCCGCGTGCAGCAACGAAGACCCAATGCAGCCAAAAATAAATAAATAAAAATAAAAAATAAATTAAAATTTTTTTTAAAAAGAGAGAAAACAAAAGTCTTCCTAAAGTATGAGAACATCTATTTGGGAAAAAGAACCAGAAATTAGTTGACTAGAATGCTCATATTCTGAACTCGATCACTCCCCAGCTTGTTCAGTGGCAGTGCCTGCCCAAGTCTAAGATTCAGGCAACTTTGTGTTTGTCCAGAAAGGCACAGACACACGGTTCTTAGGCTGTTAGAAGTCCAATCTCGGAGCCAAATACATACATCTTAATTGAAATTTAGGGTGGCACCAAGTGAAACAGTATTTGCTTTAGTCACTTAACCATGAGCTGTTCATTTTGTTTATGTAATTGAAGCAAGAGAGGCCTGATTCATTTAGGAGGTTGTCCTACTTCAGACTCTACCTATCCTGCTTCAAACTCAGTATTTCAAATCCTCAAATCTTTTTCTCTCCCACAAATGGCACCACCAAAAGATTTAAGGAAGTTGGCTTTCACCCAGCCCCCTTTATGAATTTCATTAAGCCCTTCCTTTCATGTCGGCCTATAAGTACATCACCTGGCCAGCACATGTAAACCAGTGATATGAGACACTGAAACAGGAAATCTATTCTCTTGGGACAGAGATGAGAAAGCAAAGTGTTAACTGAGTGCCCAATTGTGTGCAAGGTATTTACTAAGCGCGAGAGTAAAACACCAGACAACTGGTCTAATTTTTGACCCACTGATACAATCTAAAAGCAAGGGGACACAGCCAATTGCTGTGCGACCACTTAGCAAGTAGTGAGTCCTGAGTCCCTTCATATCTTATTGACAACTAAACAACACTTACCACAGTTGTCAGGGAGGAAAAACAATTTTCCTCTACCCTTTTAGTTTCCTCTGGCTGGGTCTAAGAATTAAATTGACATGAGACAGATTACCAGGAGAAAATGAAATTTAATTAGGTACACATGGGGAATCTGAACATGAGATCCAAAGACGGGTTAAATGAGATACATATGTCATCCTGGACTAAGGAGAGGGGGTAGGGGGCTGGGTCTTCAAAGGGAAACAAGGCAATTCACAGTAAGAATGAAGAGTGAATGTTTGGTAAACAAATGTTTGCTGGGCCATCCAGAAACAATGGGACATAGAGAGGACTTTGACCAAACAGGCCTTGCTAGGTTCCTCCCCTGACTACTACACCTGGTTCATATTACACTGTAGCTAACCCTGGTGATAGCTCTCTTTCTGGGATAGGCCCTCTATCTAAATTCTTTTAGGCAGTTAAGGCAGAGGAGATAAGAGCTCTTCCTGAGCCTTTTGTTTCTTTAAAACAACCAAGCCTAAAGTAATCTTCATACCACAGAGACACATTTTGGGATGGTAAATTTTGCTCCCCTATACAGACTATTCTAGTTGTATGTTTATAATTACCAAAAGCAGGAAGAACCATATTTCCCTCTGTATCCTCAACACCCAACACGATGACTAAAAAATAGTTAATGCTTTGTTATACACTTGCTTTGTTATACACTTTGTTATACGCTTGCTTGCTCTGTGTAAGAATCCATTTACCATGGAGAATTGTCTACAGAAAGCCATAAGTGGTTCTACTAAGTACTGAGAAAAGTCCGGTAGCATGATGAACAGTCTGGTACCATGAATAGTATAGGAGCAACTGTCATTCCTAAAAACCTCCTTCATCTCAACATGGAGAGTAGAGGTGGACAACAGAATAGTACCTCCCCATTCACCTGCAGACCACAGTCTCAGCCTGAGCAGTGAGAAGTCCAGTTAGATTCGCTCTTATCTACCCTTCCTGTTCTTTCTCTTTTCCCAGTCTTCCTCAGATCTCAGACAGGTGTCCAAACTCCTATAACAAAAGTTATAAAAATAAGCCATAATAAAAATAAGCTTAAATGAGTTTTGTGACTGCTGCTGCTTGGAGAGCAGGTAACAGAGAACAAAAACCAAGTAACCATTTTTCAGAACCAGAGGGAGAGATCTCAACACCTCTGAGACCTCAGGGTCAACTATAGGAAAGCCAGTAAACCATGCTGCACTGGCCAAAACCACAGCGGACATACCCCATTACTCATCTGGTCCAAATTATCACACCCCCATCTCTGTAGTGACAAAAATAGTCACTATAAATAAACCCGCTAGAGTCAAACAACCATAGGCCAGTGCAATGGGAGAGTGGGCTGACAGCGAAACCAGTTCTAATTTTCGTTTCCACGCACTCTGCTAGGGTTCTGCGTGCAACCCACTGGACTGAGAAAAGGTCTTCAAAATGGATATCGCCATCTGTTTTTCAAAACGTCATTATCCAAGGCCTTTGCTTCTCCCACTAATCTTGAGCTTTTTCATTGCTCTTCAACGTGTCTACAAGATTTGAACAAGAGCATGGAGAGAAATGAAGCTGAAACGAGATCGTTTCACTCCTTGCTCCTCTCGGCAAATGCGTCGGTGAGGGAGTGGGCAGAGCACCAGCCGAGGGCACACGCTCCCATCCCGGGCTTCACCACTGACTGGCAACCTACTTGTTTCTCTCAGCCTTGGATTTCTCATCTGTGCACTAAGGGACTTGGATTAGATCATCTTTAACATCCCTTCCAGTTCTGAAATTCCAGGATTCCATCAGGTTTTAACTGTTGAAAGAAAAATAACTGAGGGGGATGGGCAGTTGGTCTGATAGTTTTTATTTTAAACTGTACCTGAATTTAATTACTCGAGCTCCCCCTGGACTACTATAACGCCAGATCAAAAGCTGACTGAACTAGCCAGGGGCTCTGAGGACCTACCAGGCAGTTTCAACAGTTTTCTAAAGAAGAGATTAAAAACTGTAGACTGACGGTAGGAGGGAGGAAGAAAATCTATTTCAGAGCTAGAGCAGCTGCCTCACTGACAGTTAAAGGACTTCGAGTTAATCAGGTTTTCTTTTGTAATTAATATAACAGCATCTGCATATGGGGCTGCCGGAAGGTAACAGCACGGCCTCTCAGCTGGAGCACATTAACCCTGCCAACTCTGGCTGCAGGAAAATTCAAATCAAATTGTCTTAAATGCAAGGCAAGACTTTTTTTTTCTTGATGATTCTTAAAAACAGATTATCTTGATTTGCGTTACTTCTAAACAAACGTTTCAAACTACAAGGAGAAGAGCAGCTAAAGTAGCAACGCATTTTGTTTCTCTGTTTTTAGATAATGAAGGGGAACGAAATATATCATCCCAAAATATGCGTCTTTGACATATTATTTTGAGCAGGTTATTTTTAAGAAACAGCAGACACAGGTGAAGCTCTGGAAACTGAGAAGTTACCCTTTCGTACAAGACATATTTAAAAGGGAAATCTCCATTTGTAAGGGTGTCTTCCTCCAGTACCAGGAAGAGGAGGGCTCAAAATCTCTAGAAACTCTTATCAATGCAGAAGGCAACCACTTAAAACTGCATAACAACCTTACCCTTGTTTACTGCGCTTTTCCTGATAACCACCCATAAATGACTCCCCCCACCTCACCCCACCCGAGTGTTTTATCTTTAGCTGGAAATCGTATTTAAGGTAGTGGCTTGGGCCATTTTGGAGTCACGCAGTTTTTCCAGGGTATCTCCCATGTGTACAGGAGGTACACATGTTATTAAATTTCTGGTTGTTTTTCTCCCATTAATCTTTTTATAACAGGAGTGTCTCAGCCAAGAACCTAGAAGGGTAGAGGGAAATTATTTTTCCTTCCCTACAATAATATTTACTGAGCCCTTTCTAAGTACATCACTTTATTTGCCCCATTTCATTTAATGCTCACAATTCTACCAGACATAAACTATTATTATCCCCATTTGTAGATGAGGAAGCAGTAGCTTAAAAGGCAAAACAGAACAAAAAAGAAGCCATGTTTCTCCATGTCTCTAAGCAGATAAAAAGTGGAACACAGGGCAGAGCAGGAACTGTTCTTAGGTCTCAGGGGGCCAGGTGAATACTTAATGGTAAACAATGTCCCTGAAGGGTGGCAGAATATGCCATCCCCCAAAATGTCACTTTGGCATAAGGATTATTTTGAGCTAAAGGCACTCGACAAACAGCAGGTATAAGAAGGGCGCTCTGACCTCCGCTTTATCTTCCTGAAAGCAAGAGATAAAACCCCATTGGGAAGATGTCCTCCCTATAACAGAAGGAAAGCAACATTCTTATCACCAGAGACTGGGAGTCGAGATCAAGAAAAATCTGTACAAATAAGCCTTGTTAAACTAACCAGTACCTTCCTAGTTACTTTCCCACCGTTAACTGCCCTAGCCCAAGGCCCTTTGTCTTGTCAGGCTTTCATAACTTACTTCTTTGTCCAGTTCAACTCTGTTTCTTTGGGTCTTCATTCTTTTGTGAGGACCCCCATGTACATGTAAAATTTAACAAAGTGCTTATGCTTTTCTCCTGTTTATCTGTCTTATGTCAGTTTAATTCTTAGGCCCAGCTGGAAATAATAAGAAGACAGAGGAGAAATTCGTCCTCCTCTATCCGCCCTACCACACTTTCTCCCAATGTAGGGCCAAACACAACTCAGTAGTTGTAGAACCCCAATTTAAAGCAGACTGACAGAGTCCTTACGGAAACCGCCCAAGACGATGAGGCCTGGGAGAAAAAGACAGCATTAACACTAGCTGGTGAACACTTTTAAAAAATGTTATTCTGGGCTTCCCTGGTGGCTCAGTGGTTGAGAATCTGCCTGCCAATGCAGGGGACACGGGTTCGAGCCCTGGTCTGGGAAAATCCCACATGCCGCGGAGCAACTAAGCCCGTGCGCCACAACTACTGAGCCTGCGCGTCTGGAGCCTGTGCTCCGCAACAAGAGAGGCCGCGATAGTGAGAGGCCCACGCACCGCGATGAAGAGTGGCGCCCGCTTGCCGCAACTAGAGAAAGCCCTCGCACAGAAACGAAGACCCAACACAGCCAAAAATAAATAAATAAATAAATTAATTAAAAAAAAAAAAATGTTATTCTTATTCTACCTAAGAGCTCTAGAGTCCATTTTCTAAAAGAAACAGTAGGTACTTTTCAGAGAAACCTTTAATGTTCCTCTCATCAGTTAGTGTGTATTACCCTTTGGGTTGAGGTTAAGATTATTCTAAAAAGGGAGAATTGGTGGGAAGTAATGTTAATGACTTTTTTAAATTAATTAATTATTTTAATTCTTGAATTTTATTTTTTTATACAGCAGATTCTTATTAGTCACCAATTTTATACACATCAGTGTATACATGTCAATCCCAATTTCCCAATTCATCCCACCACCACCACCACCCCCGCCGCTTTCCACCCTTGGTGTCCATACGTTTGTTCTCTACATCTGTGTCTCAATTTCTGCCCTGCAAACCGGTTCATCTGTACGATATTCCTAGGTTCCACATATATGCATTAATATACGATATTTGTTTTTCTCTTTCTGACTTACTTCACTCTGTATGACAGTCTCTAGATCCATCCACGTCTCTACAAATGACCCAATTTCGTTCCTTTTTATGGCTGAGTAATATTCCATTGTATATATGTACCACAACTTCTTTATCCATTCGTCTCTCGATGGGCATTTAGGTTGCTTCCATGACCTGGCTATTGTAAATAGTGCTGCAATGAACATTGGGGTGCATGTGTCTTTTTGAATTATGGTTTTCTCTGAGTATATGCCCAGTAGCGGGATTGCTGGATCATATGGTAATTCTATTTTTAGTTTTTTAAGGAACCTCCATACTGTTCTCCATAGTGGCTGTATCAATTTACATTACCACCAACAATGCAGGAGGGTTTGCTTTTCTCCACACCCTCTCCAGCATTTGTTGTTTGTAGATTTTCTGATGATGCCCATTCTAACTGGTGTGAGGTGATAACTCATTGTAGTTTTGATTTGCATTTCTCTAATAATTAGTGATATTGAGCAGCTTTTCATGTGCTTCTTGGCCATCTGTATGTCTTCTTTGGAGAAATGTCTATTTAGGTCTTCTGCCCATTTTTGGATTGGGTTGTTTGTTTTTTTAATATTGAGCTGCAAGAGCTGTTTATATACCTTAGGGATTAATCCTTTGTCCGTTGATTCGTTTGCAAATGTTTTCTCCCATTCTGAAGGCTGTCTTTTCATCTTGTTTATGGTTTCCTTTGCTGTGCAAAATCTTTGAAGTTTCATTAGGTCCCATTTGTTTATTTTTGTTTTTATTTCCATTATTCTAGGAGGTGGATCAAAAAAGATCTTGCATGATTTATGTCAAAGAGTGTTCTTCCTATGTTTTCCTCTAAGAGTTTTATAGTGTCCGGTCTTACATTTAGGTCTCTAATCGATTTTGGTTTATTTTTGTGTATGGTGTTAGGGAGTGTTCTAATTTCATTCTTTTACATGTAGCTGTCCAGTTTTCACAGCACCACTTATTGAAAAGACTGTCACCATGTTCTTGGATTGGAAGAATCAACATTGTGAAAATGACTCTACTACCCAAAGCAATCTACAGATTCAATGCAATCCCTATCAAACTACCACTGGCATTTTTCACAGAACTAGAACAAAAAATTTCACAATTTGTATGGAAACACAAAAGACCCCGAATAGCCAAAGCAATCTTGAGAACGAAAAATGGAGCTGGAGGAATCAGGCTCTCTGACTTCAGACTATATTACAAAGCTACAGTAATCAAGACAGTTTGGTACTGGCACAAAAACAGAAATATAGATCAATGGAACAGGATAGAAAGCCCAGAGATAAACCCACGCACGTATGGTCACCTTATCTTTGATAAAGGAGGCAAGCATATACAGTGGAGAAAAGACAGCCTCTTCAATAAGTGGTGCTGGGAAAATTGGATAGGTACATGTAGAAGTATGAAATTAGAACACTCCCTGACACCATACACAAAAATAAACTCAAAATGGATTAAAGACCTAAGTGTAAAGCCAGACACTATCAAACTCTTAGAGGAAAACATAGGCAGAACACTCTATGACATAAATCACAGCAAGATCCTTTTTGACCCAGCTCCTAGAGAAATGGAAATAAAAACACAAATAAACAAATGGGACCTAATGAAACTTAAAAGCTTTTGCACAGCAAAGGAAACCATAAACAAGACCAAAAGACAACCCTCAGAATGGGAGAAAATATTTTCAAATGAAGCAACTGACAAAGGATTAATCTCCAAGATTTACAAGCAGCTCATGCAGCTCAATAACAAAAAAACGAACAACCCAATCCAAAAATGGGCAGAAGACCTAAATAGACATTTCTCCAAAGAAGACATACAGATGGCCAACAGACACACGAAAGAATGCTCAACATCATTAATCATTAGAGAAATGCAAATCAAAACTACAATGAGGTATCATCTCACACCGGTCAGAATGGCCATCATCAAAAAATCTACAAACAATAAATGCTGGAGAGGGTGGGGAGAAAAGGGAACACTCTTGCACTGTTGGTGGGAATGTAAATTGATACAGCCACTATGGAGAATAGTATGGAGGTTCCTTAAAAAACTAAAAACAGAACTACCATAGGACCCAGCAATCCCACTACTGGGCATATACCCTGAGAAAAACCATAATTCAAAAAGAGTCATGTACCAAAATGTTCATTGCAGCTCTATTTACAATAGCCAGGACATGGAAGCAACCTAAGTGTCCATCATCGGATGAATGGATAAAGAAGATGTGGCACATATATACAATGGAATATTACTCAGCCATAAAAAGAAATGAAATGGAGGTATTTGTAATGAGGTGGATGGAGTTAGAGTCTGTCATACAGAGTGAAGTAAGTCAGAAAGAGAAAAACAAATACAGTATGCTAACACATATATATGGAATCTAAGGGAAAAAAAAAAAAAAGGTCATGAAGAACCTAGTGGCAAGATGGGAATAAAGACACAGACCTACTAAAGAATGGACTTGAGGATATGGGGAGGGGGAGGGGTGAGACGTGACAGGGTGAGAGAGTGTCATGGACATATATACACTACCAATGTAAAATAGATAGCTAGTGGGAACCAGCCGCATAGCACAGGGAGATCAGCTCGGTGCTTTGTGACAGCCTGGGGGGGTGGGATGGGGAGGATGGGAGGGAGGGAGATGCGGGAGGGAGGAGATATGGGAACGTGTGTATATGCGTAGCTGATTCACTTTGTTATAAAGCAGAAACTAACACACCACTGTGAAGCAATTATACTTCAATAAAGATGTTTAAAAAAAAAGAAAAAAAGAAAAGACTGTCTTTTCTCCATTGTATATCCTTGCCTCCTTTGTCATAGATTAGTTGACCATAGGTGCATGGGTTTATCTCTGGGTTTTCTGTCTTGTTCCATTGATCTATATTTCTGTTTTTGTGCCAGTACCATATTGTCTTGATTACTGTAGCTTTGTAGTATAGTCTGAAGTCAGGGAGTCTGATTCCTCCAGCTCCGCTTTTTTCCCTCAAGACTGCTTTGTCTATTCGGGGTCTTTTGTGTCTCCATACAAATTTTAAGATTTTTTTGTTGTAGTTCTGTAAAAAAAATGCCATTGGTAATTTGATAGGGTTTGCATTGAATCTGTAGATTGCTTTGGGTAGTATAGTCATTTTCACAATGTTGATTCTTCCAATCCAAGAATATGGTAGATCTCTCCATCTGTTGGTATCATCTTTAATTTCTTTCATCAGTGTCTTATAGTTTTCTGCATACAGGTCTTCTGTCTCCCTAGGTAGGTTTATTCCTAGGTATTTTATTCTTTTTGTTGCAATGGTAAATGGAAGTGTTTCCTTAATTTCTGTTTCAGATTTTTCATCATTAGTGTATAGGAATGTAAGCGATTTCTGTGCATAAATTTTGTATCCTGCAACTTTACCAAATTCATTGATTAGCTCTAGTAGTTTTCTGGTGGCATCTTTAGGATTCTCTATGTATAGTATCATGTCATCTGCAAACAGTGACAGTTTTACTTCTTCTTTTCCAATTTGTATTCCTTTTATTTCTTTTTCTTCTCTGATTGCCATGGCTAGGACTTCCAAAACTATGTTGAATAATAATGGTGAGAGTGGACATCCTTGTCTCATTCCTGATCTTAGAGGAAATGCTTTCAGTTTTTCACCATTGAGAATGATGTTTCCTGTGGGTTTGTTGTATATGGCCTTTATTATGTTGAGGTAGGTTCCCTCTATGCCCACTTTCTGGAGAGTTTTTATCATAAATGGGTGTTGAATTTTGTCAAAAGCTTTCTCTGCATCTATTGAGATGATCATATTGGCTTTTATTCTTCAATTTGCTAATATGCTGTATCACACTGATTGATTTGCATATATTGAAGAATGCTTGCATCCCTGGGATAAATCTCACTTGATCATGGTATATGATCCTTTTAATGTGTTGTTGGATTCTGTTTGCTAGTATTTTGTTGAGGATTTTTGCATCTATATTCATCAGTGATATTGGTGTGTAATTTTCTTTTCTTGTAGTATCTTTGTCTGGGTTTTGGTATCAGGTTGATGGTGGCCTCACAGTATGAGATTGGGAGGGTTCCTTCCTCTGCAATTTTTTGGAAGAGTTTGAGAGGGATGGGTGTTAGCTCTTCTCTAAATGTTTGATAGAATTCACCTGTGAAGGCACCTGGTCCTGGACTTTTGTTTGTTGGAAGATTCTTAATCACAGTTTCAATTTCATTACTTGTGACTGGTCTGTTCATATTTTCTATTTCTCCTGGTTCAGTCTTGGAAGCTTATACCTTTCTAAGAATTTGTCCATTTCTTCCAGGTTGTCCATTTTATTGGCATAGAGTTGCCTGTAGTAGTCTCTTAGGATGCTTTGTATTTCTGTGGTGTCTGCTGTAATTTCTCCTTTTTCATTTCTAATTTTATTGATTTGAGTCCTCTCCCTCTTTTTCTTGATGAGTCTGGCTAATGGTTTATCAATTTTGTTTATCTTCTCAAAGAACCACCTTTTAGTTTTATTGATTTTTGTTATTGTTTTCTTTGTTTCTATTTCATTTATTTCTGCTCTGATCTTTATGATTTCTTTCCTTCTGCTAACTTTGGGTTTTGCTTGTTCTTCTTTCTCTAGTTCCTTTAGGTGTAACGTTAGATTGTTTATTTGAGATTTTTCTTGTTTCTTGAGGTAGGCTTGTATAGCTATAAACTTCCCTCTTAGAACTGCTTTTGCTGCATCCCATAGGTTTTGGATCGTCGTGTTTTCATTGTCATTTGTCTCTAGGTATTTTTTGATTGCCTCTTTGATTTCTTCAGTGATCTCTTGGTTATTTAGTAACATATTGTTTAGCCTCCATGTGTTTGTGTTTTCTACATATTTTTCCCTGTAATTCATTTCTAATCTCATAATGTTGTGGTCAGAAAACATGCTTGATTTCAATTTTCTTAAATTTTGAGGCTTGATTTGTGACCCAAGATGTGATATATCCTGGAGAGTGTTCCATGCGCACTTGAGAAGAAAGTGTAATCTGCTGTTTTTGGATGGAATGTCCTATAAATACCAATTAAATCTATCTGGTCTATTGTGTCATTTAAAGCTTGTGTTTCCTTATTAATTTTCTGTTTGGATTATCTGTCCATTGGTGTGAGGTGTTAAAGTCCCACACTATTATTGTGTTACTGTCGATTTCCACTTTTATAGCTGTTAGCGGTTGCCTTATGTATTGAGGTGTTCCTATGTTGCGTGCATATATAATTGTTATATCTTCTTCTTGGATTGATCCTTTGATCATTATGTAGTGTCCTTCCTTGTCTCTTTTAACATTCTTTATTTTAAAGTCTATTTTATCTGATATGAGTATTGCTACTCCAGCTTTCTTTTGATTTCCATTTGCATGGAATATCTTTTTCCATCCCCTCACTTTCAGTCTGTATGTGTCCCTAGGTCTGAAGTGGGTCTCTTGTAGACAGCATATATATGGGTCTTGTTTTTGTATCCATTCAAAGCCTGTGTCTTTTGGTTGGAGCATTTAATCCATTCACGTTTAAGGTAATTATCGATATGTATGTTCCTATGACCATTTTCTGAATTGTTTTGGGATTGTTTTTGTAGGTCCTTTTCTTCTCTTGTGTTTCCCACTTAGAGAAGTTCCCTTAGCATTTGCTGTAGAGCTGGTTTGGTGGTGCTGAATTCTCTTAGCTTTTGCTTGTCTGTAAAGCTTTTGATTTCTCTATCGAAGCTGAATGAGATCCTTGCCCGGGAGAGTAATCTTAGTTGTAGGCTTTTCCCTTTCATCACTTTAAGTATATCATGCCACTCCCTTCTGGCTTGTAGAGTTTCTGCTGAGAAATCAGCTGTTAACCTTATGGGAGTTCCCTTGTATGTTATTTGTCTTTTTTCCCTTGCTGCTTTCGATAATTTTTCTCTGTCTTTAATTTTTGCCAGTTTGATCACTATGTGTCTCAGTGTGTTTCTCCTTGGGTTTATCCTCTATGGGACTCTCTGTGTTTCCTGGACTTGGGTGGCTATTTCCTTCCCCATGTTAGGGAAGTTTTCGACTATAATCTCTTCAAATATTTTCTTGGGTCCTTTCTCTCTCTCTTCTCCTTCTGGGACCCCTATAATGCGAATGTTGTTGTGTTTAATGTTGTCCCAGAGGTCTCTTAGGCTGTCTTCATTTCTTTCCATTCTTTTTTCTTTATTCTGTTCTGCAGCAGTGAATTCCACCATTCTGTCTTCCAGGTCACTTATCCATTCTTCTGCCTCAGTTATTCTGCTATTGATTCCTTCTAGTGTACTTTTCATTTCAGTTATTGTATTGGTCATCTCTGTTTGTTCTTTAATTCTTCTAGGTCTTTGTTAAACATTTCTTGCATCTTCTCGATCTTTGCCTCCATTCTTTTTCCGAGGTCCTGAATCATCTTCACTATCATTATTCTGAATTGTTTTTTTGAAAGGCTGCCTATCTCCACTTCATTTAGTTGTTTTTCTGGGGTTTTACCTTGTTCCTTCATCTGGTACATAGCCCTCTGCCTTTTCATCTTGTCTTTCTTTCTGTGAATGGGGTTTCTGTTCCACAGGCTGCAGGATTGTAGTTCTTCTTGCTTCTGCTGTCTGCCCTCTGGTGGATGAGGCTATCCAAGAGGCTTGTGCAAGTTTCCTGATGGGAGGGACTGGTGGTGGGTAGAGCTGGCTATTGCTCTGGTGGGCAGAGCTCAGTAAAACTTTAATCCACTTGACTGCTGATGGGTGGGGCTGGGTTCCCTCCCTGTTGGTTGTTTGGCCTGAGGCAACCCAACACTGGAGCCTACCCGGGCTCTTTGGTGGGGCTAATGGCAGACTCTGGGAGGGCTCACGCCAAGGAGTACTTCCCAGAACTTCTGCTGCCAGTGTCCATGTCCTCACGGTGAGACAGAGCCACACCCTGCCTCTGCAGGAGACCCTCCAACACTAGCAGGTAGGTCTGGTTCAGTCTCCCCTGGGGTCACTGCTCCTTCCCCTGGGTCCCGATGCGCACACTACTTTGTGTGTGCCCTCCAAGAGTGGAGTCTCTGTTTCACCTAGTCCTGTCGAAGTCCTGCAATCAAATCCCACTAGGCTTCAAAGTCTGATTCTCTAGGAATTCCTCCTCCCATTGCTGGACCCCCAGGTTCGGAAGCCTGACGTGGGGCTCAGAACCTTCACTCCCGTGGGTGGACTTCTGTGGTATAAGTGTTCTCCAGTTTGTGAGTCACCCACCCAGCAGTTATGGGATTTGATTTTATTGTGATTGTGCCCCTCCTACCGTCTCATTGTGGCTTCTCCTTTGTCTTTGGATGTGGGGTATCTTTTTTGGTGAGTTCCAGTGTCTTCCTGTCGATGATTGTTCAGCAGTTAGTTGTGATTCTGGTGATCTCGCAAGAGGGAGTGAGAGCACGTCCTTCTACTCCGTCGTCTTGAACCAATCTCTCATTAATGAACTTTTGATGTCTCTAGTGACCCATTAGGTTAGATACGTTGTTTAAATTGTTTTTGGAGTAATGGATTTATATCATCACACTCTCCTTCTTGCCTGTTTTCCATCCCAGTCAATAATATGAGTGAAGGCCAGGGTAAGGTATAGTCCATGGCCAAGGAGGGAAGGCACTATATGGAATAAGTGAAGTGGAACTCTATCTTTGCCTTATCCTATTCTTGAAACTCATAAGGTTGATGGGGCTTCAGAGTCAATTCAGGTCTCAACAGAGTTACTACTGCAATACTTGTTCCTGATACCCAAGGATTTCCCTCCTTTGGTAAAATTTTTTACCTCACCTTTAGCACTGAACTTGAAGTCCTCTCTGAAAGTGACTGAAATACAAAGGATTTTATAAGTCACTGAAGTAATCAGTGACACAAATATGCATTTCCACAAATAAGTAGTAATGTTTTATTTCTTATTAACTACATGTGCCAAGAGTAAAGGACAAATCCTAAATTGAGAAATGAACATTATACAGTCTTTCTACTACAATCAATTCTACTACAAGCTTCACAGTATTGAGCTACAAAAACCCCAGGAGCTGAGAGAGAAACAATTCTGCCAAAAAGCATTTATTTATCATTCCCAAACAAGCTCTCTGACCTTCAGCTAAATTTAAAGGATTCTGAATTTTAGAGGAGGCATCCCCATTTAAGGAAAACATATGCTTAGGGAGTCTGGGTTTCAGAATCTTCAGGACCAAATAATACAAGGTATTTTGGTTGAAGGGGATGGTTTTTGGAGATTAGAGATGGAAATGTACTCAAGCAGCTAAACCTCTTGTTGGAAGCTGAAAGTCAATCTGGCAGAAATGTCACTAAAGTTATCCTACCTGGTGGTCATGTTAAGATCTTGAACAGCTTTTGAAAAGCAGACTGTACTGGTACCTGGGAAGAGGGACATAACCTCCCCCCAACCCTTTCCCTGCCCATCCCCCGCCAAGGCTTATATCTCCTGGGAGCCATGTGACATGAAGAGACCATACTCAGCAGCCTGCTGACAAGTTCCCTTCTGGGAGAAACTGCTCCTGAGGCTGGTCGAGCTGCAGGGGGAATAGAAAGGCAGCTGGCAGCTGAAGCTGTAATTTATGGGATGCAGAGATGGAAGCAGTTTTTCGAGGAAGCCGACCCCATGCTTCACTCAGGGCTTAGTTCCTGTCATTTGGAAGGCAGCTTCTTTCAGCTAGTTACCATTAAGAATGACCCAATGGGGCTTCCCTGGTGGCGCAGTGGTTGAGAATCTGCCTGCCAATGAAGGGGACACGGGTTCGAGCCCTGGTCTGGGAAGATCCCACATGCCGCAGAGCAACTAGGCCCGTGAGCCACAATTGCTGAGCCTGCGCGTCTGGAGCCTGTGCTCCGCAACAGAGGCCGCAATAGTGAGAGGCCCGCGCACCGCGATGAGGAGCGGCTCCCACTTGCCGCAACAAGAGAAGGCCCTCGCACAGAAACGAGGACCCAACGCAGCCATAAATAAATAAATAAATAAAAATTAAAAGAAAAAAAAGAAAAATATCCCCCAGGAATCTGAAAACAAAGACTAGATTCCAGAATAATTACTGTGAATGTACAGGGAGCATATCTCTTTAAAAAAAAAAAAAAAAAAAAAAAGAATGACCCAATGGTGGGAATGTGTTAAAAAGACACAGGAACCACCTCAAAGGGGGGCTAACTCACCGGACTGGGGACAATTTAAGCAAAAAAAATTTTTTTAATGATAATAAGAAATTATAATCCATTGAAAAAATTCAGAAGTCCCACACTGATATAAATAAATAATAAACAAACAATGGAAAAGGAATGCTCTAACTTTGCAAATACCAACTAAGAAATATAGAAGAAATAGTGGATAGAAAAACCACCACTGAGGCAGGTGGGCATTGTCAATGGACGCTAGGTCTAGTGGAGGGAGGCATTTTCAGGAACAAGATCATCAGTGAAATCTTAGAATACCTTCCCACAAAAGACTAATCAATTGCAAAAGGAAAAACTGTGACTTTAAGGTAGAGAAATCTAACGGACACCAACATGACCAGAGATCAAGCTTAACATCTCCAAGGGTGGGTGGGCCGACAACATGTACCTCTGATGTGACTGCACATCACGTCATTTCTGTGCCTAGTCCTGCTGAGAGCTCATGACCTGAGTCTAGTCATGAGGAAGCAGCTAGATCCAGGCTGAGGGTCATCCCATAGAATGTAAAGCCTGCTCTTTAAACTTGCCAAAGATATAAATGTCAGGGAAAGGCCGAGAGACTGTCCACATTCAGGGAGTCTGAAGACACATGATGACTAAATGCAACATGTGCTCCTGGACAGGATCCTGGATCAAAAGAAAAAGACATTACTGGGACAGTTGGCAAAACTTAAATGGGGTCCGTAGACTGGATGGTAATACTGACTCAATGTTGATTTCCTGATTTGGGAAGTTGCATGCTGATAGCATGTCCTTGTTTGGGAGAAATGCACACTGGAAGTGTTCAGAAGAGATAAGACAACCTATCTAGAGCTCACTTTCACAAGGCTCTGAAAAATATATACATATAATAGAAAGAGAGAGATTAGGTGATGGGGCAAATGCAATAAAATCTTAATAAATGGAGAACCTGCATGGAGTGGGTATGAGAACTCTCTGTACTGTTCTGGTGACATTTACATAAATTTGAAATTATTTCAAAATAATTTTTAAAATATTGGCCAAAAAGGTAACTAGCAAAATGTATCCAGGTCTGGATCTCAGAGAAAAGAGATTAAGAGATAGAATTCTACTCATCAAAAAAACCCAGCAGGTAAAAAACACATCATATACAGTAATAATACAATTTAAACAATAAGTTTCTTCACTGTCCCCACTTCTGCCCTGCACATTACCTTCTTTCTCCTCAATCTTCCTGTGATCGTTTTCTGATGCCAGTTCTGAGTCTGGGGAGTCCAAGGCACTCATCTAAACAAGCAGTTCAGGATCAGATTTAGAACCCAAGTCCTCAAGACTAAGCAGTATAGACAAACACCCACTCCAGGACAGGACACTTTGATGAAAGTTACCTATAACTATCCAGTTCATTGAACAAGAAGCCACCAGAAGAAGCTTGACCTTGTACTGCCTGCAGCAGCCTCCTGATGACTCAGCAGTAGGGAACACACCTCCACCTCTTCTGCAGCTCAGGCCTCTTTATCACATGCCAACTAACTACTTTTATCCTCGACTAACCAACCACATTTCCAAGTTGCAACAGCAGAACTTCTCCACTTCTCTCCATGGAATATAAGCCAGCAGAGCAGGCCAATTGTTCAATCAGGAGAAACTGAGATAGGTTTCGCCAGGGGGCTTCTTATATGCCAAAAGAATAAAAATGACTTTTCTCCTACTAGCTGTTTTCCCCCAAGTTCTTCGTTCCTTCTTGCTCCTACATATCTCCATAATATTAAAAGTTAAGGCTACAGTATATTGCACAGAATATTCCTAAAAAGTAAGCTCCATATTGGTTCAGTCACTGTCCCTCTAATTTGAATAAAAACAGAGCTTTTATTCAAATTAGTCTTGTTATCCAGTTGCTTTTATGATACGGCCTTACTTAGTCTTTAGTCTGGAAAGTTTGGCTTAACCAAAAAAATCCTGGGAAATGTAATTCTCTCCCATTATATAAACTAGAAAGGGTAAAATCTGTCTGGCATAAATAACACACTGAAGTCTTAATCTGATGAAGCTAAAATTAGACCTTTTTTTATATCTGAGTAAAATAAAAGTGATAAAAGCATTTTTTTTAAAAGAAGTATGAGGGTTTTTTTTTTTTTAAAATAATCAAAGGCTTTTATGAATACATAAGCTATTACTATTCTTTGGGATAGTTTTGATGTCTTATTAAACAAGTGAAAAGCAAAACAATCCTCAAGTTCTACTTCCCATCTTCCTGCCCAGAGAACACCACCCCAGGGAACGGAAGCACATTATAAAGCCCAACTCCAAAGACTTGCAGTCAAAAGGTTCCCGCAGCCACATGGCACCCCACAGGCTGGGGATACGTCCAAGCCACTCACATTGCACGCTGCCTACTAAATACGACAGAAGAAGGCACCGCGTGTGATGGGCAATTCAACCAGGGGCCCACAGGGGATTCTGATGAGTCCCCATGCTCTGACCAACTTTCCTTCAGAGAGTTTTAGTTTGGACTTTGGAGGAATACTATCTATAAGGAGACCTTCTCAGAGAGGCTGATTTATAGCTTTAAGCAAGGGGGCACATAACCACTGCTACATCTGTTCTCCTCTGTTAAAGTGTCAAGTTCCAGGATCCCCAAGATTACCAGACTCCCCGTTTGGCAAAGAATGGAATCAATTTTCAAGCATGGGGTGGCCTATACTTAGACTGAAAATCCTACAGGGGACTCCAGTCAGACCTCTGAGAGTCACGAAAGAAAAGCTGCATCTTTCACAGGGACTCTACGCTCTTGTTATGAATGACACCATTCAGATTCCCTGGACCACGTAGGAAGCAAAACCCACTATCCCTAGAGGTGAACTATTTTCCTACAAAAAGTAAAGAGCAAATTCACCTTAGGTCTTAAAACTGTTAGGGAACAAACCACATCCACCCACACTCCTCGTACGCTTCACATTGGCATCCCTGTGAGTAACCTCTGATGAAGATAAAAGATACTCTTAACAACAATCTTCATGAATGCATTCTGCTTTTGAATCATGCAAACAAGACAATTATCGTCATTCCATCCCAGAGATAGACTGGGGCTAGTTTTCCTTTACTGTCAGAAAGTTAGTAAAGCATCTCAACTCCTGTTTTTATCAATGCCATTTAATCTTAGAATTTCTCATATGCCTTATCCTCCTGTCCTCAAAGACTAATGGTTAAGCAGGAAACCAATGTGTAGGAAATCCTCTAGAGGGAACGTGATGAAACACTAATCCTTCTTTCTTTCATAACATCAGCTTAGAATTAAAAATATCAATTAGTTGGACAATGTTTCACCATTGTGTGTCCTGTACCCAGTACAAAGTTAGGCATTAATAAAGATTTGTTGAGTGAATGAATATTTACTTCCCATATCGTGGTGAAGCTCCGGTATTGCATGCAACTCATTCTTTGGGATGTGAAAATCATTCTTTGGGATACTGGCAGCTCCAGCCTAATTAGTCATCTATCAAATGCTTATCATTGTTCTGTTTTAGGGGCGCAGACAGGAAAATGTGGGCAAAGATACAAAATCCCATATCTTTCATGGGGGAAAAATTGCCCTTCTGAAGTGGAAAAAAACATCATTCCAATATCTACCAGATATGTAAACGATCTAACAGATACTTACTTGACTGTTATGTACAAAGCACTATGGTAGGCATTGCAGGGGATACAAAGATGAGTAAAACAGTCTTTACCCTTAGGAGTTCACGATCTAGTAAGCGAGATAAGACAAATATATCCATAGCTATCACATGAATAAATAAATAAAAACATGATCTGTATGTCCAGAGCCTATAGGAATTGAGCAATAGGTTTAAGGTGAAATTCATATTTCCCTTTACTTCAGTAACATATTTTTTGAGGTTTTATTTTCAAAAGATTGCTTTTGAGAAGGACATTTATTGCAGGAAGATTCTTTGTTGACTTAACATAGTGAGACAGAGAAGCATGGAGAAATAAATGCTGATGCTTGGAAAGTGGACAGAGCAAAACAAAATCTAAAGACCAGATGGATTTTTATTTAAATCCATGCTTTCTTTAAATGCTACTTGCAAGGCTGAAGAACTAACCGTATTGAAATCAGTAATGCCTTTTAAGACTAAACTAAACATATTGCAAATGATAATAATCTTAAAGGTAATAATGTCTTTTCTTTCAAGAGCAGGAAGAATTATCCAAGCCTTTTTAGTAGTGCGCTGCCCCATGCCATGGGAAACAGATTATCCTAGCAAAGGAAGATTAGGAAGGGGAAAGGAAAGGGACTGGAAATTGAAATAAAAGGCTTGAGTAGGTAGTGTCACATTATACTCACTCAATCAGATAAAATCTCCCACTGAAGTAGATTATGGTCCCATGTCAAGCTATGGAGCCTGGGTTATGACTCACTTGTAACGTAATCTCTCCACTGCCAGGGTGCATTTTCTATTCCCATGGCCAGATCAGGAAAGAACAAGGGAGGAGTCACAGAAGCAGAATGGGACTGGGAGCTTAGAGACCTGGGCCTAAATCTGGCTTCAGCTCAAAACTGTTCTGTCCCTCATTCCATTCGTCACTCCTCTTATTCTTCCCCCGACCCCCCTGTTCCAGCCTCCTAATCTAATGTTCACCAAGTACATACACACATACACACACACACTCAAATGTCACATATGTTTAGTACTAACTATATGCCTGTGCTAAGTGCTTTAATGTATATTATCTCTAAATATCACAACAACTTTGTGAGGTAGACATTATCACTCCCATTCTATTTATTTATTTAGATATAATTCACATATCAGAAAACTCACACTTTTAAACCACACAATGTAGTGGTTTCTAGCATATTCACAAAGTTGTACAACCATGACCACTATCTAATTCTAGAACATTTTTATTCCCCAGGAAGAAATCCCATACCCATTAGCAGTTATTCCTCATTTTCCTCTCCCCCCATCCCCCCGCAATCACTAATCTACTTTCTGTCTGTATGAATTTGCCTGTTCTGGACATTTCAAATAGATGGACTCATACAATATGTGGCATTCTATATCACTCCCATTTTACATATGAAGAAACCAAGACTCCAATAGGTTAAGTAACTTGCCCCAAGTCCCACGGTTAATAAAAGGCTGAACTAGAAGAGGAACTCAGGTCTGATTCAAGTGCTTGTGCTTGCTTTTGACTACTTTTTATTTTCCACTTGTTACACCAAAAAACAATGGTGGTTAAAACTTTTGACTACTATATGCTGCTTCCATACAGGAAGAAAATTGAGAGAAAGTGAAAGTTTTAGATATAATTGGGGAAATGGGGTTTTGTTCATCTAAGGTAATAAAAGTAATAAATAAGAATCACAATTATAGCACCATCTCTGCTAAGCTTCTGTTGAAATGCTGAGGCAGCTCTTCTAAACAGACCATGGCAAATTACTAGAAAGCACACCCATCCCAGTCTCTGGCTGTTTTACCCCACAACCAACTTCCCTCCACCCCTCAGCCCTAGTTGAAGATGGCAACTATAAGAAACCAGGCTGTAAAGAATATCCTCTTTCCCAACTTTCCATCCCTTGCCCAGATGTCACTCTGCCACTTAAAGTGTATTATCCATACAAATTTCTGTCTAACAAGTCCAAGAAAAATGTGCACTAGGGCTTTTCTGAAATAAATAAGTACATTAGTGTTTTTCTTCTCCCTTTTAATTCTGGCAACCAAAAGAGGGTGAAGGATGTTGGAGAAACGAAGTTGTTACCAAACCAATGGCAAAGAGCTATAAAAACCTAAGAACTGTAACTCACACAAAACGCCTATAATCTACCTTTAGCTTTTTGCAGTTTTTCTACTTTATATGTTGCATATGCATATGGCTGAGATTAGATTATCCCTTTCTAGAGGGCCAGGTTCAGATCTTCCTAGTCCTTTTCCTCCCTCATCCAACATAAACAAACAGGTGCACTGTAATGATAATTATAATTTTTTTTCTTTCTTAGGAGAAAAGTATAGAAGGGGAAGACTGATCTCCACTAACCCAAGGCCAAGACCAATGTTTTTATTTGACTCTTTAACCCTATTACCAGGTGCTCAAATGTTTATTGACTAGTAATAGCTAATACTTACACAGCACCTTACCAGGCACTGTTCTAAACACATATATTAACTCCCAACAACCCTAGAGGCAACTACTATTATTATAATCCTCATTTCCAGATGAGAAAACTGTGGCACAGCGCCATTGTGATCTGCCCATGGTCACTCAGTTAGTAAGGAGCGGAACCAGGAAGAAAGGAATGTAGCACAGATTAAAGCATTCCAACTAAATACATTTGAGTCATTCCAATTTCTTAAAATTGAGAGGTTTATGATACACTGCAACAGCTTGGAACTCTGATAGATCATAAAACAAGAAAAATACTTCTCCCTCTGCTACTTTGTAATACTCCACTCTGCCTGTCTTCAGAAGTGCTCAAAGCCTTTATCTCATTACTTCTGAACCCTCTGACAGAGGAAAATCAACAGATAGAGGGGCTGTCATTCCCTATAGTTAAGTGAAAAGAAGGCCAATGCTTTGGGAAGAAAAGGAGGACCTGAATCAAGGCAATTTCACTTATAATTCAGTTTTCCCTGTACAGGTCGAGCTACTCTCATTTTAGATTCCACCCACTTTTTAACTTCTAAAACATCATGTACCTTATATACTCACTACACTGCCCTCAGTGAATTCAAAACTGTGAAAATTAAGAAGGAAGCATTATTTGGGGGGGTCCTTCCCATCTCTTTTGTGGTTAAAAGTGAAATAATAAAAATTTACAGTTAATCCATGATCTTCAATTGCTCAAATACCATACTACATCCAACCTAGAAGATACTTCCATTCTGAAACGATGATTAAAACCTTCAAAAGAGGGCTTCCCTGGTGGTGCAGTGGTTGAGAATCTGCCTGCCAATGCAGGGGACACAGGTTCGAGCCCTGGACTGGGAACATCCCACATGCCGCGGAGCAACTAGGCCCGTGAGCCACAGCTACTGAGCCTGCGCGTCTGGAGCCTGTGCCTCGCAACAAGAGAGGCCGCGATAGTGAGAGGCCCGCGCACCACGATGAAGAGCGGCCCCCGCACCACGATGAAGAGCGGCCCCCGCTTGCCGCAACTAGAGAAAGCCCTCGCACAGAAACGAAGACCAAACACAGCCATAAATAAATAAATAAATAAATAAATAAATAAATAAAAAACCTTCAAAAGAGGTTTTAAGAATTGAGGTTAAGAATTGAGTGTTCCTTCGCTTAACATTTCAAGTTCCTATTAATCAGAAACCAACATTCACAGAAGAAAGTTGAGACAGTCTCTGAATGAACTTCACCTTGTAAAGATAGTCTGTAAAGGGAGAGAACAAGAGCTAGTTGTCTTTTAAGGAATGGTTTCTACTTTCTAACACAATCACCCAAACAGCTGGGAAAATGGCATCCCCAAAATATACATAGTAAGTGCCACCTCACTAATTTCTCCTGATGTTCCTTTTCACCTCCAAAAATAAAACTCTCCACACTAAAGGAATGGAAGCATTTTATGGAACAAAATCAAATGGCTCCCAGTCCTGTCATCTGTACCCTCCCCTGGTTTTTATTTCAGATGGACAGACTCCAGAGGGTGAAGAGAGTTAAATACGAAAAGATTAGTTCATGATGCAGTCAACTAGAAAAGCCAATGAGGCAAAATACAAAGGTGCATTTGTATTTCTTAAGTTGGCTTTTAAAGAATAAAAAGAAGAGCCAGCCAAGGTGCCTTGAAAACCTCCATCTCTCTGAGGTGAATCTACTCTCTGATTTTTTATCAGTAGTAATTCTAAAATAGTTGTTATAAAATTACAGCAATAGAGGGTTTTTTAAGATAAGCTATAAGAAAAACTTGTGAGCAGGGAAAGCCGCTGGAAAGCATTGCTGAGGGAGAGGGTGAAAGTACACATTCTGGGGCTCATCCCTGAAAACATCTGCCCTTCTCACCAATTGTTTTTGATAGCCTCACAGAAATTAGTCCCCTTTATGGGTCCATTTTAAGCATAACAAATCTCTGGGCAGAAGATGGCAAAACCACAACTTCAGAAAAGCTAGTCATCCCCCCTCATCCCACTTATTCCATGAGGTAAAATAAAAGCTTTTTTATTTACATCCAGGCCAACTAAGTGGAATATCATCAATCAGAATCTTATTTTTATCACCATTTCTGGAGTCTCAGACAAATTTAGGATATTAAACATGCAACTTTGGAAATATAGGGCCCAACACACAAACTCTGAAGAGTTTAAGAATTCACTGCATTCTACGCCTCATGTTCAAATTTGCTGTCAGCATCTAAATTAGTGTTTCTGAAAGTGTGCTTGCTGGCCCACTTGCATCAGAATCCCTAGCCATGGCTTGCGTTTAGATTCTTAGGACCCACCCACTAGACATAATCAATCTGTAGGATAGAGCCTGAGATATTTTCAACATTAATCTTAATACACACTTTAGTTAGAGAATCACTCAATGAAACCCACTGACTGCTATACTGTCCCAAGGTATCTCTGTCTGCATGGGATGCCAGTCCCTTCTTCCATCCAACCTGTTATTTCCTAATTAGACCAAGTAGTTATCAAACCCTCCAGTTCCCCATCAACAGCAGTTTAAGAGGAAGTAAGAAATTAGGAAAGGTCAAAGACGCTGCACGATTTTAAATGCTTTAGGGCCTCTAACACATCCCAGAGGGAATCAAGTTTCAGGACCAAAAAACGATCCTTTCCCTGTCTAACTTCTTCACCCTAAACGCAATCCGCATCTCTGGCAATTCCCTGGCACCCATGAGACATCCTTTCCTTTAGCGACCCCAGCCCCATTCTCCAGTACATTCCTTTCACAGAGTTGCCACATGATTGATGTAAGCGTATTTCACATACATAATCAAACACACAGACGCGCGCGCGCGCACACACACACACACACACACACACACAACGGACACACACAAAATCCACTACAGTCCCCTGGCCTCCTAGGGCTCCCTGCCTACCGCCCGTCCTCCATCCCTCCATTCCACCATCCCTAACTGGGACTCTGACCACAACTGCTCATCCCCGAACTCAGAGCAACTTTCCTCACTCCGAGGCTTAACCTCCTCCCTGTCAAACTGGGGCCCTCCGCGCTCCCGCCCGTGCACAGCCCGGCCCCCTGGATCCTGCTCCTGGAACTCCTGCCTTCGGGCGCCCCTTGCCCCCTGGTCCCCGCGGCCGAGTCCCTGGAGCCCCTCCCCTCCCCCACCCCGAGAGATGCCGTCCCACGGCATCTCGGATCCCGCCAGCTCAGGCCCGGTAGCCCCGCCACGCGGCCCTTCTTCCACTTTCCGCCTCTTCCCGGGGTTTTGCAGGGGCAGGGGTGCGGCCCACCCTCAGTTTGCCTCTCCAGCCCTGTCTTCCTCACGGCTACCCTTCTTACCCGCCTGCAGCCCGATCTCGGCGACATCGCCGGCAGGGCCGCGCTCGGCCCCGCCGCCTTCCGTGGGGGAGGAGGGACAGCTGTGATTGTGGGAGCCTTTGATGTCGCGGAAGAACTTCTGCGTTTCGCGCAGGTTCTGCCTCAGCCGTCCCAGGTAGCGGCGGTAGCGGCCAAAGCCCCGGCACAGCTCGCGGATCATTCCGCCGCCTCCCGGGCCAGGACCCGAGACCGACTCGCTCCCCCACGGCACCCCGTCGCCCTCCATCGCCTCAGCCTGCTCTGCCTTCGCGGCTTGGTGCCCGGCCCTCTGGTCCGGCTCCCCTCCTCCCGCCCCCCAGTGCTTAGGGCAGGAGGAATCCGCCTCCTGACGCCCCCGCCTGCAGTCGGCCGGGTTCCCAACCTCCGTCACCGCCGTTGAAAACAAACCAAACCGCAGTGCGCCGCGCACGGAACCTTTATCTCCACTATCCAGAGGAGTGAGGGAACGATCACCGGAGCACCCCGTCACTGCGGGGTCTCCTGGGACTTGTAGTCTGGGCCGGGGCCGAGCTCCAAAACCTGGAGACTGTGGATGCGACCGACCGCCCTTTGGTATACATCTCCCCCGTTCTCACACAGAGCTCACACGCTCTTCCCGATTTAAAAACATGTTCCTACTCCCTACAGAAGTGTCCCTGAGGAGAGAGAGCACCTGCAGAACCCGGACTCCGGCAGAAGTAGGGGTGCCTTACTGAAATCAGAGCGAAAGATTTTAATAGCAAAGAAAAGTAAGGAAACAAGACTGAGGCTAGTACTGTCTCCATGGCTACCCTAAATGGCTCTCACTTTCCAATACAGTACATACTGGGGAAGCAGCTGAAAATACCTCGGAAATAGGGAAACCCCTCATGTTTGCATTGCATCCTCCTTTTCAGACTTTCCTTCTCCAGGTGTGGAAGGGGGGTTGTAGAAGGGTCGTTAAAGAGCTGTAAGCCGAAGTTTAGTTGGTTTCTTGAAGTAGAGAGACCAAGCTGGGTAAGGGGAAGTTGAGGTTAGTAGCCTTCCAAACCAGTTCTGATTATCTTAATTTGGCTTCTGCTAATATGGAAGACTTCTAGTGACATGTACTGTGACGGAGCCCGGGACACAATTAGGAAGAAAACAAAACTTGACAACCACTTCTTTTTCATTTCCTGCTTTCTTTCTCCTCTTCTCCAGGCACAGAGCCCTCCTGTCTTTCTTGCTATGGAAAGACCCCATCTTCTACCCAGGCCAGATGTCTTTTCCCACAGGCTGGATAGTGTAGTTCCCCAACTGAATTTAAGAGGAGACCTGAGTTGGAGTCTGAACTTCCCCAATGCCTTGCCTTGAGACCTGTGAAGTAAGGGTTTGGGCTAGTTGATCTTTATGCCCTCTAAAATTTTGTGAGTTTTGCTTCAAAAATGTTTGCTTTGGTCTTCCAACCTCTCATTCCTGGAGTGCAAGTGCTCTTAGCTAATTGATGTTGTGACAATTGGGTTAATTCCGTGCAAAATGGGAAGGTTTTACCTATCCAGGGGCTTTTAGTATTGTATAAAAAGGGGTCACTGGCTTACATGAATCTCTACTTGGTAAATGCGTGTGAAGTCTGCCCCTAAGGAGGAACTTCAAATTCCTTCTCATGTTCTCCTTCCCTTTTACTTGCTCACGTATTCTCCATTTGTCATTCTTTATCTTTGAAGACCCCTTCAAAGACCATTGCAACCCCTAAAAGGCTCAGTGAAACAAATGAAAATACAAAATGAAAAGTTTAATGCAAGATGGTTTATACTACTTTTTAGAAGTGCTGTAACAAAGCAATGTGTGATGATTTGCCACACACAGTAATTTCTAGCAAAGGAGATCAGATGAGAGAGTAGTTGAGCTGGAGTTGTCCAAAAAAGGAATTGAGAATTAACATCTTGAAGAAGGGGTGAAACATGGCTAGGTGGAAGTAATCAGGGAGAGCATTCTGTAAGGTAAAGTTCATGGAGCTCACCCTTTTAAAAACTATTCATTTGTTCTTTATTTCTAAAGTAAGTACAGTAAGTCCCCTACATACCAACGAGTTCCGTTCCAAGAGCACGTTCGTTAAGTCCAATTTGTTCGCAAGTCCAACAAAGTTAGCCTAGGTACCCAACTAACACAATTGGCTATATAGTACTGTACTGTAATAGGTTTATAGTACTTTTCACACAAATAATACATACAAAACAAACAAAAAATAAAACATTTTTAATCGTACAGTACAGTACCTTGAAAAGTACACTAGTACAGTTCAACATCTGGCATACAGGGGCTGGCATCGAGTGAACAGGCAAGAAGAATTATTGACTGGAGGAGGGAGAGGAGGTGGGAGGTGGAAGATGGTAGAGCTGAAAGATCATCAGCAATAGGAGACGGAGGGCAAGCTGCAATTTCACTCACGCCTGACATTGATGGAATGTCACATTCGCATCTTTGAAAGTTCGCAACTTGAAGGTTCGTATGTAGGGGACTTACTGTAATATAGGACTATGGTATAAAATTCAAATGGTGCAAAAGGTATGCAAAGGAAAACGAAGTCTTCCTATTACTCCCTGTCTCCCAGTCACTTAGTTCCCCTCCCAGGAGGTACCTACTGTTGCAGATATAGATATATATAAATATATTTTTTAAAACACAAATCTAGCATACTATACTTACTCCATTCTGCCCTTACAGACTCTTCCACAGCAGAACATAAAGATCTGCCTCATCCTTTTTGACTGTATATTATACTACCATATGAATTGGGATGTTTCAATTCACAGGTCCTCTGTTGATGGACCATTAGGTTTTGTGCAGTCTTCTGGTATTATGAACAATGCTGCAGTAACTAACCTTTTACATACATAATTTTTAATATGTGTATGTCTCATCTACATTTTTGATCTGCTGGGGAAAGTGATCAATTTTTTCCTGCTATTTAAAACTTTAAAGGGTGTGAATGACAGTGAACTCTTCCTAAATTACAATCACCTACAAGTAAAAATACATATTTTATTGCAATATCTAACTCTAAGGACAAATGTGGGAGAATAAGGGTTTGAATGATAACGAGAGAGGATTTAAGTTAGTATAGGAAAGTGTTTCCTGCAGGTGATGAGTGTTAAACACTTAAACGCACAGAACTACTTTTGTTCCCTCCTAGGACACCAGTAAAATGACTGTAATGGCATTTTTTTAAAAGCATAAGCCCCCAGTAATGAGAGGAGCCAGTAGCAAAAACAAAGTAGAAGCTGGAAAGCAAATGGACAAGCGTTAACTAAGTTACTAGCCTGGAAAAACCTGAATCCAAAACCCAAAGTGGGAAAAGCTGAGACCCAACCTGATGTACACTGCAGAATCCCTCAAGTCTCAGGAATTGGTAACAGTAGTTTCCCCCCTAGCTACTGTTTATAGGACAACAGGGCTGCCATGTACAGCTTGTATCATGGGCAGGCATTAAAACAAGGATTTTGAAAGCTGTTTAAGAGCAGTTAGATCTCCAAGTCACCTTCCCCTTCTTCAACTGTCCCCCTGACCCCACTCCTCCAAAAGAAGACTGAAGTATTTTTTCTCCAGAGAGGGCTGAATCAGAGGTCCCTGTATAAAATGGGAGATTAAATGAACTAATGGATACTGAATGTGAAGATTCCCAACCCTCCTCCTCCATTCAATTCCTAGATCTCTAGCTACAAGATGTTTACCCTCCAGAGAGGAAACTTGCAGTGTCTTCTTTAAGGAATCTGACCAGCCCAAGAGGAAAGGCCCAAAGACACTGACATCAGAACCAAGATTTTGGGTTTTATTAAGGTATAATTAGCATACATTACATTAGTTTCAGGTATACAACATAATGATTTGATATTTGTACATATTGCAAAATGATCACGACAGTAAGTCTAATTAACATACATCACCATCCATAGTTAAAAAAATTTATTTCTTGTGATGAGAACTTTTAAGATTTACTCTCTTGGCAACTTTCAAATGTGCAGTACAGTATTATTAACTCTAGTAGCCATGCTGTACATTACATCCCAGGACTTATTTATTTTATAACTGGAAGTTTGTACATTTTGACTCCATCCGTTTTTCCCCTGACCCTCATCTTCACCCTCACCCCAGCTTCTGGCAACCGCCAATCCAGAAGAGAAATTTTTGTCTGGCTTGTTCATTGCTGTGTCTTCAGCACCTAAAAGAGTGCCTGTCATTTAGTAAGTGTTCATTAGATATTTGTTGGATGTTCACTGTAGATATTTTTGAATATTTAGAAAAACACAAAGGAGAACATGGTTTAAAAACCACTCGTGGGGCTTCCCTGGTGGCGCAATGGTTGAGAGTCCGCCTGCCAATGCAGGGGACACGGGTTCGAGCCCTGGTCTGGGAAGATCCCACATGCCGCGGAGCAAGGAGGCACGTGAGCCACAACTACTGAGCCTGTGCGTCTGGAGCCCCTGCTCCTCAACAAGAGAGGCCGCAACGGTGAGAGGCCCGCCCACCGCGATGAAGAGTGGTCCCCGCTTGCCGCAACTAGAGAAAGCCCTCGCACGGAAACGAAGACCCAACACAGCCAAAAATAAATAAATAAATTAATTAATTAATTAAAGAAAAAAAACCACTCGTATTTCTATTCGGAAAAAAACAGTAGGTTATATTTGTATCTATTAATGTTGATCCTCTTTGAAGGAAGAGGAATAGGTGAGAAATACGTTACTCTTTCTAACTTTACTTTTCTATGGCAAGTTCCTCTAGGTTAGATGATTTCTAGAGAGATTCTGAAGACTTGATCCTCATGTTCATATAGGTGAGAATCAGGTGCTTTTTGTGGAACACCAAAAGACATTAACATTGAATTCTGTAATGTGAGTTAGGAACAAGTTTATTATGAGAAAATATGACTATTCTCTGTTATGCACCATAAAATCACAATCACAAGTCCAAGAATTAAAAAACCCACAAATTAAAGAGAAAAATACAACAAACAATTAAACAACATTTCTGAGCTTTCCATAGGTATTTCTTTACTACTGTTCAATTGTCATCGTCTAAACTTACTAACAGGCAAGTGATATCAACTCCAAAGAGGAGAGGAAATTATGGAAGATGAGAAAATATAATCCATTAACTTAATTTTATTTACGAATTGGAAAAGATCACCATTATCGAGTTGAGCAGCAGAACATACCTCTTTCCAGCTCAAAACTGATTTCCAAGGGAACTTGTTTGAGAAGCCCTATTCTAGACAATCTCGCTCCCTTCTCTGCTTATTCTGTATATTGCTGGTGTGTTGCAGAGCAGTGCCTCTCAAACTTTAATGTGCACAAGACTCATGTGGGCATCTTGTTAAAATACACATCTGATTCAGTAGGTGTGGGGTAGGGCTTGGGATTCCACATTTATGACAAGCTCTCAGGTGATGCCAATGCTGCTGGTCTGTGGACCACACTTTGGGTAGAAAAGGTGTACAGAGACAGAACAGGAATCAGCAAAGCCTGAGGATTAAGGAAATAGGATTGGAGTCAAAGAGACCTGCGTTCAAATCCTAGTTCTACCCCTTCCCATTTGTATGCCCTTGGAGACATTACTTATTATCTATAAGTCTTAGTTCCTCATCTGTAAGATGGGAATAATAGTACCTTCTTCATAGGGTTATTGTGAGCATTTAAAAAAACAATGCCGGGACTTCCCTGGTGGGCCAGTGGGTAAGACTCCACGCTTCCAATACAGGGGGCCTGGGTTCGATCCCTGGTCGGGGAACTAGATCCTGCACGCATGCCGCAACTAAGAGTCCAGACCCGGCGCAGCCTTAAATAAATAAATAAATAAATATTTAAAAAAATCAACGCCAATCATAAATCTCAAAGTATTTAGAAATAAAAAGTCTTTTTAAGAAGCAGTATCTGCCACATGATGTGTTTAATAAATGACAACTGCTTTTATCAATTGTGGTATCATTTTTACAAACCCGAGTTCCAGTCCTGACTTGCTACTGGGCAAGTCATTGGCCCCTCGGAGTCTTGGTTTTCTCATCCATCAAATGGGATAATAATTATGACCACCTCATAAGGTTATCATGAGAATTGAAACAGGGAAAAAAGTATTAAAAATGCTTAGTACAGAGGCTTGCACATAGAAAGCATTCAATAAATGATAACTGAGATGCTGATGATTGCTACAAGCTTAGGTTCTTATCCTGGCTCTGTGACTTGCTAAAAGGGAGAATTCTGTGACTGTGTTTAATCTCACTGTGTTTTGGGGAGGATGGAATGAGCCATAGGAAGAGAAAGTGCTTTGGAAATGAAATCCTGTAAAAACTTAGGAAAAAGCACGGGAGTCAGAATCTGACCAAGTTCTGGTCTGAGCTGTGATGCTACTTACTTTGTGATCCTGGGCAAATCACTTAACTTTTTGGAGCCTCAGTTACTTCATCTGTATAGTGAAGCTAATGTCTACCTCACAGGGTTGGGGAGACTAAATGACATAATGTGTAAAGCAGTTAGTAACTTTCCTGGCACATAAGAGTGCTTAATAAATGTTTTCTTTCCTTCCTGTAGTAAATATATTCAGGATTATGTATTTTTCCAAGGAAATTATGTATTTCCAAGAATGTTTTGGTTTTGTTTATGAGATTCTCTACATGTAGGTTTATTAACTTGAAGATTAAAGGTCTATAAAACAGAATTGCTAAATGTATTCTATTTAATTATACATCAAGTATCATTCCAATGCTGAATATTTCATCAGTGGCATCCCTGGCTGTTAGGATGCAGAGCATGGGAAGGAAAAACAATCAAAAGAAATTTAGTATAACCCCAAATAGAGGTAATCTTTGTTTTACTGCCAAGAGAAAGAACAAGTAGAAGAAGAAAGTAGAAGAACAAAGTTTCCAGAAATTTTTTAGAGTAACTGACCCAAAGCTTTCCAGAAGAAGTGCTGAACATTGCTTTGCTTTCATTTCTCATCAGTAAGATTGGAAGACTGGTAATGCTTTTCCAAGTCTAAATGTTTCTGATCCTTTTTCCACTATGTTGCCTGGCATTTTGGTGGAACTCGTTTTTGGTTAATTTCTTTACCTGCCCAGCATAAGACCTTGTAACACATGTTTTTATCTTTCTGGGCTGATCCTGGAAGGAGAAAGATGGATAGCTGAAAACCTATCAACACCCTTTTCTTTGTCTATGTTATCTTTTTATTTTTATTTTTTAAAATTTATTTTTTAAAGGATTTTTTAAAAATTATTTATTTATTTATTTATTTTGGGCTGCTTTGGGTCTTTGTCACTCTGCGCGGGCTTTCTCTAGTGGCGGCGAGCGGGGCTACTCTTCGCTGTGGTGTGCGGGCTTCTCAATGCGGTGGCTTCTCTTGTTGCAGAGCACAGGCTCTAAGTGCGTGGCCTTCAGTAGTTGTGGCACACAGGCTCAGTAGTTGTGGCTTGCGGGCTCTAGAGTGCAGGCTCAGTAGTGGTGGCGCACGGGCTTAGTTGCTCTGCTGCATGTGGGATCTTCCCGGACCAGGGATGGAACCCGTGGCCCCTGAATTGGCAGGCAGATTCTTAAACCACTGCGCCACCAGGGAAGTCCCTGTCTACATTATCTTGGTAGAGGTTTTCTGGAAAATTCTGAAACCTGAGTTCCAAAACATTTTCCAACTGGCTTAGTATGTATCTATCCACATGTGCCAAACACAATACCTGACACAAAGAGTATGCTCAATATATTTTAGCCAAAAGAAAATATTTCATATCATCCTCCTGTCTATCCCCTTTCTCAGGAATCAAGCTCTGCAAGGTGGAGGTTTAATGCAGGTGAGGGTTAGGATTCTGAAGCAAAGGTGGATGGAAGGCATTCTGGTCATGAGAACATTCCCCATCCCCAAACTGTAGAGGAGAGAGGGAGCGCTACCCAACAAGCTTCACATAAATCTCTAAGTGCGAAAAGGGAACCCTCTTGCACTGTTGGTGGGAATGTTAATTGATACAGCCACTATGGAGAACAGTATGGAGGTTCCTTAAAAAACTAAAAATAGAACTACCATACGACCCAGCAATCCCACTACTGGGCATATACCCTGAGAAAACCATAATTCAAAAAGAGTCATGTACCAAAATGTTCATTGCAGCTCTATTTACAATAGCCAGGACATGGAAGCAACCTAAGTGTCCATCAACAGATGAATGGATAAAGAAGATGTGGCACATATACACAATGGAATATTACTCAGCCATAAAAAGGAACGAAACTGAGTTATTTGTAGTGAGGTGGATGGACCTAGAGACTGTCATACAGAGTGAAGTAAGTCAGAAAGAGAAAAACAAATACCGTATGCTGAAACATATATATGGAATCTAAAAAAAAAAAAAAAAGGTCATGAAGAACCTAGGGGCAAGACGGGAATAAAGATGCAGACCTACTAGAGAATGGACACTTGAGGATACGGGAGGGGGAAGGGTAAGCTGGGACAAAGTGAGAGAGTGGCATGGACATATATATTACTACCAAACGTAAAATAGATAGCTAGTGGGAAGCAGCCGCATAGCACAGGGAGATCAGCTTGGTGCTTTGTGACCACCTAGAGGGGTGGGATAGGGAGGGTTGGGAAGGAGGGAGATGCAAGAGGGACGAGATACGGGGACATATGTATATGTATAACTGATTCACTTTGTTATAAAGCAGAAACTAACACACCATTGTAAAGCAATTATACTCCAAAAAAGAGGTTAAAAAAAAAAAAAATCTCTAAGTGCCTGAAAAGCAGGCCCTGAACCTAGCTGAGTGACCTTCCTGTGTGTCAGTGTTTAGGGTTCCTGTCATTTTTCTGGAGCTGATTTCAGAAGCACTGATCTAGAACTTTCTCAAAATAGGGCTTAGTGATCCATAAGCAGGTTTCCAGATGACATGCACACACATTTCCTGCACAGGGAGTATGACCTTTTTTTAAGGGTGAGGAGGAATAAAGGAAAAAAAAAATAGTATTAAATTAAAAATATCGTAAAAATAATTCATTTCAAATAAAATTTTCAATAGTCCCGTATGTTGGCTTAAAACTTATGATTATTTCTTAGCACTCCCCTCCCATCTTTATCCAGGCTTTATCCAAAATTTTATCATTTCGTTTATATCATCTTTAATTCTTACAACAACACTGGAAAGATATATATTTCTATCCCTATTTTATAGATGAGGAAATTGAGACTCAGGTTAAGTGACTTGTCTAAGTTCATCCAGCTAATAACACAGGTTCATCCAACCCCAAAGCCCTCATTCTAGCTCAACACAATTTTGCCTTCTAATGCTTTCCTTTCATATTATTTAAAGAAGGCTTTTCGTGTCTCTAAATACTCTCCATGTTTCTCTCTTTTAACAGCAGCTTGATATTCCATTACACTGCTATGCCACTGTTAAGTCATTCACTCCCTATTCTTGGGCATTTAGGTCGCTTCAGGTTTTTCACTGTTATAAACATTTTTTGGTGTGTTGTTGCCTGTTTTCTTCTTTTGAATTATTTCCCAGGATAATTCCCAGGAGGGTTTTACTGGGTGAAAGGGTACAGACATTTATATGGCTCTAGCTATATATTACTGAATTGTGCTATGTCATTGTATCTTGAAAGAGAGTATTGTCTTCTTTCACCAGCACCCTGTGAGAGGTTTAAGGCACGTCTGGAAGATTCACCAATGAAAACAGCCCTTTGTCCCTCTATCTGCTTGGATATACCCCAAGGCCATATGAGACTCCCTGAAAATGATTTATAACACAAGCATGCATGCTCCAGAATAAGATCTCACATGGGATACTGTGATTCCCCCTTCCCAGGAAAGGTTTCCTTGATTAAGTTGTCTTTTTCTCTTTGCAGTCACAAGATCAGCAGAAGGTTTTTCAAGCAACTGACATTTCCCTCTTGATTCAGACAGACTGTAGCTCTCCATTCCTGTGTCGGGAAGAGGTGTGGTAGCTATTAAAAACGAAGCATAGACTTCAACTTATGGTTTGCTATTCCGAACTAGGTGCAAAGGGTCAGGATAAATAACAACAAGGAAAGGAAGCCCCAATAGTCAGAGCTGCAAAAGGTTTTAGGAACTGTCAGGAGGAAGTAAAATTGAGGAAAAGTCATACTAGAATAACAAGCTTTGTTCCAACTGGTGGAAGGTAATTTTGAGATATATATTAATATCTCTGAATCTTAGTTATCTTACATGGCAAGAGTACCATTGGAGGGTACTGAAAGGATTAGACTGAAATTATATGACATATAATAGGCACTCAATCCCAAAGTAACAGTGCAGTAGGCATTGTGGGAAAAGTATAGACATTGAAGTCAAACAAAACTGGTTTGGCTAGCTCTTTCTAGCCAGGTGACATGGGGCAAATTTTTAATCCTCTTTGAGCCTCAGTTTCCTTTACTGTAAAATGGAGATTATGATACTTATCTACAAAGTTTGTTTTACAGACTAAGTGGGAGTGTGTGCCAAACATATAGTAAGTGCTTGATAAAAAAGGAGCTATTACTAATTCACAAATCTATCAATAAATGTGATCAACCAAGTGTTCCCCTACATCTGTGGTTCTCAAACTTAGTGAGCATAAGAACCACCTAGGGGACTTCCCTGGTGGCACAGTGGTTAAGAATCCACCTGCCAATGCGGGGGACATGGGTTTGATCCCTGGTCTGGGAAGATCCCACATGCTGCGGAGCAACTGGGCCCGTGTGCCACAACTACTGAGCCTGCGCTCTAGAGCCCACAAGCCACAACTACTGAACCCACGTGCCACAACTACTGAAGCCCGCACACCTAGAGCCTGTGCTCCACAACAAGAGAAGCCACCGCAATGAGAAGCCCGTGCAGCAGCAAAGACCTGATGCAGCCAAAAATTAAAAAAAAAAAAAAAAAAAAAAAAAAAAAAGTAACCACCTAGGATACTTATTTCAAGTGCAGATTTTCAAGCTCCACCCCTGGAAATTCTGTTTCCATTAGTTTGGGGTGGGGCCCAGGAATCCGCATGTGTAACTAAATTCCAAGGTGATTTGTGTTGCTGATAGTCCATGAACCATACTTTGAGAAACACTGCTCTATGGTCTCAGGGAATAAAAAGAAAAAAGAAGTTTTTCCCATCACTAATGTGCCATAAAAATTCTATAACATGCAGATGTAAAATTAAAGAGATTCAAATATTGAGTGATTCTATATTCAAGATGATTTATATAGTTCTTTCCTACTTAAAGGCTTCAGAATCATTCTAAAGTGACATTTTATCCTTTTAACACTCGTGATATGGATGAATGTGCATGACACTCTTCCTTGGAGTCATCTTAATCCCTCATAGAGATCTCTCTCTCTCTGGACTGTGGTACTTATCTCCCCCTTGGAGTATTGACAGTCATTACCACTTCAATCTTATGCTGTTGTTTTACATTTCATTTGTGTCTCATTTCCCCAACTGCACTTTAAGTCCAAAGGCAGGGACCAATGTCTTTTTTTGTTCTCTATCTTCCACAAGCATCTTGTAAAGCCTTTGTAAATGATATTTATTTCATAAATATATTTGAATGAATGGAGATACATCTAACTGTAGTCTAATACTCATTGATAAATTCTTTACCACAAGAGTGGCTCAAAATTACAGTTGTGAAAGGACTATTAGGCTTTTAGTTTTAGAGTCAGACAGAGCAGAGTGTAGCTCTCAGGCCTATGAAAGTGCTATAATCTCTCTGAGCCTGTTTTCTCATTTGTAGAGTGAATAACTCTTACCTTGCAGATCTGACATGGGGATTAAGAGAGAGTTCACAAGGTTCCTAGCAAAATGCCTAACACCTATGGTTCTCTTTAAACACCTATAGTTCTCTGTGCTTACTCTTATTATTATATTTAAAAGTACCACATAGAATAATAGATGGAACTGCCATAGATATTTATCTTCAGATGAAAAATAATAAACAACTGATTCTCTCTGAGCAAAGCTGATATTTTCTCTTCTTTTTTTCTGACTTTTTAAGGTCTAGCATTTTCAGCTTTAAGTAAGACTGTCCAGAGGTTTGTATGGATTCCCTATGGAGATGGGAAAGGACACAAAGCAGCCATTTTACCAGTCCCAGGCTCTCACAGAGAGCAGTACAATCAGGGTTTAAGTTTATGCTTCACAAACCTCCTCTGTTCATGGCCATGATGCTTGTGACTTTTCTCCCATTACTAAGAAGCAACAAGCACCCAGAATGAAGAATATGCATCCTACCTGAAATGAGAAGCAGGAACTTCCCCTTTTTTGTATTACAGATGGGAGATTCACTGCTCCAAGGAAAGAGTCAAACTTTGGATCTCCCATGCAAGTCTTAGGAAAGCTGCTAGAAAAATGTTTACAAAATTGGCAATCTGGGTTTGTTTACGCCTTTATAGCATTGCTAGTTAGGTAACAGAGAGCCTACGCTATGGAGGAAATAATATATATTATTTCTCAATAAAAATAGTAACTACCGTTTTATACCTGAAGGCAAAAAATTGAAACAAATAGCTAAGAATAAAGTGGATAGTGGTTAAATAAACCATGATACATTCACTTGATAGCATGGTAAACAATCATTTACAATGTTTACCAAAACATATGGAAATATGTCTAAGTAACAGCATATGGAATAACATGGAAAAATAGAATAACATATTGGAAAATGCTTCTGAGTACATTTTAAGTAAAAAACAGGGAAAATTTAGTTTAGACTCAAGAGCTTTCTCCAACTCACGAGTGATGCAGAGCCTTCCCAGTCCTGCCTGCCTCTTACAATAGCCAATAAAAAGCCTGTGCTTAGGTGGTGGGATTGTGACATCAGCAACAATCCAGCCAATCTCCCTGACGATTATTTGCGTAGTTTACACCTCCTAATGCAACGGAACCCAGTTTCTTTTAGGGAGAGCATTGAGTGGAAGTGGAAATCTCCAAAAGAAAGGGAAGAAAATTACATTAACAGAGGAATACTTGTAATGATATTGGTATCAAAATACAGGGATCAAAATTATTATATCTGGTTTCTCAAGAGAGTACTTTTACCTTCTAAGCAAAGCACTCTAGTTAGTATGTTAAATCTTAAAATAGCTCTCTGACAACCCATTTGATGTTTAAATTTTTTTTAAAGAATTCCTGCAGAATAGGATAATTAATTATCCTTGGATAATCTACAAGCCTCTTGCTATTGGAAAAAGAGAAGCCTTTTATTTCTTAGAGTTAATTGCTCTTACAAAAAGAAAAAAAAAATCTACTTTATGCTTACCTGTTGATCTTGGCACCTTATCTTCTACAATTAAAGCTGCATCAGTTTTTCAAGGTAAATGCAGTGGCTGTCGACAAGGATAACAGGATTCCATAACCCTAATCTTTATCCTCCTTGATTATACACTTACTGGTTTAGCAAATTTGATATTAACAGGATTGCCCCCTTCCATTAGCCTAACTGGGATTTCCTTTCACAAAAAGCATTAAACTTAGTGGGATAATCCTGCCTTTCTCATGTGGCAGACAGTGGGCTTGGACAAGTTTGTTCATTATTTTTGTTTCATTCAGGTTTACTGAGCACATACCATGTGTCAAATATTTTCACATGCATTGTCTAATTTAATCCTTAAAATAACCATGTGAGGATAGATATTATTAGCCCCTGTTTACAGATGAGAAACCCAAGGATGAGAGAGGTTAAGTGATTTGGTTGCCCAAGAACACACAGGGGGTAACAGAACCAGAATTCTTACATGTATTTTCTAACACCAAGACCAGTGTCCTTCCCACTACACCATGTTACTTATTTATTTATAATTAACCAGTGGTACCAAAGCAAAATGGAAAATGCTACTCCTACATACTGAATATAATCTCTTGTATCGTAAACCTGTAAATTTTTGTCTTATCTTGAACGTCAAAATATAGTATGTGCCTATATTTTCCCAAGAAACCTAGAATGATAGAATGATTTAATCCTTTAAACAAAATTTCAGTCAAAGTATTTTCAAGTTCTCTTTATTTTAGGTACTCAAGAATCGAAAATTTGTCATCAGTTTCAAACTGGTGGTTGCAGGTCACACAGCTCTCTACACAACTTCTCACCCAAACTTCTTTGGCAGTAGCATATTTGTTCCATAATATGACACTCAGTGAAAGTCAGAAATGGGTGAGACACATTTGAACTCCCACGGATAGAACCACTGGAGTGGAATGTTCAACTTTCTGAAGCTGGATGACATCTCTGTTTAAAGCCATGGCCCTCACTCTGTGCCAGGCAATGTCTAAGTGCTTTACATATATTACCCAACACCCTATAAGGTTGGTATCCCCACTTCTGAAAGAGGAAACCGGGGCTTAAAGAGGTTAGACAACTTGCCTCCAATCACATGGTCAGTGGAGAGCAGAGCCAGGATTTGTCCCCAAGCAGTCTGGCCACAGAGTCTGAGCTCTTAACCTCTGCACAACGCTGCTTCTCCAAAATGGAATGTAAAGTATTGGCTGATTTCATGAAACCCACCACTTTTTTGTTGACCTGCTAAATATGGCCACAAACAGGAAATCTGTCCATCATGCTATGGGTACATGAAAATATTATAAACATCAAACTGAAGGTCAACTTCAACCTAGTATGGAAATGAGACATAATTCAAAATGATTATGGTCTCTGCTCCCTTAAAGCTTCACACCGACTGCCTTCACTTTTCTTCAGCCTAGAGTCAGGTCACGAACATGTGTCCACATGTGCTCACTATTTGCCACCCAGGGTCTGTAGGGCCCCTACACTTCACTGGGGCGAGTCAGGCAGGGGGCAGTAGACTCTGTCTGACATCTTGCACTGAGGTCATCTGCCCCCACTGGTTCTGTCTACTCCTGCCACCGACTTCAAAGGCACATTCTTCCTTTCCCTCACCATTGAAAATGCTAAAGGCTTGTGGCCTTGTGTTTCCACATTGTGCCTGATACTGTCTAGTGGAGGTGGGGGTGGTTCTACATTTCCAGCCCATCCTAAATTCCTGTTTTCTAGAAATGGAGCTGCCTTGTTTAGAAAGTAGCTGCTAGACTGAAGTAAATTCTTAACAACTTAGGCTCTTCTAGGACACACATTAAAATGAGTGGTTGGAATGGGAAAAAGACAGAACAGAGTCAGGAGACTCGCAGACTAGTAGGACTGAAGTGAGGCCAGAATGGTATGATGGGTGTGAAAGAGACTGGGAAACTGTGAAACACTTTAGAGATCACTGTGACTCACTGACTGAGTGGCCCCTTCACTACAGTCTAGGCCAGTGCTTCTCAAATGTTAGCTTGCATCAGAATTACCTGGAGGACTTGTTAAAACTGATTTTGGGGCCCACTATTTTTGATTCAGTAGGTCTGGATGGTGTCCAATAATTTGCATTTCTATCAAGTTTTCCAGGTGATGCTGCTGCTGCTGGTCCCAGGACCCTACGTTGAGAACTGTCCGTCTAGGCTGCTGGGTGGACAAAAACCATGGTATCCACAGTAAGCACAGGGTAGGCCCTCATATGGGGTTGTTATTATTACTAGGCTGCGTATTTTGGTAACCCCAGTATTTGCTCTCTTGTGCCTCCAGATTAGTCAGCACACTTTGGCTGAGATTTATGGGAAAAAGAGATTGCATTCCTTTCCTCTCTTCCATGTCTCAACCTCCTGCCATAAATACCCCTTCTTATTTCAAAGCTGCTTCACAGTTTGCAAAAAACTGTCACATACATTATTGTGTTCAAAAATGAAATACTTTCTCATTTCTGAGCATAAAGCTGAGACTCATGAGATAGTTTACTTAAAGTGGGGGGAAGGGAAGGGGCGATGGGGCAGAACACCCGCTTTCTTCTCCTTGCATTTGCAGCTCTGAATGTAGGCACTGGTAGGTGTTTCAGGTCAAGTGTCAGAGGGGATCCGCGTCTTCCTCATTGAAGAGGTGTTATAATGTGCAAAGTTAGAGCAAAAAAGCAGCGATGATAAGCATCCCTATTCGTCTCCTCCCCGCCAAATAAAATGAGTGGGTGGGGGGAACCCCGACAGAGTCTTTCCTGGAAGACTCACGCATCTGAGTGAGTTTTAGCAGATTCTCACGCATCTGCTAAAACCGCGTTCCATTGGCCAGCCGCCCCCAGTCTCTACTCCGCAGCCCGCTCCCTGCAACGCTAAAACGCAGTAGCCTCACCCTCCAGACCTCTCCTGGGGGATCGCACGATGCAACCAACCCTAAAAACGTGGCCGCGCGACGCCCCCTCAGCCCTCCGGGCTTCCCATTGGCCCGTTGCCGTTGTCACTCCCTCCTTGCCTCGCCTTCCCCCTCCCGGGCCGAGGCACTGGGCGGGGTAGGTTGCGCGCTCGCCGCTGGCTCTGGCGGCGGTCGAGGCTTTGCAGCAGGCGGCGCGGAGGGCGGGGAGCGGGTCTCGCGCGCGCGCGCGCGCGCGCGGGGGAGGGGCGGGGCGCGGCGAGCTGCGGGCTCCGTGGCCGTCCAGTGTGGGGCGGGGGCCCGCGGCAGGGCTGGGGGCCGCAGTCGGCGCCGAGGGCTGCCGACGAGGACCTGCCCGGCCGGCCGCGCCATGCCTGCCGCGCCCAGCAGCCCGGCCCGCCGGGGGGGATGCGCTGTGCCGCCCAGCTCCGCTCCGCCCGGCCCTTGCCCTGAAGCAGAAAGTTTGGGGGCTGGGGGCTATCTCCTCCCTTTCCAATGACTGCCCAAGGACTCCTGCTGCCCAGCCTCGATTGTGACCTGTCTCCGCTCCCCAGGTCGTAATGAACTATTGCAAGCTGTAACCAAGGCTCCCCTTCCTCTCCCCTCTCTCACCCTCCTTTAAAAAGGTTTATTTTTTTAATTCAAGAAATTGTGATCCGCCGACTCCCCTCCTCGTTAATAATTTAGACCCCAAGCCTCGTTTCTGAGTGTAAGAGGGGGTGCGGTCTCCCCCAAGAAGGCGCGCTGGAAGGACAGATTCCCCTTGCCGACCCACATACACCATGAAGAGGTGCAAATCGGACGAGCTGCAGCAACAACAGGGTGAGGAGGATGGAGCTGGGCTGGAAGATGCAGCTTGCCACCTGCCGGGCGCGGACCTCCGGCCTGGGGAGGCCACGGGTGCTAACTCTGCTGGCGGGCCAACTTCGGATGCGGGCGCTGCCGCGGCGCCCAACCCGGGTCCCCGAAGCAAGCCTCCCGATTTAAAGGTGAGCGCAGACCCTCCCCTTACGAGTCCAACCGGCGACTTAGCTTTCCCCGCCCCACGCAGAAGTGCTTTAACAGAATAAAAGTGATGGGGAAGCCAGACAAAGGTCAGAGAGAATGAGCAGATGTTGGGCCAGACCCTGTGCTGGACGTCAGGTACCATTTGTGCCTCTGTCTTTCAGCTCGTTTCGGGCCTCTGTGTTTGTTCCTCATTATTCAGCAGACGTTCTAGTGACTTACGCATCCGAGATTGTTTGAATAATGTGTGTGAAGTGCTATTCGCAGACAAAGGGCTGGAGAAATCCAAGATGCTAACTAAAAAGTTGACATCACTTTCCCTCCTGTAAAATGGCAGGGGAAGAAAATTACAGCGTGGGAGCCCAAGCAAAAGACCGTTAGTTTCTTTGCTGAATTAGTTTCCTCCTTTTGGGACCTTCCTGGAGTGAAGCTCAGTTTGTCCATCTGTGAAAGGGGAGTGTGGGTTTCTTGCCGTTAGGTGGAGCCAGAGGTTAAGCTAGTGCTTGGAGATCCCTGCCCGCTTGCTAAACCAACCCCAGGGTGGAGAACTGACAGGTGGCCGCTTAGTGCTTAGGCTGGTTTGGGGCCTCGGTTCAAGTTGCACACACGCAGAGCCGGCATTTAGAACCAGGATCCGAAAGAGGCGATTGCATGCAGCTGGGAGTCCTTTATTTTCCAGCCTGAGGTCGCTGAGACAATTATTGAGCTGTATTGGATGTCTCTATATTAATTAAAACAGCAGCTGTGATAAATAATGCACCTTTGCTGGAGCTGCCACAGGGACTGCAGGCTCAGGCTTCTCAAGCCAGCTCACCACAGGGCTGAGAGAGATGTCAGCCCAAGGAAGGAACTTTGGTGCATCGGAGATTGATGCCTGGGGGACATTTTCTCCAGAGGGGGTGCAAGGTCTTAGCTAGGGGAGCAAAAGGACTCCCTTATGTTAAATAAAGCCTGTATCCTATGGCAGCAGCCACTAAGGAGCTCACCAGAATAAACCAATGACATTCCTCGTTCGACCTGAGCGGCACAGAGTCAGGAAGTTAGAGCGCAGGTGAGTGTGCTCTTACCTGTGTGTTACCTGTCTGTGTTTCTTGGGGAGGGCTGAGAAGGTGACTGCTACCTCCATGTGTGTACTTTAAAAATTTGTGGTAGTTATTCGAATGTGACCTCTGGTTTTGCTGCTGTCCTTTTCAGAGTTTTGGGGCTAGCCTTATGTCTAAGATGAGCTCCACTGGGTAGGCTGTGCGCATTAAGTCCTTGGTACCTGGCACACCTGCCACTTCTGAGCCCACCCTGTGTGGTCAGGAGGTGTGGTTCCTATTTTAAATGAGATGGTGAAGGAAAAGAGCTGCTCTTAAGGCTGATGTGGGGAGGGGGCCAGCCTTCTGCTGCAGACTTCATCTTCATTCTGGGCCGATCCAGATGGGTCTGGCCAGCAAACCCTGATTCCTTGACCAGGTGGGATTCTCACGCTGAGTCCATGAGCAGCAGCCTTGGAAACTCCCGGACTCTTCAGCTCAGGCAGCAGTGGAAACGACCAGCTCCATTCATTCCCCCAGCTGCCTTCATGAGGGAAGGTGGACTGGTTGTGGTGTGGGGCTGCAGTGTCTTTGTAGATAAAGCTGCTTAAAGAAGCTCGTTCATGTCCACCCTCTTATACTCCCTCTCTCTCTCTCTTTTTTTTTTTTTTTTTTTTTGTGACACTCATTCTGGTTGGGGCAGACATAGCAACAACTCTACACTTGATGTTAAATGCTGACTTTCCCCGAACCAAAATTGAGATCGGGTGTGAGAAAAGACGTTGTCCTTCCAAGTTATCCTCCACCCCCACCAGAAAGCATATCACCGAGGTAACCACCGCCATGTGGACCCAGGCTGGCAGCCCAGAGAAAACCTAGCTGCTGCCTGCTCAGGGGGAGCACGGGGAGACAATCAGGGCCTTTTCCTGTTTATCTCTGTCTGCTTTATCACGTGTTTACAGCGTAGGGACTTCAGAACCAGGCATGAACTTGGGGGCTATCGCAATTTGATTTGCTCTGTGATCTCAGGCACATCACTCAACTTTTCTGAGCCTTTTTCTGGGGGAAAGGGACCAGGAATATTGAAGTGTGTCCAAACTTGTTTACCAGTGCTGGCACAGTTTTCCAATGATGGAAAAATTCCATCTTTGGCTCTAGCACTGGGTAGAAGCTAACTTGTTTTAGATTTGATGGTGGTACCAGAACGGGGTAAGTTTGATTTTTAACACCCCCCTGCCTCATACCTGTGTTTGGCCTGGAGCAAGCCGCAGTTCTGGCTTGCTGTTGTTTTCATTTTAAACTTTGGAGATAGGAACTTTTGGTCCTTTAGTCCCACTTCTGTTTTCTTGTGACAGCTCCAGGCATTGTGATGGATTAGGTGCAATGGAGGAAATCATCTTGAGAAAGGGGGAAAAAAAAAAAAGGCTTTGTGTGAAGCACCTCCGTGGAAGTTTTGCGGAGGGAGAGGAGAGAATTTTGGTCTGAATGTGCCCTAGCTAGTGGCAGCCAGAGCTTTCAGGGACTCCCGTGGTCTCCCTCCATGGTCCTTCAGTGTTGTGGAGAACTGCACTGTAAATTTCTCCTATGGTGGCCCGGGATCCGTGATTATGGGGTGGGGAGGACCAGTGAAAAGAAGGAAAAATAATTAAGCAGCAGTCTTAAAGGAGCAATCATAAAACTGTAACTGAAAAATAGCCTGAAAATGGACATTGCCCCACAGGCAGCTTATGCAGGTACTTTGGGGGCCTTCTCAGCTACTCCACACATTTGATGTGACCTTCAGGGGCGATCTCAGCAGACGCTCCTGCAACAGGAGCCCAACAATTCAGAGTCACATCCCCTGCCCCCTATGGCTTGGATTCCTGTTGAACCACTTGAGTTCATGTCTTGGTTCATTTGTGATCATTATCCAGTCCTTTGCTGCTGCCAGGTTCCTTGCTAGTTGGGAGGAGATGCTAGATTGCTGGTCACAGAGAGTGTCGGCTGACCAAAAGTACATCAAGATTTTCCGGCAAGTAAATGCAGTGCCAGTGAGAGTGGGAGTGGGAGGAGCTCAGGGGAAAACTGCAGAAAGGGATGGAGCACACATTCCTGTTAAAAATACAGCATGTGGTAGATGTTGCTGAGGCCTGGGATGAGTGGCTAAGCACGAGAGTCAGCTGGCTCTGTCCTGATGCCTTTTAGAAGCCTGAGGGCAGGGGAGGAAATCGCAGACCTCTCCACCTCTCCCCAGCCTTTCCTGAAAGGAAGGCTCTGGGTTTGCTGGCTGGAGGCCTTCCCCTAGACTTCCCCTGAGGTTCTCTATCCCCTCACAAAAGCCCCTGCAAATAATTTCTCCAGGGATTTCTGAACAGGACTAATATTTTTTCCTGGAAGAAGAAGGGGGTACTCTGAATTGCACCATTCCAGTCCTGGTTCGAAGTGCTTTTTTTTTAAAATTTTATGTATTTATTTATTTTTGGCTGCACCGGGTCTTTGTTGCTGCGCGTGGGCTTTCTCTATTTGCGTTGAGCGGGGGCTACTCTTCATTGCGGTGTGTAGGCTTCTCATTGTGGTGGCCTCTCTTGTTGCAGAGCATGGGCTCTAGTCACGTGGGCTTCAGTAGTTGTGGCACACAGGCTCAGTAGTTGTGGCTCTGGGGCTCTAGAACGCAGGCTCAGTAGTTGTGGCGCACGGGCTTAGTTGCTCTGCGGCATGTGGGATCTTCCCGGACCAGGGTTCGAACCTCTGTTACCTGCATTGGCAGGCGGATTCTTAACCACTGCGCCACCAGGGAAGCCCCTCGAAGTGCTTTTGACTCAGGACTCATTTGGGTTCTTTCATCCACACCATTCACTGGTCTTCCTGTCTGCTCAGAGTGAAGAGCGATTAGAAACCAAAGATCTGAGGGAAAGTCACAACTGAATCCTATATGATTCTCCTTGCTGGCTCGCAGCCTGTGCTGATCACAGGTGCGTCACCTGCGCCCGATGCCCCTTGTTCGTTCAGCGGTCCAGTAGAGAGCCTGCTGGCAAAGGGTTCATGGGTTAACAGATACTGATGGCTTCAGCGGGGAAGGCGTGTTTTAAATTGTGAAACACGATGTGCATATAAAAGTGTCTGAAAACATATGTACCCCTTAAATAACAACAGCAAAACAGACACCCCGTCTACCTACCACCCAAGTTAAGAGAGAGAACATTGACATTCCCAAGAAGCCCCTGCTTATTTTTCTCTTCTTTTATTTATTTATTTTTAAGGCCCAGGGTTTTAGTAAAATTAATGGGCCTCAGTTTCTCCACTTTTTCAATGGAGAAGACAGGCGACTTCATGGGAATGCGGACGGGATGGAGGGTTGTGTGTGCTCTGGGACCCTGGGGAAGGGTTCTGATGGTAGGGCAGGGCTCTTTGTGGCCTTGCTGCGTCATGAGGCCCCCAGCTCTCCTTTAGAAGTGATGTGTTCAGGTGTGAAGACTCCCACAGTCTCAGGTGGGAGCAGGACCCCTGGGAGATGTTTCATCAGGGGAGGTAGGATTGTGGTAGACCTAAGCACAAGGAAATGGGAAATCAGTTCTTCGGCAGCAGGCACTGCCTCTGCCTCCAGGCAAACAGAGTGAAACACTTGCAAGAAAGTCATCTGTCGAAGCATGTGTAAGTTTGAGGGTGCTTCCAGCATCACTGATGGAATCAGAAACATATGGGATTCATCAGAAGAGGTGCACTTAGAGAAAGTTTTAAAGGGTGGAAACGTTAATTACCAAAGAAGAGGAGGGCACTTTCTAAGTGGGGGAAGTGAAAGGGCAAGTGCCAGGTCCCTTGTAAGGCCAGTGCCCTTTTTTGACTGGACAGCAGTTCCCCAGCCCTGTAAATAGTCAGGGACAGTGGAGGGTGGTGAAGAATGCGGAGGGTGCCTGTATTTGTCCCACCTGGACCTAATGTGAGGAGGGCAGAGGGTCCTGAGACCTGGGGTTGCCCCTCTCCTACCCCCTCTGCCATCAGGAATTTTCAGAGCAGCCCTGGATATGGGCTTGGGAGGAATTGGTGGCCAACAGGAAAGCATGTGGTGAATGAAGCTGTCTGTTCTCCTGCCACATACTGGGTTCTAGATGAATTCCCAGCTGCCCTTGTTCCAGTGGGAACTGTCGTGCAGGCTCGGCATTTACAGAATGTGCTACTTTTCGTGTATTTAATTGTCTTAACTGCCAATCCCATTAACAAGAATCTCTCCGTCAACAAGGAATTGAAACATTTGATAGGACCTGAATTTGGGGTTGAAGTTTTAAAAAAGTGTGGGTGTCAGGAGCTGGGGAAAAAATATCTCAGGTGGCTTCTCAGTGGTGGTCTTGGAGGCCAACTCTAAATTCATGCCTATTTTCATCTCTCCTCTAAGAAAGACGTCTCGCTTTGAAATGCTCATGGATGAGGAGGGTGCATTCTTAGAATGAGGCCATACTGGACAGGGTCCCCCTTTATCAGCCAAACACTTAAGCCTCTCTCCGTGTTGAAAAGTTAAAACAAAGCTGTTGAGGGATCGCAGTTATGTTTTGTGATTGGGTGAGAAAGACAGTATTTGACTTTTCAAACCAAATGGCTAAAGGCTTCCTTATTCCAGCCAAGCTGGCTGAATGATGTCCACCTGGAAAACAAAGCTGGCTGTGAGAACATTAAGTCTTGACCTGAGCCATTTGTGAGGACAGGAAACACATTTGGGCCCCTGGGTCTGTGTTCATCCTTTTCCAGGCAATTACTAAGATGATAGACTGAGACGAGGTTTTAACTGCAGCAGGAGGGATCTGGGTTAGACACAAAAAACTGTGCGAATGAGCATTTTAAATCTCTGGAAAAGATAGTTGTCTAAGGATTAAATCGCCTTTTGAAGATGGTCTTGTAGATGCGCAGAGTTTCCACTCAGAAAATAATTAAGTAGCATTGGCCATGTTTGTGTTAAGGTCTCTCCCCCTACTACTGGGGGCACAAAGATAATAGATGATACAGCTCCTGCCCTCCATTTGCTCATGGAGGATTCCATCCAGAAGCAGGTGAAAAGTTGGATAACCGTTTGACAGAGCCGTGTCACAAGGCAGAACATGATTAATTGCAAGATGAGTGGTGTAGATGACGAGCGCTCTGGAGTTCAGAGCAGGGTGGTGAGGTCACTTTAGACCGGCGTAGTCAGACAGGGCTGTATGGAGCAGGGGGCAGTGAACGGGGTGTAGGATAAGAGGCAGAGAGAGGGCACACCGTGAAGATAACTTTAATCAGAATCTTTTGGGACTTCCCTGACGGTCCAGTGGTTAAGACTTCACCTTCCAGTGCGGGGGGTGTGGGTTCAGTCCCTGGTCGGGGAGCTAAGATCCCACGTGCCTCGCGGCCAAAAAACCGAAACATAAAACGGAAGCAATACTGTAACAAATTCAATAAAGACTTTAAAAATGGTCCACATCAAAAAAAAAAAAAATCATTAAAAAAGAAAAAGAATCTTTTATGCTGATAAATGTTGAGCTGATTCTGCCTTAAGATCCGCTGCATGAGGTCACCTTGCCTGACTTGCATTGGCTCAGGCAGAATTCTCTGAGCAATAAAGGAATGAGGAATTAAACTAAAATTGAGAATGGGGAAATCACTTGCCCCTGAGTTGAGATCTGTTTGTTTAATGTCAGCTGGGATGCTGGGGAAGAAAAAAATGCTTCCAAAAATCTTTCTTCACTGTGTTTCTAAGAGAAACAGTTGCAGCCGCTCACTCTTCATCATTGTGGCCGTCAGCGCCAAACCTGGGGTGGCAGTTCCTCTCCCGCTCCAACCCCAGGCTCCCCACCCAAGGCCTCTTAAGGGCAATTGAAGACTTCTGCAATCCACTTTGTATTTCAAGAGTAGGACTCTGTGGGTTTTTTACAGCGATTAGCTCTCTAATGCTGGCCCTGTTTCCATAGAGACCCTATAAATAGAGGAACGTTGGCGACCTAGGCTTGCTAAGGCTCACGGTGACCCAATCACCCCCTGAACCCTCCCAGCTGGACCTGTGGTGGGGCAGAGGGAGTTTCAAACCCAGGCAGGAGGAGGGGATGTGTAGTCAGCTATGCAGTCAGCTGCCAGGTGGGATAATTAACTATAGGTAGTGTCACTTTTACAGATCCTTTCAGCTCTAATGGGAGTTGTTAAGAACACAGGGACCTGGAGGAATTAGAAGCTGCTTTTGGCTATTTTTAACCAGATGGTGCCAAAGTCACTGCACCCCGAAGCATTTTACTTTTGACCTCATGCAGCTGTGTTTGCAGCTTTTGGAGCAGACTTCCCCTTTGGGGGACCCACACCCAGGGAGGAAAGGAGATGAAGCCTAACTGTTCAGAGACCACAGCCTTCTCAGGAAGGATCTTTCGGAAACCATCTAGTCTACCCTTTCTTCCTGAGACGATGATGGCACTCCAAGGAGACGGCACCCTTTCTGCCCTTAAAGATAGTTCAGGGAAAGACAGCAAACTTCTTTCATTTACCTCCCCAGGTACAGGTACCTGGCCCCAGGATGCTCTCCTTTCTGCCTTGCTTCTGGCCTCTGGGCAGTTCTGGGACGGTCCTTGCTCGTTCTCATGGATCAAGAGAGCTGTTTGTGTCCCATCTCTAACTCTGAAACATCTCAGCTCTCTTTTCCTAATAAATACACGGCTTCGTTTGGCCACCAAAATGGTTTCTGGCAGCTGGGGAAAAGCAATAGTCAGTGTGGAGAAGCAAGTGACATTTAGTAGCTGGAACCTGTTAGTCAGAGCAGGTGGTGCTTTCTGCCGCGTTGGTGGCTGAGTTCCCTCAAGCTAGTCACCATGGTTTTCCTCATTTCCAAAACTTGTGGCTGGTTATGTGTATGTGCTGGTTTCTTTTTTTTTTTTTTTTTGAACACTTACCGTGTTATGTCAAAACTCCTTAACTCTCTCCTCCCTGACACCCACATGCAGAAACAGCCCAGCCCATGTGTTACCCTGCTTTCTTGCCTTGCACCTTATAAGTGAGGAAAAACCCCTGCATTTGGAGCCATCTCCCTCCCCCCATTATTCTTTGTCTTCTTTTTTGTTCTTTTCCTTCATCTCTACCATAGACTTTAGCAGACTCCTCAGCGCTGCTGGGGCAAAGGTCCTGGGGTCACCCTGGCTTTCCTTTACCTGCAGAACAGATGGGAAGGTGGGAAAGGAAGACCCACACTGGTTACAGGTCTCGCCCCAGTCCTACGGTGTGGCACGGGAAGATTCACCACTGCAGTTCAGGGGGGCGGAACCCCCCGTGGCCCAGGCATTTTTGTTTTGTTTTGATCCTGCCTGTGATACTGTTCTGGGACACACGTAAATACTGTATCTGCTTTAGTCTCGGAATCAGTGTGTGAGCCAGTGAAGGTAACTTAGACTAGAAGTTGGAGGTTCTTCTTTGTGACTGGGATGAGCCCCTTAACTGTGCTGTGCTTCAGTTTCTTCATCTGCAAAATGGAGACACTGATGCTCTGTGACATCCTGCCGCCTGGGGTTAGGCTAGCGTCAGGTTAGAGTGACAGCATACATTGGAAAGCACTTTGAAAAATGCTGTTGTATGATATTAAAAGTAATTTGACCAAGGATTTTAGGATTCAGTGCAGTATAGCAGACAGTGGTGGCTGCTGTCCCCAGTGTCTACCCCCTTCTCCTGGGGCTCAGGGAGAGGAAATGCCTTGGGACCGTGGTGCCGTCTTGAAGGGAACCCTGTATCTGAGTGGATGTGGAAGAGGGGCCTCAGTGTTGGAGAAGCTAGGTTAGGAGTGGTGGGGAGAGGAGAAAGAGGCTTGGAATAGAATGCTAGAAAGACAATTTGTAATATGTAATGTGACCATTTGGCAGAAGTTGCTGGACAAACGCCAGAGCCAGCTGGCCCCATCTACGATGCCTGGAGGATGGTCTGCTGTCAGCTTGGGCCCGACGTGGAGGGGGGGTGTCCTGGCCTGTTCCTGGTCCAGAGGCTGCAGGATCTGGCCATTGCCAAGTCTGGCGGAGTGCACTCCTCAGTCTGGCCTGCCTTGGACGTGGTGGTTTTACCCTGAGCAGACTCTGCCTCAGGCTGGCCCTGAGGAGATGGTAGCTCCCATCGGGAGACCTGGCACTGTGAAACCTAGCGTCTGCGGGGCTGCCCCAGGATTAAATTCTTGAGAAGGAGTAACGGTCACCTTAATTTCCTCACCTAAAAATGGAAATGTTGCTGCTGTTGCTTTTATTAGTTTCTGGGAAAATCAAGTGAGAGAATGCAGGAGAAAGAGCATATCGAAAACTGTAAACCGTTAGTTCACGGTGAGCTGTGATGATATAACTTATCTGGCCTGTAAAATGGGTTTTACAGGGGCCCCACCTACTTTGAGGATTGTGGGGCTACTCAAACGAGGTGAAAAATGAAAATCCTGCACTTTGACGTAATCCACAGTAGTGTGCGTTGTTACTGACATCAGATGTAAGTGCGGCTTACATCTTACAGTAGTGTCTGCACAAAGCACGCTGAGGTGTAAAGTTAACAGTGAGAGTGGGGTCAGCTAATTCAGAAGATCTGAAGCTGGTTTTCTCCTTGGTGTCTGCATGGTTCAAGTTTTCTGCTCTGTAAGTTTGTTTCTAGAAAAAAAAGAAAAGCCAGTACTTGGAATTCTTTGCAAGGTTTCCTAGATGACCGAGGCTGCCTCCTGAGGTGATGAGTTTTACAGATGAAGACGTTGAACCCCATGTGGCTGGGCTCTGAGTTTCCCTCTCAGGAGTTACAGAGTGGGCGTTCTCACCTGGTCCTCAAAGTCCCACCCCTCCTGCTGTTGGCTCTGAAGCTTTCTGCCGAGGGTTCAGCTCCACCACGTGAGCCGACCCCCTGACAGAAGCAGCTGTCTGGAGTTATCCCACACGTTGCCTCGCCCTGGCCGGGTGGTGGGGCTGCCTCTCGCTGAGCAGTGCTGCCTGGGGAGCAGGTGGAGCATCTCAGCGGCAGAGCTAAGAGGGAAGCCGGGGCCAGTGCAGCACTGGGCTCCAGAGCCCCTTTGGTTTGTTCCAGTCTGAGTGGAAAGACACTAAGACTGTATTCTAAAGAAGTGGTCACATTACTGACCGCACTACAAGGAATGCCCATTGAGGTAGTTTATTTACTTTTTTAACATTTACCAGTTTATTGTACAGGGTACAGATGAACAGCCAGATGAAGAGGCACGTACGGTGAGGTTTGGAAGGTCTTGAGTACAGGAGCTTCTGTGGCCCTGGGACTGGGATGTGCCACCCTCCTGGCATGTGGAAGTATTCACCAACTCGGAAGCTTCAGTAAAATTTATTTTATTGCTGTGTCAGGAATGAGATTGGCTATAAATAAGAGGAAATTATTCTAGAGTTGTATAGATAAAGATAGACTTGTTTATTTCATGAACCAAGAATCCCAGGGTAGGCATTCACAGCTGGGTTGGTGATTCCATAGGGCCATCAAGTTCCCAGGCCTGTTGTTGGGGGCTTTACCATCTGTGTGTAGGTCTTCATCATCATGCCAGTTACTTGCAGTTGCAAGGTGGCTGCTGCATCTCCAGGCATTACCTCCACATTCCAGATGGGAAGAAGTAAAAAGGGCTAGTACCTTTATTAGGTAAGCAAAAATTTCCCCAGAAACGCTCACCTTGCTTTTCATTGGCCCAAACTATGTCACGTGTCTACTCCTAGCTGCAAGGGGGTCTGATGAAGCAAGAATTTTTAGCATGGCACAATAAGGCCGTGCAATTTGGTAAGAAAGAAAGGAGAATAGTTATTGGGTAGGTCATTAGCAATATCTGCTACAATTGTATAACCTGATTGTATGACCCTGATTTTCCCAGGGAGTGTTGCAATGAGGCGTCTTTGGAAATGGATGCTTGGTGGGCCAAAAGAGCATCTGGAGGAAGGACCTAATTGGAAGGAGAAAGGGACTAGGGGATGGAGGGAGAATCAGTCCAGAGGGATAAACCTCATGAGCCAAGTGCTGCCCGCATGTGCCACTGAGCCCCAGACTATAGCCACAAGGATATCATGACCAGTAATCCTGAACCATGTGTGGATTTGGAATGTCCTGTGGGAAGCCATACGGGTACATTTCTTTGTGAATGAGAGGAATTGGTCTGGTTGCCACCTTTCTGCAAGGTGACCTTTAAGGCATGACAGGACATTCATGGGGATCGTCCAGATTCAGATGGCTGTAGGAGCTACACTCATATCCCAGGAATGGACCCCTCACCTCTGCCCGCAACCGACTAGGCATTCGAGAGCTTTCCACTCACCAGATTCTTCATCTTTCCTCCTTAAGAAAATCCAGCAGCTCTCAGAGGGCTCCATGTTTGGCCACGGCTTCAAGCACCTGTTCCACGGCCGCCGCCGGTCACGGGAGAGGGAGCATCAGACGTCTCAGGATTCCCAGCAGCAGCATCAGCAGGGCATGTCCGACCATGACTCCCCGGACGAGAAGGAGCGCTCCCCGGAGATGCACCGCGTCTCCTACGCCATGTCCCTGCACGACCTGCCCGCCAGGCCCACTGCCTTCAACCGCGTGCTGCAGCAGATCCGCTCCCGGCCCTCCATCAAGCGGGGTGCTAGCCTGCACAGCAGCAGTGGGAGTGGCGGCAGCGGGGGCAGTAGCCGGCGCACCAAGAGCAGCTCCCTGGAGCCTCAGCGTGGCAGCCCCCACCTGCTGCGCAAGACACCCCAGGACAGCAGCCTGGCCGCCATCCTGCACCAGCACCAGTGCCGCCCCCGGTCTTCTTCCACCACTGACACGGCCCTGCTGCTGGCTGACGGTGGCAACCTCTTGGCCGAGGAGGCGGAGGGTCTCAGCGACAAGGTGAGGCGGGGCAAGAGGAGGGCCTTCTGGGTCGGGGCTACTCAGAGGCAGGAGCCACCTGCGCAGGGGCCTGTGGCCTTGAGGACCTGAGCTGGGGCCTGGCCTGGTGGGTGTGGACACGCTGCCGCCTGCAGAGTTGTGTGTCCGATGGAAGGAGCCAGAGATAGGACAAGCCAAAAGCAAGAGATGATCCCCAAAAGGCTGATTTTTGTTTGTTTGGGGATTTGTTTTTTAAAATTATCTTTTGCTCAGGCTGATAGTAGTTTTGGTTTGTTTTCCTTAAACATGCTCTCAAGAGGCAATACATGCAGTGGTTGAGAGCACAGACTAGCATCAACCCTGGTTCTGCCACTTACTGCCTGAGTCACTTAATTTTTTTGTACTTCAGTTTTCTCAATTGAAGATGGGGATAATAATAGTAGAATTGCTCTAGGATTAAATGGGTTCATGTATGTCAAATACTTGGAATGGAGCCTGGCACAGTATGGTTTTTATTATTGTTACCAACCAAAGAAGATAGAGGAGGAGTCCATGAAGGGCTGTTGGGTAAGGAGAAAATCTAGTTTGGTACTTCCTGAATTTCTATATTCATTCTGTTATTCATATAATAAGTATTGATATTTCTTGCATACTTGTTATGTGCTATAAGAATGAATAAGCCGGAGGTACTGTCCTCACTGAATAGAGGGGAGACAGGCTGGTGAATGGACAAGATAGGGTGATGAGGCTGTGATAGAGGATATGGGAGCTTGTTGGCAAAGACCTTCTAGAGGAAGCCATTGAGCTGAATCTTGAAGAAGGAGTATAATTTAGCCAGAGAATTGGGAGGAAGGGTGGGGGGAGGAACGGTATAGTGTGTACAAAGGCAAGCGAGCTGATGCCAGGGACTGCCCGGGGTTCATTGTCGTTGGAGCGTCCAGTACTTTTGGGGGCTGACAGGTAGGCAGAGGTTAGATCACAAAAGGCCTTGCCATGTTGAGTCCAGGGTAGTGTGAAGCTATCAAAGGGTGTTAGGCAGGAAAATGGCAGGAGGAGGTCCCTTTGGGTCTTAGTGTAGACAGTAGATTAGGAAGCGGGACAGGAGTGGAGTCAAAGAAACCATTATTGGAGCTATTGCCGGAGTCTAGGCTGCAGCAGTGAGGATGGAAAGGCAGAGATAAATTCAGAAGACCTTTGGCAGTTCTCATCGATAGTATAGGCGAGAAAGTGGACATGGAAGACGAAGGAAGAGGAGTAGAGGAGGACTCTAGTTTTCTGGCTTAGCAACTTTAGGAATGGGGCATTCTTTAGTTGAGGAAACACAGGAGCATGTTTTTTTGTTTTTTTTAATATTTATTTATTTATTTATGGCTGTGTTGGGTCTTCGTTTCTGTGCTAGGGCTTTTTCTAGTTGCGGCGAGCGGGGGCCACTCTTCGTCGCGGTGCGCGGGCCCTCTCACTATCGCGGCCTCTCTTGTGGCGGAGCACAGGCTCCAGATGCGCAGGCTCAGTAGTTGTGGCTCACGGGCCTACTTGCTCCGCGGCATGTGGGATGTTCCCAGACCAGGGCTCGAACCCGTATCCCCTGCATTGGCAGGCAGATTCTCAACCACTGCGCCACCAGGGAAGCCCAAGGAGCATGTTTTGGGAGCCAAGTGATGCGTTCACTTTTGGACATGTTGAATTGCAGGTGCCTTTGGGAGCTGTCCATCTAAAGAGCACCAACTGGCAATGGGGTTCTTGGGGGAGAGGTCTGGGCTGGGGCGAGCACTCTGGGAGCCAGTACTGAGCTTGAAATCCTGGGTGCGGATGAGACGGTCGAAGGGCATGTGTCGAGGGTGCTGAGACCAAGGACAGAGACGACGTATAAGGGGCAGAGCAGCCAGGTCTGCAGGAGTGAACCTGGAGAGAAATGATGCCGAAGTATAAGGAGAAAGGAGTTTAAAGAGGGAGGAAGTAAGTATTCAACGGAGTGAAATGCAGCAGGAGTGACAGGTCAGATCTGGATTTGGAAATGTACATAGATAGTATCAAGCAGTGGGGGGTCATTGATAACCGTGGCAAGTAGCCAGTTTTAGTAGATTGAGCAGATGCTGGAAGTGGAGGGTCAGCTCTTCCGGGGAGGAGAAAGGAGGCCAATACTGGTTGAGGCAGTCTGGTTTTTGTTAGTTTTTAAAAGATGCGCAGGGAGGGCTACAGATCACTAGTAGGCCAGGAAAAGGGCTTTTGACTTTTTTCTCTAGTGAGATGAGAAGTCATTAGGTTTTGTACAGATGAGTGACACCCTTGAAGAAGACCGCTTGGGCTGCTCTGTGGAGACTAGGCTATGAGCCACAGCGTGAGCAGGGAGTCTGGCTAGGAAGCTGTTGGAAGCCTCCAGGGGTGAGCTGACAGTGGCTTGCTGCAGGGTGAGAGTGGGAGAAGTGGCTGGATTCTGGATTCGCTTCAGAGATCAAGCTACAAAGGTTCCTGATGGATTTGGGGCACGACAGAAGGGGAGCAGGCAGAGATGGCTCACAGGTTTTTGGCCTGGCAGCTGGAAAGAAGACATTGCCGTTAACTGAGTTGGGAAAGACAGCACACGGACCAGATATCTGGAGGGGCTATGGGGCAGCAATAAGAGCTAGTCTTTGGACACGTTACGTTTGAGATGGTTGTTAAACGTCCACATGGAGAGACCAAATAAGCAGTCAGATGTTGGAGTCTGGAGTCTTGGGAAGAAACCCAGGCTGGAGGCAGACACTTGGGGGTTGTCAGCATATAGAGAGTATTTAAAACGATGGCACTGGACCATCTGCAAGCTTAGTTTCAACTACAGAGAAAGTCTGTGCCAAGAGTGAGATCTGGATGTGTCGGCTGAAAGGGAAATGTGGCCTTGTGGAGGGAAGGGAGACCCAGAGGGACCCACAGGATGAACCAGCTGTTCAGCCCTTAATGAGCAAGTATTTTTTTTTTTTTTTTTTTTTGGCCACATAGCGTGGCTTGTGGGATCTTAGTTCCCCGACCAGGGATTGAATCCGGGCCACGGCAGTGGTGCCGAGGTGCCGAGCCCTAACCACTGGACCGCAGGGAATTCTCAGTGAGCAAGTATTTTGCCTGCAGCAGCTGCCAAGTCCGCCTCTCACTGCCGAGTCAGCGGATGCATTTTAAAAGTCAAATTAGTACAGTCCTGTCAAGCCAGGGTCTCTGGTCCTAGAGCTGTTTAGCGAGGAGGGAGAGTGGGAACCTTGTAGTCCTGAGGCTGTGTGAGTGGGTGCGCGGTGGGCACTTTCTCGGAGGCTGGTGAGGGTTTGTTGATGTTTGCTGATTGGGAATGCAGTGGGGAGGGGGTGGGGAGCCCATCAGCTGGGGAGCTTCTCCGCAGGCTCCTGTTTGGTCTTTACACTGTCCCCATGGTATCCAGGAGGCAGGCAGGGTTCTCTTCTTGCTGCTGGTGGAAGACAGGCCAGGAGACTCTTGGGTGAGCTCACTGGGGGAGGGGTCCCTGGGTTCAGGGTGGGAATGGGGAAAATGGTTATTCCTATGACCTAATAAGGACCTTTATATCCTTATTTAGAAATTTCATCTTTCCAAAGCTTTGTCATACATATACTCCCTGGTTACTCCTAATAACATCCCTGTGAAGTTGTCAGAGCAGGTACTGTTATTTCCATTTTACACATGAGCAGACTGAGGCCTACAGGAATCAGGAGGCTGCTTGCCTAAGGGTACCCAGCCAGTTCATGGCAGAGAGGAGACTAGACCCCATGTTTCTAGCATGTCCACAAGACCAGACTGAGATCTGAAGTCACTAAAACCACCAGGGACCATTTTATGCAATTTCCATTATGAGCGGGTTGCCTCAGCCCAAGGACGGTGGCTTTGTCTCTTGGTTGCAATTTCCCCTTCAGTTATACATCCTTTCTGATCTGGCACTGTCCCCCCAGGGATGGGCGTGGCCCTGGGGGATGCTGAGAAGAGGGGGTGCCTCTATGTCCTGAGGAAGGGGGTCTTCCAGCCATCAGTAAACCCTGCATGGTCAGCTGACTCCCCCAAACCCAGAGGCCGTTGGCTGGTGTGATAAGCTGGTGGTGGTTCCACCCTGGTCTCTGGGCATGAATAGAAGGGATTCTTCTCTCTCTAGTAAACATAGCTCCACATGCTCTCTGCAAGCTCCCTGGTGATTACTAGCATCTATTTTTAATTCATAAGCCTCCCCCACTACCCACACCCCTTGCCATTGTTTAGAACTTAGCAGCTGACTTTCAGACCAGAGCCGGCCCTATCAGGGGTTGAATTACTGAAACACCCTGGAGGCAGCTAAAGTTCCTTAGCTGTCCTGTGAGGCTCACCCTGGCCCCTCCCTAAGAAAGTAGGGGACCTGGAGCCCCAGGGAGAGCAAGGGTGCAGCAGAGGCACAGAGAAGGGTTCACAGTCCCAGGAAGCAGCTCAGTCTTAGTGATGTTGTTCGCCTGTCATTTGTTCCCTCCAGATCTACTTGGTTGTCTTCAAGGTTGTTTCTTAAATGATTCCCCTTTCAAAACAAAAACAGATTGTCATCTCAACCTCGCCATTCTGCTTTCTACTATTTGTGTGACACTGAGCAAGATAACCACTCTCTGTCTTATGTCTATAAAGTGGAAAAATTAAGCCATCATTATTGGTGCACTGGGGCATTGGCAGGTAAATAGAGAATGCAGGTGACATCTGGGTTCCCCATCTGTGTGTGGCCGTAACCTCTGGAAATCTGGGCCCTGGAGTTTTCAGCAGGAACCACTGGTTATATGTGCAGTGGCAATGGAATTGGACCTCCTGGTTCCTCAGCAGATAAGTCTCACTCCACTTCCCGGTCTCTCTTTTGCTGAGCAGCAGTCCCTAGAAAACATAGTGTACGCTCAGAAAAATCTAGCAACTCTTCTGTCCTGCCTTGATAACCTGCTCCCAGACTTTCAGAGAGTGGATTAGCCCCTGCAGGGGTCAGAGGCTTGTTTTCCCTTTCTCCCACGTTTGGCTTGGTCATTGATTGCCTCTCGGCCTTGTTCAAAAGCTCTCTTCAGCTGTCGCCGCATTCAGAAGGCTTGCGCAAGGTGCTCCAGCTGGAGAGTCTTGGGAGAGGAAGAGTGCAGGAGTGCTGAGTTCACAGCCAGCTCTACCAGCCTGGCCCCTGACCTTGCCCTGGTCATCCTTCCCCATCTGTGCAGCGTGGCTGGTCCCCAGAGGATGAGGAGCAGCATGGGTTGGGGTGGTGGGAGCCTGAGGCTCACAGAGGATGTCCAGAGCCTTAGGAGACCAGCACGGAGTGCTCAGTGGCAGGAGGACTTTACCGACAGGCCAGCCTGCTGCCCCCTGGCTTCGAGGGCAGGCAGGGCGGGAGAGAGGACCAGGTGCTGAGAGGTGAGGGGGAGAGTGTGGAGATGATGCCACGATGGACGCTTCCCCGTGGCCTCATGGAGGTGTTATCTCCAGGCCCCAGACGGGGAGACCAGGGACGTTCCGCCCATCACGTAAACCAGAGCAGACTCTGGGCAGCCTGTCCTGTACACTCCCCCGCCGGATTTATCCAACAACAAGATTTCTCCTCTGCCCTAATAAATAAGGGGCATAAATAAGCACCCCTGTTTACTCTGAGGAATGGCAAGTGAGGGGCTGCTCTTAGCCCTAGGCTTTTGCCAAGAAGACAGATCTTGGCAGGTGTCGAGGAGCCTGGTTTTTTTATGTCTGGAAGCCTACCGGTTCAGAGGTGGGTGGGGCCAGCTCTGCTGAGAGAGGTTTCCGAACAGGTTCCCTCGGCAGCTGGGGGAGGCTGGACCGTTCATCTGTGAGGCCTCCTGATGTGTCTGAGCTTGTCGCCCAGGTTCCGTGGGAGGCCGACGGGGCCCTGTCCGGCTGGCCCATTGGCCTGTCCACACAGACGCATCCACCTTTAGAGCTGCGTTACACCCTTTCCGTTCAGTCGCTCGTGTACATGCGCCGGTCTGTGCCAACCTGGACCCACATCCAGTGGCTGGGGAGGACAGCTGCCTTCTCTGTTCCCCTCTTCCACCATCTCTCATCCCCTCTTCCCTTCTCTCTTCCTCTGTGTGGAAAGGCTCCTTAGGCAGAGGGGCAGCCAGCCCAGCGGCCTCAGGAGGGCCTCCCAAGGCAGTGCCCACGCTGCCAGCCACCCGCCAGGCCACGGCAGGGCAGCTCTGTGCTTCGCCATGAACCGCTGCTCCCTGTCTCGGTGATTAAAAGCCCCTGTTGCCCAGTATATCTGAGGTACCTGGTGAGTTAAGTTCTTCCTTTAGTCCGATTTGAGTTCCTCATGTTCAGGTGAAGCCCCCTTGCTTTTTAGGGGTCCTGTCCAATCAGGAGAGGGGCCGAAAAAATGACTCTGCCCCTTACCTAAAGCTCTGACACCGGAGATCATAGGCAGCAGCAGCCTCTTGACTTTAGAGCAGGGTTTTGGACTCAGTTGCCCCAGCAGGCAGCTGGCCTCTGGAACTAGCCTCTATTCGTCTTTTCCCTACTGACATCCATGACTTTCTTTCTAGATAGAAAGTACCCAGTGCTCTCCAGATTAGCTCTGGCTTCTGGGAGTACAAAATTCCCCTAGGTACAGGGGGTGAAGTTAGATAACGTCCAAGTTACCTAGCAAGACCTGATGTCATGCCTTCTCTACCCACCTGACTCTAAGCACAGCCCCAGGGGTGGGGGGTGAGATGCTGCCAGCCCAGACACGGGTGGGAGACAGCAGTCAGGCCCCCAGCCTTACCCCCAGGAGCCTCAGCCCCCTCAGACACGCCCCAGTGGAAGGTGTGCTCAAGGTTTGGGTGATAACAGAGCTGATAACAGCAGCAAGAGCAGCTCTCTGTCAGCGGTTCCAGATGATGACGAGCCAGCGCTGGTGATGTGGGCATGGGTCCTGGCAGCTAGCACAGGTCTCCCCAGCCACCGGGCACATTCCTCTCTGGATGCACCACATCCCTGAGATGCGAAACGTGACCCTGGTCTCTTCTGGTGCCAGATGAGGCAATGGAAATACAGTATCACTTACCTGATCCCTGCTCTGCTTCTTCTTTCTTTTCATAGGCACAGTTTGGGCTTTCTCTGTGCGCCACAGGGCAGAGGACTCTGAAACAGGAGCAGTGATGTGTGCACACACCCCATTGCATTCCTTCTAGGCTCCCAGGGAACCGAGGGCTCCCCTGAACTGCAGTGGGGGCTGGAGGCAGTGAGCAAAGTTCCTGGGAACAGAAGCCTTCTCTGACTTCCCTTCTCTCTCCAGTGGCAGGCGCTGTGGTGTTGCAGGCAGCTTGTCTGACTGTTCTTTGCCTCCAGCCCTCCCGCCGCCCCAGCTCCTGCACCCACATCCTCCGCATCCTGAGTCTGATGCCCCTGATTCTTTTGTCCCTCTGACCTTCCTCCAAGTCTGGATTTGGGGAGTGTGCTCACTTCAGGTACCCCACCACCGGGACCCCAGAGCTGGGCCAGTATCCATAGCTAATGAATAATTCAGCATGATCCGCAGAAGCTAAATCAGATCCTAAGTGATACTGTGACCAGGAGGCCTCCTTTGGGTGGCCGGAAAGGCGAACCCTGCCCTGGAAAGAAAAGTACTCTGTAATATTAACTTCATTATATAAGGTTTCTTTGCTGCCTGAGAAGGCAGCTTCAGACCCAAATATTATCTGGGTGCCATGCCTGTCAACTGGCTCCTCAAGGGTTCAGGGCATTGTGGGCACCCCCAGGCCATGCCAACCATGGCCTTTGACGTGTCCCTTTGAGCCCACTGGGCAGCATGCTGCAGTTTGCAGACTGCCTTGCTTTCACATACATTTCTCGTTGAATCACGTCAGCTCATGGTAAGCTCTGAGCCCTTGAGTCAGCAGGACGCCCCAAGAGTTCTGTGTTTCAGTCCTCTGCTTTTAGAAGGGAGTCGTCCTAAATTATTCTTGGCAAATAGGGTGGGGTGGAGGGCGCTTTGCTACCTAAAAACTGCCCAAAAAGGAGACACTGCTTCCTCTCTGGGTCACTTTCTCCCAGTCCTGTTCCCAATGTCGCCTCCCCCAGGGAAATAGAGTGGCTATAGAAGGCATGGAAATCGTCCCTCTTTCCTACCCAGCTGGCACCAGTTTTGATTTTCCTAAAAGGGACCTAGGTGTGTGGTCCTCTCCACTGCCCGGCGTCTGGCTCATGACATGAACTCTGTAACAGGAGTGTCCATGTCATTAGACAGGCCGAGGACCCATGGGCGAAAGAGATGGCCTCCTCCCTCCCTGGAAGCAGCTGCAAGGTGGTGTGGTGTGTGCACGCCCCACAGCGCTCTCTACTCTGGCCTTTCCTGTCTGCTTTGCCAGCTCATGTGGCCAAGCCTCTCCACATGCTCCTAGGAAATGCGCCCACCTTAGTTGCTCTAGTTCATCCTGAAGAAGATGGCCCTTCCTCCTCTGTGTCCCCAGAGGGAAGTAGGGCTCTTTGGTGACATGAGTTTCTAAGAAAATGGACCAACTGGCTGACTCTAAGAGTGGGTGTTAGGGGAGGGACCTTTGGGTACTGACCAGTTCCCAAACCCCCATTTCCAAGAGGTGAGCATTGGAGCAGCTGCCAGCCTTTCATGGAGGAATTCTAACCGGGAGATTTTCACAGCACATTTGGAGCCTGAAATTTTTTGAAGACCTCACCTTGTATTTGAAGCTACTAAATTTAGCTGCTCTTCAGCATTAGTCTTTGCTCTTGAAGCCTATGACTTCTCAAGTTTCCCACCCTTCAGAATGTGTGTGTGGTTTGTGCTTTTTTTTTTTTTTCCCCCAGGAGAAAGAAAAATAAGAAGGAAGATTTTTTTAAAGAATGTGTGTTGGGGGGGCGGGTGTGGGGACCTGAAGAGTAATAACAATGGCAAAGGAAGAGACAAGAAAAAACTTAATATTTAAGAGTATTAAAGAAAGAAGGGGCACTGCATGAAAACGAGGGGAAGAGGAAGAAAAAACTAAAGGGGAACCCAGGGAAAGTGAGGGCTGAAACCTGCTGGGCGTGCAGAGGAGAGCCTGGCGTACAGGACCTGGGCTTCCTTCAGGGTCCAGGCTTCCTCCAGGGGTCCCCTTCCAGGATGACGGGAACCTGTCTGTCGCCCTGGACTCAGGCTAACTTGCGAGAGCGGAAAGAGTGTGGCCAGAGACACCTGCCTTGGCTCAGCTGCCTGAGCCTGCAAAGGGCCAGCAACTGCCCTGTCCCCTGCTCAGATGGAGCCTGTCTCTGCCGGGCCAAAGAGGAGGTGGCAGGGTAGCCAGGACTTGCCAGGAAGCACACTTGGTGGCAGTTACCCAGCAGCACTTCTCTTTCCACAAGGACAGTTGCTTGGTGGCTAATGTCTTTCCATAGCCTGTCGCTTTAGTGCAGCTGCAGTTCTTCCTGTGTCCGCCTGCCACTCTCAACTTTGCTCCATATGTAGCTACTTTTTGGCTTTTTCTGTCCCAGGCGGAGTCTTCCAGGCACCTCCTAGAATAACTGTGGGGTGTGTGTGTGTGTGTATACATACGCATGTGAAGGAGCCTCAGGACTAGACATTTCTTTCTTTTTTTTTTTAACATCTTTGTTGGAGTATAATTGCTCTACAATGGTGTGTTAGTTTCTGCCATATAACAAAGTGAATCAGCCACACATATACATATATCCCCATATCTCCTCCCTCTTGCGTCTCCCTCCCACCCTCCCTATCCCATCCCTCTAGGTTGTCACAAAGCACTGAGCTGATCTCCCTGTGCTATGTGGCTGCTTCCCACTAGCTATCTATTTTGCATTTGGTAGTGTATATATATGTCCATGCCACTCTCTTACCTCGTCCCAGCTTACCCTTCCCCCTCCCCGTGTCCTCAAGTCCATTCTCTACGTCTGTGTCTTTATTCCTGTCCTGCCCCTAGGTTCTTCAGAACCATTTCTTTTTTTTAGATTCCATATATATGTGTTAGCATACGGTATTTGTTTTTCTCTTTCTGACTTACTTCACTCTGTATGACAGACTCTAGGTCCATCCACCTCACTACAAATAACTCACTTGCGTTTCTTTTCATGGCTGAGTAATACTCCATTGTATATATGTGCCACATCTTCTTTATCCATTCATCTGTCGATGGACACTTAGGTTGCTTCCATGTCCTGGCTATTGTAAATAGAGCTGCAATGAACATTGGGGTGCATGTGTCTTTTTGAATTATAGTTTTCTCAGGGTGGATGGTAGTGGGATTGCTGGGTCGTTAGTCATTTATTTCAGTAAAACCTATGATGTGTCAGGCGTTTTTACTCATGTTCCCATTTGATCCTCCCCTCCCTACAGCCCTGGGAGATAAGGATCATATGTACGATTTCGCAGCTGAGCTGCAGAGAATCTCCAGGGCTCAGCTCACCCACCCTCTCCTCCAGCTCCTGATGCCACCGGTCTCATCCCTGAGGCCTTTTTCTCCAGTCTTCTGTTTTGTGGGTGCTGCCGCCTCCTCTTGCAGTTGTGAAGAGGCGTGTACAGGGCCTGTGGAGGCCGCATTGCTAGCGAGTGGTGGGGTGAGGAGTCACAGCAGGCCTCCTGACCCGAGCCCTCTGCCGTGGGCTGAAAGGTGTAACCTGCCCCCAGGGAGCGAGGTGTCTTCCTGCAGCACTCTCATCTCCTGCCAGGGCTTTCCAAGCCCCCCTCCCTTCACACACCCCTCCCAGTGCAGTGGTAGACACTGAGTCTCAGAGCCTGTGCTCACTCCACCAAGCTCCCATAGCAGGTATGGAGCTGAGACCCAGACCCTGGGCATCACCTTTTCCACCACGTCATGGCACCTTGGGCTCCTGCTTCCCACCCCCAGAGCAGGAAGCTCTACATCCTTGGCAGATTTGGGAACGTTTCAGACATGTTAAGACAAGAACATACTCTAGAGGAAAAGGGACCTCTCTCCTGCTGGTTTGCCTGGCAGACATCCCCCTGGTTCCTGTTTGTCCCTTTTCTCTTAGCAGACTAATGGTTCACCCTGAGCTCCACCCCCCTTTTTCCTGTCCTTCAGTTACTGTGCTGATGGGTGAGTTGTCCCTGGAGGGGAGCTGAACCCTCCCATTAGGGAGATGCCAGATACCACCTCAGGGTCTTCTTGGTGGTGCAATGAGGCCTCGAAGGAACCTCTTTCTGGTGCTTCTGAGCCTTCATGATCCTGGGCAGCTGGGGAGTGAGACCTTGTGAGGTGTCATGAGAGCCCCAGGACTCGGCTTACTCAGCCCCCTCCTCGCCTCTGGGCTTCTGCTGCTACTGCCTTCTCCTTTTTCTCCTCCCCCTGTTTTGCTTGTAAGAAAAGGTTACAAATGTTAGCTTGGCGGAGCCTGGAGAGGAGGGGGGCAGAGGAGGGATGTCTTGAGTGTGAGAAGACCAGGCTGCCTCCGTGGCTACCTAGGACAGACTGCAGTAGATGGACTGCTTTCCATCTCAGCTCAATGGGATAGATCAGGCAGTCATCTACAGACGTTAATACTAGGGAGGGTCAGTCTTATGCTAGACGCAGTGAAGGGCCCGGATATAGTTAAGATCTGATCCCTGCCTTCCTGGGAGCATTAAGACCTAAGACTTGTTTATGCAATAGGAACAGTGCACATGCCCAAAGCATAAAGAAAAAACTCAAGTACCATAGGTGGGAGGTCATTTACAGATGTGGGAAGCTGCCAGAAGTGTCCCTGACCCCACATGTCCCTGACTGCTTATGCTTGAGCCGGCCCCAGGACTTGGGACCTGAGCGTTGTGCCCTTGCTAGGCCCCTGTCCTCACAAACCCCAAGTCATTGCCACCACAAATGTTTGTAAGGGTTCCACGAGCCTAGGGTGTGGTGACTTCTGCTTTTGGTGTTCTGGCTGAGGGCCCTGGCATTGGGCCCTAGAGATAGCACTGGGCCCTTATCTCTGTGCACCTTCTTGAATTTGGACCGCCCCGTCAGCGTGATCCATGCCGATCCTTAATATTTAAGCCCTGAGTCTCTCACCAGGCTCAAGCGGGTGCAGAATCTGCGTCGTCTTTGGTGATTCTGCTGTGGGAAGCTGCCCTTAGAGAGACCCAGCAGACACCTGAGCTCTGCTGGCCACCCCGGCACCCTCCTCACAGCTTGCTCTCCGCAACTGTGGGCCTCTGGCCCCCTCTGCTGGCCGCTCACGGGATTTCTTGCTGGGACTGTCAAGATGAAGTCCAAGGAGGAAGAGACGGCTGTGAGTTTACCATCCATGTTTTATCTTGGGTGTTTTTGCTGGGTGTTGGCGGGGGGGGGCGAGGTGGAGGGGGGGGGGTGACGAATGGGAAGCAGAAGCTAGCGGGGAAGTAGCTTCAGCGGTGTCCAGAGCAGAAAGTCGATTTCTAGGATCTCAGAGAAGAGGAAATCCCCTGGTGAGGCTGGCTGCTGTCTGCTTCCTCCAGGCAGTTATTAGAGTAGGGAGGAAGCCTTGGGAGTGATGGTGCCTTCAGCCTATGGACAGGGCAGCAGGGAAAGAGGCAGAAGACTGCAGGCTGAGCTGGCTGTGTTAGCATCTGCCAAGGAGTCCCCTCCAGGCTCCAGCCTTTTTGGCTTTGAAGAGCTCACTTCCATCCTGGAAGCCTGGCTAGGAGGTCCACTTCTGTTCTGAGGCTGAAGAAGGGAGTTCATGGGACTGTGCCTGTTTGTGAGAGGGGCTTCTGACAGTGAGAGGCATTTGTGTACGTGCATGAGAGGAGGGGAGGGGAGAGGAGGGGAGGGGAAGGCAGGGGCGGAGCATCCATCCAGCTGTGTGAAAGAGGCAGGTGCACGTGTTGCCATGTGTTTCCCCGACCTGCCCCCCAGGCAGGAGTTGCTGTCTGTCACACCTGGATGTCCTCATGAACACTGGACTCATAGTGGCAACAGCTGGACTTGGGGATGGGCAGGGTGGAGGAGGGCACCCACTTGATGATCCTCCCTTCCTCCTCCCAGATGGGAAGGAGCAGCCATGAGCCCCAGGGAGGGGGAAATCTCCCAGCGCAATCCACCCGTAATCCCCAGGCTGGGCCTCAGACTGGAGATGGCGGCTGCAGAGCCTGGGAGCTCCGGCACACCTGCTCGCAGACCCCGGCTTTCCTTGGCAAGCCCCGTGCTGCCCAGGGACTGTGATCCCGGGGGCCTGGCACAGCCTGCAGAAAGCTGGGGCCTCAGGGCCCCTGGTACCCCATCACCAGCACGGCTTTGGGAAACGGTACCCACACAGGTGAGGCCCTGGTAGGGATGGCGGTGGGGTTGGGGGATGGAAGAAAGCCATTTCTGCAGTTCGTCAGGCGGGCTGTGCTCCCCTCCAGTCTCTTGGGTTGTGGCCCCCTCTCCTCTTCTCTCTCCATTATAGAGATGGGAGAAGGGAGGAGGGGTAAACACCAGGCCTCCAGGGTTAGGCTGACCGGTGCTGGCAGGGCCCTTGGGGTTGGGTGAGGGAGCCCTGGCACAGAAACCTACAGAAACCAGTGGCCAGATGTCACTCCGCGTGGGGCCAGAGGAGCTGACATGAAATTAAGCGGAAGAGGTGTTCCTGGTTGTGGTTGCCTCTGTCTACGGAGAAACAGTGACCGGGAGGGAGGAATGTGGAGGGCCAGTGAGCACGATCCCAGTAGGAGGGTCCGGAAGGAGCAAAGTGCTGGGTAGTTAGAGCTTTGGGAGAATTTGGAGGGTTGAGAACAAAGGAGGCGCCAAGGTGGGAGGGCAGCCCCGGGGTTCCAGCCAGGGTGTGGGTATGAGGAGGCAGAGGGGACCGCACAGCAGGACATTTGTGTGGACAAAAGGGCATTGTTCTCAGCAGGGCAGGGAATGAGGCGGCTGAGCCGAGGGTGTAGTTTTGACTAGAGCCAAGGGGTGGACCTATCAGAAAGGACTGGAATCCGAGGGCTAGATGAGAGGAGTGTGGCTCTGCCAGGAAGAGTCACCCTTAGGATCAGGGTGGGAGGAAGCACTTGCTGGCTGCAGGTGAGGCTGATTGAAGCCTCCACCCAGTGCACGGCTGCCTGGAGGTTGTAGGTGCTGCATGAAAGGATGCGAGAGTGAGTTTCCTCATCTGTATGGACTCTGCACCCTGCAGTCCCTTGTAGCAGCGTAAAATTCCTTGTAAAGCCGCTGAGGGCACTCATGCAACGAGGAAGGGGCACTGCAGGAAGAGCCAGGTCCCTCACGCACCTGCCCTTGAATCCCTCGTGTGGCGGCTGGGGTCTCACTGCAGGAGTTTTTCATCTTACTCTTCCCCAGGGAACAGACCCAGGTGTATATATATAATATATACTCCTCCACGTGTACCCCTTTATCTAAGCATTTGCCTCTCTGTCCTCTGGAGAAAAGCCACTTGGGCTCCCAGGCACCAATGGAACCACTGGATCAGCTGGTGCCTTCCCCTCCCCACCCCCCCTGCCTGTTCCTGCCCCTCCCCGCCCCTCCCCCACCTGGCTTGGGTTAGCTGTGATAATGCCTCCAGAGCCGGGGTTGAGCAGCTTCCTGCAGTATCTGGGAGAATGGGGGCAACCCCTGGCTAAGGACCAAGGGTTGGCATAATCTTCCCAGTCTGCTCTGGTTGGAACATCAGGTTGGTGTGGGAGATGTCAGGTTGCCTCCCTCCCAGCTTCATTGTAGGGTCACACTGCCTCTTTGGGCAGGGGGCGGGGTGTTAGCTGGCCATGGCTGTTCCTCTCCATCCTGGCCTGGCTTACCTCCCTTTTCCTCGGGGAACTAGTAGAAGAGGGGAATCTGTGTGTTCTCCATCCTGAGAAGGGTGCTCAAATCAGAGTCACAGGGCCAGAAGTCAGCAGATGGAAGCATCTCTGCTGAGTCACCCGGGCCTGACAGGCCTGTCACACTCACCCGCGGGGCTCTTAGTCACTGCAGCCCAGGAGCAGCACCCTGCATGGACCTCGGCCCATCTGGTCAGACCCACAGACAGCAGGGTTGACACCTGACTCCATTGCTCTCCGCCCTGGGAGGCGACACACAGGCCACCTGTCCCGGGATGACAGGGCCACCCTGCTCTCCTAAAGGGAAGCATAGGAGCCCCAAAGCTCTTTTCTTTCCTCTTTTTTTTTTCCCAAGAGTGACCTTAGTGTTGGCTTTCCAACCCCTGAGCAGGTAGCTAGGACAGGAATCATCTTCTGTGTCGGCTTGCTCTGGGGACCCTGACAGGAGCACTTTGTAAATGTAGGAAGGGGCTGCCTGTCCCTGGGGGAGGGGAGTCACAGGCTGGGAGCCATCTGCGGTCTCCTGGGAACCTGGGAGTGCAGGTGTGGAGTACGCATTCCTTGCAAGTGTGATCGTTGATATGGTCCATCTTGAAGCATGTTTATAATGTGTTTGTACTGTTGCTGGAGCAATAGACCCATGATTCACATCTCACAGCTTACATGGCTAGCGTCCTTCCCCTTTGCACTGAGTAGCTTCATGTAAGCCTGGATGCTTCTGTCCCAACAGTGTCTGCCTCAGGGGCCCAGGCTGCCGGGCCAGTGTGTGAGAGGAAGACCCACGTCCCGTGTCTGGCCGGGTTAACATGGAGATGTGAGCTCAGGCCCCGGAGGAGGTGGGAGCCCTGTAATCTGGCAGAGCGCCTAATCCGGCTTTGCTCAGCTCTGCTGGAAGCGGGCAGGGAGAAGAGTCTGAGGGGCTGTGAAGCCTCGTGGAGGGGGTGCTCCCAGGGGTGTGTCTCGCCAGAGCAGGGAGACGAATAGGGAAAGTTGTGCCCTGGACACTTCTGACAACGTCCCAGCTCTGGCTCTTCCGGAACATTCATCAGCACTTCTCGGACATCACTGTCTGTGTAGAACAGTGTCAGTGACCTCAGCCCTGGCTGGTGGGCACCCTGAGCAGGGAGTGTGACCCGGCCTCCGGGTTGCCTTGTGTGGATGAGGGTCGTGGAAGAAGCATGGGCCACTCTCCACGTTTCTCCTCTTCTTAGAACTTGCCCCCCTGTGCACAGGGATTCCTCCTGGGGTCAGGTGCCTGCGGAGTGTCCGGCCCCTCTCAGGCAGGAGAGTAGGGTAAGGAGGCCATGGTGCTGGTGGCTGGGCATGGACAGAGGGCTGGGTGGCCTGGACCGTGTGAGGCTCTGTGTCAGTTTCGAGAGAGGAACAGCAGTGCCTGTGTAGCCCACCCACTGCCGTGCTCCAGGCTGGGGGACCCTGGGTGTTTTCACCTGCTAGTGACCGGGAGTTCAGTGATCTGTATTGCTCCTCTTTTTAGTGAGTGAGTTAGAGCTGCTTCTTCCTTTTTTTTGGCTGTGCTGAGCAGCATGTGGGATCTTAGTTCCCCGATCAGGGATCGAACCTGTGCCTCACGCCTGCAGTGGATGGAAGCACAGAGTCTTAACCACTGGACCGCCAGGGAAGTCCCAGCTAGAGCTTCTGCTGTGTTAAAAATGTGCCCATAAGATGAAGGACCCAGATACCCTCCCACAGACCCACTCTGTAACAGGACATGGGCTGGCCCTGCAACCTAGGCCAGCAGATTGAGGGCCCTGGCCTTCCACACCCAGGTTGTGCAACCATCACCTCTATCTAGTTCCAGAACATTTTCATTATCCCTAAAGGAAACCTGTACCCATTAAGCGATCACTCCCCATTTCTCCCTTCCCCAGCCCCTGGCAACCACTAGTCTGCCTTCTGTCTCTATGAATTTAACTATTCTGGACATTTCATAGAAATAGAATTGTACAATATGTGGCCTTTAGTATCTGTTTTCTTTTACTTAGTGTAGTGCTCTTGAGATTCATCCACGTTGTAGCCTATAGTTGTAGCCTGTAGTACTTCATTTTATAATCAAATAAGAGTCCATTGTGTGACTCTACCAATTTTGCTTACCCATTATCCAACGATCAGTGGACATTTGAGTTGTGTCCACCCTTTGGCTATTGTAAATAGTGTTGCTGTGAACATATGTGTACAAGTACTTATTTAATACCTGCTTTCAATTCCTTGGGGCTGCACCTAGGAGTGAAATTGCTGGGTCATAAAGCAAATCCATGTTTAATTTTTTAAGGAACCTCCAAACTGTTTTCCACAGCAGCTGTGCCATCTTACATTCCCGCCAGCAAAGGTGTGAAGGGTCTGATTTCCCCACATCCTCGCCAACACTTGTTATTTTCCTTTTTCAATTATAGCCGTCCTAGTGGATGTGAAGTGTCAGTTGATTGTGATTTGTTTCTGAGCACCTGCTGTGTGCCCTGAGATTGTACTGTGATCATTGCCTTCACGGTCTCATTTTATCCTCCTGACAATCCGTTGAGGTGGGTAGAAATACCCCCTTTTTCTAGATGAGAAAGCTGAGTCCCAGAAAAGTTAATGACATATCTAAGGGCACACAGCTGGTAAGTGACAGAGCCAGGATTCTAAACCGGTGTTTGCTTCCACACTTAGTGCCCTTTCCATTGCCCTGCATGGGCCTTGTATCCTGTCCCATTGCGATTCTTCTTCTTTTATTTTTTTGTGAGCAAATCTCATTCTCCTCATGCTCTGCTTGATTCATCCCTCTTAACAGCTTCCTCATCTTTTTTCTTCTAATGCTCTAATTTTCCTTCCTTTGTTAAAGCATAATCTCTCTTTGTACCTCTGCCTGTCTGTCTGCAGCCTCCTTGGCTCTTCTTCCCTGGTCACCCTGTCTCCCTTTCGTCCTGAAAGTGCGCTGCAGCCTTGGGGGGGTGAGCTTGGGGAGGGGAGGGAGTGGAGAACTCCCTGGGGGCAGGGACAAAGAGGGATGTTCTGTGACTGGAGCCAGCCAGAGGCTCCAGGCATTGTAGACCCAGTGGAGGGGCAGGAAGGAGCTGGGGTACTGCCGCAGAAACCCCAGGCTTGAGTCTGGGCCCCAGGGCAGAGAAGAGGGGCGGGCGGTGGGGAAACGGGTGGGACCCCAGCCCACTTCAGCTCACCACCAGGCCCTGCTGATTTTCCCGGAGTGTCTGTTCTCTCATTCATGGGGATTTCACAGCCAGCTTCAACTCTGCTTTTCTATTTGTAAGCCAGACAGCCACCAAATTGAAGGGTAAAAGGCTCTAAGCTGCCAGACTGGAGCCAAGACAGGCAGGGAATTTGCTCTTTTACACTCCCTCGTAGTCCAAAGCACTTTTGCATTTCACAGCGAGTCCGTGTCTCATTAGGTCCTCCCACACTCCTCCAAGTAGGTGGGACCGACACTCTCCTCTTTATAAAGATGAGCCCACAACCTAGCTGAGCATCGGGCAGTGAGGCAGCCAGATCCCAACTCATTTTCTGGATATTCTTTCTCCCACAAAGAGAGTGGAAGAGAGGGAAAGTGTTGACTCTCTTTGGAAAGCACAGCGGCCTTATAAAGGGGTCAAGTTCTTTAATATTAAAAGCTTTGTGTTGCATAAAGAATTAAATTTTGTCTCATAGTATCAATGTTGAGCAAATTTTTTAGTATAATCTTTTAAATAAACTTCATTTCCTCTGCCACACACAAAAAACATTGTGCTGCCAGATCCAGACAGCACCGATGAGTGCCTCTGTCTGCCTGTGCCTTGCCGAGTGCTTGCTAGACATCATCTTGTGTAACCCTCACCAAAGGCCTGAGAGTAGATATGATTATCCCCATTTTACAGGGGGGAATACTGAGGGTCAGGAAAATCGAGAGATGGGGTGTTTGCCGTCACTGCAGGGAACAGCACAGGAAGAAGGGGTTTCACTGCATGATGCAGTTTGAAGTCAGATTGCTGCAACGAGTAGACCTTGGGACAGGTCATTAAGGGAGACTGTGGAATTGGCTCCTCTGATAGACAAGGTCCTGAAGGTATCAGCACCTGGCAGAGGGCAAAGGGACATGCGGGGAGACCCAAAACACATGTCAGAGGAAAGTCCTGACTTCAGGAGGTATGGGAAGGGATGGGTTTTGTACCCAGCATCCCCAGTGGAACTGGGACCTGAAAAGGCTGAAGAGGAAGCCCACAGAGGAGACACCCTCCCCTGGCTCCTGAGTTTGGCAGGGCTGTTGTTTTTAACAGTGTTTGCCAATAATTTTGCACCTCGGCAGAAATGGAGCCCAGTGACTTCTGCCTGCAATTGGCACGGGCTGCTTCCGGTGCGTGAGCTGTGAGCTGGGGCCACTTTCTTTGTGTTTAACCCCTTCCCCCATGTGTACCTCACCCTGCCCCCACCCCCGCATACACAAAAAGAGCGAATATCTGACCCGGCCAGGGGTGTGCTGTGTGTAAAAATACATGGGGTTGAGCCATTTCCTGCTGCTTCCGTTGTTGCATGGCGATAAGACACTGGGACTCGGCTGTGGACAGTGGTCCTCCAACAGGCTGAGGCGGGTCTGGCCCTGGGAGAGTGGGGCTCCAGGCCCGCCTGCTTTCATCCGACCTTGCTTCCCATCTTTCCTATCTTCTGTGACCTTTCCTTCCCCTCTCTCCCTGCCCCCTATCCTTTCTCAGTCTCTCTGCTCCTTTCTTTGTGCCACCCTGATGCACTCAGGAAGCCTGCCTGCCTGCCTGCCTGCCTGCGAGGAAAAGGCGCTGTCCTCTCCCTCCTGCACATTCACCTCCTTCCACGCTGGATGGCTGGTACCCCCAGGCCCCCAGCCTGGGCCCTGCTTCCCTCGGCCTGTGGGTTACTTCTGGGACTCGAGCCCTTGGGGACCCAGCCAGCAGGCAGGTGGGGGTGTGCTCCTCTCCCTGTCCTGGGAGACCGGGCAGGGCTGGGTGCTCCTGCCATCATGAAGCGGAAGAGGTTGCTAACGGCTCCAGGGAGCTGGAAGGTAAGGGCAGGGCTGGGAGAGGTGTCCGCTGAGGCAGGTGGCCCGCTGAGCTGCACTGGGGAAGCCCAGGTGGGGAGGGTGCAGGGGAGTGCTTCCTGTGCCTGCATGGGGCCCGAGTGTAGGCTCTGGTCAGCTCTGAGGGAGAGGCCTGCTCCAGGCAGGAGCCTTATGGAGGGCTGAGTCCAGAGGGACAGTGTGTCTCATCCCTGAGAAATAACCCCGTGACTGCAGTGAAGCCTCAGACCTGCTTGGTCCATGTGATGGGGCAAAAAGAGTTCTGGGCTGCCAGTTCTGTCTTCCTGAAGCTGTTTGTCCCTGAGCAACGTGCTTGAACTCTCTGGGCCAAAGGAGGAGCAGGTCTGCCTAGACTGCATTTTAGGCTTGTTGTGGGGATTGGGTAAATAGCAGATGTGCAAGCCCTTCCTAAATGGCAGCTGTGAGGGAATACTGTTGTCATTGCCGTTATTCTTTCGGACCCTTAAAGTTTCCTGTTCATCCTGCATCCGTTTTCCAGGCAGTGAAACCAAGTCCAGAGTTGTCCAGGGACACACAAGAGACTCCTGTGGGCCCCCTCCCTTGGTTTCCTGATTGACTTACGCTTCTTCTGCTTGCCTTCTTCCCCAGGTCGACAAGGGGGACCTCGTGGCCCTGAGCCTCCCTGGCGGCCCTGGCCATGGTGACACCGATGGCCCCATCAGCCTGGACGTGCCGGACGGGGCCCCGGACCCCCAGCGGACCAAGGCCGCCATCGACCACCTGCACCAGAAGATCCTGAAGATCACAGAGCAGATCAAGATCGAGCAGGAGGCGCGGGACGACAATGTGGCGGAGTACCTGAAGCTCGCCAACAACGCCGACAAGCAGCAGGTGTCCCGCATCAAGCAGGTGTTCGAGAAGAAGAACCAGAAGTCGGCCCAGACCATCGCCCAGCTGCACAAGAAGCTGGAGCACTACCGCCGGCGCCTGAAGGAGATCGAGCAGAATGGGCCTTCGCGGCAGCCCAAGGATGTGCTGCGGGACATGCAGCAGGGCCTGAAGGACGTGGGCGCCAACATGCGCGCCGGCATCAGCGGCTTTGGGGGTGGCGTGGTGGAGGGCGTGAAGGGCAGCCTCTCGGGCCTCTCACAGGCCACCCACACCGCCGTGGTGTCCAAGCCCCGGGAGTTCGCCAGCCTCATCCGGAACAAGTTTGGCAGCGCTGACAACATCGCCCACCTGAAGGACCCTCTGGACGACGGGCCCCCTGAGGAGGCGGCCCGGGCGCTGAGCGGCAGTGCCACGCTCGTGTCCAGCCCCAAGTACGGCAGCGACGATGAGTGCTCCAGCGCCAGCGCCAGCTCGGCCGGGGCGGGCAGCAACTCGGGGGCCGGGCCCGCTGCGGCGCTGGGGAGCCCCAAGTCAAACATGCTGTACGGAGCCCCCGGAAACCTGGATGCTGTGCTGGAAGAGCTGCGGGAGATCAAGGAGGGCCAGTCCCACCTGGAGGACTCGATGGAGGACCTGAAGGCTCAGCTGCAGAGGGACTACACCTACATGACCCAGTGCCTGCAGGAGGAGCGCTACAGGTGTGTGCCGCCCGGCCCACCCCTGGGGAGAGGGGCCGAGCACCGGCTTTCACACTTGGTGGTAGCAGCAGACGGGGGAGCATCTAGAAGGGTCCTGGGCTGCTGGAAGGGGCCAGGAAGAGGCTCCGAGGACCCTTCCACCAGCTTCCAGGGCAGCTGGAAGTTAGGATTATGGGGCCTGTGGAAGGAAGGCTCTGCCTGTCTCAGGAGCTTTGAGCATCCCTACTTGATGATTACATGGTTGTTGTACAAAAGGGGAAACCGAGGCAGGAGCCAGCTACATGGCCTCTTATCTGGAGAGACTCTGGCTAAGAGCACTGACTCTGGAGCCAGGTTACCTGGGTTCAGATCCCAGCTCTACTATTTACTCTTCACCTTGAACAAAGTTCTTAATACTCTCCGTACCCGGTGTCCTCATCTGTGAAGTGGGAATAACGTGAATCCCTGTTCATAGGGTTTGTGAGGATTGAGTCCAAACCTGTAAAGTCACTGTATGTAGGTGTCTGGCATGGTCCATGTGAACATCCAGCCGAGGGTCCTGAGTCAGCCTGTCCCCTCCTTTCCTTCTGTCTGCTCTGCTTTTGCTCTGCGCCTCTCGTGTGGCATTTGGCACTTGCTCCTCGGGATTCTTAGGGACCTTTTCTTTAGTTAGCACTTTTTCTTCTTCATATATGTGAAGAAGGTTTGGAAAATTGAGGGGGAAACCTGCCTGAAAACTAACTACCCCCCCGCCCCCACATAGTAGTCCTCTTCTGATATTTTGTGCCTTCAGAGCAGGGATTGTGTCTCTATATCCCTGTGTCCCTGGTACCCAGGAGAGCCTATTAGCCCAGGGCTTAAGGGCCGAGGTTGTTGACGTCAGTCAGTCCCTGACTCCTCCATTCATGAGCTCTGTGATCTCAGGCAAGTTCCTCAACCTCTCTATGCCTCAGTCTTCTCATCTGTAAAATGGGGATGACACTAGTACTTATCTTGAAGGTTTGTGGGGAGGATCCTATGAGATAATGTGGCTAAAGTGCCTAGCCCAGAGCCTGCATATAAGAAGTGCTGTGTACGTAGTAGCTTTCATTATTGTTGCTGTTAAAATTGGACAGGGCTGGACACCTGGGGTGGGTTGAGTCATTGTTGAGAATGAGTGAAATTGATCCTGGGGGGAGACAAGAGGCTTGGGGAGCTGGGACTGGTGTCATACCTTCTCCCTCTGCCAGGTATGAGCGGCTGGAGGAGCAGCTCAACGACCTGACCGAGCTTCACCAGAATGAGATGACCAACCTGAAGCAGGAGCTGGCCAGCATGGAGGAGAAGGTGGCCTACCAGTCCTACGAAAGGGCCCGGGACATCCAGGTACAGCAGCCTCAAGAGGAATCTGGGAGTGGGCTGGTTCCGCCCCTTCCCCTTAATCAAGACTTCCACTTCCCACCAGCCTCCCCAAATAGTCATCATTAAAGAACTCGGGCCCCTAGCTGCAGCTGATCACCCTCTACCCTGCCTGGCCTTCGGAGGGGGCACAGCATTGTCACCTCCTCTGAGGGGCAGGTAGGGTTTAGGCTGGGGGTCTGCCCGCCCTGACCTCCAATGCACCCACCCCTGTGTCCCTGCAGGAGGCTGTGGAGTCTTGCCTGACCCGGGTCACCAAGCTGGAGCTGCAGCAGCAACAGCAACAGGTGGTGCAGCTGGAGGGTGTGGAGAACGCCAACGCACGGGCGCTGCTGGGCAAGTTCATCAACGTGATCCTGGCGCTCATGGCCGTGCTGCTGGTGTTCGTGTCCACTCTCGCCAACTTCATCACACCCCTCATGAAGACCCGCCTGCGCATCACCAGCACCGCCCTCCTGGTCCTCGTCCTCTTCCTCCTCTGGAAGCACTGGGACTCCCTCACCTACCTCCTGCAGCACGTGCTACTGCCCAGCTGAGCGGCCGGCCTGTCCCGACCCCGTGCTCTCCCCAGCCCCCCGCTGGCCATGCTTCTCCGGGGGAACCCTGGGACTCCCAAGTCCTCGGACTTCTTCATGTGTCCAGTTTGGCTTCCTGCCCAAACTGTCCATTCCAGCAACTTCTGCCCCCTTCTCTGTCCTTGCTTCTTCTGTCCAGTGCCTCCTCCCTGTTGGCCTGAAGGGAGCCGTAAGTGTAGCCCTGGCTGGAGGTGGTGGGGGCGTCGGTGGCCAAATGGAGCAGAGGACACCCGGATGGACTGTTTTGATTATTTACAGTCACACAAGGGCTCCTCCCAGCTGATGCAGATGCCATGGGTGAGGAAGGCCAATGAGAAGAGGGGCAGGAGAGGGCCATGCCTTGGCTTTCCTAGGGAACAGCCCATGCTGGAGGCAGCTCCGGCTTCCTCTTTGTGGAGATGGTCAGGATGAAGGCAAGAGTTTCCACTGGCCCTGGGGAAGCTCCCCAGCTCACCCCTCCCTCCTCCAGAGCTGGGTTGAGGCTGGGTTCTGGGTTGGGCCCTTCTGGGATCTGAAGGATGCAGGCTCTGGAGGCCAGTTGGGTGTGGCTTTGGATTTGTGTGTTCCCTGTTATTCTTTCTGCCTGTCCCTGGATCTGCTCTTTTCAGGGAAAGAGGCCCCAGGGGTCCCGAGCCTCAGCCCAAACTCTTAGGGTTCTGTTTATTTATTTATTTATTTGTTCCTTTGTCCCTTATCCCCCTGAGCTCCAGGGAGAGGTTCCCCCCCCGCCCCACCTCTCTCCCCGGTCCTCTCTCTGAAGCCAGGGCTGCTGCTTGGCTGTCAGGCACTTCCATGCCATTTAGATCTGGAGACTCCTGGCTGGGGGAAGTGGGGCAGAGCCGCCCAGCCCCACTCTCCCAAGCAGAGCCTCAGCCTCTTTTTATACGTCTGTTTATTCTGTATGTGTGTATTTGTGTGGGGGAGGTTGTCTGTCGCTTTCCTTTTTTTAAGGCTCTGGAGTGTTGTGTATGGTTTCTCTTCACATCCCAGCCTCCCCAAGCGCACTTCCAAGAAAAGAGGGGATTTCTCGGAAAAGGAGAGAAATCCCCTGGAACAGGGGAGGGCAGTGCCTGCCAGCTGTTGTGGACCTTCCCGAGAAATAAATATCCTCTAAGTTTTCAAACCATCCCGTCTAGCGTTGGTTGATTAGGCTGTTTCCATGGAAACCACCGAGTCTCTCCCAACACTCAAGCATTCTGGGTAACACAGACTGGACCTCACCTGTTGGCCTGCGGCCTTCATCCTCCAGGATCTGACATTGAACAAAGCATCATCCACCCTTCCCATTTGCTTTTCACAGCCAAAGCTCTGGCCTGGGTGATACGGAGGTGAGATGATGTCCACCCCATCCAGCCCCGCTGGAGTGCTTTCTAGGAGGAGGGGAATTGGGAGAGATTTCCTTAGTTTGGAGAACATAAGCAGCTGGAGGCCTCGATGACAGCAGTCATGCCCAGGTATGGCCACAGGAGGGCAGCAGAGTCCTTATTCAGCACTTTCTTAGGGTTCAGCTCCAAAGACGAGCATCTGTTGGCGTTAGCTTGGCCTTTCAATTCTGTCCAGCCAGAGCAGAGATCACCTGCCTTGAGCATAGAGGCCAGGCCCTCAGTGTCTGCTCTGGTCCTGTATTTCCCACCCCTGACAGTTGAGGGCACCCACAGAAGGCACTGGATTCCCAGCAGGAACCCTGTGGGAGCTCAGTGGGCCCACCTGAGTCTCCCTACTGCGAGAAGGAGATGCCCCCAGTTCATGAAGGCAGGAGGGCTGTAGGGAAAGCACCTACCCCAGACCCCTGGCCCATAATTAGTGCACCTGTGGTCAATTCCCATCTCTCTGGGCCTCAGTTTCTACATCTGTAATATGGATGGATGCAGTAGCTGCTAATTTCAAAGGGCTCTGACATTCTGTGGTTCTGTAGGTCTGAGAAGTCAAGTTACAGGTGTATCCATGACCTTGGGCTTTAGGGGACTTTAGGAGTCAGGGACTGTGCCCTTAACTGGATCAGAGAAGGTGCTGTGCTGGCGCTGGCAGGAGGGCAGCATTGATGGTTCATCTTCACCCTCTATAACCGGGTAGGAGTTTCACCAGGTGACCTTACAGGGCCTTCCAACAATGTCACTCCTGGGCCCTGCACCCCCCATTTCTTTCAACCACACGCACACCTCCCTTGGGGGCCACGGGCTCTGGGCCAGGAGCCCACATTCCTGGGCCCCAGGTGGGGGGTGGCTGCTCCAGGCTGCAGACATTTCCCACATTCCTCCCCAAGGTCAGGTGCCTTCCCTGCATTGGTTCTTAAATGTCACTGCCAGCCACAGTCCACACTGAAAGGGAGGAGGGAAGAGGGAGGCTGGGGGATGACATTCTCAGCTGATCCTGAGGCTGCAAAGTAAACGAACAGCCCTAGGAGAGGGGAACATCAGCCCCGGCTACAGAGCCATCTTCTGCAAAAAAGGATGGAACAGGCAGACCCTATATTTGCCTCTTTGTGACAAGGGGCTTCTCGCTAAGCCCAGGCCCCGACTAGGAGTTGCGTTTCATTCCTCTGACAGTCACTGCCATTCCTTGTTTATGTCTGAGCCTCTCTCCACTCTGTAAAAAGGGGACAAATTGCTCCAATCTGGACCTGCCTGCCCCTCCCACCAGGGGTCACAGGGTGAGACACTGAGTCAGGGTGGCCTCTGCAGGGGACCACCCTCCTTCAGACTGCAGGACCAACGGGCAGGCTTTCTCCCAGGGGGTCCGTCCTGCAGGTCCCAGCCCCACACCTGGGGTTCAGAGGGCCCAGCCAGGCCAGCACACTCCCGCAGCCTCAGTGGCCCTGGCTGGGGGCAGCTGAGAACTCATCTCTGCTTGGTGCGGTAGTGCTCCAGCAGCACTTGGCGGGCAGCTGGCTGGCCTGGAGCCGGCGTATTTGCTGTGCCATGTTTGCTGTGCCCGTGCAGAGCTGGTGCTCCCTGCCAGCCTCGTGGAAACGGTGGCGCTGCAGCAGGTGCAGCCTGGGCCCACACCAAAGCCTTCAGATGGCACGGGGCAGAGGGCAGTGACCTGACCCCCGCACCTCCAGGTGACTCAAGGGTGATTCTGGGGAGATGGGGAGGCAAAGGAGGAAAGACCTGGGGCCACAGGGTGGGAGAGGAGGGGAGCTTTAGCCGGGACGCCTGGATGGATCCACGTGGCAGGCCCCCGTCAGTGACAGGGCCCTTAAGTGAGGTCTGGTTTCCAATGTAAGAGCCTGGGCTTTGGAGCCTGCAGCGCTGGGCTCCAGTCCCAGCGCTGCCACTCACCTCAGACAAGGTTCCAGTCTCAGATTAGCCTCCTCCTCTGCCCATAGGAAAGCAAATAGCATCTGGCTCACAGGTTTGGGGTGCAGGAGAGAGGACATTCTGCGTGTCACACCTTAGCCTGGTGCCTAGAATGTAATAAGGGACTAACCAAGGCAAGTTATGACTCCTCCTCCTTCCTGAAGCCAAGGGGATGTTCAAGTGCAGAACTGCTCAGAGACGTCTAAGGCAGACCCTACAGAAACGAGCAAGGCTGAGGGTGACTGAGGAGGTCTTGGCCTCCAACTCCTGAAGGCTCAGTAGAGGCCCTCACAGCTCCCCTTCCCTGTGAGCTGAGAGCCTGCTTATTCCAGACACCTTTCCTCTAGGACTTGCAGACAAAGCCGGTCCAGTCCCAGGGAGTCAGGCCCCAGCTTGAGACAGGACTGGATGAGGCCTGCCTGGCCCAGGCCGGCTGCCTCCACCCGGGTCCTGTGAGTATATCAGTGCTTGGGGCCCAGCCTCCTCCAGACCACGGGCCCAGGTGTGTGCTCAGGGATCAGCATCAGCAGGCCCAGGTTCGAGTGGAGGCTCAGCCACTCAGCGCTGGCTGTGAGGTTGCAGGCTTCCATCTCCTCGTCGAAATAAGGATGCCTGGGCTGCCCAAGTGGCAGGGCATTCGTGAGGCTCGGAAGAGATGTCAAATATGGGTGCCTGCACCCCAGGTTCCCAGATCTCTCTCCCTAAGGGAGACAACTGTCAGGATGCTGCGGGGCCATCTGGGGTCCCCACAGAGGGCTCTGACCTGCTCGGGGCCAGGCCTGGGGCAGGGCTTGAGAAAGTGGCTGGCAGTGGCCCCTCAGGCTGAAGGCTTGTAGCCAACCCCCCAGTGGAGCTGGAAGGAGGAGGCTCGGCCTCCACCACGCGTGCGGGGACAGAGGTGGAGAGGGAGGGAAGGCTGGGACTTGTCCCAGCACATCCAGACCTGCCAGCAGGACCTGAGTCACCCAGCTAGCTAGAAGGACAGTCTAGGTCGGTGACGGCGGCACTGCTTCCCACACTCGGGTCCTCGCAGAAGAGCCCTCCCTCCCCGGTAGCCGATCCCTGTCTTTGGTTCCTCCGCCCTCCAAAGTCTAACTGTCAAGATGAGGGGCCCAGTGGTGCTCAATAGACCACCTCGGCCATGCCCCTGCCCCCAGGCAGCCACCCACCAAGTTGGCTCTGCTTCCAAAAGCACCCGGAGGAGATTCCACAAGCTCTGGGTGCCTGGACCCTGCTGCCGGCCAACCTCCCAGCCTAAAGGTCCTTTAATTGCCTTACTCTGGTTATTCTTGTAGCGATTTCAGCTCACTGAAGAGAAGACTAAAGTAAATCCTTTAGAAAGATCTGGGTCTCCAGCTGGTTTGGGCGCTCTGATCTCTGGGCTCCTACAGGAAGGCTGAGTTCTCTCTGTACCACTCTCTTGGGTCCCTTTGTTCTTTTTCTACCTGAGCCCAGCCCCAAGCACCCAGAGTTGAGGTGGAGGTGAGGAGGAGAAGATTTTCCACGAAATTGGGCATTAAATAAACTCATGCAAGAGACAAGTCACCAGCACAGACCTGTTATATGTCTCTGGCTGGTCCCCTCCTCATCTTCTCAGCCAGGCAGGGCCAAGCCAGGCCAAGGATGGGAAGACCTGAGCGATGGCAGCGTGGATGCTGAGGAGGAAGGGGCTGACCAGGGGTCCCATTCCTTCCTCTGCATTTCCTTCTCTGCTGGTCTTGGAGCTGTCATCAGAGATGGGCAGCCTGTAGTCCAGGTAGCCTGTAACCCAAACCACTAGCTTTAGGTTCAATGAAATTCAAGAAATGCAGTTTTGAACACCTGCTCTGTGCCAGGCACTCAGACACAAAGAAAAGTAAGACATGGTCCATGCCCTCATGGAGCTCACAGCCTAGTGGGGACACACATACACACACACACACGGGGACACACACACACACACACACACACACACACACAGCCCTCTAACACAGAGGCAGGAAGAGATAAATGCTGCAGCAGGGGATGGGGTGGGAAGTCCAGGGAGGGAGAGCTCCACTCTGATAGGGACCTTTGGGGAGGTTTCTCAGAGCACTGAAGGATGGGCAAGAGGCAAGAAGGGAGAGTGTCCCAAGCAGATAGTTTTGGTCAGGTTCTGGGCTTGCAGGTGAGACAGAGGCATCGTTACATGGTTTGAAGGGATATGCGGTGTTTCAGGCATCAGTACTGCCCAGCCTACACCCCAGAGGGCAGGATACCTGGGGAAGGGGCTTCTAAGGCCACTCCAGTGAGAGGGAGAGGGAAGAGGGGAAGGGAACCCCCACTCCAGAACTTATGGGACTTGGGGGTTTCAGAGGGGTGTTGGTGCTTGAAAGAGAAAGGGAAGGTGAGGGGAGTTTGGGGAGAGAAGGGAAAGGGTGAGCATTCTCCTCAGGAAGATCTGGGACCATCCGGAAGTCTAGGGACTTGGGGGCTAACACTCAACTATGCTGTGTGATACTGAGACGGTCATGCAACCTCTCTGGGCTTTAGGGTCCCCACCTCCACACAAATGGAGAATTTAGGATGGAGAGATTGACAAAGCTAGTGAGTTTCTGGGAAATCCAGGAAGTATCTCTGTGAAGCAGACTCAAGGGCAGGCTCCCGGTGTGGTGGAGAGGAGGCTTGGTTTGGGTGAGGTCTGTGAGCAGGAATGCACGCAGACAGAGGAGTCGGGACCGGTGTTCTAACCGTGGGGAGTCCTCACTGCTGGACGCCCAGGTTGTGGGGAGGGCATCTGGAGGTGAGTCGGAGAGCAAGTTTGGCTCCAAAGGGTCTCCTGGCCTCCCTCTCACCTTTCCCTGGGAGCAGGGCAAAAGATGAGAGAATGCCAGGGTTCTCTTCTCCACTTGGCAGCTGTGAGATTAAAAGGGAGGTGACTTCTACGCACAGCCGTGGTCTGCTCAGGTATGATTTTGAGGGTGTGGGGAGACCCCTCCCCCACCCCGGCCCAAAGTCATCGCAACATCAATCCCTTTTCCTATCCAAGGCCTCACAGCTAACAATGCTTTTTGTGTACATGGATTCATTTTATCTCCACCATAACCCTAGTGGGTAGCTAGAGAGGTGACATGAGACTCCACTTACGGATAGCAAACCGAGTCTCAGAAAGATGAGGGGAACTTACTCATGGACACAGCAGGTGAATGGCTGCCCCAGGACAAACGCAGGCTTGCTGACAACGCCACCGCAGCTGTAGCTGAAGCCTGACACCCACAGGTAGGCTAAGCGTTGCTTGTTACATGTACAAACGCAGGTGCCCCTACGAGGGGTAAACCTTGAGCCATTCACACCTTAGTATGAATTCGTTTATCCCACTGAACACTTTCTTTACTCTGCCAGAGAAAGACAAGGTTAGGGTTTGAGAGGTTGAAGAAAAAACATTTTCAAGGAGGCAGAAAGGGAAAAAAAATTTTCTACAAATTCCATTGACTTTCTATTTTTTCCCAAGGCTATGTCTTTTGAGCCACAGAGCTTAATGCCAACCCCAGAGGGAAAAGCCTAGGGAGGATCCAAAGGAACAATTTATTCATCTGTTCATCAAACCTACATGAACATGTTTTATGTAAGAGATGGAGGATACTGAGGTGAACTAGACAAACTCTTTCTCTTCAAACATCTCAAAATCTATCCAGGAAGACAGAGGTAAAAAAATGACAACGGAGGGCTTCCCTGGTGGCTCAGTGGTTGAGAGTCTGCCTGCCAATGCAGGGGACACGGGTTCGAGCCCTGGTCTGGGAGGATCCCACATGCCGCGGAGCAACAAAGCCCATGCGCCACGGCTACCGAGCCTGTGCTCTAGAGCCCGCGAGACACAACTACTGAGCCCGAGTGCCACAACTGCTGAAGCCCGCGTGCCTAGAGCCCGTGCTCCGCAACAAGAGAGGCCACCGCAATGAGAAGCCCGCGCCCTGCAGCAGGGTGTGGCCCCCGCTCACCGCAACTAGAGAAAAGCCCGCGGGCAGCAACGAAGACACAATGCAGCCGAAAATAAATAAAAAAAAAAAAAAAAAAAAAAAAAAAGACAACGGAGCTTGGTAACTGCTAAAACGAAGTTATGATCTAAGAAAGAGCAGCTAGCTGCTGGAGGGGAGCTGGATTAGCAAAGTTCTCTTCCCTCGATGACACATCTTTCATCACACATTTTTCGCCCATCCCAGCACCTCATAAGCCTTCCAGCCAGACAGTCCTTTCTGTCACCTCAAGTCTCTCTTGCTCAGCAGTGCCCAGTACCCCTGGCCATGCCCAGTGATCCCAGCCTGTGACCTCAGCAGCTAGGTGAAGGGCCATGAGGCCTTTATGGAATCTCTGGCCAAGACTCCCATTATACATATGAGGAAAGTGAGGCCCAGATAGAGGTGGTGACTTGCTTGAGATTGCCACAGTGAGGCGGTGCTGAGCCTGGGCTCTCACCTGCAGCTGTGCACATCACGGCAAGCACACCTGGAGGGGTTTGGCCGAGGAACCCCTGTGCTCTGTACAGGGTCGGAGAAGGAAGGTAAGGTGGCTGAGGGGGAGGCAGTAGAGGAAGGTAGAGGAAGCTCTGAAGCCGAGGAGGAAAGAGAGGGCAGGGAAGAGGGCACTCATCAGGAAGGGCTCAGATGGTGACAGGGCAGCAAACTTTCTTCTAGAGGTCAGCATCAGGAGTTCCCTGGTGGCCTAGTGGTTAGGATTCCAGGCTTTCACTGCCGCAGCCCAGGTTCAGTCAATCCCTAGTCGGGGAACTGAGATCCCGAAAGCCGCGTGGCGCGGCCAAAATAAATAAATAAAGCCCGGCATCATCATCCACAGTCTGTCTTATTGAACCCTCAAAGGCCAGGCCTACTTAAAATTAAATGTAAGTTAATTAAAATTCAATAAAATTAAAAATTCATTTCCTCGGCTGCACTAGCTACATTTCAAGTGCTCAGGAGCTACGTGTGGCTGGTGTCTGCCGTACTGGACAGCACAGATGGAACGCATTTCCATCATGGCAGAAGTGCTGTTCCAGACACTTGACATGTATAATCTCATTTAAATAATATTTCCTGAGAATGATTAATACATGTTTGTCGTAGAAAATTTGAGGGAACTTCAGTCACAGATGATGCCCTCCACCCACTATTAGCATTTGACATACATCTTTCTAGCCCTTATTTTTCCTTTAAAAGAAAATTCAAATAATGCACAGTCGGTGTAAAAAATGCAAACAATATGGGGGCTGGAGAGTAAAAATGTTGTCCCTCCGCAGGGGAAAGCCCTGTCAGCAGCTTGGCACGTGTTCCTCCTGAGTCTGCCTTTCCCTCAGCCCCACGGTCTCAGCAACACTGAGGGGCTGCTTTAACCACAGAATCTCTATTTCACTGGCTCTGCCCTCATCCACCTTCGAGAAGACTTCCGGTCCCTCCCCTTCCACTAACCTGAAGTGCCACAGGCCCGGGACCCTCGCAGTGGCCTCTGCTTTGGACCCAGAAGCCCCTCTCTCCTCTTCCCTCACCCAGCCCTGCTCCCTGCGACACCTCATCAGGTCCTGGGGAAGGGGCGCTATATCTTGTTACCTCACCCCAGTTATTTCTCCCAGCCATCCTCGGAGGCCATGGCAGAATAGCAGAGTGGTCCAGAGCGCAGAGTCACAGGTTATGTCCCAGCTCTACCACTCATCAGGATTCCCGAGATCCTGCACGATGTATCTGAGCCTCAGTTTTCTCATCTGAAGGTTGGAGATAATATCTACCTCAAACTGTTTGCTGTGAGAGTTAAATGAGATAATAGATGTAACACATTCTGCATTTCGAGATAGTAATTATTATCATTTTGCAGATGAGAAAACTGAGGCTCAGCGAGACCTAGGTACTTCTCGAGGTCCTGCTGGCAGGAGGTGGCAGGAACCAGGGTTCTAACCTATGTCTGTCTGGCTCCAAAGCCCACGCTTCTGACCCCACAGGGCCATCCCTTTCTTAACCTTGCTCCTACCCTCCAGAACACCTTTATATGGGTCCAAAAAAGCAAAGAAGCAAGGGAGGCAGCAGGAGAACTGTCAGGTGGCTCTAAACCTCAGACTTTTCCCAAGTCAGAGGCCTGCCGGAGCCAGGAGGGCAGCAGTCCCCTGTCACGCGGTCCCCCAGCTTCCCACTGCAGACTGGGTGTCCTGCTGCTTGTGTCTGCTCTCTGCAGACCTCAGTTTCTCCATATATATAACAACCCTGACAGTCTGTCATTTTGCACTTCTGTGACCTCCAACCCCAGAAGTCATCAGGGACCCAGACTCGACTGGAGGCAGGAGGCCAGCCCTGCGCCTCAGACCAGACCAGGCCCTGGTGAGGGGCTGACCCGCAGTTACCTCACTCTCCCTAGGCTCCCCTGGGGCCCTGAGGTGGGGCGCGGTGCTCGACAGGCCTGCTGGGTGAGGGCAGGTTTGGAAGGAGATTTAGGAAGGGTGTGGCAGGGAGGGTGTGCCTGGCAGGCTCAGGTGAGGTCACTAGAGAGGGGGCACGCCTGCCAGATTCCTCGGCTGTGCCAGACAGGGCCCGGCAGCTTCCCCTGCAGACCACGTCTCTGGGCTCCTCTGTGGGAACCCCATCCTTCGTGAAGGGTGAGCGGGGTTGGACGAACTCCCCTCAACATCCATCCAAGGCCAACTCACAGGCCCTCCCCTGCTGGGTGGTGGGCCAGGAGGGCCCCAAGAGCTGTGAGGACAGGAGTGGGAAACCTGTCCTCATCGGCCCAGCTGGCCAGAGGTTTGTCTCCCCCAGCAACCCTCCCCAGAGGGAGCAGGAGCAGACAGTGGCCATGGGTGATTCACCAGTGAGCCATCTTCCCATCCCCACCCCTCTGGCCTGCCTAGGACAGCCCATCCTGTCTTTCAAGGGGGCTGGAGACCAGCCTTTCTGGCCATCAGCTTCCTCTCTCCTCACCCAGCCCTCCCCCCCGCTGTGTGCAAGACAGCAGGGTCCATGGAGGAAGGGATTCGACCACAGATGATCCAGGCAGTCAGAGAAGACTCCTTTGTGAAAGCAGGCAGAGGCCACAGGGGCCCAGATCTGGCTTGCTGTTCCCTGCCCTGCCCCTTCTCCCCTCTACAAGGCAACACCCATTCTCCCTGAGTCCCACGGGAGGAATGGTCATTGTCTCTTCTTCCTCCTCTTCTGGGATAGAGCTTAGACCCTGTAATTTATTCCCTTCCAAAAGACCAAATATGTGGGGTAGTGGGGAGTTCCAGTCCAACCACCCCATGAAGCTCGCTGTTAGAAAATATTTCCTTTTACTGAGTTACTATCTGCCTCCCTATAGAATCCACTAGACAGCACTTCAAGAATTTAATGTCCACTCGCAGTCTCCATCTACTCTGTAATTCTTTGCTCTGAGCCAAATACCCTCAGTTCTTTTAGTCATTCCTCCTAAGACTGGTTTCAAGACATTTTGACAGCTTGGCCTGTGTCCCCTGGAAATATTTCCATTTATCTGCACTCTTATAGTAACATGGTATCTAGAATGGGACTTGGCATTCCAGTCAAAATCAGGCCAACATAGAGAACAGTACAGAACAATCACCTCCTAGACTTTGGCATGATATAGATCCCGTGAGCTCTATTGTCTTGCTGGCCTGCATTGAACTTGGGCTCAGCAAACACCTCCTTGGCGATTTTGGACTCATGTGGCTGTTTAGACATGTCCTTGTTGAGTGGGTACACATAGGTCACTCAGCCTGCGTGACTGTTGCCTCCAACGATTCGGAGGCCCCTCGGCCTTCCTGGGTCGGGGTTCCCTGGCAGATGACCCCCAGGGATGAAGCCCAAGGCTCAGGCAGTGGCTCTCAACAGGTCTTCACTTGTCCACTCTCTTGAGGGTCTGATGAAAAGCTCTGCATCACCTTCCCAGAAAACGTACCTTCTCAAAAAACCTACAAATGCCACCAGGACTCCCTGCAGAACATCGGGACCCCAGGTTAGGAATCCCCATCTGGAAGATGATGCCTGAAAAGTAAACTCTGAGACAGCCTCCCTGTTCTAAGCATGAGTGCTCAGGACTCCCACAAAGTAACAGCCTTTCACACCAGTGCTGTGCTTTACAGCTCACAAAGTGTGTTCACACATATTGCCTCGGACAGACCTTAGAGTACAGATTATACTTGAACAAATAGGAGGTCAACGTCCACTGACTTGACCAAGGTCACACAGCCAATCTGGGCAGAGCCAACACTCTCCTTCTCACATGGGGCCTCAGAGGAGCCAACACAGTCTGTCCGACCGTGGGGAAGACACAACAGAGAAATGGCTGCCCTTGGCCTCAGGGGAGATTGGTCCTGACCGTTCCTGACCGTGCCCAGCGGGCTCCTGCTGCTGCTCCAGAGAGACACACCCAACCTGCCCCCGTGCTGAGCTGTGCTTCTAACAGCCTCCCTCGTGGCACAGCAGTGAGGGGCCAAGCTACCAGGCTGCAGCTTGTGAGAGAGGAGAGACAAGGGCAGAAACCAGGCCTGGAGCCTGAACCCCAGGAACCCGGGGGACAGAAAAAGAGCCCCTGGACCCTGCCTCTCCCTCGACAGCAGACACCTTACTTGGCAGGGGCATATCCGAGGATAAAATGGGGCTGGAGAGGGGGTGGCAGTCAGGATATTGGAGCACATCTGAGTGAATGAGGTTTACGTACAGGCACCAGACTTGACTGTTTGAGGTCAGTGTTTAAGTCTGCAAGGAATTCTTTCTCCTTAAAAACCCCTCTACTTGACTCAGAAAACTCCTCAGCCTGCAACACTCAGCTCACTCCCTCCATGAAGCTTTCCCCAATGTCCTGTGTAATGACGGTTGCCCCTAGCAGGCTGGAGCTCTGGACTCAACATCCCACCCTGGTCCCTGGCAATAGGGGCTCAATCTATGTTTGTTCAGTAAGCTCTAGACACCAGAAATGACTGACTGTCTTTTGTCTCTACTTGTTCTGTGACTTCGAACTGGGTCCCAAACCTCCATGGTCAACGAAAGCCAGCCCGCCTCAATACACACACTCACCCACTTTAACTGGAAGCCAATAATGGCCTTTAGAAACCCTCTCAAGAAGCATCTAACAGGTTTTCCCAGGCTGGGATGTGGCGAGGGAGAAGGATCAAGAAAGAATACTGTCATTTTTATGTCTTTCCCCAAACCGGGTTATTTTCCTTTGCTCCAAACAGTTGGCAGAGATGTGTGGGCAGAGAAAGGGTCTGGAACTTGGCGTGTTGCTCTGCAGGCATCTGGGTGGTTCTCCACCCTCAGCTGGTTTGCAGCCCGGGCTGGGGCTGGGGGTTGCTAAAGGGAGGGGCCTGGTGTGCAGTGGGTGGGTTGCTGCTCGGGCCTTTGATCATTAACTCTTATCAAAAAGGGTTCATAAATTTGTGTTGGTTTTATGCATCTTTCTCCTCCACCGGACTCTGGAGGGTGGGAACCACATTTATTCAATTCAGAATCCTCAGGGCTGGGTACAATGCCAAGTATAGAGTAATGCTAAATACATGTTGAAGGCAAAAAAATAAAATAATTTTTTAAAAAAGCACCAAAACCTCCCTCCTAGTCTCATTTCTGGGGCACCCCTGCCTCTCTTAAAGGAAAGAGCTTCTTAGAGCTTCCCTATGCTGATGGGAGGAGGGACCTGTCATTGGCCTCCATTCTAGCTGGAGGTGTGGGCCCTTCTCCCCTGGGCTGCTCCTAAGACTAGTTCTTTGTCTCTGTTGTTTCTAGCCCCAAACGTGTGTCTTAGGTTTCCTGCCACCTGGCCTGACGGCCCAACCGCCCCAGCTATATCTCTGCACAGCCCCAACCAGACATGGAGATTCACCCCTGGCTTCCTGACAGCTCTCACCCCTATGGCAACCACAACTATTTTTAGCAGAGGTCAGGGGGGCCGAATGACCTCACTGCCTCATGTTTTTGACATCCTCTGGAGACCTCAGTCCTCCCAACGTTGGGTCTCACTTTCCACTGCTTTTGCTCATCCTCCAGCTGCCTGGGTTTCTTGGAGTGAGTCTCGGGCCCAGCTCAGGGAAGACCCTTTGTCCCCGCGCCCCCTCCTGGCTGTAACCCCCAGCCCTCAGCATTTAGGGCCCGCAGACCCATTCGTTTTTCTCAAAGTTGTCAGAAATTCTCCATCCTTTCCTGGGTCAGAATCCCAACATCTGACTCAAGTTCTCAGTCTAACCTAAATCTTTCCCGCTGTCAGGGTTGCCAGATTTAGCAAATAAAAATACAGAATACCCATTTAAATTTGAATTTCACATAAACAACAAATAATTTTTTAGTTCAGCATGTTTTAGGTAATATTACACTAAAAAATTATTCGTTGTTTATGTGAAATTCAAATTTAACTGGGAATCCTGTATTTTATCTGGCAACCCTACCTGCTGTATTCCTTCTCAGTAGAGCAGCAGTTATTAAATGTTTTGGTCTCAGGATCCCTTTATACTCTAAAAACTTATTGAGGACACTCAAAGAGCATTTATATGGGTAAACTGATGTTTATCATATTAGAAATTAAAACATAAATTAAAAAATATTTATTAATTTATTTTAAAATAAGTTTAAAAAAGTGACAGTAATAACTCATTACACATTTACATACACAAAACATTTTTTACAAAAACTTGCTATATTTTCCAAAACAAAAAAAATAGTGAGAAGAGTGGCATTGTTCTACATTTTTTGCAAATGTTTTTAATGTTTGGCTTAATGAAAAAGAGACAGATTCTTTTCTTTAAAATTAAAAAATTTAATTGTGGTAACAAAATACATAACATAAAATTTACCATCCGAACTGTTTTAAGTGTGTAGTTTGATTGTATTAAGTATGTTCACATTGCTGTGCAGAGTTGGATTCTTATGTCTCCTTCAGCATCCGGTCTGTTATAATATCACACACCATGAAGCTTCTGGAAAATTCCACTGTGCACTCATGAGAGAATGAAAGTAAAAAGGCAAATGATGTTTTCATATTATGATGAAAACAGTTTTGACCTTGTTTTCCTCTGAAAGGACTTGGGGAACCCCCAGGGGTCCCTGACCACACTTTGAGAGCTGGTGCACTAGAGCAACACCAGAGACTTCAGTGGCGATCAGTAGCAGCAACCTTGCCCCTGACATTGATTTGGGGTGGGTATGACACACTGCACACATAATTTAATGTGATTCCAAGCTGGTTCTTATTTCTGAGATAGGTAGTCGGGGTGGGAGGTGGCTGAGGCCGGATCTTGCCTAGTGCCTTAGCAGGGATGAAAAAAAATGGGTCTAGAAAGACTCGGACCCAAGGGACCTAGGGGTGGCACACAAGTTATGAAGTGGACCAAGCTGAGTCAGAGAGAGAGTTACAATTCTGCCTCATCTTGAGGCTCTGAGAGGCTCTAAAGAAGGTAAACTCCTCCAAGCAGGGAGAAAATAATGGATGGGCTCCTGGGGACAGGGTCAAAGAACCAATGTCCTCGCTGCCCCAACCGGCCCCAACCATGGCTGGCAAGGAGGGAGCTGACCACCTTACTCCCCCGTCCCTCCCTGGTGTTCATCTGCTCATTCTGACCCTCTCTCTCATTTCCTGCCACGGCTAGTGGTTGTGAGGAAGGACGGCTGGGCCCTCACATTTCAACTGAATGGACTCAAGTGAGACCCTGCCTTGGGGCCTAGACACCTAGAGACTTTATTTAGTGGGGGGCTTATTCCTTTACTGACCAATCTAGTGACAAAAGAGTGGGGACCCAAAACAGCCAGTGGTCCATCCCTCGTCCACACAAGTGGTCCCATTACAACCCAGTCCAATGGAACATGAGTGTCCTACACATTTTTTGTACCAGACATACACCCTTGGCACACTCACCTCTGGGCTGTTCACAATCATCCTGTAGGTGTTATTTTATAGCTTCAACTTTATTATATACAAATTCCTTGAGGGGGGGAACCATGCCTTTATTGCTTCTGTATTTTCCACAGCACCTAGAACAAAGTAAGGTCTCAATACACATGGATGGGTTTATTAGGGGATGGCTTTTCACTGATTCAACTTTCAGAGTCCCATTTCTAAGGGGCTGGGGCCGGGAGAGCAGGTGGAGGCCCTTTGTTAAACATTTATTGAGTACCTTCTCCCACTCCTTAGTTTCTTTGGGGAGGCGTTGCTTACAAAGCACATTCATGAGTCATCCAGTTTAATCCTTGGGGCAACAGGACTGGTGTGAGTGTGCTGTGAAAGGGGCTCTCTAAGTGACTGCACTGTGTTCTGCCTAAAGGAGGAACGTGCTAAGCCAGGAGCTTGTCTCTGGGGCAACAAATACATGTGTGGGATGTCCTCCAGAGCTGTACTGGGGAAGCGCGTCCTGAACACGGCCACCTGGTGCGGCCTGGCTGAGAGGCTGGTACTCCACGAAGACCGTTCATGGTCACAGCGTTCCCTGCCCAGCTCCCGTGCTCCCCGAGTAACCTTCCCACTGAATCTCGGCTTCCCCTCGTGTGAAATGGCCAACAGACAGCGAATGTGCTCATCAGCAAACCCGAGTGTCTGGTTGGTTTCGCAGCAGTTATATTTTTCATTATAAATCAACAATTGACATTCTGGCTGGGTCTGTTCATCTCCTGGAGCTTTGTGAGTCTGCCCCCTAGTCTCCTGGGCCTGTTGCAAGCAAGGTTTCTGAGCAGCCACGTGAGGCCCAGACCCTGAATTGTGAAAGGGTCTCAAGGGAGACCTGGCCACTGTGTGAGGCTCTGAGGAGGAGACAGCCAGCTCTCCCCAGGTGCCACCTGGCCAACGGCTTTTCCGTTCACAGAGAACTGGGCACTGGGCTGGGAGGCAGAGCAAGCCAGGGGTCCCTTAGCAGAGGGGGGCTCCATGCCAGCGGCTGGCCTGCTACCAACCAGGGGCCCACCTGCTTGATGGGCACAGCCAAGGATCAGGAAGACACTGCAGGCCAGGCTGGAGGGTGATTCAGAATCCAGCCGGGGAAATTTAAAAGGTCACTGCACCCTTTCCCCGGGGTCTGGGTGAGGCATGTGGTCAGCCCTGCTGGGATAGCTGAGTGCCTGTGCTGTCCAGAGCCCAGGTCAGCGCCGCCTGGAGCTGCATTCTCCTAGGAGGGGAAAGCAGTGAGGAGTAGGGAGGCGGTGGTGCTGGCTGGGCCCTCGTTTCCACCCGGAAATGGGATTTTGGCCTCTTGGGCTGGGAAAATCCTGGCCGGCACTGTCTGTTTATCAGGGAAGCTGAGTCAGTCTCCTATCTCCTAAAAAACTGCTGTTTCTAAAATTTCATTGGTCAACACGTCTCCCAACGCCTTCCTTTTCTCTGGGGAATTCCTTTGGGGGGGGGGACAGTGGGGGAGAAATTGGCTCTTTCCTAGAGACTGAGACCTGAAATCAGAGTTTTTGCCCGTTTATGGACTTAAAGCCCCCTCCCCAACCCTAGGATGACTCATTCCCCCAACTTGACCTAAATGCCCCCAGAGGGGAAAAGGTGAAATTGAGAAGGTGGGATTAGCTGGGGGAGAGGACTGGTGGCTGGAGTGAGGAGGGAAGAGCCTGAAAAGCAATGGGGAATTCTTCTGAGAAACAATCAGCGAGGGGAGGATTTTAGAGCCAAAAGGAGGCAGAATAAGAGTGAGAGAGGGAGAAAGAGAGGTTTGTATCCCAGAGAGAAGCTGTGTGCCCAGTGGCATAAAATTCCTCTAAAGGCAGCAGCTCTGTAGAGGTAAGTTAAGGCTCTCACCTGGAGTCAGTTCTCAAACTTTGGTGTCATCAGAGCCACTCACCAGGCTTGTCAAAAATGCAGATTCCCAGGCCCCTGTGGGCTGCGCTCAAGCTCCCCAGTGATCTGAAGCAGGAAGCTCTGAAACACAGGAAGAGAACTGGGAATCCGGGAGCTGGCTTGTTCTTTGGGGCCTGGGTTGTACAAGGCAACTCCCATCCCCTCTGCCAGTGTCAGAGGCAGAGCCCTGGCCCAAGGGTGACATTTCCAATGTTCTTGTAAAATCTGTAAAAGCCTTAGAAGATGCACAGTCGTAAAGTTTCAGAGCGGGAGGGTCTTGAGAAGTCTTTTAGTACAGCCCTCTCGCACAGGAAGACTCGGTTCTACAATGGACTGTTCCCCCCCCCCCACCCTGCCCCCCAGCCTTCTTCCAAGGATGGGAGAAGCCCCGTTGTCTTCCTCAGGAGAGGAAGTTGTCTTCCAAACAGACAGAACTGCCTTCCCAACTCAGCAACACCCACCTCCCCCGCTGTCAAGCTTTCACAAACAACTGATCGGCTATACAAATAACTGCTTTCCTATTCAATAAAACCCTAGAACCTTTAGAACTCAGAGACTTCAGAGATCAACTAAGGTGATTTTCCACCCAAAGCAGAAATTCTTTCCTAGCAACAACTCCTAAATCTCTATCTCCAACTCACATCTCTTTCCCAAATTCCAGACTCCTTATACCTCTTATCGCCCCTGGAGGTCGAAGCACTCCCTGGCTTCCCCCACCCCCCTCCACCTGCAACCTTCCTTTCCCCCTCTCGAATAGTGGACACGCCATCCCTCAAGTCCTTCAGGCCACCCCCACCCCCTGGCTATTCTCAACAAGCAGCCAGAGGAATTAACAAAAAAAATCCTTAGTCAGATTACGCCATTCCTTTTGCTCTAAACTTCCCACTGGCTCCCCATTTCACTCAGAAAAAAACCATAACCTGTGTAATGGCTCACAAGGCCCTAGGTGCTCTACTCCCCGACCCCTGCTGCCTATCTTGACCCTCTCTCTGCTACTTTCTCCTTCACTCACTCTGTTCCAGCCTCAATGGCTGTTTTTGTTTTTGTTTTTTTTTAAAGTGCCACACAAAGGCAATTTTAATTTGCTAAAACAAACAAACAAAAAAAACCAAACAGAACGAACTTTTTCTTACTGCTACATCTACCATCTTAAAAAAGCGACACCCAGAATTTAAATAACCTATTTTCAGGTGTTACTTAAACAAAAGCATTTGTGTAAGTATTCTTGTAAGAAAAACCAGTGGCAAACAAACAACACCAGAGCCCAGACGCATTAATTCTGGCTACGAATTTTAAATTAGGTTTTATTTTTCTGTCCTGAAAATTCTGTCTACTAAAACTTCATAGTATAATAGAAACAGACACATAAATCCACTGAGCCTCTGCATAAACAAACATTTTCAGATTTTACTCCTGATGCATTCTTCAAATTACCCACAAAAAACTAACTGCTTATAAAGAATGTTTTAGGCTATGCTGATGATTTAAAAACAAGCACACAACCAACATAAAAACAAAGAATCTTCCTCTTTTTCAGGAGAAACGTCTTATGTGAAGTTATCCTCTCGAAACATGTTTGGTGTCAATTCTGGGTGAACCAGGATGGCCGCTTCCGTTCTCTCTCAATGATCCTCTTGCCCTGATCTTGCTTGGAGGGTGTCTCCCCCAAGTACAGCACCATGGTCTCCACGGTAGGAGCCTTGAAAGGGCCTCCCTCTTGCTTCTCTATCTGTCGTCTGATTTCCGCTGTCTCTTTACACACCTTCTCATAGCAATAGCCACAGAGGACGTGTTTCTGTTTCAGGTGACCACATTCAGGAGAAATGTCTCTATTGTTCTTAACTTTAACAAGCTTATGAGGGTTTCTTCTCCTACACCTGTTAACTTCAATGCTGCGTCTGTTTTGGGGAGCTGCCATCCAAAAGATGCTCTCCAAGAAGCTGGAAATCTCCTTACTTCCATTGGTATCATTTGCTGGTTCTGTAAGTATAGCTGGACCTTGGACCGCTAATGCTGGTCCCCATTGAAGACCGGGAAAGCCTGGCCGGCTCTGCCGAAGTTTCCGCTGCAGCTGCTCCCAACATTTCCGGAGGAGTCCCTGGGCTGCGGGCCACGGCAGAACCATCACCACCGGCATGGCAGGCGCCGCGTTGCTCGCCCGAAAACCACAATGGCTGTTTTAGAACTTGCCTGACCTGCTCCCACCTTAAGGCATTTCTATTGTCTCTTCCCTCCACCTGGAACACTGTTCCCCCAAATATCTATGTGGTTAGCACCTCCCTCCTTCAGGTCTTTGCACAAATGCCACCTTCTCGATGAGTCCTTCTCTGATCACCCCAATTTAAAACGTTATTCCCTGTCCCCTTCCCATTCTCCTCATGCTTATGACCTGTTAAGATACTATATAATTCACCTATTTATTATATCTATTGCTTTGTCTATCTTCCTCCACTAGAATGGAAACCCCATAAGGGTAGAGATTTTTGTCCGTTTTGTGTACAACTGTATCCCCCCAACCCCAGTCTCCTCTTAAAAATGCCCAGGCTCCTCAGCTAGCCCTTTGTCCTGGGTTCATCGCAGTCCAGACATGCTCTGGCTGTCAGTGAGTCTCTGGATTCTGACTTGCAGAGCTGAGCAGAAGCTCTAGTGGGATGTGGGCGCTGTGTCATGAGGGGGACTGTTGAAGTGACATTTCCCCTTCCCACCAGCCCATCAGAAGGTCCAAGGCAGCCTGACTGGATGGGGTCTGGGGAGAAGGGAAGGGCTCCTCCTGACATGCCTGCCGTGGGGGTCTCCCCGCTCTGCGCAGAGGAGCCTCGGTACTACCCAGTGAGGGGGTTTCCACTCAGGGACAGCCTGGATGGACTTGCCCCAGGAAAGGGCTGAGGGTAAGGTGAGAATTCTGACCAAGACTTTCTTGTCTTGGTTTCTGAAGGCCCTTTCCTGTCTCCCAAAGTTGCCCCCGGTGGTTGTCTGGGTTATTCACATTCCAGAAGCACTGATGTGGCACTAAATATTCCTAGGGCTCCAGCCTTCCACCCCTGGGGCCCAGAGTCATCTCTTTGAGCCTGCTTTCTGGAATGTTTTTGGTATGAAGCATCCTGGCAAGTGAGGGGAAGCTCCGTGCAAATGGAATCCCTGAGCCTGGGTCTCTAGGGGCTGGAGTAATAGACATTCTCTTCCCACCCAGAGTCTCTTTCCCCAGCGGGCTTCCGCCACATCCATGCCCTCTCCTGCCCACCCCTCCCAGCCCCTGGCTTGGAAGAGGTTAAGCAAACAGACCTCAAAGAGGACAAAGATCTCAGGACCAAGTACCTTTGCATCCCCTCCTCTTCCTAGAAATCCACCCCGCCAGCAGTGCTAGTAGGATGGGCTGCAGGGGCTTGGCGTCCCTTCTCTCCTCCCGTCCTGTCTCCCCACTCTAGCTTCTCCGTGTTCTCACTCACCCTTTATTTCCCAGCTCCCTTTTGGGGCTTTGGAGGTAAGGGGAAGGCATTTGGGGCAGAAGGAATTGCCATACTCCTTGTGCCTGGACAAGAGTGTGGCAGGTAATAGTGTCTCAATAAGTATTTGTAGTTCCATTCACTGATATTCTCCCAACTCTCCAAACCCAATCTAGTTTAAACGAGCCCCCCATCGCCCACTCCGCTAAGATTTGGCATCCCTCAGACCTGGATTTGAGTTGAGTTTTCCCACCTGCTAACTAGGCAAGTTACTTTATGTTTTTGAGTCTCAATTTCTTCCTCTGTGACCCAAGAATGATAAAAATTGTACCGAACTAACAAGGCTTTCCTGGGCATTACATAACATATCAAGTGTTTGATACGTAAGCACTTAATAAATGGTAGCCCTGTTATCTCCTAAGTTGCAATTCTTCTTTCTCATCATCCCAACTCCCCTTCAACATTCTCTGAACTAAAAATTTTTCTGTTGAATTTTACTTATTTTTATGCATGCTGGCTTGCTGTTCAGTCTGCAACCTCTCTGAGGTTAGGATCTTATGCGTTGCGCCAGAAACAGAGCAATTACCTCTGTCTTCCACGGAGCTGAGCACAAAATAGGGCTTGATTCCTGAGTCAATGAATAAATGAACACAGTTAACTCCACGTCTGAACTCTATGCTTCTTGGGTAAAGACCCCCCTCCCTTATATTTTTCCTGTGTCTACCCACAGTCTAGCCCAGAGCTCCAGCACTCAGTTGGACCTGCCTTGTTTTCAAGTGGTGGAGCCTCGGGGCTGCAAGAGCTTTGAAAAGTCTCCATGAAAAGGCTGGAGGTGGGAACCCCATCACCAGGAGACATGGAGCCTTTTCAAAATTATCAGACTGAAATACCCCATTTGTAGCCTAAACGGTTTCTTGTTTACTCTCCCATCCTGATCCCATAGTTGCCTGGCCTCCCCACTTCTTCCCCAGACTCAGCAACTTTGCCAGCTCCCCAGATGCAGGGACGGGGAGGGCAGTGCAGATGCTCCACACCGGCAGGCACCGAAGGCTGGCGGGAGGGCAGGTGTACGGAGAGCAGACTGTTTGGGGGCCTGCTAACGCCAGAGCCGGGTGAGGTATGGGGGAGGGAGCCTGCTTGAAGCTGGAGCCAGCCGGCTGCCTGCCTGCACTTTGTCCTTATCCTCCCTTTCATCCTAGCCCTCAGAGCCTGGGAGTTTCTCAATGGAGCGGGCGTCCGGGGAATGCTCTGCAGGGGGTGGAGAGGGACAGCCAACGAGGGGGGCATTCCACGCATTCTTTACTTCCTCTAAGAGTCAGGCGGTTGGGGGGCGGAGTGGGGAGCAGCTGCCTGCATTGGAGGGAAAGGGATTTCTTTGGAGGGAGAGAATAAAGGCGGTGGAGGTGCCTACAAGCAGCAGGGGACGGAGCTAGATGGGGGAGGAATGGGAGAGGAGGGGGAAGGGTGGGGGCAGGGCTGTATAATCTGCCAAACCCAGTTCCTTAGTGCTAAAGGCAGGAGGAGCAAATTGGGACCCTCAGCCCAGGGCACCCTCCCTGCTGTGTGTTTACAAGGGCAGAACCGCTGATGGAGGTATAACAGGGAGTCCTTTGGAGCTAAGAGCTCGGTTTTTGGTGTGTGTTTTGTTTTTATTAAGCAGGTTCTCTTTTTTCCACCTGTGAGAGCCCAAGGGAGTGTGTGTTAAGAGAAAACTCGAAGACCTGTGCCCCACTTCCCCAAATAGAACCACAGAAGCTATTTTCCAATCATCGTTCTGGTTTTTAATGGGGTGGCTCTTTCTAGCCACCACAGAAGGGAAGAGGGACCATCAGGTAGATAGAATCAGGGCGTGGAGTGAGGGAGCCAGAGACCCCTTCCAGATAGTGCGATGGGACATGTAGATTTATAAAAGGCCCCCGGCTTCCCCTTGATCAGTAGGGAATCATTGCAAAAATATCTCCCTGTACACAAAACTTAGATGTCATAGTGCGTTTCCCCAGAACATAGTATTCACATTATTGAAAACAGTAAGATTCACTATTTTAAAAATGCAGAGCTGAAAACATAAAAATAAATAAGAACATTCTAGGCCCTGAAAGCCCAGAGAAACAGATACATCCATTCTCAGTAGCAGGAGCAGCTTGGAGGCTAGAGAAGTTCAGAGTCTTTGAGGTCCAAGGTGGGGTCCAGGGGAATCTGGGCCCCTTGAGATGATGTCCAATAGCAGCCTGAGCCTTTTCAAGTCTTTTAGATTCATAGCAGCGACTCCAGGAAGCTTGGGCCAGGTTTGGAGGATGTGAAAGGGGAGAGAACCTTTGAGGAAACAGAGGCTGTGTTCTTTTACTGCTCAGATAAATAAGGAAGGGCACACTCTAGAAGACCATTCCCAGGGCACCCCAGGCACATTAGGGGGTGCCACACTCCAGTTTGAGTGGTCGGCGGAGATGGGAATGTGTATGTGAATAAAGAGTTTCCATCCCCACCTTGGCAGGAAGGTACCAGGCACAAAACTTACCCTTTATAGGAGCTGGGCGCTGAGAGCGCTCTTTCCAGCTCTCTGTGGCCCTACTATGTGTACAAGAAACAGGCAACCTGGACTCAGCCTTGGGCCTTCCTCTCTACTTCTCTACTCATTTCCCTTCTACTACCTTCTTGGATCCATGGGGCTGAAGACATTGAACCTTCAGTGCACTTCACTTGCCCACTTCCCACATCCAGCCCTCCCCAGGGCTCAATTGCAAACCATCTCAGCCTTCTGGGCTGGGATGCTGGTCCTGGGAGGCAGGGAAGAAGGCAGTTTCCCCTCAGGGTGCAGCCAGCTGCATCTTAGAGCTAGCCGGGATGGGGCAGTGCCCCCCACCTTCAGCTGAGCTTTGAGCAGAGCCCCAGTGCCTGCTGGTAGGCCTCTGTCACCTCCGGGCAGTCCATCAGGGAAAAACAGCTATCCCCCAGGGGGTCCTGCCGCCAGCACCTCAGGCCCCTGCTCCCAGGGCCCTCTGAGGGGGGCTCCTCAAGCCCCATGAGGTTGTCCACAGACACACAGCCCCGCAGTGGGGGCTCAGGGAACCGTTCGGGCAAGTCTAGCTGGTCAAAGGACTCAGAGGACAGGATGCTGTCCTCACTCACTGCCCCCGAGGGGCGGCTGGCCCGGGCTGGAGGGTGAGGTGAGGCCAGTTCATCCAAAGAACCGAAGGTGGTGTGGGTTGTGAGCTCCAGGGCCGCGTGGGAGAACCTGCCGTTGTGTTTGAGGATGCCCTTGCGATGGCGCAGCAGCCCTGAGGCTTGGAGGGGCGTGTGCTCCACGGCGTCCGCACTGACAAACACGTCCCCTGCATCCAAGAGCTCCCCAGACTCACTGGGTTCAGGAGAGGAGTAGTAGCCGGATTCCCGCTGGCGAGACTTCTTGAGGATGCCCTTCTTGGGGAGCAGGGGGGCAGCCTGTCCTGGGCTCACAGGGACGGGGCCAAGCTCAGGGCCCTCCCTTGCCCCTTCCGAGGAGGTTGATGCCTTCTTCTTGAGAATGCTTTTCGGCAGCTTGAGGTTGCCCTTGCCAGGGCGAGGGGAGGTGTCAGCGGCTGGGTCCCCCTGGAGAGTCTGGGCCATGTCATTCTCTTTGCGGGACTTCTTGAGCGAATGCTGGCGCTCCAGGCCAGGGGCGAGACTCCCGCCTCCAGGCGCATGCTGCTTGAAGAAGCTGCAGACCTTGGCCCCGTTCTCCAGGAGGGGGCGGGAGGACCGCCGGAGCCAGTCAGCCACGGAGGCCCGGCCAGAGTCGCTGCCGGTGTGCCTTCCCTCGTGCAGACCTTCCTGCTCCCCGACACGGGTGGCATAGCCCCAGTTGACCCACCAGTGACTGGCCACATCCTCCAGGGTGGCCCGGCGGGTAGGGTTCACCATTAATAGCCACCGGATCAGGCCACTGGCATCTAAAAGAAGAAGAAGGGTTTCAGATCCATAGCCATGAGCATGGGCACCCACAGTCCCCCTCACTGGCTTACCCCCATTTGTGCTAAGACACTGCTCACTCCTGTGTCAGATATGCCACTCCCACCTATGGCTCCATACACGCCGCAGCCCGGGCCGGCTCCCCAGTCTCCAGTTTTCCTGGATTGACTGTCAATTTCCTCTTCCATCCCACCACCCCTCAGGACCACAGCCATGTTTATGTGTTAGTGTGTATCCCCCTTTGCTCCACTGACATGCAACCCTCTGAGAGTAGGGACTGCTCAAGAGTAAACCAAGGTCCTCACACCTTTCTTCTCGCCTTATACAGCGTACGTGAAAGGACAAAAAGATTTCTAAGGACAAGGACAAAAGCAGTAGGAAATGAGACAATTGTAGCAAAGAGGATCTAAGTTAGACCTTAGGAAGCACTTTCCAAATATGATAAAGCTTGCCCATAAAGGAAGGAAGGAGCTGTCCCTTCCTTCCTCGGAGGTCACAGACATAGGAGGCAAAGAGATGACAGCAGGAGTTGAGGTGGAAGGTACACTCCATCTACAGTGGGCTGCCCTCTTCACTTTACTGTCACTGTTTAATTCGTGCCTCAGGAATTAGCAAAGGACACCCAGCACCTAGATGAGAACACCTACACCTCTCACTCACCAGAGGGTTTAGGCGGCTGCCGGTAGGCCCCACTGCTGATCTGTTTCACCAGCGTCTTATGGTCCTGCCCATCAAAGGGCATGGAGCCATGCACCAGGATGTACAGGAGAACACCCAGGGACCAGCTGTCCACCTGAGGGAGAGAGAGGATCAGCCAGGACTTCCTCATGCCACAGGCTAGAGGGCTTCCAGCCTCACCTTCAATACCGTGGGGAAAAGGGAGCCCATGCTGGAGAACTCAGAGCCCAGTGTATCTGAGGACCACCTCCTTCTAGTACCAGGGGCAGAGAGGGTGACACTGCAGAAGGCACTGAGGTTCATGGGGAGAGCTGTTGTCATTTGCCTCCCCCTGGGAGAAGCAGCCACAAACACAAGATCAGTGACGAGGTCATCCCTTCTGGGCCAGGAGTGGTGGCTATGACAGATGCCATCCCTCCAGGGAGGCTGGCTGGGGCTGGGAAAGGTAATGGGAATGTGGAAGGTGAGGGGCCCAGAACCAGACTGGGGGTCAGAAGACTTAAGCTCTTGTTCCAGTTTTGCCACTCCCACTAGAGACCCGGCCACACACTACTTTGGTGGGGAAGTGAGTTCTGTGATCTGAGAAAGGGAATAACTAGAAAACTAGCGCATCCCTCTCTCAGGATCTAAGCTGAGGCAGGCTGGCAGAGGAGTCCAGACACTCACCTCTGGGCCCGTGTAGGGCTTCCCATTGACGATTTCGGGCGAGGCATAGAGGGGGCTCCCACAGAATGTCTGCAGGAACTTGCCTTGGTGGTAGAGGTTGGAGAGGCCAAAGTCAGCGATCTGCAGAATTGGGTCAAACACAGGCAGGGGTCACACCAAGGCCTGTGTTGTTCTATAGCTCCTGGTCTGCCCCCCGCCAGACCCCGGGGAAACCCAGGCCCTAGCAGGAGGAAAGGGTGCCCATGACCCCTACCCCATACCAGGCACCACCAACACAGCTCAGGCCCTGGAAGAAAGAGCCCTTTGGAAGTTGTGTCAATGAGGAGAGCCTGGGCAGAGGTGTGCGGGAGCTCCAGGGTCCTCACTGTTCCCCAGGCCCCTTTGCTCACGCTGTACTCTACTCCAGGGATGCTCTCTCTGCCTACACACATCCTCCTGACCCAGCAAGCCCACCTCCTCCAGGAAGCCTTCCATTGCCCTGAGATCTCCTCCTCCCAAGAAGCCCTACAATTTCCAGTGGCTCATGGTAGCCCCTGCTTGTCAGTTCCGTCTCCTCTTACTGCCACATCAATATGCTCCCCATGCCGACCTCCTGCCCCCACCCCTCCTGCAACTCCTAGCACAGCTGTGACTCATGGGTGGGACTAATGGCCACTTATTGACTGAAGGAAGGGTCTACCAGTTGGAGGGGGACAGACAATGTCTCATGCCAATGCCATGAACCTCAGAAGCAGGCTACCCCATGACTTGGGCTTGGGCTGCCCTTCCCATCAAAGAATACATCTCTCTGCCCACACCCGGACAGGAACATGGTGGCGGGACTGGGGTCAGCCCAGTAAAGCTGAGAAGCAGTACTGAAGGAAGAACAAAGATTACGGCCATGGTTATAGCCCAGGAGAAGGGATCTTCTTACAGGACTTCCTGAGCCCTCTGATATTGAGGGTTTGAGGGGCCCCAAGCCCATCTTCTCATTCCTCAGAAAGACCCTTCCGCCAGCTATCCTCAGACAAAGGCTGAGGCCAATGCCCTTTTGCTCCCAACCTCTTCATCCCCAGCAGAGGGTCATGTGTGCCCAGGGTGGGGAGAAGTTGTTTATGAACTTTGGCTCCTTCATTTATGGGTTTTATTGCCCTCCTATCAAGCAGTTATCAGTTGAAGCCTATAATGAGGCAGATGATTGGTACAGATGGGAAAGTTCGTGCCTGCCTGGGTTGTGTGGATTTATTGGCTCTGGCTTCCCCCTCCCTGGTCAACATCAAAGAGAGCCCCACCTACTCCGGGAATTGGTAAGGAAAATGAACTCAAGTGCCAGGGCGCCTCAGGGCACAGGTCAGGGGTCACTGGGGAAAGGACTATGATCTGGGTTCGGGAAGATTCTGAGGAGGGTCCGACTGCAGAGTCAGAGCCCTTCCAGGTATCTGCAGGGGCCAGCCCTTGCCATTTCCCCTTCCAGCCCTGAGACCTGAGTTTATCACATCAACCTGAACTTCTCAGGCCTAAATTTAACTACTTAGACACGGGAATTCAGCAGCTGCAGAAAGCAGGAAGCTGGCTCTGGAGTGCTTGCTGTGGTGAAAGGTGCTAAAGGGCTACCTAACTGCGGCAGATTAAAGTGCGCATGCGTGCGTGTATGTGCATGCATGCAGGTGGGGAGAACTCAGGCCATGGCCTCTCTATGCCAGTCCCAAGGCCGTGAGCAGAAGCCAACCTTAGATCTAGACTACTTCAGCCTTGTGACGTCAAGAGCACTGGTCAGGGAGTCAGAAGACTTTGGTTCTAGCTGAGGCTCAGCAACTCGCTAGCCATGGGACCTTATGCAAATCACTGCTTATCGTAAGGCCTCAGCTTTCAATCCATAGAATGAGGTACTGAAATGGATGATGGCTAAGGTCCTTATCAGTACCCATACAAGAGTCTGAGCTTTGCTCAACTCCTTCTGGAACCCCCTAGGGGCTTAGAGATGCTTGGCAAGGGACAGTGCAGACAGGCTGGGGAGGGGGAGAGAAGTAGCTTTAAACAAGAAGTGAGGCTCACCTTGATATTTCCATTGGCATCTAAGAGGATGTTCTCCAGCTTGAGATCCCGGTGGACAACCCTGTTCTGAAAGAGGGAGGGATGAGGGTCAGGGGAAGGCCACCAGGGAGGGAAGGACATGAGGACCTGGTCTCGACAGTGAGGGAAACACAAAGGGGGCCGAGTGGGGGTGAGCACAGGTAGGCTGGGAGGCCCATCTTTACTGGTACATACTACAACAAATCATGGTCCTTCCAACCCCAGCCAAGAGACTTGAAGCCAGAGACACCAACGTTCCCTAGGCTGAGTCCAGAATTGAGTCTTGCCTCTTTCGATCTTCCTCTGTGATCCTGGACCAGTCATGAAATCTCTCTGGTGAAACCAGCCCCCGAGCCCCAGGGACCACCCGCTCAGCACAGGGCTGAGGCAGGTGCCGCTCACCTGGTGGCAGTAGTGCACGGCGGAGACAATCTGCCGGAAGAAATGCCTGGCTTCGCGCTCGCTGAGCCGCTGCCGCTCACTGATGTAGTCATATAGGTCGCCCCGGCTGGCGTACTCCATGACGATCACGATCTTGCTGCTGTTCTCAAACACTGGGGCAGAGCAAGGCAGGAATGTCAGGCCCCTCCAGAGTGCACTGCTCCCCACTAGGGAACACGTATCACTCCCAGGCCCCCAAACCAGACAGGACCTCCCACCAGAGACATCTGCTAATGAGGCAGGACAGTGCCCTTTGATGCTCCCAACACCTTCCAGTAGCAACGAATTAAGGCCAAGGGAACTGGCTCACCCTCCCTTTCCTTGGAAGTTCAGGCTTCTGAGGATTCTTAACACTACCCTGCAAATTCTGAGACATCACTGGATGAGAATGAAAAATTAGGCTCTCTGGTTCAGAATTCAGTACTTTTTTGCCTCGTGACCTTGGGCAAATCTCTTCTAGATACATCAGTAAGAATGTAGGTTTGGGATTTGAATTCTGGCCCCATCATTTACTAGCTGGGTGACCATGGCAAGTTATTCAATCAGTGTGCCTCAGTTTCCTGATTTGAAGAGGGATAATGATAGCAACGTCACAGAGCTGGGGCGAGAAATAGATAAAAGTTAGTCACAGCTCTCAGGCTGGCTGAGCACGCTGGTGTGGGCTCTGACATACAAGCAAGCACTCAATAGACTGTACCTACTGTTATATTTATTATCAGCATCCTCATGCATAAACTTGAAAAATAATGCCCATAATAATGTCTGACTCGAGGCTCAGAAGAGGGATAAAAGTATATGAAAGTGCTTTGTAAACTGTAAAGCACCATGGAGAGCTGAGATATTTATCACCCTTAACATCTTTGACTTCCCGTCCAGAATATCCAGGCTGGGGCTTTGTACATAGAAACGATCAATAAATATTTGGTAATTAATTGACTGGCTGGGCTCCTGGCAGTCAGCCTACTCCAGCCGGCTCATCTCCATGTGAGGGAGGGGTCCTATGGCCACCTCAGGCCTTGTCTTGCCTCCTGGAAAAGTAGAGAGTGGCTGGTTCACCAAACTGGCCCTTCAGCAGGGTGTGTGTCAAAACATGTATGTCTGTGACATTGCATCTTTGTGTCAAACGAGTCCTATGAGTTTGGCTTGCTCAGCCAGCCCCAGAGAGATTACTGTCTAGGCTGTGAGAAGGAGCTAAGAGAGGAGGCTTCTCCCAAGAAGAGTCCCAGCTCCCAGGCAGTTGGATACACGGCCAGGAGGACTGTGCTTTTTCCTAGGGGAGCACAGTGGCCCAGACTGCTGGGGGGTGCCTAGCTGAGGCTCCACCCCTGTGGTTCTCCGCATCTCTGCAGGATGTGTGCAAGCTTTGTGCCATAAAATTGGGGGTCAGGAGCCAGCCAGGGCACATTTTGGAGAGCAGCTATGTTAGAAGTCAGTTCCTAGGACTGCAGCCTTCCCCCCAGTCCATATCTCTTAAAGTCTGTGGATGGGGATGGATCTGGGGGAGCTCTACCAGATACACAGTAACTATGACACCCCAACATCTGCTGAATCTGAAGGTGCAGTAAGTAGCAGCTACAGCCTAAGCTTCAGAGCTCAGTTCCCACACCTAGCTGTAGATATGGGTGGGGGGAAGAATTCACACACACACACACACACACACACACACACACACACACACACACACACACAGCCCAATCACCAAGCTTAGCCTGGCTTAACCAATACTCTGTCATCTGCCCACTCCTCCCTGGGGGAAATAAACAGAGAAACAATTAGCCTTCCAGCCACCTGCCGGGGCTCCTCATGGGACAGGCTCAGGCCACAGGGCCATGTCAGTGGCTCTGCCCTTAGTCTTCCCCTAAAGAGAACTTGAGAGAGGAGACCTCTCTTCCTTCCTACCAGGAACATTCAGACCGAGGGCAAAGCCACAGGCTCCCTTCCCTCCGTCCTGCTGCTCCTGCCATTCCTCGCTTCCTGTCCAACTGATATTATGTAAAGGCTGGAAGCAGACAGGTGTGTGTGGGAGGCTGCTCCCCCTCTTTCCCTCATCACCCTCTCTTGCTCACTTTGTTGTCTGGGTCACAGGGAACAGGGCAGCTGTAGTGGAAAGCCAGCACTGATGTCAGAGCAAGAGGAGGCTTCAAGAGACGAGAAGTAGGAGCCAGCCCCATGGCAGGAATGATTCAGAGGACAGGAGGCCTGGCTCTTGGATGTATGAAGAAAAACAGCACCCACACACCTGAGACAGGTGCAGGTCCCTGTATGTTCCAGCCTCCCCCAGATTGCTAAGGATCTCATTGGTCTGGGGAGACAGTATTCCAGTACAGAAAACCTAAGAACAAAAATGCCTACAATCGGGAATTCCCTGGCAGTCCGGTGGTTAAGACTCCACGCTCTCAATGCTGAGGGCCTGGGTTCAATCCCTGGTTGGGGAACTAAGATCCCACAAGCTGCACAGCGCAGTCAAAAAAAAAAAAAAGGCAAAAAAAAAAAAAAAAAAAAAGTGCCTACAATCTGTGGAGTTCCTCCCATGAGCGGAGCACTTGGTGACATTTAATTTGAATTCTTTTTTCGGCAGTGCCACAGGGCATGCGGGATCTTAGTTCCCTGGCCAGGGATCAAACCCGTGCCCTCTGAGGTGGAAGCACAGAGTCCTAACCACTGGACCACCAGGGAATTCCCTGGTGACATTTAATTTGATCTTTGCAACAACCCTGTGATGTAGGTGGGATTATCCCATTTTACAAAGGAGGAACTGAGGCCCAGAGACTAAATTAAATTAGTTGCCCAAAGTCACATAGCTGGGTTTCAAATCCAGCTTTTGCCCAAGCCTAAAGCCTGTGTCTTTTTTACCTCTGTGTCATTTGTTCCGACTGGACACACACAAACACACACACACACAGCTTCAAATGCTCCGCCTCTGTACCTTCGTGGATGGCAATGACGTGGGGGTGGTTGAGTGATGACATGATCTCAATCTCTCGCCGAATGTGCATCAGATCTTGCTCATCTTTGATTTTGTCTTTCTGGATCAACTTGATGGCCACCTGGGAGCAGAGAATGCAGGAGAGTGAGGAGAAAGGTCTGGCAGGTAAAGGTGTCCCTGAGGACACTCTGGGAGCCCTGACCCTGGTGATCTGCCTACAGCTGCTACAAAGGCCACAGCGTGCACCCAGAGAAGCCTCTCCATCCTTCACTGGGGCGGGCAGCAGAGAGGCTGGAGGGAACCTTTTATGTTATATATGTTTTACCACACACACACAAAAATCACCCAAAAACATTATGAAAAAAATGCTAGTCTCTTCGGTCTAAGTTAGTAATGTCTCTCCCCCAGCAACAAACAAACAACTAGACAGTTAAACAGAGTCCTCTGGGCTTTGCTAGCTTGTCCATAAAGGTGAAAATGCCATTTAAGGATTAAACTCTCTGGCTGGTACATGTGGTGGGTTCAGGAAGGGTGGAGGGAGGCAAGAGGAAGTGGAGAATGAACTGCCAAGAAGCAGTTTAAGCAAAGCTCTTAGAGGCTGAGGCAGCTCGCCCCCTTCTCTGTTCTACTTCACTGAGCAGCGATGGTGACAGAGTACCAACAGCGCATGCAGTGTGGGGAAGACACCGCGTGGTGAGTCAGGGGACCTGGGCCCTCCAGGCTCTGTTGCTGTGCTCACGGGCAAGGCCCATGCCCTCCCCCAGCCTCGTTTTCTGTGAAATAAACAGGCTGGACTAAGATGTCTGGGGTGCTTTCCTGCTTTGACTCTGTGAAATGACCATATAAATGCCCCAGGGCCCTCGGAGGCTACAACGCTGGCAGCAGGTGCTGGGCGGGTATGGGGTGGGGGTGTCACAGGGCTGGTCAGTTCCCAACAAGTCCTGTCCAAGGACACAAATGGTAAATATAAGACTTCCCCTTCATAGGAGCCGGGCAAGTTATGAGAAATCCCAAGGCACAGGCTGAGGAAAACAGTTTCTCGTTCATTTCCCAGGAGGGTTCGCCTCCCCTCAAGGTTCAAAAGGAGGCAGAAAAAAGGGAACCCAGAGCCCAAGGGGCGGGGCCGCTAATCCCCCTTTCACAGGGCTCTGGAGGCAGACAAAGGCTTCCGGCTCCGCTCCGGACCGCGGGCCTCGGGCCTTCGTCCCCCTCAGACAAGAATGCGGAACAGCCGTAATCCTCTAAGAGGAGCAGCTCACAATGCCCTGGGCCTGGTCACCCCAGCAACGGGCCAGGGATGGCGTGCCCTCCACCCCGCTCCTCTCCTGGAGCTGCATCCATGAAAGAGCGGAGGCCCGGCTCTCTCGCCCTCCCAGAGCAGGGCAGGCAGGACAATGGCAGCAGGAGGGACGGTCACCATGGAGTCTCCTGCCCAAGCCCCTGGAGGGGCCCACGCTGCAGCTGCAGGGGCCGGGCTGCGCCTCAGGCGCTCTCTTCACGCCCCCCACCCCTTCTGCTCCAAACCACCCCAATGAGCTAAGCAGAAAAATCCCTGGCTTAGAATTGACCAGGGGGTGGGGATGGGGGGAAGGGGCTTAAATCCTCCTCCAACCAGCCTGGAGCTTGGTTCCTGAACACCTCTCCATACCCTTTTTCTCTCCCTGAAGGGGAGATTCTATGGACTAGTTCTTTTCTCTCTGAATTCTTTGTTTTAAAAATCAGACAATACAGTGAAGCTTCAAGACAACTCCTGTTGCTCCTAATTCCAACCCACTAGAGCCATTAAAGTCTCTCCTACATAGAAGCTCCAGAGCTGCAACTGTCTTGATATATCAGATAATGTTCTAATAATTTTTCAGTTATGAATTATCACTGCAGAAAAGAAGTATGGCCTTATAACTGCAAAAAATGAACTCTAGGTACAAATGAAAGAGAGTTGTCATTTGTACATGAGGACACACCAATCCAGTGGCAACTGAACATGTTTGCCAAGACTTTAAAGGCTATGATGATAATAAATATGAACATAAATGCCTGCACTGAAACGTAATTGCATTACTTGGTGGTGGGGCTCAGGGCAGGCTACCCCAAACTGTCACTTTGGCATGTGGATGATTTCGAGCTGAAGACAATGAAGGCTCAGCAGACTCAAGAAGAGCTTTTTATCCCTCGCTGAACTGCATTAAAGAATTTAGATAGGAGGCTTGTACCAGAGAGAGAGCTATTAGCAGAGATAACTTTTTTCATCAGGAAGACTTATCTGCATGGCCCAGCAAACATTTATCTACCAAGCATTTGCTCTTCCCTTCTTTCTGTGAATTGCCTTCCTCCCCTTTCAAGTGCCAGACCCCTACCCCCTTCTCCTTAGCTCAGGATGGCACGTAAGCCTCAACTGCCAGACTGTTGGGGAGCCACATATTTGGGGGGGCTCCTGTACATGTGAAATTAAATTTGTTTTTCTCCTGTTAAAAAAAAAAATCAGACAATAGATAAAATGCCATGAGCTCTTCAGATAAAGGCCCATGAAACTGAATTAATAGATAGTAAAAAAAAAAAAAAAATCACATGTAAATCACATACCTAGATAATGAAACAAATATCTGAGAGCTTAAGATACACACATATGCAAAACCTAGGCATATCTTGGATGTACAATTGTACACACACAAACATATACAATGAGATAAATCATCGTGGGCTAGGGAGCAGAGCTCTAAAGAAGACAAGGCCTAAAAGAAATGAGGTTTCAAAAAAATAAAGGGCTCTGAGGGGTGCTAGAAGGAGTCCCTGCATGGGTAGAGGGTGTACAAGTTAGATCCTGAGATCCGTTTCTTTCAACTCTGGAAGCCTACGGTTTAAAATCAGAATTGTTCATCCTCAGTGGACAGTTCCATCCTCCTGCAAGCTCATGCTCTGGCCTCAGGGGGTGAGGTCAAGGACCGCCCCCCCCCCATTGTCTATATTAGGTCTTAGGAGACCACAGCTTGGCTGGCACTTCCCAGGAAAGAAGCAAGTTATGTCATCAGGCCTCCACCAGTCCCCAAGCAGGTGACAGACAAGAAGAGCCATGTATCACTGCCCTGGTGGGGCTGGGCCACTGTTCCCCCACCTATCCTAGTCCCACTGGACAGACCTCAACTGTTTACTGGTGAACACAAATCACAAATAAATATTTATTGGTTAAGTCATTGGGCTGATCCCTGACTGATGGGACCAGTGCCCAGATAAGACTTTCTGCCCTTTTTCCAAGGCATGGGTGGAGAGTCAACCATGTTTATGAGAACTCATTTTGAGGGACCTTTGTTCTCATCTGCAAGATAGTTGAGCAACCATTCTTTAGAATTAAAATATAGTGACTAGAGGAAAGGAAGAGAAAAACAATCGCTGAATGGATCACCCAGAGGTAGGAAGGCCACCTCCCTGGGGACAATCCTGGGTCATCCCGTAGAATTATTAATAGTGCCCCCTTTTACTCCACAAAGTATTCAAGTTGAGACGTTATATTATACGGCCACCCTACTCAGAGGGGGCAGGAAACCGAGGCACAACAATGAGAATATAAATGTGAACACCAGATCAGTGGAGGGGTGTCAAGAGCCCAGGTATCTAGTCTTTATTTGCCCCTTTGGAGCTACGTAACTCAAGACAAGTCACTTAAATGATCCGGTTAACTGGCCTGGCTAGTTTTAATGTCCTCATGTGAAAAATAAAAGGACATTTATTCTCCAAACATTTGCTGAATGCCTACTACGTGCCTGGCGCTATGGTAGGTGTTGGGGATTCAGACAAAAATTGGATAGTCCCCGCGCCAAGGCCCTTGGTCCAGTCTAGTGTGATGAACATGACGGTTGAGATCCCTGCATGCCCAGGGGCTCCAGGAGCACTGGAGAGCTTCCTTTGCCTGGAGGAGCAGGGCAAATCACCCCTGGGAGAAAACTCTGTTTTAGATCTTGAAGGAAGAGTGGGGTTTGCCAAGCCGAGGCGGGCAGGCCTTTGAGGGGGGCAGTGCAACAAGGGCATTTCAGGCAGAGAGAAAGGTTTGAGCACAGGCCAGAAAGAAAGGAAAGGAACTATACACGAATTTGCACATTAGGATCTCTAAGCTCCCTTCCAAACTCTAGCATTCTCTGCTGAGCTTCTTCAGAAATGGGTCACGTGCTACTATGCCAGGAAGGTGCTAGCCAAGGATTGTTATAATAGGTTTATTCAGAGGCCCCATGCTATATCTATGTTTACCTGCCTGAGCAAAATTCCTACTGATACCAGCCCAGTGATTTTCTTGCCCCTGTGGCCCTGCATGCTGGAAAGGCAGCAGGGCTAACTCCTTATCCCATTTTGCAAATGGCAAACACTAAAGTCCAGAAAGGTGACTCTTCCGAGGTTCCTCAACATATCAAGGCTGTCAGGACCCAAGATGGAGGGGTGCTGCCTGGAGAAGCCACCACCTCAGAAGACAAAAGTTCCTTGCAGATGCTCTGCCCTGCCTCCAGCTCCCTGCTTCCTACCCCTGGAGAAGGGAATGCCCCACACCCTGCCATGGGCCAGGCTGTGCAGTACCACCAGCCACCCTCATCCCACTTACAGATATACAAAGACGTTGGAGAGATGGGTGCTGGGGCTCAATTGGTTAAACACTACCTTCTCTCCTCCCAGTCCCCACAGGAACTCAGATCAAGAATAATCTGGGTTCAGGAGAGGATGGCAGAAAGGTCTTAGAAAAAGAAGATCTAGAGGTACTGGTTTCAGGTGCCGGGAGAGAGGGTACAAGCTGGGCATCTCTGGTCATAGCTATCACCCAGAGTTGGAGCCAAGATCCTTGACTCCTTTTTGGCCTTTCACGGAGCAGCTGCCTCTGGGAGGTGGGGCAAGGAGCTGGAGGATGACCCATTTAGATAATGGAGGAGAGGTTGGGCTGGGCTGGCCAGGGCTGGCAGAGTGGGGATGGCTCACCATCCCACCAAGCCTGCCAGAGAACCAGGCTGGGAGCAGGAATGGGCTCCGAGGGGAGGCTGAGCTGCTTCCCCTGAACCCCATGCTGTGCCCACCCTTTCTTTGCCCACTCTGCCAGGCTGCCAGGCAAGGTGCTTCCCTGCCCAGCCCTCTTGTGTGGTTTGGCCAGAGCCCAAGGACAAGAGTCACCTGCAGCTGGAGTCTCCCTCCCTGCTGCTGAGCAGGCAGGTGCAGGAGGAGCTGGGAGGCCAGCATCACACAGAAGAGGCCTCTGGCAGCTGGCCAGGCGGAAGCCCGTCTCTGGATCAGGGGCTAAAGGAGAGACTGGAACTTTGAACAAAGTAGAGACCAAAGGGCTTAGGAAAGCTGAGCACAAGCCATTCTCTTGCTCAGGGCAGGACAGACCCAGGGTGGGGGGACTCTCCCTCCCCCAGGAGAGGGAGGGTAGGACCTCAACAAAGCCAGCCTTGCTGGGATAATAACACTGTGTGTGTCAGCTACTGTGCTGAGCACTTTACATATATTATCTTATTTAATCCTATGAGGACCACACGAGGTAGGAATTATTATAATCCCCACTTTACAGATGAGGAAACTGAGATACACAGAGGTCACACGGCTGGTAAGCAGTGGAGCCAGGATTTTGAATGCTTGCACTCTGATGCCGAGCTGAGCAGTCTTCCTCACAAAGTAAAAGCCTTGAATGTAGTGTAGCTCACCTACTCGGGATCTCTGGACGCTGTCAGTATGTATGGGGGTGGGGGTTGTTCCCAGTGACTCCTCCCACCCTCAGCGTGCCTGGAGCTCTGGGAAAGGCAGTCGGAGCTAGCTGTTGGAATGACAAAGCACACTGAGGCAAGCCTGGGCTCAGCCCAAAGCCAACTCCCAGTCCAAGACTCAGTATTGGTCATCTAGCGCCTGGGGTGGTCAAGTCAGGAGCCTATGTTGCAGGCATGCCACTAACCAGCCACAGGACATGTCACCTTCCCTCTCTGGGCCTCAGTGTCCCCATCTGTCAATGAAGGAATCAGACCATCTCAGTCACTTTCAAACATTTTGAAATCCCACGCAACAATCCAATATATGAGACAGAAGTACCCCTGCCCCAGATCACTGTCCCCTTGGACTCCCCTGTGCTCCCCATGGAGTACAAATTCCATGCAGATCAACCTAAAGGCTTTGGGGGACGCCACCGTTCCAGGGACCCTAGCAGGTGTTTTTCTCTTTAGGGGAGGGGTGGTCAGGAGAGCCGCGAGAGTCAAAGGAGGAAATGCCATGTGGATACCAGGAGTGTAGTCAGAGCTAGAAGATCCAGAGCAAATATTGGTTTTTCCTTTAATGCCCTCCTGGAGGAGCCATTAGTCCTGCCCACCTGCCCCTCCCTCCGGACAATCCCATCTGGCCCCTGAGACTCCTATCCAGGCAGGGTGGGAATGCGAAATGTGGTGGAGAGAAATTGAGATGGAAGTCACCCAGCGGGCTTTCCTCTGAACCCTCAGTTCACTTTGAGGGGAGGTTGTGGGCACCAGGTTGGTCTCTCTTCAGGGAGGACAGTGAAGAGACAGGAATGGGGGTGCGGTGGGGGGAGGATTCCTCTCCAGAATTTTGAGAAACCATTAGCAGCGCGTAGAGCTGCTCTCCAAGGAGGAGGGAGACCCTGAGCAAGCTCCCAGCAGAAGTACAGGGTGGTCTATGGATCAGGGAGCTTTAGGGCAGGTCCCACTCCTCCTGATCTTGGCTCCCTGCATACAACAAGAGACATGAAGCCAGGGAGCACCTTCTGAATTCTCTCTGTTCTGATGTAATAAGAGCTGGAATCTCTGCCTACAGCCACTGAGGTTTGAAAACTGAAAGCTGGTTTATCTCACTCCAGAATCAACGATCTCTCCTTTTCTCTCTTTCACACACACACAGAGACACACATGAGGTGACCCAGGTCAAGAGCTTAATTGGATTTCTGAACTTCAGTCTCAGTTTCCAGGCCACCCCAGTCCCCCCAATCCAGTCTGCCCCCCAAAAGAGGCAAGAGCCACAAGCAGCTATTTTCCAGCTGAGCCCCTGACAAAGCCTGGGCCCAGCTGTCTCCAGCCTGGAGCCTCACCGGGCCCTCACACTTTATAGAAAGAGAAAGAAAAGGAAAGCCAGGAAGTACATGATTGCCCAATAGCTGTAACCTGGCAGCAGGCAACTGGGGACCGTGCCAGGTGTTAGCAGGAAAAACATACTCGGTCCTATTGATGAGGCCATAATCCACTCCCTTTCCCCAGCATCCACTCTCCTTCACCAATGAAATGACTTCTTGAATTTCAAACCAGCTACTGGCTGCAAAAGCAAACAATCTGGGGAGGTAACTGCTGCCATAGCTGATAGGGCAAACCATGGCCACCCACGCAGGCACACACACATACATGCACATCTCATAACCAGCACCCAACTGGATTTGGCAAAACAGTCCCTAAACCACCTGCCCTAAAAGGCTTGTTAAAATACAGAGAGTATTTAGGGCCTTCCCTGGCGGTCCAGTGATTAAGGTTCTGCGATTCCACTGCAGGGGGCACAGGTTTGATCTGCATCCTGATCCCGCATGCCAAGCCTGCAGGGCGCAGCCGTCCCCCCAAATACAGGTTATTTGGCCCCATCCTACACCTTCAGAATAAAATCCTCTGGGTGTGGAACTAGAGGAGAAGTATTTTAAACAAGCACCCAGGTGATTCCTAGGCACATTAAACTCAAGTTTGGGGACCATTGTTAACTTTTGGCAAAACTGCTATCCCTTCGGAGCTGGCCTTTTCAAATATAAATACCAGTTCTCATTGCGGGTTCTATTGTCAGCAACAATTTAAATTCATATTTGTATCTCATTCAATCCTCATAGCAGCTGTGAGGGAGGCTGTGTTTTCTTCATTTTTGCAGAAGGGAAACAGAGTACAGAGATAAAGTAAATTACACAAGGTACCACAGATTACTACTACTATACACACACACACACACATCCCAAATTAACAGGACACATACCTGAAAAGGCCCCAAACCCAAAGGTATCTTGGGGCACAGTGGATCTTTCACCAGAGCCTGGTTTCACATTTACCAGAATTAAAAACCCATCATAATGAAACTCTGACGCAATCTTAGACCTGGAAAGGACCTAAATGTCAAACCCACCCGCGCCCCCCGGTAGGGGGTGATATCTCCACAGTATGCTGGGCTGCCAGACTATTAGAACTGAATTGAGGAACTGGACACTTCATTCCCTTTTTCATTCAACTACACACATTTACTAACCCCTTGCTAAGATCAGGTGCCTTCTACTTCCTCTTCCCATCCCACTCTATAGGATAGTCTGTTACAAGCAAAATCCACTTAAGTCTCATCGTCTTTAGGAAGCCTTCTCATCTCAGGACACTTTTCGTCCTCTATGCACCCCGCCTCACTTATTTGGCAATCATCACTTGCTAACCGGAGTTGGTGAGGTTCTCAGGTCCACGACCATTGTCCCTACAACCATGGACAGACAAATCTACAGTGAACACTACCAGCACCCCATACACATACGCAACCTCAGCGCGGTAAAGACTGAATGCGGGCAACTCCACCGAGCAAGGCACTAGCTCCCGGCCCACCCTCCATCACCCGCCTCCTGGGGCTAAGTCCCGAGCCCGGCCGGCTGGCGCCGCGAGAGGGAGCCGCACTCACCAGGCGCCCCGAGCTCTCCCGCGCCTTCTTCACCTTCCCGTAGGTCCCCTTGCCCAGGGTCTCCAGGAACTCGTAGCGGTGTCGCAGGTTGTGCTTGTGGTGGTGCCGCTTCACTGCCTGCTTCTTCATGAGGGGCTTGGGCGACTTGAGGAGCCCGTCGGTCAAAGGCCGAACGAGCTCCGCGGCCAGGGCAGCGGTGGCCGCGGGAGCCGGGCCGAGGCGCCGGGGAAAAGCCAAGGACTCCATGGCGAGCAGGTGAGCGAGGGCGGAGGGGGAATCGGCTGCGCGGAGAGAGCTAGAGCTCGGGGCGCCTGCCCACCCCCGGCGCGAGAATCCACAGCCGCACCAAAGCGCGCAACCAGGCGCCGAATTCCAAGTTGTTACAAACGCCGAGAAGTAGAGGCTCTGGCCACACCCCCCGGCGCCCATTGGCCTGATCGCCGGCGGCGCGTGACCAGGGCCGCCAGCGTTGGCTTGCCGGGTCCCCGGCTCCGCCTCCTCCCGGAGCGGCTGGGAAAGGTGTCAATGGAGCCCCGCCCACCTGGGCCCCTGAGGGGCAGGCAAGGGGAATACCTTACGCCAGGGGCGGCTACGCGGGGCGGGGCGGAGATGTTGGGGGGGGTGTTGAGGGGGGGTTGGGTGAGTGGCGGCGGGGGTTGATACCACTGGGGTCCCGAAATTTTGAGGGGCCCTGGAACAGCTCTTGCCCCTGAGAGGCTCTTGGTCCTGGTTAGAGGCACCTGTTGTCTTTCCATTGTGCTGTTTTCAGTTAGCAAGGGGCAATCTGACAGTACTAGAGGTCACCAAAGTATTTCCCCATCCTGAGTAATTTGCTTCTCCCAAGTCAAAATCTGTAAAGTCAGTTGACCACTTCTTTAAGACCATAAGGAGGAAGGAGGGATGGAATGGGATGGAGGCAGACTGTCAAGTTGGAGGGCTAGGGGAGAGCTGTTTCAGGGTTCTGTATTCAGCTGTCTTCATCAGTTGGATCAACCTTAATTGTATCCCAGAAATGCAGTTCTGGAAAGTTCTTACTTCTTCAGCAAATAAGGCTCTAAGTTTGAGTGGGTCCCTCAAGATGTGGTGGAATTTACGAAGCATTGGGAGGAGGTGGAGAGAAACAAAGGGAAACATTCATTCACTAAAAAATATAGGGCTTCCCTGGTGGCGCAGTGGTTGAGAATCTGCCTGCCAATGCAGGGGACACGGGTTCGAGCCCTGGTCTGGGAAGATCCCACATGCCGCGGAGCGGCTGGGCCCGTGAGCCACAATTGCTGAGCCTGCGCGTCTGGAGCCTGTGCTCCACAACAGGAGAGGCTGCGATAGTGTAGAGGCCCGCGCACTGCGATGAAGAGTGGTCCCCACTTGCCACAACTAGGGAGAGCCCTCGCACAGAAACGAAGACCCAACACAGCCATAAATAAATAAATGAATATTAAAAATATATATATATATTACACTCCCACTATTTAACTTGTGTCCCTAAACCTGTAAATAGCTGCCCACTCAAGTTTTCCTTTCTGTGATTTTGGAGCCAGGTAGGTCATGACATATGGCTTGGTTTTTAAGGCCTGGAGCAGAATCCCCAGGTCCAGAATCCCCATACTGAGTGTCATTTAGAGTGAAATGAGAATATCTACAGGCTCTCCTCCATCTAGATGTGGAGTGTAATGGGGAGAAAGGAACATCTCCCCTTGAGTCTTCCTGGTAGCTCAATCCTGTGCCCAAGGCCACACAACTGGTGAGAAACTGGCAGAGCTGGGATTCAGAGGCTTCGGGAGGATGGTGCCTCCAGCTGTGTATTCAGGACAAGCTGAAGATCAAGAAGGACTAGATCCCCAGTGACTGAAATTTATATTTAGTGTCTGCCCGCTTTCCCACTTCCACTGATCCTTTCTATTGAGAGTTAGGGAGGGAGAATGGGGCCGTTGGCTTCCTTTATAGCTGGAGATGATCCACTTATGCAGGAAACCAACCCTGCTTCCCCAAATCTGGAGGACCACAGGAGGTGGTAGCCAGTTTGGCATTCTTCTCTCTGCCGGCCTCCCCTGGGTTATCTGTGAAAATAGAATGAGGCCCAGGTGAAAGTTCCCCCGACGTGCTGTTTCCTTTCCCCAATGAGATCTGCATCCATTCCTGGGGCCCAGGTAGCTGGGGCCATCTAGATAGATTAGGGCTCTCAAGAGGAAGCATGGGTAATATAAGAGCAAGCACAGGGCTGAGTGTTAGGAGCCCTGAGTTCTAGTTCTGACTGACACCAACCATGTCTGTGGCCTTTTACCCCATCACTTAGTCATTCTACAAATACTGGTGCCCACTAGGTGCTGGCCTATGGATATGATGGTGCCAGGGTGGACATGGTCTCTGAGAGTTCTCAGTCTAGTGAGAAATAAGCAAATCCTAGACAGAGGAAGATGTGTCCACAATGGGGGAAGAACAGAATGCCCTTGGGGTATATAACAGGAGGGAGCCCCTAGCCCAGAGAGGAGGAGGTTGGTCTGGGGCAGTTTCCTGCAGACAGAGCCTTTTAAGCTGAGACCTGAAGGATGTGAGACAGTTAGCCAAATGAATCAATATTTTCTCATAAGTAAGATGAAAGAATCATACAGATGAGCCTAAAATTCCCTTTCAAGCTTAATCAAGACTTCTATGAAATCTAGATTAATCTAGACCTTATCTAGATTCCAGGTATCCCTAACACTTAGCCCACTGCTAGGCACAAAAAAGGCACTCAATAGATGCTTATGAACTAAAGGAATGCATGTGCAGTGGAATTCAAAGGCTAAAGTGATTTCCCTCTGTTGCCAGCTAAACTGACTATTGCAGGGGTGGGGGGGGGTGGGGAGTTGGGGGTAGATCTCCCGTACCTCTTGGACGTTCCCCGCCCTCACTTCAGCTTCCTTTGATCAGAATGTGAATCCCCATTTAGGGGGCAAGCCATGATAGCCAAAGTCTGCAGAGAAAAAAGATCTCAGTTCCAGTCAAGATGCAGCCTGCCGGCCTCTAAGGAACTACAAGAGAGGGCTTTAGTGATGAATGGACGTGGCTGCTGTCTGCCTACAGCAGACAGGCCAGGGAGGCAGACAAACAGACACAGAGCCGGAACAGCATACAACTCGGAAATGATCTTAACTGCTGAAACTCAATGCTCAGATTCCTTAAAGGGAGACCTGGTCTGTCTCAGAGTGAGAATGCCTGACAGAGAATCTGATTACGTCAGGGGACTTGGCTGCCGGCAGATATTGGGGAATTCCTGGGTCATGTGCTCGGATGTGCCCAGGAATCTGGGCTGAGCTGAGCCATCTCAATCCTGCCCGCCCCACCAGCCAGTTGCGGGGCGCTGGGGGCAAGCCTACTATTGGTGATCACTGTGTGAGGGGCTCTGGGATTAACCATTTATTGAGCCTACTAGGTGCTTCGCTGGGGAGAGTTAGGAACAAACATCTGTGCCAGTCCTTGCACACTTCACAATCTGTGTGTGTCTGTGTGTGTCCAGACCAGCAGAAGAGGATGTTAATGTGGCTCAGGGTAAGGACTGCTGTGATGTGTGAAGTGCAGGGTGCTCGTGGGAGGGCAGGTGAGGGTACCAAGGCCACGCTTTGGGGTATTTCTACTGAAAAAGAAATACATCTAAGATGACTCTTGAGGGGCAACTAAGAATTAGCTCCCTGCTCTCAGGAAGTTTACAGTTTAGTAAGGGAAATAAGATAAATAAAGTACCATCTAATCCAAAGCAGAAAGTGGGAAGGCTCTCAAGACACGTACATAACACAACACTGTAAGTCAACTATACTCCAATAAAAATTTTTAAAAAGTAAAATAAAAGCTAAGAAGAAGGTTAGATAGGTGGTTTGGTCAGTAGCACAAATTTAGGGCACAAGAGAGGCACTTAAATGCTTGAAGGAACTTCCCTGGTGGCGCAGTGGTTAAGAATCTGCCTGCCAATGTAAGGGACACAGGTTTGAGCCCTGGTCCGGGAAGATCCCACATGTCGTGGAGCAACTAAGCCCGTGCACCACAACTACTGAGCCTGCGCTCTAGAGCCCGCGAGCCACAACTACTGAAGCCCGCGCAATGAGAAGCCCGCGCACCTCAACGAAGAGCAGCTCCCCCCCACCCCGGCTCGCCGCAACTAGAGAAAGCCCGTGCACAGCAACGAAGACCCAATACAGCCAAAATTAAATAAATAAATTTATTTTTTAAAATGCTTGAAGAATATATGAGGGAAAAAGTTTTATGAGTGTTAACCAAAAAATAAGCAACTTCTTGCAACTACCCTATGTCTGGTCTCATACCATAAATTTCACATCCCCACATCTACACTGTTAATTCAGTCATTCCCTTGGAGAGATGAAAATTATAATAAATTTAAACTATGTATGTATTAAAAAAAAAAAGGCAGGTACAAAATGCCATGTGGGGCTGAAAGGATGGGTCTTATTCTGGCTCAGGGGTTTGAGGGAGGGCCTCACAGGAGGCCAGCTGGACCTTGAAGGGAGGGTAAACTGTGATGAAAGACCTTCAGGGATGGGGTGGGGCTGGGGTAGGAGTGAGGGGAGATGCTGAGAGAGTAGTGGGGGCAGGAAAGTAGAGGGCCAGCTAAGCACTTTCTGGATCTGATGATCTGCAGGGGAGCTCCCAGGCCCTAGAGCATCTCCTGCCTTGGGATTTATCTCAGTATAGATGCCTGGGCCCCTCTTTCCTTCTCTCTGGAAAAAGGGCTGCAGCAGGCTAAAGGGCTCAGCTTACCACCTCTTTGCCTGAGACCTCAACCATTATATTTCCCTTCCTCAGAGCTCTGAGCTACAGCCCTCTGTAACTGACACTCTCAGGTGGTGGACAATATGGCCTTGAAGGTGCTGACCTTTCTTTCTCAGGGACTGGTGGAACTGCTTGGTTAGGAACCTGCACGTTAGAAGTGGCCCTCCAAGATTGGGAGTTGGGCATCCGAAAACAGGATTGTGAATTCTGCAAGTCTCTGGCAATTTGAGATGCTTGAATCAATGCTGCCCTCTGCTGACCGAACTAAGCCTAGCAACTTTTATGGGATGCCCGATGCTGTGACTCCAAGTGGAGGTCCGCTTAGGCAATTTGTTCATTTAATGAGCAATTTGTTCATTTAATTAATTCATTCATTCATTCAACAAATATATACTGAGCAACTACAATAATAGGTATAATGTTATCTGACATTTATTGAGCCAGCCCTGGTTCTAAGCATCTTAGATATAGTGTCATGTCCAAGACCACTCAGTCCTAGCTACGAGTAACACAGCTGGGAGGCAAACCCTGTCAGTCTTACATCACAACTCAAGTCCCTAAGAATCACATTGTCTTGTGGTGCCCACATGGGCTTCGGAAACACAAGATGGAACTGGTGAGCCGCTTACAATATAAATTTAGTAAGCCTTACCAGGAGTCTGGGGAATTTTGTGCTGCAAACACTGAAAACAGTCCCCAAGCTCTCAATTACAATGGGAAATTGAATGTTATTCACAGGCCAGGCCTGGGAGGGATGTGACCAAGGAGAAGCTAGCTCTGCTCCCCAAGCCAGAGAGTTTGCACTGTCTCCCACCTGGAGCAGCAGGGAAATTACACACAGACGGACAGGAGTCACGAGTCCTTGATTCCAGGGAATTCCCTGGTGGTCCAATGGTTAAGACTCCTCGCTTTCACTGCCGAGGGCCCGGGTTCAATCCCTGGTCGGGGAACCCCGCAAGTTGTGCGGTACAGCCAAAAAAAAAAAAAAGGAGTCCTGGGTTCCAGCTCCTCTTTTACCACTACCCACATTGTGGTCATGGCCAAGGACTTTCTCTTTGGGGGGCAGTTTCCTCATCTATAGAAAGGGATTTGGATAAATCAACTCTGAGTTCCATTTCAACTCTGCTGTAACTTCTCTGCAATGTTTAAGTAGGGACAAATTAGAAATCTCAGTCATACCTGTTCTTTTGCCCACCTGGCAACTGATTCCCTCACTACAGGACACTCAGGACCCCCATTCCCGTTCCCACCCCTGGCATGATGTTTTGGCTCAGGAGTCTGACACCCTGGGCTCCAGGCTCTGCTCTGCCACTAACTGACTATGACTATCCCTTATCTCTCGGCAACTCTCTGGATAAGAATTATCTTTTGCACAGCTAATACACTTACTGTGTGCTAGTCACTGTATGAATGAATTCAGTCCTCACCACAATTCTATGAAATAGGTTCTAACATATGATTATCCCCATTGCACAGATGAGGAAACTGAGACACAGAGAAATTAAATACCTGCCCACATGGGGTTACAGAGCTGGCAAGTGGTGGAACCAGATTGGAGCCCACGCAATCTGGCTCCAGAAATAGCATTCTCAACCATCATACTTTGGCTTGGAGAGGATTCTTGATTTACCCAAGTCTCAAGTAGACTAAGCTCTCTAAGTCATAGTTCACTCAACCTGAAACGTGCCTCAGGACCCCTCGTGGGCTTGCTGTGGGATGAAACAAGATGTGAAGCTGTCAGACTGATGGTTTCCTCTCAGTCTGCTTGGGGTTTTGCTGGGCTCTGGTCCTCCCAAGTCCGCTCCCCCCAACCCCCATTCTGGCTGAGACCCAAGTGTGTGTTTGTGTGGATGGGAGCTATGACAGCAAGGGGCTGTCCCCCTGAGCTACAGCTGATCTGATCTGGGACAAAGGACTGTTAAGATAAGTTCAGCGTTCAGCGCTAGGAAGTGGTCATTGAAACTGCCCAAGGCTGGAGCTCTGTGCTGGGGGAGGGAGGGAGCAGTCTCACTTGGTGGGAGAAAAGGAAGGGCCTTTGAATTACTCTCACTGCTTGTTTTTTAATGCCAGACAAGGGTTCTTGTTGAGAGTTGGGAGGTGGGGTGGGTGGATATTTGTGTAGCTCTAAAGTCTAGGGCTTCTAGTCAGTACTTTGGAAAGGGGTCTCCTTACCCCATTGTTAACGGCAAAACAAAAAGAGCTCCTTTTCTGCCCCTCACGTCTATGTTCTTTTCTCAATCTCTGAGGTTGTGTAATTCCCATTGCTGTGGGGTTGGGAGGTAGAGGGGGGCACCTATGCTTATGACTGGGACAAAAGCTTTCATGGGACTCCTCCACTGGGTACCCAGTCACCAAGTACTTTCCACCAACTAACCCTGGTGTGTTGTTGCCATTAGTCATCTGAGATCCTTGATGGAATGAGATGGAGAATAAGTAAATAAAAATAAACCCCTGTCATTACAGGGGTCAATACTTTCATACTCACTGATCCTTCACTGACCCTGTGAAGTCAGGGCCTTGGGTTAGATTCTGGGGTACAGAGGCTGTTGATATAGATGAAGAAGGGGGTACATGAGCCTCAGAATGGCAGTCAGAGAATGGGTTTCCATACCGAGCTCTGCCCCTTGCTGGCCACATGACCTAGGGCGGGTGACTCAGTCCCTTCAAGCCTCAGTTCCTATTAGCCAAAGGAGATCCTGAACGTGGAGCCTCTTTGTAAACTGGAAAAGGCTCCCCAGCAGCTGGGGATTTATGGCTGTGGGTACTGTGGCTTAGAACTCAGTACTTTATACTCCATTTAAATGCTGCTCCCTTGAGGGGGCTGAGTGTCTTCCTCCTCCTGGCCCTGCCTCCACAGCTGCCACCATGCACTCAGGGAGGTCCAAAGAGGTCCAGGCAGGACCAGACAGGGCAGGGCATGGGAGGTATGCCCAGGAGGGACGAGGGAGGAAGGTCTGCCCGGTGCCGCCTCCCTGCCCATGCTTGGCTCCCACTGGCAACCTAAGCCCTTTGCCTCCCAAACTGATCCTGGAATGTAAACCCCTAGCCAAGCACATTCTTTAGCCAGGTCACCAGCTCCTGGCCCTTGGGAAGGGAAGGCGGGAGCTAGCATTTCTCTTGGCCCTGAATGACACTAGCACAATCTGGTGCTGGGGCTGCTACCACCAGCCTGGATTAATAGGCTGGCTGTCACCCACAGCTTATGAAAAGCCCAATTCTGACCTATCACTCCTGTCAGAGCCCGGGGAGAAGGGGAGAGAGAACCCACCCCATAAGCAGGGGGATTTGAAATACTGCTGATTTCCTGGCTCTGGTTCCTCATACCAGCCAGATGTGCTCAGAGGAAGGGGGGCTTTGTAAAGGTTACTCTCAAAGCTGGTGCTCTCTGGGCCCTTGGTTGTCTGACTTTCATTCTGTTTGGTCGTTTGCTACACATTTATTCCATTCAGTCACTTGTTACACATTTAGGCTCTGGTGCCCAGCGCGGTGATGCTCTGGGCCCACGAGGGTTAACAATCTCACCGTGTCCTGAGGAGCCCTGTGTGTATGGGTGTGAGGTGGGGGTACACAAGGAGGGGGTATTCTGCATTCTGCGGGGAGGGATGGGCTGGGGCAGGGTTGGGAGGGGAACAGCAGGGACAGTTTAGGGAACTGCCTGCTCCCAGTGGTCTCCCACAAGCCACACTTGGCAGAGGTAAGGAGGGGAGGCTGGAAGGGCAGGACTTTTGTGAAGGGTCTTAGAAGTCAAGACGGAGGCTGGGAATCACCTGGAGGACCAGGGGCAGCTGAGGGTGGGTGTTTCAGCTGTGATGGTGCAGGCAGGTTTGCAGATGAGAACGGTTACTGAAAGGGCAGAGGAATTCAGCTGCCATGTGGAGGGGGTTGGAGGCGAGGGATGAGATGGTCATTTTCCACCCAGGGTTGAGCTGGCTTCCCCGAGGTGCTGGGACCTGAGGTCTGAGGCAGAGTAAGACCAGTTTGGAAGGGCAGCTCCAATCTAGTCCCTTCTCCTACAGATGGGGACGCTAGATCTGGAGTGGGGAGCCTGGGAAAGGGGTTTGTAAATTATTATTGCCTTATAAACGTTTGTTTTTAAGAATGTGAATTGCTAAACTGAGATTAGGACCAAGGCCCGTTGTCTGTTGAATGGGAGGCCGGTCACCCCAAAGTCCTCCTTCTGGTCCTCCAGATAAGGCAGGCAAGGTGGGCCACCTTCTGGCGACAGTGAATGGGGCCTCAGGAGTCCCTCACCTCCTGGCACATCCACACCCTCCCTTCCGAGGCTGACCGAGGCTGGAGCCACCAACCGCAAGCCCGGAGTTCCTCGCCCGCCCCGTCTCCACACTGCAGCAATGTGGAGGGTGTGGGGAGGGGGAGGCGGACCCCACGAGCCTGGGGGAGACAGAGTTCTCCCTGAACCACCTAGAAAAGCCACCACTTCTAAAGTGTCACCTCAGGCATCAAGTCTTCAGACACTTCCGGGCCTCCAGCCCCTCACCCCATTGACCTTCTGAGTCATCTGCCAGATATTTCCTCTTCAAAGGAGGTAGGCGGCTGGGAGGTTTTGCATGAAAAAAAGAAAAGTCTCAAGAATTCAGTCTGGCTAAATTAGGAATTGGACTGGGGCACCAGGACCTTTCCCCGTTCTTTCCCTTCACCCATTCACCGTCTCGGTCCAGGTTTATCAAGTGCTGGCTGCGTGCCGGGCACGGACCAGGTGCTGAGCACGTGAAGGTAAGCAGGGAAGCCACAAACGGTTCCCCCCGCCCGCCCCGCCCTGCCCCGTTTACGGAACTTGTGACAACTTGGGGAAGCCACAGGACTCCTTTGGGTCTCAGTTTCCTCCCCTGTAAAATAGATGGATCCCAGTCTTTCCTAAGGTCCTAGGGAATTGAGGGTGCAAAGGTCCCCCTGGCTGTTACAGCAAACTGTGCACGAGGTTCTGGAGGGGCCAGCAGTGTGGATGTCAAAGCAGTGGATGCTCCAGAGCTGGCAACTCACCGTCCACACTGAAGGGGTGCTGAGCCCGGGCGCCTGCTCCCAGTGTGTGTACCAGAGTGTAAGTGTGAGGGGCATATGTGTGAGTGCAAGGCGTGTGTAAGAGCATAAACATGTGCGTGAACGGGTGTGCACATGCGTGTGAGGTGCATGCAGATGTGTAAAAGTGTGGGGTGTATTTGAAGTGTGTAGGTGTAAGAGTTTAAGGCATGTGTGAGTGTGAGCTATATTGTAAGGGCGTGAGGCAAGTGTGAAGCATAAAAGTGAGGTGTGTGAGTTGTGTATGCGAGCATGAGTGATTACGTGAGTGTAAATCTGCGAGTGTACATGTAAGGTCTGTGTAAGACTGAGGGGTATGTGGGTGTGTGATGTGGGTGTGTGAGGTGTGTGTGAGCATGAAAGAGAGAGGGGAGGGGAAAGGGAGAGAGGTGTGTGTGTGTATGTTTGTGAGTGTGCGCATGTGCAGGGCTCAGGCTGGCCCAGAGCATGCTGGGTGGAGTCGCAGGAAGTTTGTCTGGTATGAAATACCAACTGCACATAATCTGTAAAGGGGTCCATTACTCTTGGAAAGAGGGACACTTTGGCCTCTGGGCTGCGGACGGTGGTTTCTTGGTGCTCTGCTTCATGCCATCAGGAACACGTGGGCTCTGGGGGTTCTTTGAACCAGGCACACACCTGCCTGGGGAGCTCAAATGAACTGGATATTTGGGAAAACACCCCACAGTTTAAATTATTAAAGGGTCACATCCTGAGGGAGAATGCAGACTCTACAAGAACGTAACACAGGGCACTCTAGAGACACTGTGCCCTTGCAGCCAGCTGGCTCGCCACCCTTTCCCAGAGATGGGCTCCTCCCCCCTACTCCCCACCCCCACCCCCGTCACTCCTGGCACCGCCGATGGAGAGGGGTGTGCTTGGAGAGGCGGCCACAACCATCATATCACACTGATGCCGACCTTCCTCAAACCCTTCTTCTCGAGGCATCGACCCACTATTCAAGGTCGGCACAGGCTCCAGCTTGCCTTCTAATCTTTTTTCACATCACTCCCCACTCCTGTGTGCACTTTGGCACCCAAGTCTCCCTTCCCTTGAGGCCCAGTTATAACAGCAGTCTCCTCCAGGAAGCCTTCCCAGATCAGCTCAGTCCTCAGAGCCAGGAAGAGGCAAGGAAGGTTCCCCCTCCCTCTTGATTTCAGACTTCTAGAATTGTGAGGCAATACATTTCTGTTGTTTTTGAAGCCACCAGTCTGCAGTATTTTGTTATGGCAGCCCTAGGAAACTAATAAAATGGAAACTTATCTGCCCAACCTGTCTGGGTCCTTTTATGTGCCCGTCTCTTCAGCTCTTGCTTGTGCTCTGCCTCATGCCTTCACTTCTGCAGTTGTCTAATGCCAACAAGAAGCGCCTGCCCACGCAACTCTTTGATCTCACCAAGCCTGGCCTGAGGCTTTGGTCCTGTTCTGCCGCCACCCAGGGGCGAGGATGCCATCTCTTACTGCAGAGCTCAGAATGGTGGGCGGTGGGGGTATGCACTCCCCTCCACCCTGGCAGCTGGATTAGAATCTCCGTTCCATCACTTGTTGGTTGTGCCACTTGGGTTAGTCATAGGGTTCCCGGTTCTGTTTCTTCTTCTACAAGATGGGGGTTGGAAAAGGCCGATGGCACCCCACCTCCTGTTCAGGGTATCTGTGGGCCAGAAAGCTCAAAGCAAATGCAAGAGATCATTAGAAATTCTGGAGAAGAAGCCATGGAAGGGAGGGACTTGTCCACTTTCTGTGGTTCTAAACCCTCCTGGCACTTTAATTGCCCAGCAGACGGACCTTCCTCCAGAGGAGGCCTGACAAGCTCGGCCCACGTGTTTTTCTGAGGATACCAACCCCAACTGGGGTTCTTTCTTTTTAAAAAAAAAAAAAATTTGTTTATTTATTTATTATTTTTTTGGCTGTGTTGGGTCTTCATCGTTGCATGCGGGCTTTCTCTAGTTGCCGTGAGCGGGGGCTACTCTTTGTTGTGGCGCGCGGGCTTCTCATTGCGGTGGCTTCCCTTGTTGCGGAGCGTGGGCTCTGGGCGCACAGGCTTAATTGCTCCGCCGCATGTGGGATCTTCTTGGACCCGGGTCCCCTGCATTGGCAGGTGGATTCTTAACCACTACCCCACCAGGGAAGTCCCTGGGGTTCTTTCTGATCTTAGATGGTGCCTTGGTGATTTTACGTACTTCGTTTTCCTCAGAAGAGGAACTTGGCTTATCCTATGTTCCAATGGCACAAATCTGATCATGATGCTTCTCCACTTAAAATCCTTAATTTGCTCCCAGTTTCCCATACGGATAAAGTCCAGACTCCTTAGCAAGGCACGTAAGGCCTCTTGATCTGCCCTGCCTGTACTTCCAGCCCATCTCCCTAGATTCTCTGCAATGTGCATGTTGTCCCTCAGTGGACTTGAGAACACCTCTGTCTCTCCCTCAACAACAAAAAATAATAATGCAGCTACTCACCTTATATATGCAAATCATTTTGTGTATAGCAGGTAGCTCTTAACCTCAGTGAGGCCTTATTTTGTTCATTTTACAAATAAGGAAACTGAGATTCAGGGGTTAACAACGTACCCAAGATCAATCCGCACATGACAATTATGATTTGAACCTGTATTTCTTGCTTCAAAGCCTGGGGTCATCCTCCTCTGCCTGGCTGTCCTCCCTCTTCTTTCAAAGTGCAGTTTGAGATTTGTTTTCTGGAAACCTCTCTGATCCCCTCAGTTCCTCTCAGTTCTCTGTAACCAGTAAGGATGGGGCACCTCTGGGTTGCACTAGCAAAGGCTGACACTTGTCTCATCAAATACTAACTGCAGATTTAGTCCCCGTCTCCCTCCCAAGACTGCAATGACTGGAGGGCAGGAATCCCAAGTCCAGCACCATGCCAGACACATAACTGGAGTTCAGTGTCAAACAATGCTTTGGAATAGCTGACACCGTCACAGAGCCAGAAGGGAACTTTCCTGGGATGTAAATTTAGGAATATTCTATGCTCATTTCACGTTAGGGAGCCCTTCCCAATCTTTCCTTGCTAATCCTCATACTCATTCCTTGGGAAACAAAAGGAATGTTTGGAGCCCTCCATCTTTCCAGGTTTGACATTCTGAACCCTTACATAGTACAGAGCAGCTGATTTTCTTCCCTTTCCTACGTGCTATTCCATTTGAGGCAATGCAGTACTGTGGTCACAGGTTTTAGAATCAGACTTGGTTCGGTCACTTACTAGCTTGTGACCTTGGACAAGTTATATAACCTCTTGGAGGCTTAGTTGTTTCATGTGCAAGACACGAGGATACTGCCTTCTCCACAGAGTTGATCTGAGGATCGAAGCTGGTGCTTTGCCAACTTGTGAGATGGCATTGTCATTGCTTTTGTTTTCCACATTGGGAAATGAAGACAAGAGAGGGGAGGGAACTTCCCAGAGAGGGACGGGGATGAGAAGGCCTATGGCGGGGAGGGAAGTGAGGCCCAGAGCCAGGCCATTGGACCCCAGATCCTGAGCGGCCTCTGCAGCACCATGAGGTACAGCCATGAGGTGTGCCGCTGACACCCCCTATTTCCCTCGCTCCTCGGTGAGCCACACCCAAAGTCTTCCCAGCATGGACCTCCAAGAGGTGAGTCCTCAGCAGATACCAGCTTGAGCCCTGAGTGGCCCTCACAGGTTGCAGCGGTCAGTCCCCCATTCTCATAATGGGAAGAACCTTTAGGGCTGGCTACAGCCATAAGGTACCCCAACTATTTAAAATGCCTCAGTCCCATCCACAGGTCTGGTGCCATTTTGTGTGCTTGGAAAGCCTCCTACACACAAGGCTAGGCTTCCTGTTAGAAGGGGTGGAGGGACCCCATTTGTAAATGCCTTTCTTGGGGAGGGGTTGGGGAGGGCGGGAGCAGGCAGTGCAGAGACTGAAGTGCAATGGAGGGCTGGGCTTTGCAATGCTTCCCCTAACCTGCTCCCCCAGCCCCTCTTTCTAACAGTCACTTCAGGGGGCTCAATGGAAATGGGCTGGGGGTGGGGGTCTGGAAGCAGTAGGGAAGGCCTCTCTGCAGTCTGCTCCGCAGGGGGCACCCGTGGCCACAGGATGCCAAGGTGGGAGGGAAAGGCTGGGCCAGCAGGTGGCAGTGTCCTTCCAGTGCCCAAGTAAAGAAAAAGATCAGGTACGAGAGAAAGGGAGGCAAAACGACTGTCCCATAAGGACCCTGGTTCCGCTTGTCTGTGAAGGTTCAGTGGAGGTGTTACCTCCTCCAGGAGTCTCCCCCTGACCCCTCAGACGGGTGTTCCTGCTTCAGGAGAAATAATCATACCAGCGGGTGGTGAGTGCTCTCTGACCCCCCCACCACCCCTCCAGGGCACGTATTTTTTTCATCTTTGTATCCCCCGTGTTAGCACAGCTTTTAAAAATAACTTGGAATCAGAAAGCGGCTATACCAGCTAAAAGGAGGCATGTCCTTCACGTTTTTACATCAGTGAGCAATTACCTTTCTACTGTGGGCAAGACAGAAATGAGCTCGAGCTGAATGAACTGAGGCCAGTCATAGGAGTAACCCAACGAAGAAGTCAGTTAATGAGTGCAGCCTTTTCCCAACACGCCTGTGGGCATCAACGCTCAGGAGAGGAAAGTGTGCTGTTTTCCTAGGAGTGAGGTGACTGGTCGGGGCAGGGTGGTTTGAAGGTGGAACCTCCTCAGAGGGAACAGCCAAGAACAAGTGGTCCCTTGGGGCCCCATTTAGCCTGAGAATGTCAGAGGGACTGTTTCATGCGGTCCCCTCCGCATATCAAGACACCGTCCACCCCGCCCCTGCATCAGGGTGCCAGAGAAGATAGGAATATAGATTTTAATCATTGTGCTGCTGCTGCTAACCAGAGTGCAATTAATCCATCCTTTGTGGATTTTGATGCCACAGTGTAAATAAGGTTTCACACAGAAACACTCTGGGGCTGTCAGTGACAAAGGGGAGGGGTGCCTCTGGTGCCTCTGGTGGGGAGGGGTGACCGAAGGAGAAATGAAGTGAGGAGAAGAGTGGGGAGCAGACCCTGGGCTGGGAGTCTGCTCCAGTCCCATCATTACATTCCCATCAGGACCCCGAGAGGCATGGGTCCTTCCTGGCCAGGGCTTCTGACCTGGACCAGTGCACGTGAACCCGACTTCCCTTCCAAGTCAGCCGCCTCCAGCTTCAGGGCCAATTCTTGCCGAGTAGATGAGGTCCAGGGCAGGCCCACAGTTGGTCACCAAAGGGGGAAGGGATGTAGACCAATGGAGAGAAGAGGGGTTGGGACCCCTGCAACCCTTCTCCATCTTCCATCCCAAGAGACCTTCAGACTAGCGCAGATCCAGGGAAAGGACAGCTACAAGTAGCTATCCTCTGGGTCAGAACTGCCCTGCCTACCCCCTATCCTGGAGATGGGAGAGGTAAACCCACAGGAAGGGAGGTAGCATATACTCCTGCTACCTACCTTTCTCTGCTTGAGCAGTAAGTGAGGACTCTCCCCAGAGGTCACCTGAGCTCCAACAGGGGAAGGGGGATGGCAGAGTCATCGAGACTTCTTACAGTTTTCTCGGATTGGTAGGGTTTGGAGGTGGAGAGGTCATTTAGAGCCCTAGGGCCTAACCCCACTGGCTGCTGACAGGAGCTGGCATCCGGGGAAGCAGCCCAAACTACTTTGATGAGATCATTCCTCTTGTCCAGAGTGGGGTGATCCGGTCCAGGACACGGTGGCTGGGCCCAGAGCCAGCTAGGAGTCAGAGACACACAGGGCTTCCACCGCATCGCTCAGACCCTGGTTGACACCCCCCACGGCCAGGAGGCAGTTCTTGACAACGATGCTGGAGCAGGCACAGCGGGGCGTGGGCATGGCGGGGAGGACCTCCCACTTGTTTTTCCCCGGGTGGAACGCCTCTGCCGTCTCCAGGACAGTGGGTTGGTTCCCTGAAAGTGCCAAGGGAACCGGACCTTACAAAGGAGTCCAGTCACCTATCTGCCCCGGGGAAGTCCCCCCATCTGGCTCCCCGCCTCTGGAAGCACAAGCAGAAGCCAATCAACCTCAACTTCCTTGGCTACAGAATTGCTCCTTCCCCACCCTTTTGTCAAACAGCTGCTTTGTTCTTCCTGCCTTCTCTGTCTTTTCATCTCAAGAGTAACTTTCTTTCCCCACCGCCTGCTTTTACCAGAAGTTTCTAGACACTACTGCCTCTCTTCTGCCCTTTACTAAGAAAGCTGCTCACATGGTCTAGCTTACATCAAGCTGCTTTCCTGTGTGGGTAAATAGGGTGTCTGTCCACACTGAGTAAACTCTGGGTTCCTGGAAGCTCCGCTGCCCATCTGTCTCTCCCCTGTTGATGTTGGGGTCCCGCCTTCACAATACCCTAATCTCTGGGAGGTCTTATACAGCAAATCCTGAATTCATTAGAATAACTGATTTGATCAGACTGCTTTTCTACTCTGTGACAGAGCTGGGTATCCAGGGAGAAGAGAAAGAGGACCAAGGCCAATCCCTGCCACACTTTCACCTCCAGTCATTCCTGGATAGGGCCCCAGGGACCTGTGCTTGGCAAGCCTGTGTCACATGGTTATCAGTATGCCCCTTATGCTCTCTGGGCCTCAGTTTCTCCTGTGTAAGAGGACAGATAGACAGCAACTGAGGCCCGTCCATGGAGACATGACATCTAGGCTGGGAGGAGGGGAGTGCTTTGAAATTCTTTGGAGTAAAGCAGTAGGCAGGCGGTGTGCAAGGAGCCAGCACCCTCTCCTGCTCATGCAGAGTGCCTAGAATCCAAGCACCAGAACCACAGTGCCAGCCCGGAAGATCTATCCTTACCAAGTCCTCCAGCCACTATGACCCGTCCACTCAGAGAGCCGGCCACAAAGTCTGCCCGCCGCTTCTTAAGGAAGAATGAGCGCTCCATCTTCAGCCATCCCCCTACAGGCCATGCATGATGGCAGGAGATACACAGAGAGAATCAGATGCTGACCACCTGCCCCTCCAAATACACGTGAGTCCCAAACTGCTCTCACCCAAGGCAGCATCTCCACTCCATCTACCCTGTGTGCTCAGTGCACATACAATGTCTCCTGCTGTTTGAAATGACACTCTACCCTCTCCCATGCTTGCTGCAATCCAAGGAACCATAATCTCTTATGACAAATCACCTTGTTCTACCTCTGTTCTCATGGGCTTTAAGCTGGAAAGGAGGCTGACTAGAGGCAGAGAGCGTCAGAGTCAGGATCCTTCTGTTTTTCCACGAGTGAAAAACAGGAAAAAGCCCTTCCTCACCTGACTATGGCTGGATGTTGTAAGAATGGACAATAGGTGGAAAAGGCTTTGATAAAAACAACCAACCAACCAATCAAAGGGAACCCGGTACAGATGAAAGAATTTGATCCCAAGAGTAGCCTTGAATGGAGAAGGGTGTTCAGACTCTGAAAGGCTCACCCAGCTGGGTAAGTGAGCCTGGGTGGATGGATGGGATGGGGGTAAGGTGGGGGATTCAGCCAGAAGGGAGGTGCGCAGCCGGGGACTGGTGCCCAGCTTACCCTGTTCCATGTCGAACACGTCCATTGTCCGGAGGAACTTGGGCTGCTGGTAGAGCCGACCCTGCCGCAGGCCACCCAGGCTGTACAAGCGGTCATCTAGGGTCACAAAGCTGGAGAAGGCCCGCTTGCAGGGAATGCTGGGGAACTTGGTCCAGGAGCGAGTCTCGATGTCAAAGACCTCGAAGGCGTTGACCGCGTACTTGGACTGTCGTCCCCCTGGAGGCCAGAGTAGGGCGAAGGTTGGGCAGAAGAGTAAGTCCCTGAGGACTGGGGCTGGGTTTCCCCTTCTGACTGTTATCAGATCATATAGGAAGCTCCCTGAGGGGTGGGGCAGCATGATTAACCCCCAGTGCCCAGGAGATGCTCAGCACACAGGCACTGCTTCCAACCGGAACTGACCCGGGGGAGGGAAGAAGGGCCAGACGTGGGCCAGACAACCTGTCCTTACCCAGCACATAGATCTTGGAACCTCGCAAGAATGAGGTGGCAGCATATCTCGGGGTGGGCATGGGTGCTAGAGACACCCACATGTCCTTGAGCATGTCATAGTGTTGGAGGTGGTTGTGTGGACGGAGGTCCAGGCCCATCCCGCCTGCCGCGTACACTCGGTAATCTAAGGAGAAAGGCCATACAACAGACACTATGAGACAGGCCCATTGTACTCAGCTCCTACCATGGCCAGGCTCTGTTAACCCCTGGAACACAAGCACTGAAGCCCGGCCAGGTCCCAACCACCGCTCTGCCCGAGAATGGGTTGGTGGCACCATTAAAAGTTCCTGCCACAGTCAAGCCTGGGTCTTCTTGAAGCCATGTCAGGCCTACATGCCTTAGCCTCCCTTGGTGTCTGGCCCTTGGTTAAACCCGAAATACTTGCACAGAGGTAGACTGCAGTGGAGTCTAGACCTGGACAACACTTTGCAGGTCTTATCCCCTCCATTCTCCGCCTTCCTGGGCAGCCAGAGGGATGCCAAAGAGGAGGGGTATTCCTCTGATACCCTCCAATAGTGGCCTCTTCCCCAGGCACTCCCAGATCAGAACTCTCTAGACCTAGCAGGAGCCTTTGGAAATGAGGTCAGCCCTGCTGTTATTGGCCTTGTGGGACACTGGCCTGCTGCCGTCTCTTTCTTTGTCCGGATAGGAGAAGGCTAGCCTCCTTCATGCACAGGAAAGCTCTGGGCTCCAGGAGGCACCCTGCACTGAATGGGCTAGGGGTGAATGAGGGAGAGGCTTTGGAGGAGAGAAAACTGGCCCCTATAAGAAGCCCTGCCCAGAGAAGTGAGTTCCCCCCCCACTCTCTACTGCTCTTGGCTGCAGGTGACACAGCGTAGCAGAGAGGATAGGCAACGCCTCCATGTTTCCCTGGGCCTCACCCCAGTACCTCACGCAGCCTGTTAAGGACACAGCCCTACCCCCAGGGCCCTCTTTTTACCCAGGGACTCACCCCTACCCGGGATTCTGTCTCCTAGTAGCCAGTCCTCCCTGCTTCTGGCTCTATGAGACTTTCATTCTTCAAGGGGATTGCAGGGATGAGTACTACTTCTTTCTACTTTCCAATCTTACTAAAGAGAGGGAAGAAAATCCCAACCCTAGCCTGTGGCTGGGAGATGGGGCCTGCTAATGAGAAATTTACCTTACACAAACTCCGCCTCTTCTATTCCTGTTTTCACCCGGACACCTCCAGCTGGGAACCCTCACATCCAGACCACATTACCATTCCTGCACCCAATTCTTACTCATCCTTTCAGAGTCACCTGGGTGTCCCTGAACTGCAAGGCTGGGCGGAGAGCGGCGGCTCAGGACCTCCTGTGGCACCTGCATCACCCTACTTGCCACACGTTACTGAAATAACCTTTGTATGTTTCTTCTTTCAATAGATTGTTAGGTTCTTGAGATTTGTTAATCTGTGGCCCCAGCATCTGCTAGAAAGCATGGCACACAGGCATGTAAATTCTTAGTAAACTAACTATTGAACCCATTCAATGCCATAGTTAAGAGCACAGACTCGACCATCACCTGCTAGCTGCGTAACCTTGGGCAAGTTACTTAACCTCTCTGGGCCTCACATTGCTTCTCTCTAAAATGAGGATAATAATAGCACTTACCTCATCAGACAGGTTGTGAGGGTCAAAGGGGTTAATACCTATAAGGCACCTATGGTAAGGACTCAATAAATGTTGGTTCTTAATCATTCAGCCCCACTTATTGAGATCTGCAGATAAAGGACTACCCTTTCCCTCTCTATTTCCCCATGGGCCTCCGTGCCTTCCATCTTTCTTACTGGGAATTCAGGAGGCCCCATTGGCTACTCTGCCCTCAGGGATTTTGAGTTAAGAGTTTCTCTCTCTGACCTTCATTGGTAAGACCCGGGCTCCTAAAGGCAGGGATCAGATCTTCTGCCTCTTTCCTTCCTCCCTGGGACCTAGAACTGTGCCAGGGACAGAGCAGGTGCTCAAGAAATACTGGTTTCTGATCTACAGTAGACCTGACAGGCAGCTGAAATGGTTTTGCAAGAGAAGAAGGGAAGGTTGCATCCCACTAAGCCTGTCTGATCTGAACTTGGGGTCTCCTAACTCCTGCTGGGCCATTTTCCATAAAACCCTGTGTGTTTTAGCAAAAGAGCTTTCAGAGCCCCCTCTGTGCTCTGGGCTGTACCAGGCCTGAAAAGAAAGAAATGATGGGCTTGGAAAAAGCAAAATGAGAATCAAAGCTATGTGATCAGCACATGCATGCCCTGAGAACCTAGTGAACCTGGGCAAGATGCCACAGAAGCACGACCCTCAGGAACATTCTGGTGTCCACTCATCAGTGTCTCTGAGATTAGGAGGCAGATGGTGGGGAGAAGGTCCTGGAATCAGGTCCCAAAGCCCTCCCAGTGGGGCCTGGTGATGGTACGAGGATGGCATGAACATCCCCAGGGCCCCAAATAATTGTCTGGAGGTGGTGGCGCTTGCAAGGAAGATTTCAGGGGATTTGGTGCTGTGGGTGGAAGGCCCAATCATTCTGCTGAATGAAGGGATGTACAGGGACATTGCACTAACCCCCTTTGGCTCTCCCCTCTGGCCCGGCCTGCCCAGCTTGCTGGGAGGAACCTGGTGGGGTGGAGTGGAGCTCTGGCATCATATGGATTTACTAGACGCTTCACTTGCTGAGTCTCAATTTTCCCATCTGTAAAATAAGGCCAGCGGGTCTCTAGTTTTAGTGTCCATTGTAAAGATCAACTGGGGATCAGGAGTGTGATAGTGGCCTCCAACTCAGTGTTGGCTTCCATCCCTTTCCCCGTGGCCCCCCGCTCCCTTCTCTCTGCCCGCCCTCAGCCCTGGCCCCACTCGCCTTTGGCCGTGACAGAAATGCCCATGGCGGCCTCGCGCAGCATGCTCCTCTTCTTCCACTTGCCCTCATCGATGTTGTACATCTCCACGACCTTCAGAGGCAGCTGACTGGTGCCCACACCCCCGATCACCATGATCCGCTTCCCCAGGGCGGTGACAGCCACCCCGGCCCGGGCTGTGGGCAGGGGGCGCAGGTCGGTCCACTGGTCGGCCTCGGGGGAGTAGACCTCAAAGCAGTCCACGGGGACGCCGTTGTCGTCACATCCCCCGATGGCATAGACCTGTCCCCCGGTTTCCAGCAGGGAGCAGTAGACCCGGCGGCTGGGCAGTGGCGCCAGGCGCTTCCACTGGAAGTCCTTGACGTTGGGCACCTCCATGGCAGCCCCGGGGGCCCCGCCCGCCGCGCCCCCGCGGTGTGCGGGGGGAGGTGCGAGCCAGGGGTCCGCCGGCTACTCCGCGCCCCCTCTCGCCGCCTCCATCTCGCTCCTGTTCGCCGGCTCCCGCCCGACCCCCGGCAAGGGCCCCGACGCCGGCCAGCGCTTCACTGTCCCTCAAGACTCAGCGGTCCGGCGGCGTCCGAGCCTGGCCCTGCGGGAGGAATGGGGCGAATCAAGGGCAGCCGGGCCCGGCGCCCGGGCCTCCTGGCGTGGGCGGGCGAGCGGGCTCCCAACCCCCCGCCAACTTTCAAGGGAAGACGCGGCGGCGAGGGCGCCACCCCGCGGCGGCATCAAACCCGCACCGCTTTGTCCCCCGCCGCTCCCAGCCAGCTGGTCGGAAACCCGTGGAACGCGTGGGACGCGTCCGGGGCCGGGGGCGTTCCGGGGTTCAGGGTGCCAGGCTGCCTCCCGGCGAAGCAAGGAGTTAACACCTTTCGGCGCCGCCGCCTGCCTCCCCCGGCTCTTCCTCCCCGCCAACTCCCGTCCCTGCCCCCGCGTCACTTACACAGCCAGGCCAGAGGAGTGCGGCGGCGAGGCGCAAGCAGCGCATTACCCGAGGGCGACGCGGGGAGCAGGGGAGAGGGCGCTCTGTCCTTCCCCGGTCCGCACACCGCTGTCACACGCAGAAGAGGAGACTAAATGAGCAGCAGGAAGGAGAAGCGGAGCCGCCGCCGGAGGGCGGGGTGCGGGGAGGCCGGCGAGCCTGCTCCACGCACATCCCCACCATCAGCCGCCACACCTGTGCAGGAACCCGCGTGCGCCCGCGGCGAAGCGAGCCCTGACCTCTTTACAGAAGCCCTGGCGGCGCCCGGCCTGCGGGGGAGGGAAAGGGCCCGGCGGGAGACGCTCACCTTGCCTACTGTTCAGGGAAAGCGGGGCACTAGAGCCAAGTACCCAGATGACGGGGACTAGACTCCCTCCAGGGTGGGGGTGGGCGGTTTGTGAGTGTTTGTTTTGGATGAGGAGGCGGAGAGTCCAATTACCCAGTTTATCTACAGTACACAGACCCAGTTCGTGACAGCCTGGCTCAATAGTCGGCTTTGCTTTGGGGGAGGTATTATCAAATGGTTTAACCTAATAGAAGCAAGTTATGTGGGTGTGACGCACGCAGACCTGACACGGGTGCATCCGAACAATGTACACACCGACCTGCGTACAGATGCATAATTTACACATCACCTCACCCTCCACCCGGAAATGGTCATATCCACGGAGGAACTGACCGAAAGTGCACAGTTATGTGGACACACAGCCAGAGACAAAAGTGGAAACGCGAACACGTGAGTGGTCCCTCCCACATCACACCTTAGGAAGGCAGAACCTGGTTATCAAATCTTGGCCCTCAGCACCAACCCACAGGTCTTGCCAAATAATTCTTTCAAGCCATTCTGTAATGGCCTTATCAGGACAGTAGTCCCCAGTAAAAAAATTGCCCAGGACACCAGTGAGCCACCTGGTGTGATGAACTGCAGGCTTGTGGGGTCCTCCCAAATGGTTCCCTTGAATAGAGCCAAGTGTTGAAATGCTCAGGCTTGGGAGTCTGACAGACCTGGGTTTGAATTCTGGCTCTGAAATTATTTAACTACTCCGAGGCTCAGTTTCCTTATTTTATTTAGATTAAACTTTGTATTTTGAGATAAATTGTGGATTCACATGCAGTTGTAAGAAATAACACCTTTTACCCAATTTCTCTCAATGGTAACATCTTGCAAAACATATAGTACAATAATATCATAGCCAGGATATGGAAATTGATCAGGCAAGATTCAGAATATTTCCATCACCACAAGAACCCTTCACGTTGCCTTTTTTTTTTTTTAATTGAAGTATAGTTGATTTACAACACTGTGTTAGTTTCAGGTGTACATTTTGCCTTTTTATACCCATACCTTCTTCCCTCTCACCCCTCTCTCTCCAACCCCTGGCAACCACTAATCTGTTCTCCATTTCCATAATTTTGTCATTTCAAGAATGTTATATAAACAGAAACTTACAGTATGTAACCTTTGGGTATTGGTTTTTTTTGCTCCCAGCATTATTCTGTGGAGATTCATCCAAGTTGTTGCATGTATCACTAGTTCATTCCTTTTTATTTCTGAGTAGCATTCCATGGTATAGATATATCCTTGTAGATTTTTGTGAAGATTAAATGAGATGATATTTTTGGGACTTCCCTGATGGTGCAGCGGTTAAGAATCTGCCTGCCAATGCAGGGGACACGGGTTCAAGTCCTGGTCCGGGAAGATCCCACATGCCGCGGAGCAACTAAGCCCGTGCGCCACAACTACTGAGCCTGCGCTCTAGAACCTGCGAGCCACAACTACTGAAGCCTGTGCACCTAGAGCCCGTGCTCGGCAGCAAGAGAAGCCACCGCAGTGAGAAGCCCATGCACCCCCGCTCACCGCAACTAGAGAAAGCCCGCGCGCAGCAACGAAGACCCAGCGCTGCCAGAAATAAAATAAATAAAAATAAATAAATTTATTTAAAAAAAAAAAAGAATCTGCCTGCCAATGCAAGGGACACTGGTTCGAGCCCTGGTCCAGGAAGATCCCACATGCTGTGGAGCAACTAAACCCGTGCGCCACAACTACTGAGCCTGCTCTCTAGAGCCCGTGAGCCACAACTACGGGAGCCCGCACGCCTAGAGCCCGAGCACCACAACGAAGAGTAGCCCCCGCTCGTCGCAACTAGAGGAAGCCCACGCACAGCAATGGAGACCCAACACAGCCAAAAATAAATAAATAAATAAATAAATAAATTTATTTTTTAAAAAAATGAGATGATATTTGTAAAGTGTTCAGTTCAGCTTCTGACACACAGCAAGGGGCTGGTAAATCACTATGAATACCATTACTACTACAACTACTGTCAACAAAACCAAGAAAAAGAAAAACTGAGAACAAGCGCAAACATTTTGCCCCTCACTTAGAAATGACTTCCTGTGAGAAACAGAGGTCACAGTACCTCTTAACAGCTCATAGGCCCATCTTAACATCTTGAGTTCTTGGCTTAGAAATTCCACTGCTTTTTAGTTCGAATTCTCTGTACTTACATAGTAAGTACCTCTAAGAACCTTCACAGAGGACAGTTGTGTTGGGGCTCAGAGCAGGCCACCCCAAGGTATACCACAATGGCATATTGATTATTTTAAGTTAAAGTTACTTGAGAAACAGCCGGTGGGAAAAAACATTTGATATTAAAAACACACTCTGTACCCCTTCTTTCCCCCAAAAGTGGGGAATAAATCTCCCATGTGAAAGTATCCTCCTCATACCAGGAGAGAGAAAGCATCCTTACTTATCAGCAGAGTTAGGGAATTCAAGGCTAAGAAAACTGTATAAACAGATTTTGTTACTTCATTAGTCTGTACCCCAAGCGCAAGCCCCTTTGGTACGTCTTCACAAATAATTGTTTGTCTAAAAATGATATATAAACAGCCTGCTTTGGCACTTCGGGGGTCCCATTTCTATGGGACCTCTGTGCATGTGAATTAAATTGGGGTTTTTTCCCCTCCTGATAATCTTGTCAATTTAATTATTAGACCAGCCAAAAGAACTCAAGAGGAGTAAGGGGGGAAATTTCCCCCTCCCCGAAATTTGTGTTCTGTTTATTCAATAAGATCACAAATTCCAAAAAATGTGGTTTGAATTAATGAAGTTTCACAGGAAACATCAAACATTTCTCTTCTTCCTGGAGATCACAATCTGCCCGGAGGAATAGGGAACAAACCCTCAACCATCAATTTAAACTGTCTTCACAAAATCACGACAGGGTGATCAAGAGGATTGAAAGCCATACGCATTCCTCAGAGGGGCTTGTTGAGGGTCCACCTTCAGCCTCTCTTGCCCGTGGAGCCTTTTCCCAAAGCAGTGAGGCAAGGCTTCTTGTGCCTCCACCCACCCCAGCTGGGACAGCTCAGTGAGCAGGTATATAAAGTTCATACTACTTTATGTTTGCATAACTCAAGCTAAACTAAGCCCTCGCACACCCACTTTCTCGTAATCTTAAAAACCCTAGGAAAGGTTGTCAGGCAGGTATTAGCAATTTTTTACAGATGAGGACTCTGAGACTTAGTGAAATGAAGTAACTGACTTATGACCATGTGAGCCGTTCAGGGTGGGTCTAGTTTGTGAATTCCAAATCCAGTGCTCTTTCACTTTATCAGAATTAAATCACAAATGAAAGAATTGTGCATTATTAAGGACATCAAACTTCACTACTCTCACGTGGCTTTCTGTCCAATTACAGTGAAGGAAGGAGCCCAGACCGCAAAGGTTTCAGTGACTGTCCTCTCCCCATTGCCATACTGTCTGTGCCAGGCAGCATAGCTGGGAAAGGACTAGAATCCAGCCCCAGAATAGGCCCCATTCTAACTCACTGTTCATGTCCTGCAAGCAACACCCTCTGTGAGGACTGTGGGACTCAGACCCTTGGAAAAGTACTAAGAACAGGATGCCTTCCAGGCCATGGCCTAATTCCTTGTTTTGGAAGTCCTGGCTTTTCTCCATCTCCCCCACTCCTTCCCCCATAGCTCTTCCTCCCAGCCAGGTGACATCCTTTAGTCCTTACACTGAATGCACGTTGAGGAAGCTTGTAACCTAGCAACCGCCACTTAAGATTCCCTGAGTCACCTGCGGTTTCCATGCCTGGGCTGAGTGCACCAAGCTGGGGACTTGTGGAGTGCCAAGCAGAGGTGGGGAGTCCAGTGACCCCCTTTAATTCTTCACCAGCTCATTCCAGTGGGTAACCACTTTCCCCGTCAGGAAGTTCTTCCTCATGTCAGCCTAAATCATTCTGCTTTAAGACCTTGTGTTGCATCGGGTCTGGGTTTCTCTTCTCTCTTAGAAAACGTTTGAGTTTTTGCCTTGGTTACAAGGTGGTACTGGGAAGGTAGGAAAGTGGGGAGAGGAAAGTTCATGAAAGCCTCTAAAGATGAAGGCTTTGGTACTTTGGAGTCTTAATTATTGTGATAACGCATCAGTCAAATTGGTTGAAGGGGTGCTCAGCCCCAGAAATACTTAGTAAGTATTTTTTTTTTAAAGTCTCAATTTGGGTTTATTAAGGCTTAATTTATATACATGAAAATGCACAGTCTGACTCAGCATCGATTGAGTTTATTAGCTATTCAGGGGCCGGCCTTCACTGAACTCTGTGGTAGGTTTTGGGGAAGCTGAGGGTGTGGTGAGGTGACAGTCTCTTCCCAGTAAACTAGGCAGATTCCCAGTGTGGCAGACTATGGATGGAGTATCTGTGTGTAGGGCCTCAAGGGACTGGTGGGATTCCAAGTGTAGAGCACACTGGGGTGGGGGTGGGGAAAGAGGGGTTGTTTAGCTATTAAATTCTACAGTAGCTCCTTTCTCCCTCCTCAGAAATACAGTTTACCCTCCTGTCAGTGGATACCATGGAACTCCCTCTGTGGGTACCACGCTGGGCGAGGGGTGCACCCGGAGCCCCCTGAGGCTGGGTCACCTCCCCTGTGTAGCTCTCTCTCTGCAGTGCCCCACAGTCGCAGGGCAGTGGGAAGGTGTGTGGACTCTGGAATCAGACAGACGCCTGAATCCTGGCTCAGCCGCCCCCTGGCTGTGTGACCATTAATAAATCACTTACATCCTGAATCTCAGTTCCTCATCTGTGAAAAAGGGAAGAAGAAAATCTACTTTCTAGCATTATGGGGGGAATGAGATGCCCGGCATGGCTCCTGGGCAGGCATAGGTCCTCTATAAAGAGTAGAGCTTTCCTCCCTTTGTGACGGCAGGTTTCCATACCTCTGACTTTCTGTATACTCCAGGCAGTGTGTCGAATAGCACGTGCCAATCTCACGTGGTAGGCACCTTACCGGGGCCCACACCCTCCTGTATCCAACCATTTCTGGGCCTATGTCTTGGACAGGATATTTCCTCCTAGCTAACTGGAATTCCTTCCACTGCAGCCTAAACAGCATAGTGATCTGGAGAACAGCTGGTGCCCCTCCTTTAGATAATCACATTCTTATTCCTCACCAGAAGCTTGGGCTTCTGGTATTCAGGGACTGGGGAGGGAAGGTGACTCATCCAATTAGGACTGAGGCTGCCAGCAGACCAAGGCAAGGGTAGATTCCTCCCCCAACATGGAACAGCCTCATTAGAGCCCCCCCTGCCCAGTCCTGACATCAGCCCAGAGGAAGGATTTAGGCCTCAAGTGGACTTGATTGGAGCTGGTGCAACACAGGTGCCAACAGTCACAACCATAATCTGCATCTGTTCATATGGCACTGCCACCCTTAGGGTGTCAGTCTGAGGTCCCACAGGATGGCCTCAGACAACAGGGCTTCCCCTCCTGACCATGCAGCCTTGATTAGAGAGTTGAGTTAGCCACACTCCTTCCAGTACCCACCTTGCTCCTTCCTCCTACTCCAGAGTATAGCATAGAGCACATAGCACATAGCATAGTACATAGTACATAGCACAGAGCACACAGCATAGACCCTGGAGCCTAGAGGGACTTAATGGGTATCAGTTTTAAATGCATCTGTCCACCTGCGAGCAACTTCTGCCTATTTAGGTAAAATTGGGACATTTTACCTAAGTGTAAAATGGATCACAGGTAAGGGATTGGCAGGGCGGGGAGGGGGGGTGGTCATCTTGATTTTCAGACTCACAAAATGCACGATTTAGAAGAAAGAATTGGGAAGTGCATACTCTTCTGTTTAATGCATAAGATGACAATGACAGCAGGAAGAGAAACCTTCTCTGAAAGACCTTGGCAACTTCCCTGTGTTTATTGAGGAAATTGTAAGAGGAAATGGGGCTTATAATAAAGCCTGAGGATCTGGGTTATAAAAAAGGAAGAATTTCCTGCCCAGGAGCATCAGAAAATTAAAACACCAGCAGGAGGTGAGGTGAGAGACCATGGTGTCACCTCCCCTGGGAGGTACTGGAAACAGGAAAGACACAGGACTGTGAGTCAGGAAACCTTTGTTCCAGCCCATTGTCTTGTCATAACCAGGCTGTGCACCTCTGGGCGAGTCATATCCATTCCGGCGTCTGTAAAATTAGAAAGAAGAGGAAGAAGACGGCAGCCTGAGGTCTCTCCCAGCTGGAGTGTTCTTCCACAGAGGGCGTGCAGGGTGGCAAGCCCTAGAGAAAGAATCGTTTAACCATAGTGACAAAGCAGCAGTTTCCAGAATGGACATCCTCACATTCTTCCAAGCGGTGCAAACACACAGAGGTCTGGCCTCACCGGCTGTCGTAGGCACTGCCCACTACCCAAGGTTCTGTCACCGGAAGGGACTTTACTGGGGGCCTTCCCCTGGCGCTGTTGTTGCCACCACCTGCATTTTCCCCCAGCTCAGCCGGGGACACAGGGACCTGTGATAGAGCCTGTGATAGCTGCAGCTATGGCTAATGGGCTGCCTTCTTGAAGACCCTGGGCACCCACCTGGAAGCCTAATCATGCTTCCTGCTGGGCCCTGACATTTCCGGGGTGCCTGTTGCCCTCCCACAAGCTGCAAGAACAGGAGGCAGAGGACTCAGGGCTCAAGTCATCCCGGTTCTGGCCCTTCCTCTAAAAGCAAAAATGGGCCCGTTTGTCCCAGGTCACCAGGCCAGGGCCTGGCTGGGGACTGGGGGTGCTTATCGTCTACCGCTTCTAATGTAGAGGATAGCAGAGCCTTCACGGGGGTCCGGGTGGCTCTGCAGAGGAGCAAGAGGCTGTAGGCTAGGGAAGGCAGCAGCAGGGCTCTCAAACACAGCTCTTTAAATGCCCATTAGTAAGTTAATACCGCCATCTCCAGAGCCAGCATCACCCTCCATTTTTCTTAATTAAAAAGAGCTCCATGTCCTGGCAGAGCTGAGAGAGGGCTCTGAATGATTTACACACCAGCCTCGCTGCTCCAGCTGGGAAATCGGCAAGGAAGATTGATTGGCAGATGGGCCAGCCTGCCTGTCATGGGTGGTGCCTGCGTGTGTGCACTTAGGGGGCAAGGTCGGGGGGCTGGCTCTCCTGCTGACAGGCTCTGAGTGAGCAGGGCGGTGGACACACAGCCCAGTCCACAGAGCTCTGAGGCCCAGGAATAAGGCCTGCCTCAAACAGAAGCCTCACCTGCTCACCTCCTGCATGGGCCCCCACTTCCCAGCAAAGCTGTCTCATCCGGAGGACAAAAGCTCAGGCTGCAAGGCTGCTGTCTCCTCTTTGTCCTGGCACACTCCCTGGAGAGTCCCCTTGTTTCCAGGTGGGTATTGCTCACCTGGTAAATCACACTTACTAGTTTTCTATTGATCATCACTGCTTACATTAGGAGGAGGGCTTCTCATGGCTTGACTCTCCTTCCCTGCCTCCCTGTTAGCACCAGATTTTGGCTGAACCTGACGTGCAGTGGGATCCAAGGCTCCAGGCCCTTTTACGGGGCTGGGAGGAGGAGGAGGGGGACCCGCAAGTTGGACTGGTGTGAGATGACACTCAGTCTGGGGCCTCTAGAGAGCCAGGAACTGAGAGCAGTTACCCTCAGAGGTCCCAGCCCTCTTTGCCTCTCTCCTCCTGCCAGGCCTCAGGCAGCTTCTAACAGAGCAGCCTCATTCTCCAGCCCGTGGCTCTGCTCACCTCCACCTCCGGGAGCCCACGATCCTCCATGAGTGCCAGAGAAGCATGTCTGGCTCACCCTCCAGCTGGAAAGAGGTGCCTGTCCACCCTGGTTGGGACATTTATAGAGGTACAGGGTGGTTTTCCCTCTGGCACTGTCTCTCCTCTCCTCTTCCCCTTGTCCTCTGGTGCATCACATCTCACACAGACACATACACACACACACACACACACAGACACAGACACACACACGCCCTCTTCCCCTGGGGTTCTGGAGAAGGGACCAGGCAGAGGCACATTAAAGAGGAAGGGGTGGGGACTGCGGAGCTGGCATCATCCATTCCCCTGATTTAACCCTTCCTCCCATGGGAGACCGGCAGTCTGCCTCAGCAGCAAAGTTGCCATCTGGTGTAGTGACCTGTGTTCTCTCTGTGCTAAAGACAGAGAGAAGGGGGAGAGGCATGACAGGCTGGCTGCAAGTAGGCTTTGTGTGTGTTTAAGAATAGATGTAAGAGAGCCCAGGAAAGGGGAGAAACAGGCGGAGCCTTGGGTGAATCAGAGGGCCGGCCTGTCCTCAGCAGGTGTGCCCCTGGGAGGTCTGAGGAGCCCAAGGAGCTTGCACTGCTTTCCCAGTTGAGGATACAGCCCTTGAGCACCCATCCCTAGCCTGTCACCAGGAGATGGCTGCCTGCTCAGCGCCCACGAGCCCTCAGTCCTTCCTGGACATCACTAGGCAAGAAGTAGAATGACACCTCTATTCATGCCTTGACCCAATGGCTGGCTCCCCAGCAGAGACCATCACCAGGGCTCCTGTGCATCCTTTAGTCCTTGGAAGTCCTGGCCCAAAGGGCTATTTCCTTCCTTGGATGACATCCCTCCCCTGTGGTCCCAGCCTCAGGAGTTATGTTCTGAGAGGTTCCTTGGTGCAGAGTCTCCCAAATCTTAGGTGAAGGCCTCTTGTAATACTTTAGGGCAGGGATGAGCAAACATGACTCATGGGCCAAATCCAGCCCTCCACCTGTTTTTGTATGGCATGTGATCTAAGAACGGTTTTTATATTTTTAATCGTTGGAAAAAAATCCAAAGAAAAATATTTTGTGATATGTGAAAATTATGCGAAATTCACATTTCATCATCTATAAATAAGGTTATATTGGAACACAGCCATGCTCATTCACTCATTCGTTTATGTGTTGTCTGTGGCTGCTTTCCCACTACAATGGTGGAGTGGAATAGTTGCAACAGAGAGTGTATGGCCCGAAAAGTGTGAAATATTTACTACCTGGCCCTTTACAGAAAAAGTTTGTGCCCCCCCCCACTTACGCTACTTTAAAGGGAAATAGAGCTATACCACCTTTTTCTTGACAGCCTGCTTCTCGCTTACCTTGACGTGTTAAGTTGGCATAGCAATATCTGATGACAATGGAAGGAAACTAACATTTGCTGGACACCTACTGTATACTTGGCACATTTTCTCTGTTTATCACATAATCTTTACAGCAATCTTGAGAGGAACAAGCACTAACAGCTGCTTACATTATGAAGGCATGGAGGCTCAGAGGAATTCGGAAACTCGCCCAAGCTCTTACGGCTAATTGGAAGAGGATTCTGGATTCAAACCCAGTTCTGTCTGAAAATATCTTCTTCCAAAGCCAATATCTTCTCCAGGCCACCATGAGGCTAAGATGACTTCCAGCAGCCTGCTGATTTGGGCATCCCCACAAACAGTGGACTTGAGACTCAGGCTCCAGGGACCCAAACCCCACCTCAGGCTCCCTCAGCCTCAGGGCCTGGTCTATGGGTGTGGGGAGTGTGGGCCGCAGGCAGCAGGTCAACAACACAACGGTGACAACTCCACATCAGCACCACCTCCCTCCTCCTGCTTCCTCATCTCTTGCTATCTACTTTCATCACTTATTAGCTTTCCTTCGGGAAGATTCAATTTGCATTTAAATAGAAAACCTCCGGAATGGCTCAGATATAACAGTTAAGGTGCTAATTACAAATTCATTCCTCTTTAAAGATTAAAGCATTTCAGTTCATCTCAGGGGTGATGGAAGGCAGCAGGAATGCGTGGTATTTATAAGTAATGAACATTGAGCTGTTTATTGCAAAGCCCTTACAATTCCCCACCAGCAGAGGGCAGAGAGAAGGTGTTCTCAAGACCCACGGAGGGGTGTGTGTCTTAGGAGCCTAAAATCAATGAAAAAGAAAAGTCTTGGGGCTTCTCTTGTGGCGCAGTGGTTAAGAATCTGCCTGGCAATGCAGGAGACATGGGTTCGAGCCCAGATCTGGAAAGATCTCATATGCTGCAGAGAAACTAAGCCCATGCTCCCCAACTACTAAGCCTGCACTCTAAAGCCTGCAAGCCACAACTACTGAAGCCCGCGCACCCTAGAGCCCGTGCTCTGCAACAAGAGAAACCACTGCAATGAGAAGACTGCGCACCACAATGAAAAGTAGACCCTGCTCACTGCGACTAGAGAAAGCCCCTGCGCAGCAACGAAGACCCAATGCAGCCAAAAATAAATTAAATAAATTAGTTTTTTAAAAAAAGAACACTGATTTAAAAATAAATAAAATAAATGTCCAATAGCAATAATCCTTGAAAGAAACTAGAAGATGGCCAGCAGGATGGAAGCTGCTAGTATGGGGCAGAGGGACATCCTCAGGTTGCCAGTTCCCTGAATTGCTTATAAGGGTCTCGGGGCAGGGTCTGTACCTCTCTTATATACCACTCCCTCCCATCACCAAGCCTAAAGTCTGGCATGCAGTGGAGACTCCAGGAATACTTGTTGAGTTAATGAATGAATAAGTTAACCAATCAGTCAGTTATGGGAGAGATCATTCATTCAACTACTGTTATGAGTCAGGTGTTATGCTAGATGATTTTCATGTCTCCTTGTTAAATGATTTATTCCTCTGCATTTCCCCCAGAGCTGTGCAGATGATATACTAATTCTTCTTTATCTTGAAGAATAGTACTTGCATTTTACATATTGATTTATACTTTCACATTCATATGCCATGGTTAATAATTATAACAAAATTGAGAGGTGTACCAAGTTTTATTATTCCCATTTCACAGGTGAGAAAACAAACCGAGAGGAGGAGAAGACATGAACCTCAGAGCACCCAGTTCAACTGGAAGCTCACCCAGGACCTGAACCTTGGTCTTGGGGTTCCCAGCCTGGATCTCTTTCAAGTGTCACACTCCCCCTCCTCCCGGGGTGGGCTAGTTACTCCGGTATTCACAGTGTCACACCCCAAACTTGGCCCTTGTCCTCAAGATGCTGGGGTCCAAAGTCCAGCTCAGCCTCTCGGCCAGGCTCGGTGCCTGGTCTCCAGCCAAACTGCTCTAGAGCTGACGCCCAGTAGAACGCTCATTTCTTAGTGCCACACCATGGCTTGGTGCTCTCTGCTACATTTATGCATCCCTGCTTGTTGAAATCCTATTCCCTCTTCAGTGCTCAAACTCAATGCCACCTCCTCCAGGAGCCTTGCATGATCCTGGCAGGCAAGAGCAATCTTTTCATGTTTCCTAGAACTTTATCTGTAACTGTGTGAGCACTTACAACTGCCTTCCATGATAATAACCACCACTGATATTCAGAGCACTATTCCAAATTCTTTACATATTTTATATAATTTAAATTTCATATGAGTTTAATAATAATAGTTAACAAATATATGGTGATTATTATTATTTTTTTTAAAACATTTTAAAATTTATTTATTTATTTATTTTTGGCTGTGTTGGGTCTTCGTTTCTGCGCGAGGGCTTTCTCTAGTTGTGGCAAGCGGGGGCCACTCTTCATCGCGGTGCGCAGGCCTCTCACCGTCGCGGCCTCTCTTGTTGTGGAGCACAGGCTCCAGACGCGCAGGCTCAGCAATCGTGGCTCACGGGCCCAGGTGCTCCGCAGCATGTGGGATCTTCCCAGACCAGAGCTCGAACCCGTGTGCCCTGCATTGGCAGGCAGATTCTCAACCACTGCGCCACCAGGGAAGCCCTATATGGTGATTATTAATGTCATGAACGGATCTAAGTTTTTTTTTTCTTAATTATTTATTTATTTATTTTTATTTATGGCTGTGTTGGGTCTTCGTTTCCATGCGAGGGCTTTCTCTAGTTGTGGCAAGTGGGGACCACTCTTCATCGCGGTGCTCGGGCCTCTCACTATCGCGGCCTCTCTTGTTGCGGTGCACAGGCTCCAGACGCGCAGGCTCAGTAATTGTGGCTCACGGGCCCAGTTGCTCCGCGGCATGTGGGATCTTCCCAGACCAGGGCTCGAACCCGTGTCCCCTGCATTGGCAGGCAGATTCTCAACCACTGCGCCACCAGGGAAGCCCCCAGATCTAAGTTTTATATATATATGTGTGTATAATTTAGCCTATAAGGTAGGCACTATTATCCCCATTTTGCAGATGAGGAAACTGAGACTTAGAGAGGTTAAGTGACCTGCTCAAGGTCACAGAGCCAGAATAGGGTACGAAATCAAGATTGTCTGACCCCCGAGTCCACATACCATTTGTGTAGAGGTTCTATTTGTCTTACCAGGTGGTAAGCATTTTGAAGGTGGGAACCGCTGTTGTGTGTCATTCTTGCAATTCCTTTGAAGCCAAGCACAGCAATTTGTACATAGTTCATATTCAATAAGTAGAGCTTAATTTAGACCAGAACTAGAAGTTCTGGATGTTGGCTGTATGTTGGTCAGTCTGTGCCCAAGACAGTGATCTTGGAAGTTAATTAGGTTACAACTAGCTGGGAAGGAATCTTTAACTGCAAAGCCAGAGTGGCCGAGCTGAGGAAGAAAGGCACTTAGAGACCCTCACCCTGCCCAATCCCATGCCAGTCTGTCTCTAACACTGCTACCTGTCTCCCCAGCAGCAGGCACTGGGAATGCCAAGGTCACACTCTGCATACATGGATTGAAATAAAACTTACCTGACCAGGGGAAAAGGACATCAGGTGATCATCTGCCAAAGACAAAGGAGGAGAGGGGGCTGGAGAGGACCCGGTAGGGGTCGGCTTGAGTCTCCTCCTAGGAGCAGGCTGGGGGCAGGGACTACAGTGTCCCTAGGATCCCAAGGGCTTCCTCCAGGATTATGAGTCCCCTGCTGCTGCCTCTGGCTGATGAACTGGGATGCAGCCAGGCCCTACGCAGGGGGCCCCATCCTGAATGCACGGAAGCTCGGGGGGGTCTCTGAGCTCAGGAGGCGTGATCCCCCCACCAAGAGGAACTCAGCCTGCTTGCAGAGCCCTGGCGGCTTTGCCTGCCTCCCTCTCTACCGAGCCTCAGCTGTGAGGGCCTGCTCTGTAGGGAGAAAGGGTGAGGGGGTGGACATGTTCACACACACAGACAATAACTGCCATGGAAACTAACCAACAAAAAGATTTCGGGAGCCGGACTCCTCTGCCAGATGGGAGAGAAAGGAGGCAAGAGAGAAAGGGGCCGTCCTTAGCCTCACGGCCAGGGCTTTTATGCAAAGAGCAAATGTCTACCTCAGCCCTTATCCAACCATTGCCGGTTTCCCTGTTCTGGGGTGCTGGGGCTGTGAATAAAAGGCAGAGGCGTGGGTTGACCTTTTGGTATTAGAGTCCCAAATAGCCACCCCACACCTTTGTCCTTCTGTGCATAGAGCAGGCATCAGCGTTCAGAGAGGGAGAGCAGCTCCCTCAAAAAGCTCAACACTGCTAGCAAAGCTAGACACATTCTACCAGTTCACGCCCAACATTTTAGGGCAATTTGGATCACTTTGCTTGAGGAGATAGCTCACAGAAATTTCTTAGATGAAAAGTGCAGGGTTTCAAGGGGTAAACAAACAAGGCTGCATTTTAAGACCCATCTCCTCTGTCCATGAGGGTAGAGCAGACTGTCCAGAGCTTAAAGAAAGCCAGTGGGGGGAATGGCAGAGATGTGGTACGCGTGGCTTCTCCATTCTATGACTCTGAGTTCTGTTTTGGGGGGATTGTCTCTCTGGAGTAAAAGAAAATCTAACTAGGGGAATATTTTTTTATTCTCTGAGGTAAGAACGTCAACTGAGCACCAGAAATCCCACTCCAATTATTCAGCTGTGAGACTTTGGACAAGTTTCTTCATCTGTAAAATGGGACTAATGGGATTGTGGAGAGGATTAAGTGAGGTAATATGTGTGTAAAGTACACAGAACAGTGCCCGGCCCTTGGTGTTTACCATTCTTATTGCTACTGTTATTAATCTTTCTGGTCCTCTGTTTCTGCAGCTATAAAAGTGAGCCAATAACACCAATCTATCTCACAGGGATTAAATGTGAGGGTTATGAGATTACACTTTATGGCGTGGTGATTATCAGGGTATATGCATTTGTCAAAACCCATCAAACTGTGGATTTTATTGTATGTAAACGACACTCTGATGTTTATATGTTTATATAAACAAGTATATCAGTAATAAGTGTCTAGAACATAGGAGATATTCTTATTCCCTGACCTCTCCCCACAAAGACAGGAAAGAGAGAGTGAATGCTAGAAGTAGAAGAGGGGGATTGCACAGGGTGGAGGTGTTTGTACACAGGCCACATTGATTTTGCAGGTAGTGGGCCACCTATGAAGACTCAGCTATTCTGGATGTTTCCTCAGGCTTGAACGTCAATCTCTCGGTTACAGTGGCAACACCTGGGTAACCGAGTTTCCTTTATTAACCCAGCTCCTAATTTCATAACCTGGTATAAGAAAGTGAACTGCACTCCAGTTTGCTTTATACATCTGCTCCAGGGGCCATCCCACCATCACTGCCTCTGCCCTTTGTCTCCCAAACTCCCTCCTGAGCTGCACCTGAGCCCCTGAGCAGAGTGGCATGGTGACTATTGGCTGCAGGCTGTCACACCTAATGAAGTGTTGGCCCGGGGAGACAGTTGTCCATTAGAGCAGCCCAAGAATGAACTGTCTGCCACATTAGAAGCGCCTGAGAGGCATTGCTGCAGCCCAATTAAAGAGGAATTGTGTGTGTATATGCATGTGTGAGCACACGGGCACATGTGTAAAGGGACTGGAGGGGGTGGAAAGTAGAATATAATTAAGAATCAAGTAAAACTGATCCCTGGGGACAGATGATAGACCGCAAGCAAACAGCTTGCCTGAATGATAGCTGCTCAGGCGATGCTGGAGATGGAAGCCGTGCTGCCAAACGGCCCCAGACCAAAGGGGAGCTTCCTTGTTCGTTTGTCCTATGGAGTGATGCCTATAAATAAATACATACCGTAATCCATAATCTGAGAAGAATTTTAAACTCAATCTGTGGCTATCCATTCTGAGCAAGTTTTCGGGGATACTGGCTCTTCTTCCTTCTCTGTATTGTTTGGGGATACAAGACTGAGTGAGAGACAAATGGAAAGATGATGATACGGTGAAGATGTTTCAAATGTGAAATCCTTTCAGGATTACTTCCCTCATCTCTCCAAAGCTGCTCACATCTAGGGACAGGGAAGAGAAGGGGATGAGTTGGGATTGTAACAACTAAGATAGCAGATTAAGAAGATCATAGCCCTAAATTGCAGTTCTGAATGTGAAATCCTAGTGACGAGAGGGTCTAATGTTCAGCCCGGAACCTTTCCAATGATGAAAATGAGCAACGGCTCTTTTGGCAGTGGTCTGATGCTAGGTGATGAACTACAGAAAGCGTGTTCCAGTTGAAATTAGCAGGCTGGGGTCCAGGTTAAAGAGCAAACGAAGGAAGGTAGCCCAGAGTCAGCTGGGGTTCTGGGATACAGATAAGTCACAAAGCTGGGTTTATCTGCAGGTGTCAGGATTGATCAGCCCAGGGTCTATTTCCAATGCTCTTCTCAACTTAGCCATCCTCCTCTTCCCAAAAAAGGAGGCCCAAACTGGAATATAAAAAGGTGCTGGATCTGAAATCCTGCCTGATCTAAGCTCTGCTCACAAAGGAGGCCAGAGAGGACAGGGAGGGGTGGAAATCAAGTAAGTAAATGTCAGCTCTGCAGTTGGGAAGAAGCCATTAGCCAGGCAGAGCCTCCAATAAGAAGCCATTGAATTAGAGCAGTGAAATAGGGGGCCTGACATCAGAGGGCACTGCAGGGAGGGACAGTCTAAGTGGGCAGGAAGGAGCGCCAGGCGGCTGTCGATAGAGGATTACTTAAGATTTGCAAATGGCAGGAGCAGATGCCTTCCAAATGACAGGCCTCCAATCCAGACACCCTTCACAAAATACCCACACGATTCCTTTGTCCTTCCCCAAATCCTGTCTCAGGGAGCCCAGCCATCTCATGGGCTATTTTGGAAAATATTTCTCCCTTCTGCCTGAACCCAGAGACAAAACGGGCAGCTCTCAGCCACTCTGGGATTAGTCAGAACAACAAAGAAGGGGAGCAAATCCCTTGGCAAATAGTGCCCCGGGGATTTCATTTTTCCTCTTTTCAGTACAAACCTACTCAGACAGATGCTGGAATACATCTGTCTGCCTGTGCACGCAAGAAAAGAGAACTTTGTTCGCGTGGAGACGTTTTCCTTTAATGCTGTAATTATTTTATTTTGTAACCAGTGGTTTGCCAATTCTGTCTTTTTTTTTTTTTTTTTCATAAACTCTCATTTCCTTGTCCAGAGAAGAAGAGGATTAACATTTCTCCCCTTTATCCTAAATTGGAAGATTTCAGTAAAGTCTCTTAAAATCCCCACATGCCAGTGATGCCCAGATTCCAGGATTTAAAAGGGGAAATCTACTCTGAAAATGAAAATAGAAAGTAGCTCTGATTTAGGACAATCGAGTCTCATTTTTTTCTTTTAACAAATAGCTATGGGGCACCTTTGAGTGTAAAGCATGAGGTGGCATACCAGGTCTGGTTTGTGGGCTCAGGAAGCTTCCAGGCTCCAGGGGGAATAAGGCACAGGACATACATGTCCAGAGTAGAAGGAAGCATGTAAGTGACACACGATCAGTGTGCTCTTTGCATTTTGGGAGTGGAGGGGAGGAAGAAAGCATAACTCTCTAAGGGTGCCAGAGAAGACTTCTGGAGAGAGGAGGTGTTTGAGCCAGTCCTTCAAATGGGTGGCAGATTTTGGCACAGTAGAGTGGAGGGCATTCAAGCAGAGACAAAGTAGATCCACGTTTTTCTGGGGTGTGGTTGATAAACCACACATCGGGGGTGGACAGATAAGATACAGAACGCCCAGTTAAATTTGAATATTTAAGATTACTTATTCTAGAAAATTTTGGTCATTTATCTGAAATTCTGATTTAACTGGGTATCCTGTATTTTTATTTGCTAAATCTGGTAACCCTATGACAGGAGCAAATGACAACTCTCATATGTCAAGTCCCTGCAGTATTCCGGATGCTTAAATGTATTATTTGTAACCCACTGCAACTACCTCTGTAGAGTGAGTATCAGCACTCCCATTTCAAAGGTGAGAAAACTAAGGCTTCTAGGGTTTAAGCAACTTGTGGCTCTCGTCAAGCAGTTAACACGTGGCAGTGACAGGATTTCACTCTAGGTCTGACTAGCTCCAAAGATGCCTTGGAGTACTGAAAGGTCAGGTGAAGGGAAGACTGGTAGAACCAGAGACAGACCTTGCTTGAATGCCAGGCTAAGGAGCTAGGCTTCTCAGAAGGCAATGGAGAGTCCTTGAAGGTTTTTGAGCCAGGGGTGAAATGATCAGAGCAGTGTTTGGAATATTAACTTGGCAGTAGACTGTAAAACTGGTTTGGTCCAGTTGAAGTGTTTAGAGATGAGGAGCCCATGCAGCCTTCCTTTCCACAGGGATGTGTGGAGCCCCTAACAGGTGCCAGGCACTATGCTAGGCACCGAGGGCACGATGGTGAAAAGGAAAGGCACAGTCTCTGTCTTATAGCCTAATAAATTAACATGCAACTGATTTCAATAAAGGGTAATGAGTTTTATAGAAGAGGAACTTGCTCTACTTAGAAGATTATCAGCACAGTCTTGGGAGGGATGAGGACCTAGGGTCATGGAAATGGGAATGTATAGTGCTTTTTGTAAACAAGATTTTAAAATATACTCAGGACATGACCAAGTGATTTAATTCTTAATTATAAGCGTAGTCGGCATGGGACAAACGCACATCATTAAAATCCAGAGATAACTTTACCTTCCAATTACTCAGTTGCTTCATTCTTTCTACCCCCTCCTCCATGGGTTGTAGACGTATTTTTGTCTATTCACACACAAAACAGTAAAGTGTAGTGGCTAAGAGTAAAAGCTTTGGACCTAAATATAAGAACTAAAACTATTCAATAAAAAATAAATTTAATAAAAGAAAAAAAACTCTTAGAAGAAAACATAGGCACAAATCTTCTTGGCTATGGTTTCTTTCTTTTTTTTTTCAACTGTTGAGATATAGTTGATATATAACATACGTAAGTTTAAAGTGTACAGGTGATTTAATACACGTATAAATTGCAAAATGATTACCACAATAAGGTTAGTTAAGACTTCCATCACCTCACATTAATTATCTTTCCTTTTGTGCGTGTGTGTGGTGATAACATTTAAAATCTACTCTTTTACCAACTATCAAGGGAATAATACAGTATTGTTAACTATGGTCAGACAATGGTTTCTTAGATATGACACCAAAAGCAGAATCAAAAGAAAAAAATCTTTTATATCAGAACTTCATTTCTTTTTTTTCCCCTAATAACATTCTATTGTATGGATATGACACACATTTTTTAAAAAATTTAATTAATTAATTAATTTATTTATTTTTGGCTGCATTGGGTCTTTGTTGCTGCGCACGGGCTTTCTCTAGTTGTGGCGAGCGGGGCTGCTCTTGGTTGCAGTGCGCGGGCTTCTCATTGCGGTGGCTTCTCTCGTTGCGGAGCCCGGGCTCTAGGCGCATGGGCTCAGTAGTTGTGGCTTGCAGGCTCTAGAGCGCAGCCTCGGTAGTTGTGGCGCACGGGCTTAGTTGCTCCGCGGCATGTGGGATCATCCCAGGCCAGGGATCGAACTGTGTCCCCTGCATTGGCAGGCGGATTCTTAACCACCTGCGCTACCAGGGAAGCCCCGGACACACATTTTTTTAATCCATTCATTAACTGATAGAGTTTCTTTTTGGATTGATGAGAGTGTTCTAAAATTGATTGTTGTGAGGATTACACAACTCTGGTAAAAGCCACTGAACTGTACGCTTTAAGTGGTTGGATTGTATGGTATGTTAATCATATCTCAATAAAGCTTTTTTTTTTTATAAAGTGAAGGCTTTAGCATCAGATGGATATGGGTTTGTATCCCAGTTCTCCACTTGATCTTGAATAAATCAACTTTCTGGGTCTCAATGTCTTTAGCTGTAAAATCAGGATTGTTATAATAATATAATATATATATATATAGTTATAATAATATAATATATATTTATTATTATTTCACAGGGCTGCTGAAAGAATTAAATGAGATAATGCATGTAAAATACTTAGCACAGTTCCAGGCATATAATAAGATTTTAATTAATGTTACTTATGCCACTAAGTTTAGATGAGTACCAAATTTTGTGCGTGACCACAGACGATGCTTAATTCTAGCATCTTAATTTATACAAAAGTGTCCTCTGAAAACTTCATGGGACTGTGTATACATCTGAGGAAGTTACAACTGTGCAATTCCATATAGCGTTTCAAAATTAGGAAATATACCTCTCAATTGTTGAAACACAATCCTCAGAATTAAAAAAAAACAAACCCAGAAGACACCCTGAGTTAAACTAATTTTGGTTAAAGGTTTCACGGCAAACTTAGCAGGTGGTATTTATATTAACTTCACATCCTTTGAGTGGAACGCTATGAAGGTATCTTTGGTGGGTGTGTGATTGACTAAAAGAGGGTATAACCAGGACCAGAAAAGCAAGGAAAAGTCCAACCACAATTTCTGTAGCCTCCACATAGGTTTATTTTTCTGTCATTTAAATGAACTGTGAAAATTAATTACCTGTCATGCCATGAAAGCATAACTGCCTGTGAACATATGAAAAGACTTTGTTAACTAGTTCGATTGGAAAATAATGTAAAAAAGTATATAGCAAAAAAGAAGTAATCTAGAATAGCAACTTTAACAATTTAAATTTCTTCTAATCCTCCTTCCCAACTTAAATGGGGAAAGGCTTGCAAGTGGAGAAAAGACAACCAAGAAAAGCATTCTCAATCTGGCTAAGGAAGCACTGCCTGTGTTAATAATAACTACTACTTTTTAAAAAATGTATATCCTCTTATTGTCTCATTTTATTTTCTTAATTCAAGTTTTATTTTATATTGGAGTATAGTTGATTTACAATGTTGTGTTAGTTTCAAGTGTACAGCAGTGATTCACATATATATACACATATACACATATATATATCCATTCTTTTTCAGATTCTTTTCCCATATAGGTTATTACAGAATATTGAGTAGAGTTCCCTGTGCTATACAGTAGGTCCTTGTTGATTATCTATTTTATATATAGTAGCGTGTATATGTTAATCCCAAACTTCTAATTTATGCTCCCCCCACCGCCTTTCCCCTTTGGTAACCATAAGTTTGTTTTCGAAGTCTGTGAGTCTAGTAACTACTACTTTTTGAATACCTGTTATGTACAGGTATTTTCTATGTATTATCTACCGCACAAAACCCATTTTATAGATGAGAAAATGGAAGCCAAGAGTTAGTTACCCAAGATCTAGAGGTAGTAGGTGGCAGCACCAGACCCCAAGCCGCATGAGTTGATACCATGTAGAAGTTTCTTCTACTACATCACTGGGGCCTTCATGAATCTTAAGGTCACACTCTTTCCTCTTCTCTGAGCTCAATCATTTGAAATCTTTTAACCTTCTCTGCAGTGGTCTTCACTCAAGGCAGTTCATTTCCAACCTTGGCTGTACTGATGCCTGTGTCCCTCCCCCAGAGATTCTGAGGTTGCTGGACTGGGGGACAGCCTGGGCACCAGACAGCACTTAAAAGGTCCCTGGATGATTCTGATGGGCTGCCAGGCTGAGGACCACTGGATCTGGGGAACCTGTGTAGTAATGATTCTGAGAGGAGATGCTCCGATTTCCACTGAGCTATGGCCAGATGAGTTTTGCACAGAAGCTGCTGGGCCTTTAAGATAAGGAAGAAATATACCTCCTTACTAGGCCTAAAGGCAGCCCAGAAGGACTCTTGCTTTGTAGGCTCCTGTTAGACAAATAAGAAGCCCAAACCCGGGCCCCCAGCCAGCAATCCCAGGGTCAGGCAGTGTTTAACCAGTTTAATTGTTGTGTGAACAAAATGTACCACTGCAGCACTTTGTAGAATTTGATCTCAGAGGGGCTATCTCTCCTCCCATCCCTGCCTGATGGCCTGAGCAGTAAAGACAGCTGATTAAGCATCCTAGCTCTCTCTCATCTGGCTCCTGTCCGACTCTCCAAGAGCAAGAAACAGCTCTGCCCAGAAACAGGCCGGGAGTATCTGTGTCATTTAGGGAAACAGACAAGGAAGACATCAAAGGAGAATGACAGGAGGATGATTAGGAGCTACAGGGGACAAACACCATGTGGCTTTTCCCTTGGGTTTCTCTATTGTTTGCAAAACCCATAGTATTAAGACACTGTGCCCATCATGGGGATTGTGGAAAAGAAAAGCAGAATTTTAACATTCAGAATTTTAGTCCTCCTATTAGCATTAATTGGAAGATAAAATTCACCCTCTCCTTTCCCCTTACAGTGTCCACTTATGTAATAAAACCTTTTTCAATCTCAAAATCTTTTACCTAGAAGTCTCAACTATCCAGAACAAAAATTTATGGACTTGACTTTGTAGCAGAGGTTTAAGCCCTCACTTTGAGCCTCTTTACTTACATTTTATTTTCAATCCTTATTAAGAGTGTATTCCAACTTGAATTTATTAGATCCCATTTATTGGTTCTGCTGGCACTAGACTAGGTGTTAGAGACTGATGATTAAGACATCGTCCTCGAGCTCTAAGAGGCCACAATCTAGTTGAAAGCTGCCCATCTACAACTTACTGTGAGACGAGTCAGACAGGCCAAGAAATTTAATAAAATAATAATAATAACCCAGTCAATTCTAATAAGTCTGGTTAGAGGGTTTCTCCAATCTATAGCAGATTAGTCAGAAAATCCAAATGCAGGAAAAAATTGCTCAAGATAGTTGACAGCCTGAAGGCAGAGGAAAAACAAACAAATCCAACAACTCAGAGAGCACAGCAGTCTGGGACCATGTAGTGTAGGGCAAGCTGTCTTATAGGCCTATTTAGGTGTCCCTATTTTACTAGAGAAGTAAAATATTAGTAATAATAACAGTATGACTTATTGCTAGGTGCTGCACCATGTGTTTCAGTATAGATTATTTCATTAGTCCTCACAACAATGCTGAGATAGATATCACTTCCCATTCAGCAGATGAAGGAAGGCCTGCTCAGCAAGGCCAAGCAGCTTGCAAGGACCCTCAGCTGTTAGATGTGGGGTCAGAATTTGAACTCAGGTCTGTCTCTTTCCACTTCAGCCCCAAAGTGATGCTCGTGGTTACAAAGTCAAAGACACATAAGATTTCGCAGAGAGAGCATCTCATTCAATGTCCTCATTTTACTGAGGAGGAAACAAAAGGAGAAGTCATTCCAAAATATGCAAAATTATACTTATATATATTTTACTGAGGCATAATTTAACATATATTAATTTCAGGTGTACAACATAATGATCAATATTTGTGTATATTGTGAAATGACCACCACAATAAGTCTGTTCCTATATAGTTATAAAAAAAATTTTTTTCCTGTGACGAGTGCTTTTAAAAACTACTCTCTTAGCAACTTTCAAATATGCAGTATAGTATTATTAACTATAGTTACCATGCCCATGACATTTATTTTATAACTGGAAGTTGTACCTTTTGACCCTCTTCACCCATTCTGCCCACCATGCACCCACAAACACACACAACTCTGGTAATGACCAATCGGTTCTCTATATTTATGAACTTGTTTTTTTTGTTTTGTTTTTAAAATTCTACATATAAGTGAGATAATACTGTATTTGTCTTTCTCTGTCTGAGTTATTTCACTTAGCATAATGCCTTCTAGGTCCATCCATGTTGTTGCAGATGGCAAGATTTCATTCTTTTTTATGGCCGAATAGTACTCCATTGTATATATATATACCACATTTTCTTTATCCAGTCATCCACCAATGGAGATGTAGGTTGTTTCCATATCTTGGCTATTGTAAATAATGCTGCAATGAACATAGGGGTGCATGTATCTTTCCAAATTAGTGTTTTTGTTTCTTCAGATAAATACCTAGAGGTGGATTGCTGGATCATATGGTAGCTCTATTTTTAATTTTTTGAGGAATCTCCACACTGTTTTCCATAGTCGCTGCATTTATTTACATTCCCACCAATAGTGCACAAGGATTCCCTTTTCTCCACATCCTTGCCAACACTTGTTATTGCTTGTCTTTTTGATAATAGCCATTTTAACAGGTGTGAAGTTATATTTCGTTGTGGTTTTGATTTGCATTTCCCTGATGGTTAGTGATGTTGAGCATCTTTTCATGTGTTTGTTGGCCATCTGTATGTCTTCTTTGGAAAAATATCTATTCAGACCCTCTGCCCATTTTTTAGTCATATTGGTTTTGTTTTTTTGCTGTTGGGTTCTATGAGTTCTTTATATATTTTGGATATTAACCCCTTATTAGATATGTGATTTGCAAATATTTTCTCCTGAAAAATTATATACTCAGATTCTTTGCTTAAAAAGGCAAAGAAAGGTATAACATTTCATGAAGATTCCTATAAAATATCGTCTTCATAACCCTGTCACAGATTGGGCTTCCTAGAAGCAGAGTCTGAGGCCTGTGACTTATTGCAGAAGTGCTCTTCAGAAAACCTGTAAGGGTCTGAAGCAGGATAAGGGGAAAGAGCCACATGGAACTTAAGCTCTTGTGGTCTCAGGTACAATCAAGCCCTGGCCTGATTCAAGGTGGATGGGTGGGAAGTGGAGCCCTCTGGAACACAATTAACATCATAGAGGTGTCTTCTTGATGTCACAGGGCTGGCCTTTTGTTTTTCCAGATCAGTTAGTCTTTGGCTGTGGGCTACCCTGGGTGGGTCTGACTGATCAGGAGAAGCAGCCCCCATCAGCTGAGGACAACTCTCAGGAGGAGAGTGGTACCCATGAGCCTTTGGCAGCCAACCCACACAGCAGGGGTGGGTACACTGGGAAAGGGAAGGGGACCTGGGCAGAGCACCAAAGCAGCATCCATTCACACAGACTCCGGACAAGTTAACTCTGTTTATGACTCTGCTTCTCCCACTAGATCATCATTATATCCCAGCTCCTAGTACAGGGCCTGGTACATAGTAAGCACTTCATAAATGTCAACAAAATGATACACTGTTAGGAAGGAAATTGCCACTGCTCTCAAAGAGGCAAACTGAAGTTATCTGGAAAAAATTGCCAGCTGAATGAGGAATCACTGGGCATAAGGCCATGCTGGACCACAGGAGTAGACAGGCAGAAAGGCTCACTGAATACAGAGCCACAACCTTCCCATCACCAGCTGAATTTGCTGAGAATGCAGATCTGTTCATCTAAGCAATACTTCTGCTTCCCCACTTTGGGAGAGCATATCACATCAAAAGAACCTTTTGATGGCTTCTCACAAGTGGGAGACATCTGTGCTGTCACTGAGGATTAATTGTAGAAAACCTCGCCTAAGGAAATGCCCAGATTTCTCCTTTTTTTTGCTACCAGTTTTGGTATAAGCAAGAAATAGACTGGCAGGTGATTAGCGATGTATTCCCTACACCTCTCCAAATGGCCTACTTTTGCAAGCAATGTCCCACCTTTAAATAAAGCTGCTAGGAAACGTGGAAAACTGCCTATGTTCTTCTGCCAAGTTGCAATATCGGGCTTATAAGTGAAATACAGTACAGGCAACCTCTAGCATCTACGTGGCTGTTACTACTCTGATAACAAAATCCCTTTTACCCTGAGGTCTCATGTACTGGGATGTATTGATATTTTCCACAGTCGTCAAAAATCAAGAAATATGCATGATATCATCTGACTTCTGAATATGGTAATGAGAATGGACACCAGATATAGCAAAGAAGTTGATCAGTTTCAAAACAGAAATGAAAAGATGGAAGGCATCAAGTGTGATGAGAGAGTCAGGGACTATTTCACTAGATCTCCATTAAGGAAAGTAAAAAAAAAAAAAAAATGATAGGGTTAGTGGAGTTTGGAGCTAGAATATGCACATAAGTGCCCCCCACATCTCTGATGGACCCTGTTAGAACCACCACAATGTTGACGCCAGCGTACCCGCCTGTTACAGGTGGAGTATATCCTGCCTGTTCTGGCATATTCTGCTTGGGTTTCCATGGGCACACAGTGGAAAGTCAAGGGACTTATCCAGATACAGCTTGTCTTGGCCACAATGTGTTATTGAGGGGGAAGCGGGGAGTGGGATGCAAAGAAGAAAGGAAACCAGATGATACAGATGGGCTATCTACACGGAGGGAGAAAATTAGAGACCTGCAAGCAGAATCGAATTTGTCTGGCCCACAGTTTTGTGGGTTTAAAAAATTTTTTTAGGTTAGTTACCAATTTGAAGAATTCAGAGATTTCACCTAAATATCCAGAATTTTCACTCTTCTTGAAAAATCTACCCACATTCCTACACGGCTGGTCTTGGCTGGGCTGGGGAGCTGCTGCCCCCTCCAGCGTGATGTGCATCCTGCAAGTCACAGGGCTCACTCGTTCATTTACACAATTTGCCTGGGCATGTGGATGTTTGAGTTTGAGAACCCCTGCTATTGTGCACTAATGCTGTGAATAATTGCTTCGTTTCTTTCTTATTCTTTTAAATTGTGGCAAAATATACATAACACAAAATGTACCACTTTAACCATTTTTAGCTGTGTGGCTCAGTGATCCTAAACACGCATACTGCTGTGTAACCATCACCACCATCCATCTCCGGGACTTCTTTTATCCTCCCAAACTGAAGCTCTGTACCCATCAAACAATAACTCTCCAGTCCGCCTCCCTCCAGACACTGGCAACCATCATTCTGCTTTCGGTCTCTATGAATCTGATTAGCCTAGGTGACTCATAAAAGTGGAATCATACAGCATTCGCCCTTTTGTGATTGGATTATTTTACTTAGCACACTGTCTTTAAGGTTCATCAATGTAGTTTCTAACTTAGAATTCTCGTGCTCATTTTACAGGGGAGGAAACTGAGGCCCCAGGAAAGCCCTACATGTCCACAGGTAGCTGGGGGCAGAGGTGGGATTGGAACCCGGATCCCCTGAGTTCCTGCTCAGTCACCTTCCCCTGTGTTGTCGTCCTTAGACTAGTGCCATCAGTTAGAAAGACGTGCTCTTCGTGGCAGCAGAGCCATCCTTACTCAGGCAGGTTGCAAACTTGCCCTTCTTTTTTGCTTGACATCAGTCTTGTGAAAAGCAAAAGAGCTGCCCTCTAATCAGAACAGTAGTGGACATTAGTAACCCATTTTCCACAAGAGGCCAAAAAACCCTAGTTGAAACAACAACAACAAGAACAAAAAGGCAAACTCATCCTGTCCCCTCAATATATTTTTAGCTAGTCCCTCAACTCCAAAGAGGATTTTAACAGTGGCTCTCTAGGAACTGGAGTTGTCACAGCATTCTCCCGTTGTCAGGAAATGAGGAGAGGCGTCCTCATCCACATCGGCAGTATACCTAGAATAGCCCCCTTCTGGCTCTCCAGAGAGTGATTCATTAGGCAGGGTTGTGTTTAGGTTACACCCACACACGAGAACATTCATGGGAGCCATCATTTTTCAGTGAACGTGGTCTTGTAACGCCGGAGGGCCCGTGGAAGCAATGCTAGTTGGTGTGTAGCTACAACACCTCTGCGTGTTTTTTCCTGCTCTCCACTCACCTGCTTTGCCAGCAGGAAACGGGCAGGAAGCTGTCTGTGTGCACCAGGCGGGAAGAAGCCTGGATGGCAGTCGTGCTTACTTTTGTGTATCTTCTTAACGGGTGCATTTCTTCTGGAGCAAGCTAGTTCAACGTTAGCATGGCTTCACACAAGCTAATTGGCTTCCCTTTCATTTTCTGCCATCCAAGTTTCTTGGGGGAATCTTCCTCAGAATCAAATGCTAAGTTGGTTTGGCACTTTCTTATTTTAGTCTTGAGATTATTTCTTGATTCGGAAAAGCGTAAAGTTTAATTTTACTTTAAAGATCAGCCTCTTCACTTTAATCAACAAGACTTTTCTTGGCTGGGGGGTACGGGTGGGGTTTGAGGACAGAAGGAAAGGGAAAAAAAAAAGCAAAAAAAGACAACCTCCCAAACATCAGTAATCCTTTTTCTTGCATGTAAGAATTATTATCAATATTCTAGATGTGAATAATGTGGTCTAGCACTTCTTTATTTATGACTGTGGCAATGAATATAACTTGGTGCTTAACCAATTATTTTTAAGAGGCGGTAGCACACTGTTTCTTTGAATGTTGAAAACCAGAAATAGAGCCTTTAAGAATTTCTTCCATCTGCCAGCCTGAATTTTGGCTGGGTAGAGATTTCATCAGCACACGTGATAGAATAGGCTTCGTTGCCCCATATGCAGAACACATGCCCACAAAATCCAATGCCCCGCGGGACGTGCAATTAGCTGAATCCTGTTTCGCCAGCCAGCACTTCCCTTAACTGCTTGGCAATCAGAGGGAGAACATCCTCTCTGGGTGGCAGGTCTTAACCCGAGGTAAATAGTGACATTTACCCGCATGAACACTACCCATGCCCAGGAAGGACAGACTGTTAAGGGATAAACACGCATAATGAGGTTGATGGGGACGCCTTTCAGCAGCAGTTTGCTCATTTTAGGAACTTCTCCTCATAGGAATAAGTAGGAGGTGATATCTAGGGTATCGGTTTTGTGGTTTCAAATGTCTATTTGGGTTGGAAATGGCTTGAAAAGGAAGTGGGCTCATTCTGGATGGAGTTAAGACTTTGAGAAGAGATTCAGAGATGATTAAGATACAGTCCCCAACCCAAGGAGCTCCAGAATTTGTAGGGAAGGCAGACGAGCAGTTAGAACTGGAAAAATAAAACACCCTGATGGCTGGGAGTTTGCCCTTGACGAGAGAATAAATCACCATACCAATTCCCTTCCTATTGCTGAGACTAGTGGGAGAGGGAGCCCTGCCTGGGAATTTGATTTGGCCCAAAGTCAAGAAAATCTCGGGGCTTCCCTGGTGGCGCAGTGGTTAAGAATCCACCTGCCAATGCAGGGCACACGGGCTCGAGCCCTAGTCCGGGAAGATCCCACATGCCGCGGAGCAACAAAGCCTGTGCACCACAACTACTGAGCCTGCGCTCCAGAGCCTGTGCTCTAGAGCCTGTGAGCCACAACTACTGAGGCCGTGTGCCACAACTACTGAAGCCCGCGTGCTTAGAGCCCGTGCTCCACAACAAGAGAAGCCACCGCAATGAGAAGGCTGTGCACCGCAATGAAGAGTAGCCCCCGCTCGCCGCGACTAGAGAAAACCTGCCTGCAGCAACGAAGACCCAATGCAGCCAAAAAGAAAGTAAATAAAATAAATAAATTAATTAAAAACAAAAAGAAAATCTCAGTGTCATGGCTTCTGCTGCATCAGTGAGTAGCTGAAGGTGGAGTGGGGGTGGGTAGATGACTATGTGTTGGGAAAGGCACCAAAGTAGGCCCAGTTCTTTCCTCCCCACATTTCAGTTTCCTCATTATGTCTAAAATTTCAGAAAAGCCTGTTACACACACAGCTTCCCTGCATCAGCCCTCTGCTGAGGTCAGCTTGGTGGCAGCAGCCTCCGAGAGATGGAGGACGGTGGTCCTGGGAGGACAGTAGCCCCACTCCTCATACACACTTCCCCCGGATTACCAGGGAAAGGTGAGCCTTAAAGAAAGGGTCAAGAAATACTTGTGTCACATCATGAATATTCACAAGACATGGCAGTGCAGTTTTAGAGTTCTCTACGCAGAGGGGTTTCAACTGCTCGCCTTCACCCCCCCACCCTATTTGCGCGGGGCAGTTGCAGCTACTCCTTCCTTCCCTCTCCGGGAGTCCCATAAATGTGCTTCATGTCTGCTCACCAGCACCGGGGAGCATCTTCCGACTTCCCCTCTGCTGCCTTTGCTCCTGTAACATTGCTACATTTGCTGCCCTTGTCAAGGGCACACATGTTGAAGAGCATGTCAGAGTGTGCTCCCTCCCTCCCACGGATGCTGGGCTACCCACTCCTGTTGCTGCCAGGGCCCAACACAGAGAACTGCCCTGCGCGCCCAACGTCCCTCAGGGGGCTGGGCAAACGGCTCCTTAGGTTTGGTACCTCTTTAGAAGCCCTCTCTCTCCAGTTCTCAGGGGAAGCTGTGAAAACTGATGTGGAAGACAATCAGGGAGGCAGGGACGGTTAGTTCTTAGGAGAGTTCCTCTTCTGCGTTAGCCTCAGGATTAAAGTTAGGACTTCTTAGTATGGTCCTCAAGACCCGCCATGATTTGAACCCTGCCTTCCTTTCCAGCCCTATCCCTCACCACCATCTTCATTTTCCCTAGTGGTTCCAAACTTGCCTGTTCTCTTTCACATAACAATCTCTGTAAACACTGTGCCCTTGGCCTGGAGACAGTCCCTTCACCTTTAGCCTCACCCACTTTCCTCCCCCTTCTGTTGACTGAATCCTACTCATTCTGCTGGATTCAGCTATGATACCACTTGCTCTAGGAAGCCACCCATGTCCACTCCCAACATCTGAGAAAGTTGCCCTCTTTTTGCTCCCAGGGCCCCCTGTCCTACCATCAAGGAGATCACTTAACACTGCAATGTCTGTTGACATCTCCATCTCCCCTACCAGTTCTTTAAGAGCAGGGATTGTATCTTATATTGATGTAATTTGCCATTCTATTGAGGGTATACAGGAGGCAAATTATTGGATGGATGAATAGTGAAACATTTACTGTTTACAAACAAACTTGTATGCCTATCTTCCTTTAAGACACACTTTTCTCAAAGAGGGAAGCAGTCCCCAGTGTGCATAGACCCCTGGTGGACCTACCCTATTGGTCCTCTGGCCTGGCACTCCTAAGTGGACTCCAGGTCCTCAGCCTGGCTTAGGCTTCAGCTAGGATTCCTCCCACATAAGCGTCTGATGGGCAGGGACCACAGCAGTGCTTCTCAAGCTTTTATACATATAGGAATCCTGGGATCCTGTTAAAATGTAGACTCCAGCTTGGTAGGTTGGGGTAGGGCCCGAAATGCTAATACTACTGGTTGGGGGACCCACACCTTGAGTGGTAAGGCACTAACTAGAAGTCTTGTGCAGTCTCTTTAAACTGATTCCAGGATTCTGATTTAAAAGAACTAATTGGCAAAAATTCAAAGTACTGAAGAACCCTGTCTAGGAGGTTTATTTATTTTTTATAATGCTTGATCTTATTAACAACTGAACATGTGGCTGTTACTATAGGTTGCTTTCTCCCATTCTTATGCCCAATCCTCTTCTCCCTTGTCTAAAATAGAGGCTGCAAAAGCTCAAGTGCCCACTCTCCCAGCCTCTCTTACTGTTCTGGATGAAATATGTAACACAGAGCTGGTGATGGGATGTGGTGAGCCCTTAAGTTCTGCCTTAAATGCTAACGCAAAGGCCTGAGTTGCAGAACTAATTTCAGGAGTTCAAAGATAGCAGGCCAGGGAATTCCCTGGTGGCCCAGTGGTTGGGATTCCGTGCTTTCATTGCCGAGGGCCTAGGTTCAATCCCTGGTCAGGGATCTAGGAGCCCACAAGCCTTGCGGCATAGCCAAAAACAAAAAACAGGACAAAGATAGCAGGCCAATGTCTTTGTGATTCTCTTTTCCTTCCTCTTATGCTTTTTAACTCATGGTCACAGAATAGCTGCTGATGCTCAATAAGATCAAGCATCTCTAAATATCACCAAATATCTAGTCAGTTTCAAATTTTCTTGAACATAATTTTTCTACAGTTCGTTATTTGAATCAGGCTCGTATTATATTTAGTTATTTTTAACAATATTATATGCTTAAACCCCAAATTTCTTTTTATGAGATAAAAATAAATCCCTGTTTGTTTAAGCCAGTTTTCCCAGAGTTTTTACGTTCCCTGCAGCCAAACTGTAATACAGTATACAATTTGTTAAAATTAAAATTTCCTCACATTAGCAAATTAACACACCCTGCTTATAGAAATCTTTAAAAACATGGAAAAATAGAAATAAGGAAAAGAAAATCAGAGTCCCATCATTGAAGTACTGTTAACATTTTGACATATTTTCTTCCAGTGTTGTTTGTATAGTTGCGATAATACAGTAGTGACAAATTTCTGTCCTTTTTTGCTTACCATTAAAAAAAAGCATTTTAGTTGTGATGAAAATATTCTAAAATTGATTGTGGTGGTGGTTGTACAACCCTATGAATATTCTAAAAATCACTGAATTGTACACTTTAGGTGAATTGTATGGCATGTAAATTACATCTCAATAAAGCTGCTATAAAATTTTTTATATAAGCATTTTCTGTCATGATAAACTAATATTTTTAATTCTTGCATAGTCATCTATCAAGAGGCTATACTTCAACTTATTAAAGCATTCCCCTATTGTTGGATATTTGGATTGGTTCTACATTTTGGCTGCCATGAAAATTGTTAACAGTCAACTTCCTGGTACCTAAGACTTCTCTGTATCTAGAATTAGCTCCTCCCAGAAGCCAAAATATTATGCCAAAGTGTAACATTGCTTAAGCATTTATTGAGCATTTATTGAGGGTTTACTACCAGTCAGGTGTGGACCACACTAAGTACTTTATATGCATATCATTTCTTCAAATTCTTCATCACCCTAAGAGGTCTATTTTATCCCTATTTTCAGAAGTTGAACTGAAGCTCAGAGAAGAAACTAATTCACCCAAGGTCACAAAGCCAATAAACAGAGGAGCTCAGGTGCCTACTCAGCTCTACCTGCTCCCAGGGGCCATGATCATTACACCCCCTCACCAGGCCTTAATTTTTTCAAACCTTGCTAAGTTTCAATGGCGAATATGTGATCTTGTTCTAAGTGGTTTTCCTTTCATTACTGGTGATGTTGGCTAGTTCTTCATGTTTGCCAAACCAGACAATTCCTTTTTTGTTAATTACCTGTTGTGGCCTTTCCCATAATTGACTGTACAATCTGACGAGTGAATAAAATGTGATCCATGGCTTATTGCCATAGTTAAAGAGAAAAACTCCAGGCACAGTTTCCTTTCTAGAGGTCTGCACAAACATGAAAGTACCTTTAATGGTAGCCAACCTGACTCGGGGAATTTCCTACCATCAAGCCCTTTGACACAAGTGCCTTGTTCTCTCCCTCATTGCTTCTACCTGTCTGAGCCTGGCTACAGATCCTTGAGAGCAACACAGTGCAAGGGAAGACTACCTGGCTATGGGGCTGGGCCCGCCCCCTTAAGAGTAGCCTCTCTTCTTTCCTGAAGAAAGAGGGCTTGGAGCAGTTCTCAGCCACGCGCTCATCGCTCTGCTTCTAAAGCACTTAACCAAAGAGTGGCTTCCTTTCCACAGTTATGTAGACAAATATCACAATGATGAAGATGCCAAACACAGCAAGTTTCAAGCCTACTGGAAACGTTTCTATATTCCTGCTCCCAGCTCTCCTGTTCACTATGCAGCACGCGTTCTCTCTGATGTTATTCCATGATTTGAATCTGATGTTTGATGCTCCCGCAGCACACCTGTGAAAACAGTAGTGGCTCTTAGGGTTGTGTACAACTGCTACTTGAGCACCCCTTAAAATCTGTGGGCCTTTGGGCCCAAGGGGGTAACCACAGTGGGGCTTTAGGGAAGAGCGCCACTCATTTAAAACCTGTGCTAATTTCAATGAGTAATGCTAACAGGGTATCACCAGGATGTGAGATCTCTAAAATCCCACAGAGCATTTATTTATCACCCACTGTGTAACGTCTTTCAATGCTGGTGCAAGGCCAGCTTAGGGACTTACAGATCCCCTGGTCCCCAGTGGGGATGGGTACAAGCTGATGGGGGGGCATCAGTACACTGGCCCTCTTCCTTCTCTCTCCACAGGTATAAGCACTGCCTTTCAGGGTGGAGATGGTAACTACTTTTGAAATCTGCTTATTTTGCATTTAAAAGGGCAAGAGGGTAATTTCTGATCTGCTAGTCAAATCCTGGAAATCGGCCAAAGTTTATTCAGAAGTAAGGGAACTTTCCAGAAGGCTTTACTCTCTGACCCATAAAATGTCCTGTCTTGAGCGCTTATTTCAACTACTTGCTCTTTTTTTTTCTTCTCTTTTCCCTTTCCCACAAATAGGAATAAATGTCTCTAAATGACTACAAATCAAGAAACTTAGGATCTGGTCTCAGCTCACCGTGATTTATGGCATCCTCCTCAGCCCTCTGGCCTGTTTCCTTATCTCTAAACATGGGTGGTGAACTGGACAGTATGTAAGGCCCCTTCGGCTTCGAAATTGTGAGATATCACCAATCTTTCTTCTTTCTCAACACATTCTTTACAGACTCAAACCCTTCACAGAAATCTGAATAATGAATTTTTTTCCCAGAGTTACATAAGACAATAATATCTCCTCATATGTTAAGAAAAGCATTACCTTCTTCCCTCAGAACGCTTAGAATCCAGGCAGAAGCCTTCTAGGGCTTTTGGTTTACTGGTGGAAGCCTTGGGTCTCTAATGAATCAAAAAAAAATATATATATATATATCAAGAAGAATTTATTGTTTCCGATGTTTTGTACAAAGAATCTTTTTTTTTTTCTAGAAAAAGTCATATACTCTGAGAACTGATAAGTTTTTGGTATATCAGGTTGTTTAGTACTTCATAACACAGACTTTAACTTTGCCTTCCTTTATTCAGTAATTAGTAAAAACACCCAAGTTCCGCAGAGTAATATTTTACTTCAGTGATTCACACACAATAGACATGCCAGTGACGAGGGTCACATGATGCCAGCAGCATTCTGTTCTTAAATATCAACTCTTTCTTTTGCTCTCTTATTTGTACTTTTTTATTGCTTGGAACTTTTTTTATGAGCCTGCGCCATTTTTATATAAAGAATAAAGTTATTTTAAAAAACAAGTTGGCGATGAACGAGGACTAGAAAATAATTTAGGAAAGTGAAAATGTTCTGTAAGAGGGGTAGAAGGAGAGACAGTCGTGGCGTTTTTCTTTTTTCCTTTTACCCCAGACTTCTTTCATGATGGTATTTTTTTCAGTAAAGTGAAAAGGTATAGCTCTTTAGGCCTTTGTTTCCTCCCTGTGAAATAGAGTTGTAAATATTAAACGATTTAATATATGCGAAGTGATGAAAACATCTCCTGGCACATAGTAAGCATTCAATAAACATTAGTCATAATGATTGTGATAATGATAATTGTTATTAATTTCATGTTGCTGTTTCTCCTCATATGTCTGGTTTTCCTTGACGGTCCATTCATTATTTAAGATTCAGACCTTATCATCCTCAAATGTCTGCAGTGTCCAGGGTGACCCCTAAGAATGTGAAGATGTGGTATCAGATGATGTTGCTGACTGCTGTTTATCAAGTTCCAGGTCCCATTTCCCATGAATTCACTGAGCCTCCTAGACCACGCTGCCCCCATCTGGTAGGCACTCTCGTTGCTCCATTTTGAAGATGATAAGTTAGAGGCACAGAAAGGTTCAGTAACTTGTCTAAGGTCATACAGTATTATCAATGGAACTCTACACTAGACTCTCCTCTACCCTTCAGTTTCTAAAAATAATTTCCCTCCTACAAGAAGTCTTCTTTATTACTCGATCCACTCAGATCACTCATCTGGTCTATATTTCTTTGGCGCTCATATACATGTTCTGTACCTGACTTTATTGACCTGAAGTTTTATTTATTCATTCAACAGACATTTGTACTGTGCTGCTGAGCACCAGTCCCCATGCTGGCGGTGAGGATTTCTGAAGGGACCACCACACCATCCCTGTCCTAAACAGCTGACCATTGAGCGTGGGGATTTTGTAAGTATTCTGCACTCACTTCCTTCTCTCCAATCAGACCATCTGTTGGATCTCACAGAGCTGTTTTCTATTTCTCTTTTTCCCCCTGTTTTATTGAAGTAATTGACACACGTCACTGTATAAATTTAAAGTGTACAACACGATGGTTTGATTTTCCATTTCTCTTTAATCAACCCATAATATCTACCACTGGGTGTAGATATTTGCCCCTCTCCCAGGGGCTCAGGACCCCTGAACACAACAGGAGCCTCTGACACCTGCCGTGCTGCCAGAGGCCTCATGATACTGCCAGAGGCTGAGGGCAAAGGAGTCAGGCACCAAGAACTCCCAGATATACGGGAGCAAGATGGGACTTACCTCAGACAGGGAAAGGACTGACCGACACCAGCGTAGAACAAGAACCAGAAGGAAAATCAAAAGGAGACATTCTTTTTTTTTTTTTAATGTAATTTTAAAGAATATATTTATTTATTTATTTATTTTTGGCTGCGTCGGGTCTTAGTTGCGGCACGTGGGATCTTTCGTTGCAGTGCGAGGGGTTCTCTCTAGTTGTGGTGTGCGGGCTCCAGAGGGCCTGGGCTCAGTAGTTGCAGCACACGGGCTTAGTTGCCTGTCAGCATGTGGAATCTTAGTTCCCTGACCAGGGATTGAACCCGCGTGCCCTGCATTGGAAGGCGGATTCTTAACCCGCATTCCCTGCGTTGAAAGGCGGATTCTTAACCACTGGACCACCAGGGAAGTCCCAAAAGGAGATGTTCTGACAGCAATATTGAGAAAGACTGACTAGGGTGTGATGGAGGGTAGGACAGGACAGGGGGCGCCTGGGCATTCACGTGAGTCACAGAGTTACCAGGAGAAAAGAGAGCCCTGGTCTTAGCAAGTGTGTCATCAGGACACCCCAAAAGAGCACGTAACTCTAATGAGTCTGGACAATCACCTCCAGGGTGTGTTGTATCAGCAGGTGTGATGGTCTCAGCCCAAGGTGGGGTAGAGGGGGCATGGCCTGCTCTACGACCATTTACTACGGGTCACCCCTTCCCAGCCTAGGCCACCGATGATGAGTCAGCTACCGCCTCCACCCCTTCCCCTCTACTCCCTGCCCCACCCTCTTAAAGAAGATGTTCTCAACAGTGGTTTAGTGATACCCGGGCAGGGTCTCTGCAGATGGTGGGAGCTGTGCCAGGCACAAGAGCGCCACATCTGAGGGAGCACTGTTCCCAGCATGGACATCTCTGCACATACACTATATCAGTTTCCTGGAAGAAGGAAGCAAAGACTCTTGAGGTAGAGAGACTTTGAAAATTCCCATGTGCGTGGGCTGTGGGGGTCTGCTCACCAAGAGACACTCCAAATGATTTCCAAGGGCGTCGGAAAAATCCTTTATAAGCACATTCTTTTCTTTAAACCTTTTTAATTACAGAAAGTTTCAAACATATACAAAAGTAGACAGTAGTAAAATGAACCTCCACGTACCTGTCACATGCAACTTCTTTTTAATTCTCTTAAATTTAAAAATAGATATGTTAAGTAAAGCATTAGGATAGAAATCTGTTGCAAAATCAAATTATAGGATTTCACAGCTCTTAGGCAATCAGATACTCCCTCCCTCTCTTTCCTCCTGCCATAAGGAGGTATAGGTCTTTGATTTCCTTTTCTTCTATAATTTATTGCCCTTACTAACATTCCTAGAGTTCTCCTACAGTATGTAAAAGGTAGACATTTTGATTTTCAAAAAAAGAGTAATTATGGCCTATCAACATGACTCTGCAGCCATCAATAATAATAATAATTATAATGACTATATAATAGGGAAAAGGTTATCGATTAATGTTAAACACAGTAAACAGTATAAAATTGTATGTACACAGTGATGGCAACCGTGTAAATACATACTGCATATGCACATAAACAAAACCTAGAGAGAAAAAACTTAAATCAGAAAAAATTAAATCAGTTTTTGTGTCAGGTGGCATATTTGTAGCTGATTTATTTTTCATCTTTAAACAAGTCCTTTAATGTTGTTGTAATATGATTTTCACTATAAACACCATTTACAATGGAACTAAAAAATATTGGTGTTCATTAAAGCAGTGGCTTAGTGAGGGTAAATGGCACCCATGGGGAAATGGAATATTTCAGCTCCTTTCTCCCCATGCTCAGAGCTAGATTCTGCAAACACAGCTGTTTTTGCAAAGCATTCACAGCAGAGAGCAAGGGAATGCGTGGCCTCCTTTGCGGCTCCAGTCTCTTCAGGACATCCCTGGCATTCAAGTCAGAAAAGTAGGGCTTCCTTGGTGGCGCAGTGGTTAAGAATCCGCCTGCCAATGCAGGGGACACGGGTTCGAGCCCTGGTCCGGGAAGATCCCACATGCCGCGGAGCAACTAAGCCCGTGCGCCACAACTACTGAGCCTGCGCTCTAGAGCCTGCGAGCCACAACCACTGAGCCCGCGTGCCACAACTACTGAAGTCAGCGTGCCTAGAGCCCATGCTCCGCAACAAGAGAAGCCACCGCAATGAGAAGCCCATGCACCGCAACGGAGAGTAGCCCCCGCTTGCCGCAACTAGAGAAAGCCCGTGCCCAGCAAAGAAGACCCAACACAGCCAAAAATAAATAAATAAAATAAATAAATTTATTAAAAAAAAAAAAAAAGAAAAGTATACCCAGCCACCTATTACTGATCAGCTGTAGTTATAAATGTGATAGTTCTAGGTATACCAGTACAATAAACCATGAGAGTCTCACTACAATACTAGCTAACACTTAAATAGCATTTCCTGGGTGTCAGGCCCCACTCTAAGCATTTTACATAAATAAACTCACTTAATCCTACCTCCCTATGAGGAAGATGCTTTTATAATGCCCATCTTACAGATGAGAAAACTGAGGCATGGAGAGTTTAAGCAGTGTGCCCATGGTCACACAGCTGGTGAGATGGTGGAGCCAGGAGTCAACCCAGGCTCTGCAGCCTCGGAGTCCCTCCCCCTCATACCACGCCGTACTGCAGGATGATGGTGTTGCTTTACTAGAAGGGAGTTAGAAATACCATGCCTGAATGTTTAACATCTTGGGCATTGAGCATGCCTCAATTCAGTTGATCTTTCTAACAACTCTAAGAGCTACTCATCACCATTTTATAGATGAGGAAAGAGAGACTTAATGGAGCTAAATTACTTGCCCCAGATTACCCAATTAGTGAAAGGAATAGCTGCAATTTAAATCCAGATATTCTGGCTTCAACGTCTATGTTTTTTTGTTTTTTGTTTTTTTAATTTTTATTTATTATTTATTTATTATGTTTATTTTTGGCTGTGTTGGGTCTTCGTTTCTGTGTGAGGGCTTTCTCCAGTTGCGGCGAGTGGGGGCCACTCTTCATCGCGGTGCACGGGCCTGTCACTATCGCGGCCTCTCTTGTTGCGGAGCAGAGGCTCCAGACGCTCAGGCTCAGTAGTTGTGGCTCACGGGCCCAGTTGCTCCGCGGCATGTGGGATCTTCCCAGACCAGGGCTCGAACCCGTGTCCCCCGCATTGGCAGGCAGATTCTCAACCACTGCGCCACCAGGGAAGCCCAACGTCTATGTTTTGAGGGTTTTGCTTTGGAATCTTTCTATTGGGGAAATTTATCATTACAAATATATCAAAACATATTTCTAAAAACTGTTTTTGTTCGTTGATAAATTATCTAATCATCAATTAATTTCTTGTAGAAGTAACACTTGCAGCCAGATCTCTTCTTAAATATTTCGGAAATTGGCTTTTTAATAAGATTTTTCCAGGTAGGCTATTCTGTGCTAATTCTGGCCTACTTATGTATATCATATTGAATCTGAAAGTGGATTGTGTATGAACTATTATGTCATACTGTATTACGGTTAACTACAAAACATTGGGCTGATATCCAGAGCCAGAAAGAATAATAATCAGTTTGTATTCTCATTAAGTCATTACTCATCCGAAAATATATTTGGTTTTTGAAAAATAATCTACCTTGACTAAAGCCATTCATATTTGCCCATAAAGAAATACAAGTTTGTTTGCATATCCACGAGAAGTATATTTTACACTGTAGACCCAAACCTAGCCAGAAATGTCCTAGGCTGATACCTACAATTACAGGCAATCAAAGGGGTGCTGCAGGGGTTTCCCACCCTTCCTGTCTCTTATTCTTCCAGGACTTCTTACTGTTGGATTCTGGGCAGTCAGGAGCAGTGAAGCTCCGGGGGGTGGGGGTGGGAATGAAATTCTCTCCTAACTAAAATGTGTTACATTTTCCAGTTACTTTATTTCACTACCAGATATTTTTACCGATGACTTGGCAAACTGGCAGTTGCAACCCTGATTACAGGCAGAAAACACCTTTTGATTTAGAACAGTTTAAAATTGAGTTAGCCCACATCCCTTTATTGACTAAAATGATTAAGTTAATAAAAGATTTTACAATAATTTCAGATCCTTACTTCACTGTTTTTGCCTCAACCTCGATTTAATAAAACTCTCATCTAAAACATTGTGTTCTTTTAACCTAAGTAATGATTTTGAATTAATTTAAAGCCTTTTAAAATAATCTGCATCACATTAACAAAAGAAAGGTTAAAAACCTTGTGATCATTTTCATTTCTGATTTTGAAAAAAATCCTCTAGCAAACCAGGAATAGAACGGGAACTTCCTTAACCTGATAAAAGGTGTCTTTAACACCTATACCAAATATCATACCCATATCATGCTCAAAGGGAAAATATTAAAAGCATTTTCTTTAGAATAAGAACCAAGGAAAGAATTCCTACTATTATCCCTCTGATTTAATATTGCAATAAAGAGATCTTAGCCAGCACAGTAAAACAAAAAGAAATTAAAGGTAATCAAACTGGACTAAAAAGAATCTACAGAAAAATTATTGTAATTGCAAAGAGTTCATTTTTAGAAGATCAATATACAAAATCAACTGCATTTCTATTTATTAGCAACAAACCATTTAAAACATAATTTTAAAAAGATACTATTCCCAATAGCAACAAAATTTAAAAGCCTACCTAACAAAGCTACCTAATAAAGCTAACAAAAGATGAACCTGACCTTCACTGAGAAAATAATAAAATCTTACTGACGGACATTAAAGAAAATTTCAATAAACGTAAAGAACATGAACAGGAAGACTCAACAGAATGAAAATCCAGCTCTTTCCAAATTAATTTATAAAGTCAATAAAATGGCAATCAAAATTCCAATCTGAATTTTTTATGGAACTTGATAAACATTCTAAAATTTATATGGAAGAACAAAGGGACAAGTAAAATAAAGACACCATTTAAAAACAACGACAAGGTGGGGGAAGGGTTGCTATGGGAATTAAGACATTCTGCTCTCAGCACAGGCTAGATGAATTAATCAGAGTAGAGACCCCATTGTATTAATCATAGTTTTTATTTTCTGTATTTTATGATGCTTTGACATCTTGGGGCCTTGCTAATCCTTGAGAGACGGCCTCTCAAAGGGCTAGCTAATTCCTAGAGATAGTAAAGCAAGCCTTTCATATGCAAACCAACCAATCCAAAACGCATACCCCAAACACCTTCCTACTTAACTCTCACACACTAAGCCGTTATTTCTCCTAGTTGGCCAGATATTGGACAACTAGGGACCACACTTATAGCCCAGAGCCCACTAAAATTATTCAAACTAGCTAATCCTAAAATGTTTACCTGGCTTGACCCACTCCTTCCTGCAAACGTCACACTAAAGGCATGAGCCCATGCTTTCTTTCACTCCTGCTTCCTGCCTGACCCTGATACTTCCCCATGTGGCCCTGCATGGCATGATCTGCCTGTTCCTCTTGGGAACTGTAGGTAATAAACTCTTCTTTCAAAGGCTGTTGTCTCCATGTCTATCACCTTACCATACTTGATTAAAACAAATCCTATGTACATTTTAAAACACCCATGTATGTATAGAAATTTGATATATGACAAGAGTTAACACTGCAGCTAAGAAGAGAAAGGACAGACTGCTCAAAAATGGTTTTGGGAACAAGATGGGATAGATGTGCTTCTCCCAGTTTCTTCTGCTAAGTACAGCCAAAAACCTGGATGTTATATACAAAGCAGACATAAAAAGACTCTGAAAGATGGAGAGAAGCAGATGGGCTAGGGACCTTGGGACCCGAGGAATGACATGTGGTGAGTGCTCTGAGTTTTCTTTTTACCTCACAAACCCTGGACCGGGTGCTGGAGAAGCCGTAACCTGGAAACATCAATGGGTTCAGACAAAAAAGCCCCCCAAAAGCCAAAGGACAAAGAAAGGGAAAAGGAGCAGCCTAGCAAGACAGAAAACTTTTTGACAGTAACTGCTCTACTTCAGCCAAATGGCGCACTCCACTCCCAACATAAAGGCACATGGGAAGCTTGGATTTCCACTTCCATGTGTCAGAAGCCCCCTCCCCAGCTGGGTGGTGTCAGTGCAGGCCACGTGGGAGCCCCTGCAGCATCCCAGCAATAATAAGGCACACATACACACACCAGGGCATCAGTGGAGGCCCAGTGGGGGAACTGGACTTCTACCCCCACATGAGAGCAAAGAGTTGGCACCCCTCTTCCCCACCAGTGTGGAGTATGAGGAGGTCAGCTAAAGCAAAAGATTTAGATAAGATCTGGAGTCTCATAACTCAAGTGAGAAAAAACAATAACAGATGCCAACACCAAGATGACAAAAATATTCAAATCATCTGACCAGGATTTTAGAGCAACCATCATAAAATGTTTCAAGGAACGATATGAGACATGTTTGAAACAAATGAAAAATATTAATTCTCTGCAGATAGTACAATATATACAGAAAAACCAAATGTAAATTTTAGAATTGAAAAAAATTCAACAACCAAAATAAAAAATTTATTTAGATGGGCTTGACAGCAGAATGTAGAAAACAGAGGAAAGAATCAATGTACTTGGAGATAGACGTATATAAATAATCCAAACCAAACAAGAGAGAGAAAATAGACTAAAAACAAAACAAAAACAGTCTCAGAGTCTTAAGGGATTAGAAGATCTGACACGTATGTAATCAGAGTCCCTAAAGCAGAGGAAGATGGTCAGGCTAAAAAAGGTATTTGGAGAAATAATGGCTGACAATGTTCCAAATTTGGCAAAAAGCAGTAATCTACAGATTCAAGAAGTTGAATGAATTCCAAACAGGATAAACCTAAAGAAATCTATGCCAAGACTTGTCATAGACAAACTTCTGAAAACTTTTGTGATCTCAAAGGACATCATCAAGAAAGGCAACATACAGAATGGGAAAAAAAATATTGGCAAATCATGTATCTGATAACAGTCTAGCATTCAGAATATATAAAGAACTCTTACAACTCAACAACAAAAAGACAAACTAACTTGTTAAAATATAGGCATATGGCTTGAATAGACGTTTCTCCAAAGAACATATACAAAAGGGGAATAAGCACATGAAAAGATGTTCAACATCATTAATCATTAAGGAAATGCAAATCAAAACCACAATGAGATACTACTTTACACCCACCAGGCTGGCTTTTAAAAAAAAGTTGCAGTGGAATAAGAAGTGTTGGCAAGGATATGAGAAATTAGAATCCTCATATATAGGTAGTAGGAATGTAAAATGCTGCAGCCACCGTGGAAAACAACTAGCCATTACCAAAAAAGTTAAACATAGAACTACCATAAGACCTAGCGATTCCACTCCTAGGTATATATCCAAAAGAACTGAAAACACGTACTCAAATATTTGTATGTGAATGTTCAAGGTAGCACTATTCCCAATATCCAAGAGGTGGAAAGAATCCACATGTCCATCAATGAATGAATGAATAGCAAATTGTGGTATATCCATACAATGAACTGTTAGTCATAAAAAGATACAGATACATGCTGCAACATGGATGAACCTTGAAAACCTTAAGCTAAGTGAAAGAAGTCAGTCATAAAACATCACATACTGAATGATTCCATTCAAATGAAAAATCCAAAAGTAAACTCATTGAAATAGAAAGTAGATTAGTAGTTGCCAGAAGGGAATTGGGGAATAACTGCTTAATGGGCACTGAGTTTTATTTTGGGGTGATGAAAATGTTTTGAAACTAGATAGCGGTAGCAGTTTCACAGCATTATGAATGTCCTAAATGCCACTAAAGTGTTCATTTTAAAACAGTAAATTTTATGTTATGTGAATTTAATCTCAATTAAAAATTTTTCTGATTCCTGTCATTGTACTGTGAATGTCCTTATGCCTTTAGTCTAAGGAAATACATACTAAAGTTTTGGGGAGGGAGTAAAAGGTCATGATGTGTACAATTCAGTTTGAGAAAAAAATAATAGATACAATTACAAAACAAATGTGGTAAAAAGTTAAGACTTGGTAAACCTAGGTTAAGGCCACACAGGAACTTTTTGTTGGAATCTTTCTGTAAGTTTGAAATCATTTTTAAAAATTACATTTAAAAAAAAAAAAAAAAAAGGGCTTCCCTGGTGGCGCAGTGGTTGAGAATCTGCCTGCCAATGCAGGGGACACGGGTTCGGGCCCTGGTCTGGGAAGATCCCACATGCCGCGGAGCAACTGGGCCCGTGAGCCACAACTACTGAGCCCGCGCGTCTGGAGCCTGCGCTCCGCAACAAGAGAGGCCGCGACAGTGAGAGGCCCGCGCACCGCGATGAAGAGTGGCCCCCACTTGCCGCAATTAGAGGAAGCCCTCGCACAGAAACGAAGACCCAACACAGCCACAAATAAATAAATAAAACTAAATTAAATTAAATTAAAAAAAAAAAAAAAAAAAAAGACACCTAGGGGGAGTTCCCTGGTGGCCTAGTGGTTAGGATTCTGGGCTCTCAATGCGGGGGAAAAAAAAAAAAAAAAAGCCACCAAGAAAAGAGTGAAAAGATAAGCCCACTGGTGGGGGATGTTGTTAGTAATGGGAGAGGCTATGCATGTGTGGGGGGCAGGGGTTATATGGGAAATCTCTGTACCTTCCTCTCCATTTTGCTGTGAACCTAAGACTACTGCAAAAAAATCTTTTTCTCACAAAAGAAAAATCCCAAGCTACTAGAAGATGTGTTCTACACTTAATGACTAACAAAGGATTAGTATCCAAAATATATAGAGCTCTTATAAATTAACAAGAAAAGGGTAAACAATAGAAAAATGGGCAAGAGAAATGAACAGGCATTTCACGGATGAGAAAACACAAATGACCAACAAACACGTGAAAAGATGCTCAACTTATTAATAAGAAGAAAAATACAAATTATAATCATAATGAACTACCATCTTCCAACCACTACATTGACAAAAATGAAATCTGGCAATACTAAATTTTGAAGAAGATTTAGAACAGTGGAGCTCTTAATATATTGCTGGTAGGAACATAACATGTTGCAGCTTCTTTGCAGAGCAATTTAGCATGCTGTCTTAAGTTGAAGAGAGATACATCCTTTGATTCTACTGCTAGTGGAGCAGTTCCACTCCTAGATCATTCATTCAATCAGAAAAAGATTTCTTGTACATTTACACAATGGGTCATTTGTCACAATGTTTGTAGCAGCATCGCTTGTATTAGAAAAACTTGGAAATGATCCAGGTGTCCAATAAATAAAGAATGGATAGATATATTTTCATAATAAGTATATAGCAGTAAAAATGAATGAACTAGAGCTACAAATATGGGAGATGAAGCTCACAGCATAATACTGAATGATAAAGGAAAGTTACAGAAGAATACTTACATTATGTTATAATTTAAATAAAATCCAAAATCATGAGAAACTAATGTCTGCGGATACTGTAAAGAAAAGGAAAAGAATGAAAAGTAGAAAACTGAGGTCAGTGATTACCTTGGGGGAAAGGAAGGAAGGGAATATGATCAGGGAGGGATACGTTGGGCTCTTCAACTGAATTAGCAATGATTTTTTTTTTAAATCTCTGGAGTGGGACTCTAACTACTCATTATGTGATTCTTTATAAATTTTTAGATGCGTAAGATATGTTATAATAAAATGTCAAAAAAAGTTTTTCAGGTTTGAGATTTTTTTTTTTTTGTCCACTTGGGAAAATTCCAGGTACCCATATGCAGACGTGTCAGCCCATTTTAACTCTCATGATTTCTGTAGCATGGTTTAATGTGTGAATGGAAGGGTCACCAACAAGTGCCTCGCAAGGACTTTCTTTGCAAAGCAATCATCAGAGAGAAAGCCTTTGCTTCCACGGGTGAACAGATGTTCTGGAGTCCTTCTGCGATATAAAAAAAAGAGACACTAGGGGGAGCTGTTTCACTACTCAGGTGCCTGGTGTTTTTCTGCCCCTTTGGCAGCTTGATATACTGGAAAGGGCAATAGAATGGAAACTGGGAGACTGGAATTCTATTCCAATTTTTCTTCTAACTCTCTGTGCTTTGGGCAAGTCATATGCTGTCTCTGCTTGTTTCCTCATCTATAAGATGAACCATATAGCCTCCTCCAAGAAGCCTTTCCGATAGTAAATTGCATAATCAATAATTATCTATAGTAAATCATGCCTGGACTCATTAATTGCGAGGAATAGTGCCTGGTGCTCACAAAGCCCTAACAAGTCCCGAGAGATTAAAATAACTCAGGGGTCCTCATGTGAGAGGTACAACAGGAAGTTCCTCTCCCTAAAATGGATACATATATCTATACTCATAATGCAAATTATAAATTAGTTAAAGTCATGGTATGGTTATATTCTTAGATGAAAGGGAAAGGAAAGCTGCGTTTCCTAAACAAATTCATATTTTTCCTACAGAAAAAGACCACCACTGCTCATAATTCGGTTTTATGAAAATAAATAAGTTTACCTTTATTATCATCTTAGAATCATTGTAATCACAGTTTGGTTTCACTATCTCTTCCTGCTGCTCTTGTATTTCAAAACTGGGTTCTACTACACAGAAAGAATCAGCATGTAATCAATAAGATAAAGGTATATTGATTGGGCTTCCCTGGTGGCGCAGTGGTTGAGAATCTGCCTGCTAATGCAGGGGACACGGCTTCGAGCCCTGGTCTGGGAAGATCCCACATGCCGCGGAGCAACTAGGCCCGTGAGTCACAACTACTGAGCCTGCGCGTCTGGAGCCTGTGCTCCGCAACAAGAGAGGCTGCGACAGTGAGACCCGCGCACCGCGATGAAGAGTGGCCCCCGCTTGCCACAACTAGAGAAAGCCCTCGCACAGAAACGAAGACCCAACACAGCCAAAAATAAATAAATAAATAAATTTAAAAAAAAAAAAAAAAAGGTATATTGATCCTTAGGCATATTTAAGCATATCTACCAGGAGGTCAGTATTTTTACAAGAAGAACGTTAAATTACGTTCCTTGTAAGGGTGGCATTTAGCTCCCATTAGCACATGTCATAGGTAAGAACAAAGGGCTTATTAAGTAGTTATAGAATATGTAATTTACTCTTCACTTTGCTCCAACTGTAATATACAACTACTATTGGGAATAAGGATGTTTTTCAATTAATTAAGAAACTATTGTAGAGATGTTTAACCTGATCAGGTCTCCTAAAATCTTTACCTGCAACTCAAACCACACATTTAATGGTATTCTTAATGGTAGTATATTCCCTTGGTACATTGGGCCTTCTGATTGCAGCACGTGAGGTAGGCCCTGCACATGATAATTATAGGCCTACAAGGTATATTATCAGCAACAATAGCAACTGAGACACAGAGAGTAAAAATCCTATTAAAGTCCTGGCACAAAGACAATGAAACAGATCTCAGAACTGGAAATGAACAAGAGACATGAAGCTTTCTTTCCCTTCCTTTTCCTTCCCTGGAATGTCAGTGTGTCCTGCACTGGAAGTGTGGCAGAGGGGACATGGACTCAGGGTGTCAGCATGCCTGGAGGACAGTGAAATGGAGTAGGGAGCTATGGATATGGAGGGGACTTTGGGGTGCCTGGTGGTTGAAGAACAAGAGCAGTAGGGGAGGGGACAGCATGGAGGCTTTAGTGTGCCCTGTGTCCAAGGAGGACAGTAAGGGGAGGGCCACATAGAGGTGCTGGCATGTCCAGGGGTCAAGGAAGTGATGATGGGGACTATGCAGAGAAGGAGCAGGCTATTATGATTGTGAGACTGGTTACACTGAGAAAATTAGAAAATTGAGCAAAAATGTAAACATACTGAGGATAATGGAAGGCAGGTTTCTCACTGTCAGAGAAGTGACTTACAAACACAGAAAGGGGAAAGGTTAGAAGGAACACTGCAATGCTGGATTGTAATTGGAGGTCAATATGGACTCATGGTTTAAAAATATATATAGAGGGCTTCCCTGGCGGCGCAGTGGTTGAGAATCTGCCTGCTAATGCAGGGGACACGGGTTCGAGCCCTGGTCTGGGAAGATCCCACATGCCGCGGAGCAACTAGGCCCGTGAGCCACAACTACTGAGCCTGCGCGTCTGGAGCCTGTGCTCGGCAACAAGAGAGGCCGCGACAGTGAGAGGCCCGCGCACGGTGATGAAGAGTGGCCCCCACTTGCCTCAACTAGAGAAAGCCCATGCATAGCAACGAAGACCCAACACAGCCAAAAATAAATAAATTAATTAATTATTTAAATTTTAAAAAAAGAAATTTGCAATAATGTCCTTCAGCTCATTAAAAAATATATCTATATATATATATATAGAGAGAGAGAGAGAGATAAAAATAGTGATAGATGCATATGTGTATGTGTACATATACACAAACATTTATTTTCTAGCTCTGTCCACTGAGAGGACCTAGAAGCAATAACTCCCCAGCAACCAGGAGCTCACTGAAGGCCTAGATCTTGGTTGCTGAACTGATAACCTGCAGTAAAAGGAACCAGTGTTCCTGGGGCAGAAAAAGTACAAGATGAGTCTGAAACATCTTTTTGGGCCAGAAATTAAGGAAATGCTCAAGGAATGATGAAGACACGTCAAAAGGACACAGTATCCATCTTTTTTTTTTTTTTTTTTTTTGCCTCATGGCATGTGGCATCTTAGTTCCCTGACCAGGGATTGAACCCACGCCCCCTGCAGTGGAAGCGTGGAGTCTTCACCCCTGGACTGCCAGGGCTCCCACTAGCCAAATCTGGGACAAATTGAGCATTAGGATAAATAATCATATCAACAGGTACAACCACTGAAATGAAGAGTCAATGAACTCATACTAGTATGAATGAATGAATGAATGAACGAACATATGAACAAACCAACCAACCAATCACCCAACAAATAAATAAATAAATGAGGGTGAAGGGAAAGTCTTCCTCACAATAGAATACCAACTAATAAATTTAGAAGAAATAATAGAAATAGAAACTTCCAGTGGGTCATCATGATCATAGAAGTTGAATTAGGCAGTCACTTATGGGTACTGGGCTAATGGATAAAGTTTGATGAGGTGTCAATTCAGAATATTTCCCCACAAAATACTGTTCAGTTCCAAAGGGGAAAATGATGGCTTTACGGAGGAATCTGAGAGACACCAACTTTTCCAGGTGATTAAGGCTGGCATTACTAGCAGTGGAACAGAATGAGAAGAGCACAGCATCATTTCTGAGGAATTCCTGCCTGGATGCATGACCTCTATGAATAGTCAAAAGAAAAATCAGAAAAATCACCTGCAGAATGAAAGGCCTATGCTCTTTAAAACAGTCAAGGGCATTTGACAGGGAAAGACTGAGGCACTGTTGTTCCAGACTGAAAAGACCTGACAACTAAAGGCAACACATGTTCCTGGATTGGCCTTGGACCAGAAAGCAAAAGACATTATTGGAACAGTTGATGAAATCTGAATGGGGTCTGAATATTGGATATTAGCATTGAATCAATGTAAATTTCATTATTTGGAGTGTTATACGGTGGTTATGTGGGAAAGTATCCTTTGGGGGTAGCAGAATACATGCTGGAAGGCTGAGGGGCTTCATGTCTACAGTTTGCTCTCAGTGGTTCAGAAAGACATAATGGTAGGGTACCTGCATGCACGCACACACACACAAACACACACACACTAAGGACCTAGTGTATAGCACAGGGAACTATACTCAACATTTTGTAATAACCTATAAGGGAAAAGAAGCTGAAAAAGAATATATATATATGTATAACTGAATCACTGTGCTGTACACCTGAAACTAACACATTGTAGATCAACTATAGTTCAATAAAAAAAAAAAAGTGTGGTAAAAGTTAACAATTAGATTATCTGGGATATGGGAATTCTATGTACTATTCTTGCAACTTTCCCTAAGTTTGAACTTATCTCAAAATAAATTATTCAAAAAAATGTTTAAAGGGGCACGGGATGGCTTTAAACCTAAGATTGAGAAGAAGGAATCCTATATACTGGGAAGGCACATATGACTTTTTTTAAAAGCTTGGTCTGCCTCATTCAACACACGGTGCTCACAGAGAACAATCTTTAGTTATATCTGTATATTTAACTATATAAATATATCTGTAGGCACCTGTAAATCACATTCTATAGCACTTGGGAGTTCAATTCTAAAGATTCAGTTTCCATTATATTATTTTTCACTAAGTATATTGCTTTGTATTGCAGATAATTAAAGATCATGCTTTTTATATAATAATAATATTAATGATAGAATAGTACTTATTGCACTTATATAACTCTTATTATATGTCATCACTACTCTATTTTACATATTTCTACTTAATCCTCACAACACTCTATGAAGTTGAGACTATTATTATCCGTATTTATAGATGACGAAACTAAGACACAGAGAGGGCAAGTGTCTTGTCAAAGTTAGTGGCAGAACTGGGATTTGAACCCAGGCAGTCAGACTCTAGAGTCCATATTTTTGATACACATATTCTTTGTTTCCAGAGCTCTATTTAAATTTCTTCAGGACAGAAACTACGGCTCCTTTTGCTCCTATTTTCTTCCTGAAGAAGGCCTAGCACAACGCCCTGTACACAATAAATAGTTGTTAACTCACAGGCTGAGATCCAGGGGTGGAAGCTCTGTTACAACCATTCCCTGGATGGTCATCAATTTGTGATGACCTAAGCATTGTCTCTCAAGAGAATACATCAAGGTATGTCCAGGAGATGCCACAGACTAGGAAGTGAGAAAGCGAGATCGTCAACATCAGTGTAGGATAAAGTTTCCTTTCAGTTTGGTCAACAGGGACTGAGTAACTCCCTCTCCCCCCATATTCCTGGCGTTGAACTAAACATAGAGGATTCAGACATAGGTTTTTACCCTCAAAAGTTTACAGCCTAGAGCAAAAGCTCCTGGGCAGAGGGTGGAAGTAGGGGTTGATTGAAAAGGCAGATTCCTAGAACCAGACCCACAGAATCCATTTTGAGAAACTCCGAGTGGAATGTAGTATAGGACAGGTGGCAAGATAAAAAGAAGGCATTCCAGGATGGGAGAACAGAATGAACGGAGATTCTGGCAGGAAACAGCATGCTCTGTCTGGGAGAGAATAAGGAAACACACAGATGGGGCCAGGAGCACACACCTCCCAGGATCAGCTGCCCTCTGGGTGTTGCTTGCATCAGTCCTCCGCAACCAGCATGCATGTCCGAACACTTCACCCTTTGGAACGACTCCCAAACCCAGGGTGACAATATGCCCTGTTTCGCCAGTACAGTCCTGTTTTACTTCTGTTATTCCAGAGTCCCTTCTGGTTAGTCTCCACTTTCATTCTCAGAAGCATCCTGTTTGGGACGATAAATTATATGGTCACCCTACTTAAACCCCACGTTATGCAACCTCGATGTTGTAGATTATTTTGCCTCCCTACTGCCCCCAAACCCTACTTTTTTCCTCTTTGGGAGAAGGGGACTTAGAGCCTGAGTTATACACATTGGCTTAACTCCCTCCTCCATCAGTGGAAACATAAGCTGTGTCTAGAGTCTATCTGATGAAAAAAAAAACCCAATTAAAAAAAAAATAATGACTTGGCTTTCTGGTGGTCTTAATCACCAAATCAAATGGGCCATATATGTGACTTGATAAAACACACAGAGTATGAAAAAGTGTCCAGAAATCGACATAATCCAAATCTCAAGGTGGTTTGTATTCCACTAGAAACCTACTAAAATGAGAGGAAAATGTGTGTTCATTGGTGTTTCAGAGAAATGCAAATACTACCTTTGCAGGTACTTAGAGGACTGTTAGGTACAGACCACTGCTTTTAAGTAATTAAAGTCTATGGTGTTCGACAAGTGTCTCAATAAACACATGTTCTACCACCTTTTAGGTGGAAATTTAAGTGCTTATTTACATTTACTTTCAGATTTAAAGTTGAACAGATGTCTTGGGGCCCTTCCGAGAATCAAAATGGCTTATATAAATCCTTCAGATCAAAACATTTTATGCCATCACAAACTTTCTATTAAATTCTATTGCCAATTCAAAATATTGATGTGGTTTTATTTCGGGTTTATGTAAAGCAAAGACTGAAGGGCACTGGTCCCACCTGATGCATTTTTAAATACTCAGGCTGCCGTTTCTCCTGTAAATGTCTTTGCAGGGACTATACAAAAGGGTTTTCTGTGGAAACGAGGTTTGATGAATGGAAAGGATCCCTTTAATGAGCCAGTTAGAAGATTTAAAAGATCCTTTTAGAAAATTTATAAGATATCAGAATTCCTTCATCTAATTTGAATTATGTTTAAATGGGAAGTTAAAGCCACAGCGTACTGCAGGAGTGTTTACTTGGAGGCTCCTTTTCATTTGGTATTTAAACTCAGCAAGTAGTTTAAATACTAGATCACATTTGTAAACTTAACCTATTTGTCACTAGAGTGTTTGATGAGGTGAGCTTTGGACTCCTACTACGTGCAAGAGCCTGTGACAGCCAATGAAGGGAATAAAAGGCAACTGTAAAGGGATGCACAGGATTGGCCTTTGAGACATTCCTTAAACGATCACAGTATTTTAACAGGAAGAAAAATGGGGAGGGGGTGGGAAAATGAAAGGAATTCTAGGCATAAAGAACAGTTGAGGCAAAGGCACGTGGGAAGAAAGTGTGAGAGGTGCAGAAACAAGTAATTATGGTTTGGATCTGACGATGAGAGAGATAAAGTTACAGGAGACATTGGTGTCTCCTCATGGTGCATAGTAAGCTTGCCTCTTGCTCTAAAGTCTCCAGGCAAATTAATAATGTGATTCAATCTCTGCTGATAGATTTGAACCTGAATTGGGAAAAGTTGGAGGAAGAGGCCAGTTAGGAGGATTTTGAAATTGTTCAAAAAAAAAAATTTTTTTTTCAAGTAGCTGAATGCAAGCTAAGATAGCAGCAGTGGGAAGAGAAGGAGGGATAATTTTTTAAAAACTTATAATTCTAATCCATGGGACTTGGCGATTGTTTATACCTAAGGAGCTGAGGGGCGTGGCATCCCAAGACAACTCGGAGGCTTTGAGCCTGGACAGTTGGGAAGGCAGTAAAGCCATCAGGATAAACAGAGGCCACACATGCAGGTTGGGGTGAGTGAAAATGAGCTTGATCCTGGATAGCCTGAGTGTGAGGTGCTGGAATATAACCACAGGGGGAAGTATAAATACATATATCTAATCTTCGAAATGTTCATGATGACAAACATTTGTTGGGTGAATGCGGGAAGGAGGGAAAGCAGGAGGGGAAGAGAAGGAGAAGGAAGGAGCTCTCCAGGACAGAAAGCAACTGGATATGCAGGCCTAAGCCTAGGAGGGGTGTCCTGTGTGGAGGTTCTATGTGGAGTCACGACATAGAGGCAGGAAGTGAGGAGACAGCAAGGGAAACGATGCAGAGTGGAAGGGAAGAGGGCTGAAGACAGACCTCAGGCGCAAGCTTCTTTAGGGGCCAAAAGGCAAAGACTCAGCACAGAACAGGAAGAGGGTAGAACCAAGAACCGAGAGAGCACAGAGCTGCCAAAATCTAAGAAAGCAGGTGTCTCTAAATACGGAGGGACAGTGGTCAGAAGACTGAGAAAGGGTCCCTAGAGTTGATGACCTGGAGTTCATTATGTGAGCTAATGATGTGTCAGGTCCAAGGCTAAGTGCATTATCGGCCTTTCCCTTCCCAGCCACCCTGTAAGCGGGCGCTGCTATTAAGCGCTGCACTAGGGGAGGCTTAGATCTGTTAAGGTCGCACCACTAGCAAGTGGAAGGGCAGGGTCTCTAAGCCAGCTGGACTTACCCAAACCTTTTACTCTCACACACCTGGGCTTGAGCTTCAATGACCTCAGTGTCCGGGAGAGAGAGAGAGAGAGAAGGGAACAGGAACTCACAGTTATTCCATGCTCACTGTGGGTCTATATGAGACCACGGGTGGCAAAAGGAAAGAGAGGGGACACCAGCTGGAGGGGAGAGGGTGGCTATCTCAGGGTGAAGAGATGGCGCAGGAGGACACTGTGACTCTGGGTCCTGTGCTAAAACGTGGAAATAGTTTCACAAAACAGAAACCTGCATTAAAATGAGCTTTTTTAAACTAGGATTTTACCATTATAACAGAATGTAATGACTCTCTATTTCCCTTCTTAATACACGTGAAAAGCGCTATTTTCTATATTTAATATATGTGTAAAAGTATTCATGCGTTAGAATTGTACATACTTTTTTGGGTCCCTTGTTTTTTTCTGATGAGAATATGATATTTCCTTTCAAAATGATAGTGACATTAAACTCTGGATCATGGGAAACAAAAGGAAAATAGGCCATGAGAACATATGAGCTAGCAAAGGGAATACACACCAATGGTAGGAGTGAATTCTCTCAATTGTAGGGCAAAAGATTTTTGCGAGGGGAAGAAAATTCACTTTGCCCTTCTGAGGGAAAGGAGCATTTCTGCAGTGGCCTTTGTGGAACACACAGGCCTTCCCCTGGGAGCACAGGGAGGGCTCCTACCAGGGAGGCTGTCACATTTGTACGCCTCTGAGAGAAATACATTGCAGAGCCTGAGCTGGCTGCTCATCTGGGCGCGTTTTTAGTCTAGTCATTGCCCCTTCAAAGCAGCTGTAAGCCTCATGCATCCCTGATTGTCAAGATAGGGCAGGAGGATTTCTTCTGTATCCCAAGAAGCATCCAGGGAAGGGAAGGCCAAACCTGTGCAAAAAGGCTTTGAAATCAGGGGAACCGCCAGGAGCAGAAAAGGTTGTTAATCAACCCTCGGCTTCAGTCTGTGAAGACGCATTTTGATAAACTTGGAGCAGTTGTGTGCTGTTGGACATTCAGCAGAGGTTTTAATGCAGGGGATTTTAAATGAGTTCTCCAAGTCACAAATATTTGGGAAGTTTGAAAAGAGGTGAGATCATTAACGCTATGTCCACCTAGTGACAAAACAATGAGTGAAAATGAGAAAAATCGAATCCACCCATTGTTTGGATGACCTAATGATCAGCCTCAGGTCTGGAACTGCCCTGCCCCTCCACCACAACCCCACCCCAGGCCTGGATGTCTCTGTGAAATGCCCAAGGCTGAATGTCCACAAGATCCCATGAGTTCCATGACAACCCCTCCATTCTAATGGCACTAGGGTCTTATTGAGGGTCCTCAACGAGCAAATTCAAACATCCAATTCAGACCTGACCTTGAGAAGCAGGTTTTCTGTTTGTACTAACCACCGTCCATTGACGTTGCAGAATAGCGTTACAAGAGTAGGACTGAACAAGAGCTTCCCCCTCTGACCTGATTGCCCGGAGTTGGCTAGCACCAGGTAGACAGTCTAAAGCAGTGGCAAAGCTTGCAAACTGAAGGACCAGCTTTCTCCTAGCCCTCGCATAAACGCACCTCTGTGGAGGGCTACATGCTGGGAACCAGGATGGCTTGAGACCACAACAGCTTGCTTGTGCAGGTCTGACCTGCAGTCCTGGGCAGTCGTGAGCAGTGAGTGTACAAGCCTTCCTCTCTGGAATCTTCTAGTCTGACACGCTTTTCATCAGAGGGCTGGTCTAGTCCCCTCAGCTCCTATCTTTGGCAGGGAACAGAGGCAGCCGCAGGTCTGGGTCAAGACTTTGAACGCATCCCACATCCAGAAAGGGTCTGGGGTCGCCACTTGCCTTGAGGTACCCCCATGCTAACTGTTCTGCTCAGGGGCCAGTGGGGTCTGTCCCCAAACCCTGCTGCCATTTCCAAATGAGGCCATGCCAGACTCTCGGGGAAAGCTCTCAGTGCCTGAGCCACCACCAATACCAGGCATTACAGGGGATTTTTCAGAGGGCCCCAGGCACTTACATTGTTTGTTGAGCTCTTAATTTGAACTATATGAAACTGCCATTTTTTGTAGATCAGACATGGACAAAAATGTCATATGTTCATCCTCATAATAGAAATTATGAGAAAAGTGTAGAGTATGTGGTAGAAAGAGCACAATTATGACAGCCAGACCCGGGTTCAAATCTCAGTCCTGTCACTTTTCTGTCACAGTATATTCAACATATGCGAATTCCTGCTATGTGCCTAGTACTGTTCTAGGACCTGGACACGTAGTGGTAATGAAGACAGACGGGCCTTACTCTTCATGGCACATTCTAATGGAAGCTTATCTTTTGGGGCTTCTTCTTAGCTATATGATGTTGGGCCAGTCACCTGGCCTGTCTGAACTTCACCTAAGTATTGTGAAGGTTAAATGAGATAATGCCTGTTAGGCCAGAAATGCACTGATGGCCTTCAATAAGTGATAGTTTCTGTTATTTTACTGTGGCTCACATAGGACTCCTAATAAATATTTATTGGACAAAAAAGCCTCGGAATGCATTGCAGGAATCTTCAAGCCCACCCCTAAGAGCCCAAACTGGACACCCCTGCAGGAGAACGGCGCACCTGGGGCAGGGGCCACTGAAAGGGAAACCCACGGATCCCAGAGTTCACTGCTCCCACCCACCCTGGGACCTGGAAGAGACCAGCTGTGGTCAGCCCCCATTAAATCAGGAAGGCAGTAGGCACAGGAGGAGTTTGGGGAGGTGCAACCTAGTTCATATTTCTTTTCTTTTCTTTTTTTTTAACTTATTTATATTTTGTTTTTGGCTGCTTTGGGTCTTTGTTGCTGCACGCAGGCTTTCTCTAGTTGCAGCGAGCGGGGGCTGCTCTTCGTTGCAGTGCGCGGGCTACTCAGTGCGGTGGCTTCTCTTGTTGCGGAGCACGGGCTCTAGGCACGCAGGCTTCAGTAGTTATGGTACGTGGGCTCAGTAGTTGTGGCTCGCGGGCTCTAGAGCACAGGCTCAGTAGTTGTGGCGCACAGGCTTAGCTGCTCCGCGGCATGTGGGATCTTCCCAGACCAGGGCTCGAACCCGTGTCCCCTGCATTGGCAGGCGGATTCTTAACCACTGCGTCACCAGGGAAGTCCCTAGTTCATATTTCTTAATGGATGTGCAATCGTTTAATCTGAAGAAAATAATTGTCAAATTTATTGATTGAGGCAAAGCAGAGGTTGAGACCTCAAAAGAGACCTGGAAATTACCTGGAGGAACTTCCGGTTTTAGAAATCAAACACAGAGTTGGCTCTGGTTAGTAAGAGAACGTACAGAATGACCAGTCCTTCCCCTGACAGTCTACCCCACTGAGGCACTGGCATGAATGTAGACATGGAGTTAACAGATTCCTTTTGCAGCCCAAGGGCCTATTTTCCAGGGTCTGTGTGCAAAGAGCCCATAGGGATATTTCACAGGCCACCCTGCATACCATTTAAAGCTGCATAATCATGCTGGACAAGGTATGAGTAAGCACACAGCTGCCATCTACAGTACAGCTTCTGACGGCACCTTCACTGCCATCATAGTCCTGAGCTCTGTCCGGTTCTCTGGGTCTGTTCATCTCGGGTGAGGCACAGGGAGTTGAGACCAACAACTGCACTAACTTCTTTTCAGACACTTTTCTGGTGGAAGCTGAGGAGGAACGTGGAGAGCAGTTAAGTTGCTCTGTCTGTGTATGTGATCTCACTGGATTGAAAATATTTCACAACTCAGGCCTTTATTCTTGTATCTTACATTATTGGCTAATTATGGCTTTTACAATAAGGTAGACCCCACAACTACTCAACTCACTCCTTTCCTTCCACCATCACTTAAGGTGGGGCCTCTGTGGATTGGCCACGGAGTCAGGCATTGGGTACATCGGGGAACAAGACTGACGAAGTTGTACATCTTATCTACGGGAAATATGGACAATAAGTACATAAACAGTTAACACAGTGCACACACTAGAAATGCAAAAAGAGCCCAGGGTGATATAATCAAGAGTTACTGGTGTTTCACTATCGTAAAAAAACAATCCTTTCTCTTTGGCACCAAATTTACTAATCTGTGAGTAAGAGCTGGGTTTTAAATTTTTTTCCTATTTCTATTTTAATGGTTTTTATTGCATAGGTTCCTTCCACTGTAAATAATTTTCAATCTTTGGAGGTAGCTTATAGGTAATCATTGAGTAGTCTCTAATACTTGCTGCATACGTACGTAGTATTGGGCCAGGTGAAAATCCAAGCTTGTCAAGTTTGTTCTGTAATTCATCGTCACTCAGACACTTCACATCCACCATGGTGATAAAAGTTTGGTCTCTTTTCTGACAGTGGAATCCTTGAAATAGCAAAACATTACGTTCCTTAAGACAGACTTACAAATGAGAACTAAATCTTTACCAGTCCACAGAAGTGTTTACGACCCCAGCTCCCCAGTCTTGAAGGCACACAAGCAATAAAGCAAAAATCACCATTTTCTGCCGTTTTTCTGTCATAAATCTCTTCTGGATTTAGTGGCCTCAATGCAAATCTTTGGATGGGTGTCACTTTCCCCAGTGTCTTTGGGGTTCAATTATTTCTAACTCTTCTACTCAACTAATGGAAGAAAAATCTTGTGCACAAAATGAACAAATATTTCCATTACTGCTTAGGAACTCTAAGGTAAGACCCAAGCTCTGAGAAGAAGTTAATTAAACATGAAAGAGCTGAGAGAGATTTTTCAGTGAGTTAAATAAAAGTTATTTATCCCTGCCCTCCTTTTGATGAGAGCACAGAGAGTACAGAGCATTCAGTTATAGCAAACAGTAGTCTTTTCACACTTGTAATTTAACTCTGAACATAATGAGATGGTAGTTTTTAATTAACCGCCAGCAGACTTTGTAATTGCTGAATTGGCATTTGAAAAAAGTCAGCTATTCATTCTCTGGCACACAAATTGATTTATATAGATTTAAGCAAGTCTTGATATGGCTTTCCAAATCTGCACAGCCTCAAGTTCAGTCAGTTTTATTCCATTGATCCCTTTATCCCCTAAAAGTGACCCCTCCACCTACTTAACAAGATCCTAAAAAGACAGATGCATTTGTCAAACCTTTTAACAAACCTTTTAATTCAGGAGTTTATTTATTGTACCTCTCTTCTGTTATGTTTCCAGTCTTTTTAATATTGCAGTGAAAATGACTGCAAGACAATTACTCAGCATAGGAGGATCTGGACCAATTTTAAGTGATGACTTTGCCTTTATTAGTGGTCAATCAATGTCCGATTAGGAAGAACATTGTATACAAGCTAGAAAAAGCTGCGAATCGTCGTGTATAACAGGGTTCTTCAAGAACACCTAGCTTACCAGTTCTCCACCTTAAAGCTATACTTTGACCAGAGTCACATTCTGGCACACAGTAGGTTCTTAGTAAATGTAAGTTTCCTTCTTTCCTATGTGTTTGGAAAGCTGAATTGACACTTTCAGGCCACTAGTAAACAACCTAATGTTATGAAGGAAAAGGACAATGCACCTCAGACTTTTTTTTAACTGGAAGCTAGCTTAGGCAGATCCTATGACACTTGTTCCCAAGAACAGCTGTCTGTTGTTTCACCACCTTCCCAAAAATAACCTCCAAAAGAGCCCTCATCAGTTTCAAGTGACACTAGAGGATTGCTTAAAGGGAACACACATATGGAAGAAAAATAGTTAAATGGAATCCAACTGAATGATTAATCCACTTACCCATTTACATGGTTGTCTAAAGTCTATGCAGTTGGGTTGGTTACTAAAACTGTGTGAGTTTCACCCAAGGGTTTCCACTAGCAACCAATCCCTTTTTGCCTGTTAGGTATTATGGTAATCATAATGCTGACAGTGTGACATCAGAAGCCCCATGGCAACAGACTGATGTGAAAGTCAGATGATTAATTTAACCTGAGTTCAAACAGAAGGAGGCACTGGTCGACTTCACAGGCAGACTGCCATGGTAAAATGTCAAGAGACACAGAGAAGTTATCATTATGCACAGGGAGTAAGAAGGAGCTGCTACCAAACCAAATGGTGCCAAGAAACTGGGAAGATAAAGGAGAAATCAAACAGACTCAAGTGACTAGGCCATTATCAAAAGACTTACAGTAGTAATTGGGCAATTTGGCCATATTACTCTAGGGGACAAGAGAAAGTGGCAGAAACCCATATTAACTTGTTAAGGAACTGCTCATGTAGGAATAAGAATCAGTATAGACTATAGATAAATAATATGTCGCAGAATTTTGATGGCTTTGACCTTTTCAAAGCACTCTCATATCATCTCATTTCATCCTCTGCACACTCCTGTAAGACCTCCAACACAGATATTATTATCCATATTGCAGAGGCTAGTTTTTGTTATTGTTGCTTTATTTTGTTTAAGGAAAATCCTTCAGACAATTAGCTTGGGTATTTCAAAAAAAAACTGCTAAGACTTTAAAAACAATTATGCAAGACAATATAACTTTGTGAAAACACAATGCTTTCATTAAATACCAGAGATAGGAGGAAATCACTGGAAGGGGTTAAGGGGACAGTGGAGCCAGCCTGGCTAGAGTCAAATCCCAGCTCTGTCTCTTACCGGCTGGGTGACATTGGGTGGGGTAAGTTACTAACCTCACTGTGTCTCCTTTACTTCGTCTGTAATGGGGATGAAAACTGTACCTATCTCACAGGGCTGTTATGTGGATTCACTGAGTTATAATACACATAAAGTGCTTGGCACATAGTAAGTACTATATAGATGTTTTCCATTGTTCTAATTTTTCATGAGCCCTACCCTCAGAAAAATTCTACATCCAGTCTCTTTCTTAGGAGGCTCCATCCCATTTACACTTGCCCATGGGAGTCTATCATTTTAACACTTTCCAGATACTGGGAAAGGACTGACCATCTTTGCATGCATAGTCAGGGAGGCTCATTGGGTGATCCCAGGCTGTGGTTCCAAGGGCTATGGCTCTAGAGTTTCTGAATAGAGCATCAGTTTCCAAACAAACATGCAATGCAAACATTTGCCAACATCTGAACACTGGATTTACCAAACAAAGACTTTGAAAATTGACACATTTGTTTCAATCAAAGCAAACAAATGATAGGCTTGGGTTATTAGGATGCACAAGCGTTTTATCCACATTTCCCAGAATTGCTTTCAACAAAAAAGCAGCCAGCAGGTGGGACCGCTTCCATTTAAACAGACTATTGGGATGAAACTGGCATTTCTAAAATATTTTCTTGGTCAGGCCTGTGGGGTTTAAAACCAAGCTAGGTTGACAAAGGATTCAATCAGATGATCTGATTGGGTTGAGCCCCCTATTATTTGCAAACCATTCTATCTGAAGTTATTCTCTTGAGGATCCCACCAGCATATTCATGATTCTATTCTCAGTGTTATTCTGTTTAAGAATTCCTGTACTCTGCAGTATCCTGAAATATTTGGTTTTGATGTTTATAGCACCCGTTTCCCTTGGTTTTATCTGTGAAGTCCTGGTCATTAGCTTGTTTTTTGTTTTATCCTCTCCACGGCTGCAAAGATGTTTTATTCCATTTCTCCAGGGAAACAAGTTTTAATTGCCAATCGACTAGGTATTCAACATGATAAGGTATCTAAACCCTGAGAGCTTCCTCCTTTCATTAAAATGTAGATCCAATTTCTTTTCCCTTAATGCCACATGCTGTTATTAAACTGAAATAACGGAAATAGTAAAAGCCAGATGTCACTTCAGTCTCAGGTTTGACATGGGGCACAATTTCCTCTCCTCAAGTTTAATCTGCTGTTATTTACTAACCCCATCCTTTGGAAGAATGAACAATTTAAATGTAAATGCAATTTACATAGGGGAGCGGATAGTAGATTTGCAGTTTCAATTGCCACTAACCATTTGCAAAGGGGGAAATCAACTAAAGCAAAGATCAGCAGCTGTCAGGCTGAAGTCTGCATCACTTGCCAGCCTCCTGCAACTTTCCTCCCGAATCCACCTGCCTCTGAACCTCAGCTAGGCAGGTACAAGGAAATGGAGAACTGAGGCATTTCCCCAGGTATTTCAAGCTGTACATACTATTGACTGGGGAAGAAAGAAGGAAGTTTGAGTTTCAGTGAGCTAATCCAGTTGGCATCATTGTTGAAATCATTAACTGACCAATTTATTTCAACAAATATTTATTGATCATCTCCTATGGGACAGACTTTATGCTTGGCCTAATTTAGGGGAGAAAGAAGAGAATACAAAGATACAAAAGCTACAGTCCTTCTTTTAAGGAGCTCCTTCCCTTAAGGAGAAAAGAAAGCAAATAACTACAAGAAAATAAGATAAGCTGTTAACAGAGTGCTCCAGGAGCCCAGAATTGGAAGGTTCTAAGGGTTGAAAGTTTCATTTGGGCTTAGACTTCTAAAATGAACAGTAGTTTGCCCTGTAACAAGCGGGCTGGGGACAGTCATTCTAGGGTGTGGTGAGCGAGAGGGAAATCAACCAGGTGGACAGGTCTGGTCACTTTATGAATAGTTCTTTGGGCCAGGCTAAGGACTTAATCACCTCTAGGCACATTTGGAAGTTTGTAAGTGGCACATGGCATGACCAAATTTATGTTTGACACTAGGTAGAGGACGATGTTTTTATGCCTATGATACAATTTCAGTTTGATTCTGAGTGGAGAATGAGTTGGTAGGGCAGAGGCTGGAGGCTACTTGGGGGAGTTATTGCAATAGTCCAGAAAAGAGCTGACTCAGACCTGGACCAGGCCAGTCTGTGGGAGGACAAGAGAGGAAGACACATGATTCGTGAATGATTTAGGAGCTGGAACAGCCCAGACAGGATGTCTGATTGCAGGTTTCCTCTTTGCCTCACTTGCACAGGCACCACCTCAGTCTAAGTCTTTTGTCTCAGCCATGAGCCCGCTTCACAAGGAACTATCTGGAGTTTAGTCTACACAGCACTGACACTTAAAAAATTATTCTGTGCTCATCAGGTCAGCCCTTGATTCTCCACACTACTTTAAGGCAGCAGCAATGCAGATAATCCGTAGCTCTCCTCTATTTGGCTTTGGAATTCATTACCCCTTTAAGAGCAAATTTGCCTTCCTAATTAATCTTTCTTAGGCTAATATTAAAATTAACTAATATTCTCAGAGCCCGTGACAGTCTGGCATGGGAAGAGGGGAGCAGGGGAGGGGAGGGCAGTGTGGCTCAGCTCAGTCTCAGGCTGAGCAGCAGGAGAAAGCCACGCCACACTAAGATCCCACGTGGATCATCCACAGAGGCCACAAGCTGAGCCTGGCTCATTGAGAGGTGTCTGCGTAACTAGAGAGTCAGATCCCTTGGGAGTTCAGTTACTGAGCACCTACTATGCACCCGGCACCCTGCTAAGACTGAAGATGAGCAGTTGGATAAAGCAGAGTGTCTGCTTTCAAGGGGCCGCCTGTTTAATGGGGACAACAGAGGAGTGAACGGATTGTTTAATCAAATGCAGTGAGGGCTCTGGCAGAAGCATCTTCTCAAGAGAATAAGGCATGAACAAGGTTAATGGAAAAAAACAAAACCAAATTTGTGTGAAACAAAGAGAAGAGAGTCACTTAATTGACATTTTATAAACACAACAGCAAATATGCTTTCAATAAGACTGAGTGCATACAGTTTCTTCTTTCAGCACCCAAATTAGTAAATGCTGCTTACGTGAAGTACAATAAGACATGATCTTCCCTAGTGGTTTTCAAGCTATGAAACTCCAGCCCCAAGATTTCCTCTAACCTGCCATGGAGGGGTGGGGGGCACAGGACAGCCCCACTCCAGGGCAGCCAGAACTACTCCACCCCTGCCAGCTTTACATATTGGGCTCCTATGAGGATTGCCTTTAAAGGCAGAATTTCACTGCTACTCAAAGTTAGGAAGCTACCCATCTACCCTGTTCTCTGTGCTGCTTCTTAAAACCAAAATGGATCTACCTTCTAGTCCTGTTGTGAAGACAAACCAACCCTTAGATGCTGACAAATTATTATCTTGAGGGCTCCCTTTCTGGTATCCTATAGGTCCTGTATAGGGAGATTTATTGTGCACAACCCAAGTGCAAGAAACTTTGGATAATCTGTGGACAATAGAAAGACATCTAAACTGTGGTTTTTGTTCTCAAAGGGATTACGTTCTACATGGAGAAACAGGCAAAAAACACATTAAGATAAAAGGTAAGAAGCCAACGTTCATAATCAGATACCAACACAGTACCCATAAACGCTGTAGAAGTTCAGAAGCAGAGAAAAAAAATCACCCCTGGTTAGGGGTGGGAGGTGTTCAGGGAGAGCTTCCTGGAGGAGGTGGAACTCGGAGTGGGACATACCGAACAAGTAAAGTCTGAATACGCAGAAGTAGGAGGATGGGCATTACAGGCAAGGACAGACACATCATGAACAAAGACCTGGAGTAGTGATGGGGATGAGAGCAGTCTAGCTTCAGCAAAGGATTCGCTTTACATAAGTGGATGGACACGCTTGGACCAGATGAGGCCTAGGATTTCCTACAAGGGTGTAGGGCCTCATGTCCCTTATGCCTCCAGGATCCTCCCATTCTGGGGCCCTCTGATGCCAATGATGGGTTGCCCCTAGAGGCCTCTGACAGGGTGCTCAGTGATGACAGCAGGGCCATCAGGAAGACTAATCTGACAGTGCAGGGCAAGATGCACTGCAGGGGAAGAGAAGCCAGTAGGGAGGGAGACGCGGAGGTCCTTCACCCTACTCTCCCCATGGAATGATAATAGACAGTAGCAGAGGGAATTCAGGGAGGCTGTGGACTGCCAGAGTCTCGACCAGGAGCTCAGGACCCTCCAGAGGACCTCAGAGGCAAATGCAGAGTGGTTAGGAGCAGACCCTGGGGCCAGACTGCCTCTGTCTCTATCCTGGACCTGCCACTTACTATAAGCTCTGTTACCCTGGGCCCTGGCTTTCACATCTGTGAAATGGAAATATAATAATAGTATATTTTTCATAGAATGACTGAGGACTGAGTTAATGCACCTCAAGTGCTTAATACACTATTTTCAGTAGTGCCCATAGTAAGGACTCAAAAGTGTGGGCTGTGAGTAAAACCCCATTATTCTGCTGGGGCACCAGTGTCCTATCCCAGGGCTCTTGGTGGGGAGGGGACACAGGTGTGATAGGGCATCTCTCAACCTCATTTAGTATCATAGCCTACCTTTCCCTGTGAACTAGGGGAAGCTGGAAGTATATAGCTTGTCCTCCTATAAAGACCAGTCAGGGATCTGCTTTCCCTCTAAGGGACATTTGAGAGAGAGAGAATGCACTGGAGGGAATGGGCTCACACCACAGGAAGAGAACAACCCACAAAAGAATAGCCAAATTTAATAAAAGACAAGACAAACCAAGATGGAGCGGGCATGGTGGGACATCCATTCCTGCCCTTAAAACCCAGGAGAAGTGAATTCCCATAGCTTAAAGGAGAGTCTGTGCCAGCAAGGGTTTGAAGACAGGCACAGAAAGATAATCAAGGTAGAAGCAAAGAAGGAAGAACAAGCAGGAGCATAAAATGGAGCCAAGAACGAGGCTAAGAGAGATGGAAACCCCAATGGCCTAAATGTACATTTACTGTCCTTGAAGGAGGAGCTCCGAGCTGACCCAGCTTTCCAGCAGCCACATGCACACAAATCTACAATTCTATACTCGTAAAATGAAAACAAAAGTACTGTTCCGGAGAATTCTAACTGTTCCTGGTCCTAAGAAGTGTGGATGGGGACTTCCTCGGTGGTCCAGTGGTTAAGACTCCGCGCTTCCACCGCAGGGGGCGCGGGTTCGATCCCTGGTCGGGGAACAAGGATCCCACGTGCCGTGGGGCATGGCCAAAAAAAGAAAGAAGTGTGGATGTTTCACGGGGATCCTCTCAGTGTGCAAAGCAATGGGGTGACTGGTAAAGGGTGAGGCTGGTGAGTGAAGGGCATGAGAAGGAGCTCCAAGGCTTTACCCTGAGGACAGTGGAAGCCACTGAAGGTTTTATGATGGTTTTTTGCTTCCACAGTTTTCAAATTCAATTTATTTTAAACGGTTTCCAGCAGAAATAAATTACAAGCAAGCAGAGTGAAAGTATAATGAAATCCACACATACCCTTCACTCTGCTTCAACAGTTGCCAACATTCTGCCTGTCACCGAAGGGCTTTGAGCCGGGGAGTGGCACGAAGACATCCGTGTTTGAGGAAGATGCCTCTAGATGTGATGGAGAGAATGACAGGAGTGGCGCAGGGACAGGGTACCATTAGGTTGTGGCAACCCATTCATTCATTTGCTCATTCATTCCTTCAACGAATATTTCCTGAGTCCCACCACGTGCCTGGCACAGTTCTCGGTGCTGTGGATGTAAGGGTGAATAAAGCAGAAGGCGTTCCTGCCCTCCTAGAGCTTATGCCTCTGAAGGGGAAAGCACACAAACAAGCAAACGAAGTGAACAAGAGGATTTCAGAGTGTGATAATGAGACTGGCACGGGACAGAGACGGACTTGGGAGGGAGGGGTCTAATTTTTAGGACAGGTGGTCAGCGAGCGTCACCTGTACCTGGAACAGCAGGAAAGTCAGGGTGGCTGGAGCAGCATCAGTGAGAGGGTGGTAGAGATGAGACCGGAGGGCAAGGTGAGAAGGGATGATGGCTTGGACTAAGGTGGCAGCCGTGGAGATGGAAGTAAGTAGATGTGAGGGGGGTCTCGGAGGGAGAGCCAACAGGATATAGTGATGGATCAAATGCGGGCTGGAGAGTGGGGGGTGTCAGGATGGCTCTCTGGCTTGAATTGAAGGATGATTTCTGGCTTGAATATCTAGGTGGTCAAGGGTGCTGTTCACTGAGTCAGGGAAGAGGAGTAACGGGAAGAGCCCAGAAGCCCAGGTGGCCCCCTCACAGCCTTTCAGAATGAGGGCCTGGCAAAGTGAAGCCACTTCTACCACCAGCCCCAGCCAAGAAACCAACTAGCTGTGTAACTTTTGGATGAGACTGTTCCTCAGGCAATTCTGAATGATCATCACCCCCACTCCTAACCCTCCAAAGCAGGACCAACCCACCTTCACCTCCAACACACAGACAAGTACAGAAGGACACTTGTGAGTCCAGCTTAACTTGCTTGGCCAGTAAAGGACACGAAGGAGATGCCACAGCGATGATATAACACAGCCGCAGGGGAAGGGGGAGCACTGAGCCCAGCCAGTGAAATACGGTATCCGTGGTGACATTTTTATCACGATAGCAGGGGGCCACTGAAGCCATGTCAGTGTCTCATGCCATTTTGAGGCTTGGCTCATTTCAGTGTCCCCTTGTCTCAGGAGGATATTAGGGCTGAGGTTTAAAGGGAGCAGGATTTTGCTGGGAGGCAATATACAGGTCTGCCTAGAGGGAAGTCTGGAATTAGAACAGTGTTACACCCTCACCCTGTGACTTTGCATGGTGTATGGATTTACTAGACGGGACATAAAAAGTGGCCTGTGAAGACAGCTGGGTGGGGGAGGGGAAGACCCTAAAATGCAATATGGACAGGAGACCACAGGGGCTAGGGCAGGTGTCTGTTTCTGGAAATGACTCCTCCACTCTCTTTTGCCTTATTTTTAGCTATTGTCTATCCTTGCCGCCCGCACCTTGCCCTAGAAGGGCATTTTTCCCAGCTGTCTCTTGGGGGAGGGGGCCGGCAGGGACGGGCGTTCGGGGTCATTGTCTGGGAACGAATCCTGGACAGGAGGCCACTGCTCTCACTCCTCATCCCGTCCTCTGTCACCCAGCGAGGGCAGCCGGCCGCCAGGCTGCGGATTGCCTAATGAAGACAGAGAGGTGGTTCCGGCTGTGTGCAGGTGCCGCTTCCCCATTAACAGAGGTGACATTCCGAAACAGTGCTCATTACAGAGCAGACATTGGACAGGGCTGGGACACGTACTGATGGCAGCAGAGCCAGCCAGCGTCTGTCTCAAATCCCACCGCCCCTGAGAGAGCGAGCGAGAGCCAGAAAGAAGCGTCACAAGCGTCAAACCCGCAGGCCCTTCACTTTGCAGAGAAAAATGAATTCTTGCCATCCCTGACATTTAAGGCTAAGTCATTCTCTCCACTGCTTGCAGACCCAGGGGGCCTTAGCTTCAGGCCCACCCAAACGCTGACCAGCTCCTGATGAATGCCCCAGCCCCTTCCTTCCCGGGAAGGGCTCTGGTATGGATGGCTGTGTGTGGGGGTGGGGGAACTGGTCCTCAAAATGAGACCTAGATCCGGAGCTCATGAGGTCTTGCTTTAGAGTTGGAATGGGCCCAAGGTGTAGCTAGGAGAGCTGATGGTAGGCTAGGGAGAGGAACTTCCAGGCTGAGGTTATCAGGGACTGGGGTGGGGGTGGGTGGACAACCAAAGCCGTGGAATCTCCTTCCCACTGAACCGTAAGAACGGGACAGAGCTCCATCTTGGCTACGATAGGATGCGCGGTTTCCCTTGAGACTGGGGGAGCCTTCCCATCAGCTCCGGAGAAGCAGGAATGGCAGATTTGGGTTTCCGCGCCTACCAAAGCTCGGTGCAAAGTGGCGAAAGGAAAAGGCTGCACCCACGCACGCACCGCCTCATGTGCAAGCATCGCCAGGGAGCCCCAGCACCCCGAGCCGCTCTGCGCGCGCGCGCTAGGCCCGCCGCGCCCGTCGCCCCCCTCCCCAGCAGGGCGCCCCCGCCCCCGCCCTGCTTGATTTTAAACCCGCAGCAGACGGAACTCGACTTAAAATAACTATTTTGACAGTTCAGATGTAAATATGTGAGCGATGCGTGGGGCTGTTTTTCCTTCACACTTCCCCTCACCCCTCGCTCCCTACCGCAGCCCCAACTCTGCTGACGCGGAAATGATGGGAGAGCGCCGCCTGCAGGGTGCTCCCCAAAATGTGGCCAGGGAAGTGACTCGTCCTAGACCGCTCAGCCCTGGGGGGACAGGGAGAATAAGAAGTTAGAGGAACCCCAGCTGACTTTCACCACACCACGCTACTGTGCTAGAGTCAGTACGATATGTGAGATATGCAGAATCTCCTGCCACTTTTAATTCTTTTAACTAACCCCCTCAGTTGACTCATTGAACTCCTGCTTTGTGCCAGGCACTAAGTAAGCATTTTAGCACATGCTGTCTTTTTTTTTTTTTTTCAAGGAATTCCTTTATTTTTATTTATTTATTTATTTTTGGCTGTGTTGAGTCTTCGTTTCTGTGCGAGGGCTTTCTCTAGTTGCGGCAAGTGGGGGCCACTCTTCATCGCGGTGCGCGGGCCTCTCACTATCGCGGCCTCTCTTGTTGTGGAGCACAAGCTCCAGACACGCAGGCTCAGTAATTGTGGCTCTCGGGCCTAGTTGCTCCGCGGCATGTGGGATCTTCCCAGACCAGGGCTCGAACCCGTGTCCCCTGCATTGGCAGGCAGATTCTCAACCACTGCGCCACCAGGGAAGCCCTAGCACGTGCTGTCTTATTTGATCCTCAAAAAAAATGGGGCGAGCATTATTATCTGTATTTTACATATGGAAAACAGAGGTTTGGGGAGATTGAGTTCTCTAGGCTGCCATAGCTAGCGAAGAGAATTGAGATCAGAACCCACGTCTTGTGCTCTTCCCCACCATAGCCAGTTGAGAGGAAGGAAGGTGGAGGCAGAGATCCACCTATTCTATAAGGAGGGAAACCAGAGTTTAGACAGATGAAGTCACACGTCTTTCTGGCCACTAACAAGCATCTTAGCTGGGGCAGATCCAGGACAAAAACACCACAGCATCTTTAGGACAGCCAGCCCATGCCTCTCTCCCCAGTCTGGACCCAGGCAGTGTGCTGGGACATGATGGGACATCCTTTGGAAGGAGGGTAGGAGAAAAGGTACTTGGAGAAAGAAAAGAGGAGGAAGGGAATAGGAGGGAGGAGGTCTAGAGAGTGAAGGAGCTTAAGTAGGCATAGACTGCATAGCCTGGCCAGGCAGAGCTGTGAAGTAGGGGAAGTTCATTGTCAGAGCTCCCAGCTACCCCTTTCTTTGCCCCCTTTTCCCCACCAGGTGCCCTCTCCCCCCACCAACCCATGCCGCCCTGGGGCCAGATGCCCACTGATACACTCATGCTTTTCTCCCATCCGAATGAAACCTGCTCTGGGAGGGAATCCATTGTATTCTTTGATGCTGTGGGGGCAAATGCCTGATACCTGCCCAGTGTTCACCATCCTCCTGGATGACAAGCCCCAGGGAATCAAAGGCTGAAGTAAAAGAAAGGAAGCACTACTGAAATGTCAGACTCCTGGAGAGGAAGGGAATTTGGGAGCAATAGGGCCCACCTGTGACAGGAGAGGCTACGTGTAGCACCTGTTTGCAAGGTGACTGCTGGCTTTGCATGTGCATACAGCTATGGGCAAATGTCGTAGACGTTAGCAAAGTGGAGAGAGGGGTCCTGAGATCTGTGCTTTGAACATGCCTTCTGCTCCATCCTTCAAGTCTCAGCTCAAATTCCACCTCCACTGTGAAACCTTCCCTGATCCCTCCCCACTCTCCAAACACTTTGCTTGTACTCTACATCTTGCATGTCGCATCCTTCAAGCCTTTGCATGTTGCTTTTTATTAAATCGTGAGTTCCTCAAGGGGTAGGGCAATGTCACATTTCCCTGTGTTTCTCCTACAGCTCTTCCCAGAGGGCTTTGCACAGTCAGGACTCAATATTGATGGGACGGATTGAATTGACAGGAGTGCACGGCACGCATTTCCCCACACAAGGGGTAAGGACTGGGATACTGACAGCAGAAGGGCCAGGGGCAGGCACCCCAGCTGACTCCTGGAGACTGAAAGGTGTGGGGCACTTATTTGTCCCAGACCATCAGCGACCACTATTGAGTGCTTATGTACTAGCACTGTGGTGGCTGCACCGGGAGAAGGGGCAGCCCCTCCCTCCCAAGAGCAGTCAATCCACCCTCTAAACTATGGAGCAGCACGTGACACTTCAGCCTCATCCTGCCCCAGCTACTCCATGCCTTACAGGATGCTGGCTTTGGGGTTAAACCTGATGGCTCTAGCTCTCTGGCCCCCTCAGAGCCTCTTGCTTCAGTGATAATTTGGAATTGCTGGCCCTCCAGTCAAAGTGGAGTTATGATATAATAATCCTTTTAAAAGATAGTTTTATTGATGTATAATTCACATACTATATGATATAATCATTCTTGTTCCTAATATTACGCCATCTTACAGCATCTGTCTCTCCTTGTTAAGTCTGAAAATTCCCATTTGTTACATCACTAGTCTTGAGAAGTACAACTAAAGGTCTTTATTCTCCTGTAAAAAATAAAAGCACCTTTATATCTGTGTGATCATATTGTAGTCCTAAACCACCTTCCCTGTTCTCCACCTCATCTCCTCCAGCCAGCTTTATCCCACTATTTCTCTGAGATGCTAGGAGGCAGGAGGCCGGCCTTCCCCCAATTTCTAGATAGCACAAGTGAGGCTCACAGCCCCAGGGGCTCAGTGTATCTCCTGAAGCCACCTCCTAGGCCCCATCACCTCACTTTCTGTTCATGCTCTTCTTCCTCCCAGTCTCCCTTCTCCGCAACAGAGTCGGTGGAAATAAATGTTTAGCTTCTGCTGCTGCCGTGTATCACAGTGCGAAATAAACACGAGGGTAGATGCCCCATCTACTCTGACAACATAATTCATTTACTGCAAAGGGATATAATAAAGTCTGTTTATTACAGCAATTAACAGAGCAGCATTTGCCGGCATGCTTTTTAGAGGCAACCAGAAAAGCGCTTACTCCAGGTGCATAGATTTCGGAAACCATGCATCTTGAGCCAAAATGAAACCAATTAGAGGCTTGGTGAATGGGTCCCAGCCCCCCTAGAAAAATTAGCCATCCAGGAGTCAGTTCACCTCAGTGCAGGAGCCCGACACAATATGATTGTACTTTATTGGGTTAAGACCTGGACCTGTCTCCAGGGTCATGGTCTTAAGGACATGCATGAAATGCTCCATCCGAACCCAACCACCCCAGCTATCGGGCTCAAATCTCACTGACCATCAAAGCATATAGGTGGGGAAGGTTAGCACCATTGGATCTCAGGGGTACCTTGCCACTGAGGTGGGTGGTGCATAGGGAGAGGACCAGAGGCTGGGCCAGGGAGAGAGGCTAAGAAATCCTTTCATTAAACCCTGCCTTCAAGAGCGTCATCAAAGTTTAAGACCTCAAGCCTCTGGAGAGAAACGGCTGTTGGGTGGTGGGGGGGAGGAAAGGAGAGAAACCCATGAGTCTGCTCTCCGGCCTGGAGAATATATGCTAACTGGCTTTGGGCATAAAAACTGGACAAAGGCATGAAGGAAGCCCAGTTGCCCCAGTTCTTTGGTAGAGGGGCAAAGGAAAGGGAGGTACCAGTTTAGGTTCCCTAGTGATGTTAAGTATATCTGATTACTAATAAAACAAACTTAGCTCTCCAGCCCCCTTCAAGGGGCCAGGGGTTGGCTTGTACCAACAGGACATTCTTCAGAACCAGCTCTGGTTTTCCCAAGAAGGGCAGCAGCCCCAGTGCCATAGCTTTGTGGGATAAACTCATTGCAAGCAGCAGCTCTTCCTTTTTTCTCTGGAGCAGACTATCAGGAAGACGATGGGGAGTTTTGATCTCCTTAAAAACATAAAAGTGAGCACCTAAGCCACTAGAAAACCAAAGGCTCAAAAGTGCAGAGGCAAACCGCTGTCAGACAGTTCCCCTGGTTGAGGGGTGACCCAGTGGGTTCCTGTTTCCTCCATTACTCTTTTCCCCTCTCAGGCCTCTGGGAGAAGGTACTGCATTGAAGGATGAGGGCAGAAGCCAGCCTGGCCTCTCTGGAACAGAGAAAGTCAGACCTTTGAGCATCATGAACAATGGGATAAAAATAGCAGTGTTGCCATGGCAACGAAGGCTGGGAGAGTCCTGAGGATCTCTGGGTCCTGCCATCTTCCCCTTCAGCCTTCCTCCCGCCTCTCGGATGGAACACAGGAATGAGCTGAGGGAGAAGGGAAGGCTGCCCAAGGGGAGGGAGACAGACCAGTAACCCACTAGGAAACACTTGAACTCCAAAGCCTGAGGCTTCTGCCAGAGCCTGGGCTGCCAAGTCTTGGGGCTCCTGGGTTTTAGAATTTCTTCCTCAGTATAACAAGTTCATCCAGGGATGTCCAGGGTTCCCCCCACACTTCACCCTCCTGGTGGATGGTCCTGACATCCTGGGCTCCCCTGTGAACAGCCAAGGTCACTGTTTAGTCTTCCTGGTCTGTGGTTCTGATCCCAGATAGGACTGGCCACAACAGCCCAGCACAGTGCGCACTGACTTGGGAGTATAGCCTGAGGGACAGAGGATTAACTCCCATGTTCCTCCATTGTTCACAACTTGGCCTTAGGGAGCTGTTTGTATTGGGAACAGGGTTACGGTGGGGACAGCTATCTCTTGCTCTTGCTTTTGTGTCCGAGGGATGGAGCATTCGCTCTTTGGGAACAGCTTCTGGTTCTTGGTTCTCGTGGTGTCAGCCCCATCACCTGCTGGACACAGCAGCCACCTTCAGGGTGAACACCACGCTTTCTGGGCCAGCATGCAAGGAGCCCACCAAACACAGCAGCCTGAGATTTTCTTCTCTGGTGCAAGCGCATCTTCATGGTTGTGGAAGACACTTGTGTCTGTTTCCAAAAGTTCAAGCCACACCGGGGCACATCTGATCCAATATACCCTTGCAACGTATGCCTTCCTGTGAGGTAGGGAGGAAATGGGTCTTGTCGCCACCTTTTATAGAGGCTGGGAGAGAGGAAGCAAGTTGCCAAGGTCAGGAGTCAGCCATGGCGGAGCTCTGGGAGACTGGGGGCTGCAGCTCTCTATCCAAAGACTGTCATCAGCCCATCCCACCGCCGGCACATCCCAGACCACCGGGCTAAATGCACATTCAGTCTGTAGACAGCAGATTGCAGCCTGAGGCACTTCCCCTTGCAGAAGGCAAGGTAATAAGGTGGGGTGGGTCAGTCAGCTTGGAGATGGGCTCACCAGCAGCTGCGCAAAAGGGTTACATAAACTGGGGCAGGGAGCGGGTCCTTGAGTTCCATCTGCAAAGTGTGTGTGTGTGTGTATAAGAGAGACCGTGCACAAAAGTGGCACTTGGCTTGGCCCCAACAGGGCCTGGAATTGGAGTCCTGGCTACAAGAAGGAGAGACAGAACTTCAGGGCATCCTGGTTCCCTGAGCAGGGAGTGCTGGGTAGGATTCTAGCAGGAGAAGCTCTGGGTGCCTTGGTTTTCCTTCTCACTCCTCCCACCCTTTCTTGGATCTACCATGTCACTCCCATCCACCCTCCCCGCACATTTGCTGCATGCACAAAGCACACCAGCTGGGGCACAGGAAACCTGCAACCCCTCTGGTTCCATAGCTTTGAGCCCCACTGAGGTTCAACTTCCCAGACCCACAGAGCCCTGGACTCTGGAGGGGACTCAGAGGACATTAGTGCAGTCCCTTCTTTATAGTTGAGGAAACTGAATCCCAGAAATAGGATATAATTAGCCTAAGGTTATGCCATCGTCAGTGAGAAGCAGGGCTAGAACCCAGGAGAGCTGGTTCCCAGCTCAATGCTCTTGCCACTGTGCTACCTCGTGCATATTTCGGTTAGTTAAATTATTGCTTTTTTTTTTTTTTTTCCAAAAATAACAATCTCCCTATATATTCCCATTGACCCATATGCTACATGCAAAAAGCCCTTCTCTGGGAATGGAGAAGGAAATGACATTCTAATAAAAAAAGACCTGAGACAAGAAGCTCCTCGGGATCCCTCCAGCCAGGGTCCCAGACAACACTCAAGTCATAAGAGCCTCAAGCACCCTTCACATCTCTTTATCCCGCTACATAACAGCCCACATAAGTAGAGGGGAAATAAGCCGGGGGAGTTCTCCCTTTTATAGATGGGGAAACTAAGCCGTCTCACCTGTCTGCGAGGAGGACTCAGTGCCACGCAGCAAGACCGGGAGGCCCGACCCCTCCTCAGAATCATCTACTCATGTTGCCACTTGCCTCACCCCTGGAGCTCCTGGTCCCCACCTCAAGGCAGGGTCTGGGAGAGAACATTGGAGTGGAGGGAATTAGAAACAGGGAGGACAAAACAGTCCAACCTGACCTCTGGGAAGGAGTGAGACTCAGGGCAGGAAACAAGGCAGCCAGACCCCACTCCCAGCCCCTAAAAGGAACCGGAGGAAGAAAAGCCTGGGCTACAAGTCAGGTGCTTGGGGCACGTGGTCTGTGGATGCGGGGGCTGCTTCTGCCTTTTTGGGTTAAACTTCTCCCCTGGGCTCCCGTTTGAGACGCTGAGAGGAACCAAGTCCCCATTTCCCTGAAAAGAAAACTGAGGGACGATAGATTGCCGGGTGAGTCGGCTAGAAGCTGCTGCCGCCTCCTACTCAGCTGCAGTGTTGGCCTCAACCTTAGCCCTGGATGAAAAAGGGGCCACAGCTTGGAGGCCAAGGGCAGCTGTCTGCAGGTACAGCTGGGCCTTGACCTTGGGACCTCTCCATGTTCCCATAGCAGGGGCTCAAGATATCCAGTATCCCTCCAGAGCCAATGGAGTTCCCCTGGGGGAAGCAGCTCTCTGAACTGGCTCACTGCCAAACCCCTGCAGCTGAAATCCCTGCCAAGCCTGAGAGCACAGGGGAAAGCTCTCGTTCGCCACCCCTCCCGCATATGTTTCCCACTCTCCTGACCTTTCCTCCAGGTGAGCCCATGTGGTCAGGACAGAATACCCAACACCTCTGTCTCCAGGGATACAATTTCATCCTCCACCACAGGAGTGACTTCGCTGGGGCTGCAGCCTCGCAGGCAACTGCTAGAGATGTACCTGGCCTCCAGGTGGGCTCTCCCACCTATCAAGGGACCCATGAAAGCGTTTCTGCCCATCTCTTTGCCTCACCGAGGCCTCTACTGTCCAAGAGGCTGCAGAACCAGGGGGTTTTTCTTCTGTCCCTTGTGACCCCACTGGCCTTTATTGCTCCTTCCTCGAGGGAAGGACTTCTGTTTATAATTCTTTGGATATAAAAGGAAATAACAGATTGCAGAAGGCAGGGGCTGGGCAGTAAGGGCAAAAAAGGGGGTTGGAGGATGGGAGGAGAGAAATCTTAAGCTGTGCTCTAGCTTTGCAAAGAGGACCTGGATACCACCAAATCTGCCAAAAGCCCAGGAAATGCACCTGAGTGTGGGGCTTGAGGGAGACAGGCAAAGGCTGCCAGGATAGAATGTGCCCTTGCTTCTGGATGAAACAGTGGAGGAGGTGTCCTGTCCTCCCTAACTACCCAGAGAGGTCCACATTTCTAGGAGAGGGGTACACAGCCCCTCCTGTCCTGGGGCCCTGACCTCCTCTACCCAGGTCACTTGTTATGTTTCAGAAAGGTTATTCTGTCCCTGGATGCCAGAGGGGATGTGACTTTGCTCCTGGGCTGAATTGTTCCTGTGATGAAGTAGAGGGCAGACTTGCTAAAGCTACAGAATCTGCCTAAAGTGTCTTTGCCACTGGCATTGCTGTGTGACCCTCGAGCACCTGAGAGGTCCAGGCACAGTGACAGAAGGCCGAGTTTCATCAAAATGGGAGGCAAGGAAGGAAGCGAAGGAAGGAAATGGTTTTTTGTTTGCTTCCTACCTCCTGGAAATAGGCTGGGAGTGGGGACAGATTCTGACCCTGAAGTTTGCTGGAGGTAAGGACAAGTCAAGGAAAGGGGACAAGTCAAGGAAAGTCTTAGAGGGCCCCCTCCTCCCAGAGTGTCCCCTAAAGGCACCACATGCCAGCATTTCCCCCTCTATGGCTTCTGAGAAGGAAGGGGCAGGTGAGTGAGGCAAGGAGATGGGAGAACAAAGGGAGGGCTCAGTTTAGTCCCGGAAAGGGATCCCCCGGTCTGGCCCCGGAAGGCAGTCCCTGAGGAGGGGAGTCAGGGCCTGGGAAAGAGGCTGCCCACATCTGAGCTGCTGCCGAGGAGACACAGTGGAGATGAGTGGGCAGAGAGGCCAGGCTGGAGGGAAGGCTGCTATCTGGAGTGTGGGAGAGAGCAGTGCCGAGGGAGACACAGAGCCTGCTGTGAGCTGGGGCAAGGCGAGGACAGGCGTCTGCCCGGCCTCCCACTGTCCCTGCACGGCCACGCTACTCACAGCCAGGTGGCCTCCCTCAGGCCTGGCCCAGAGGGACGCCGGGAGGGGACAGACGGTAAAGGACTCATCTCCCGGCCACATCCCTGTGGACTTGGCTCTGGGCTCTGGGGAGGCTCCCGCCTCAGGTTCTGGCATCCCGGGAGAGACTCCATCCCGGGCTTGGAGCAGGTCTGTCTCACACGTCTACCTGCCTGAGGCCTCTGCCACGGTCAAGGCTGCTGGGAGTTTCTCTGGCAGAGCAGCCAGTTTCCCATTTAGCAACAGCTCCCCTGGCCCAAGGCAGCGTGTCCCTCGTGGGAGCGGTTACCCTGAGCAGAGTCCCAGAGCCCTCGGGACCTCAGGACAGGAAGAAGCTCCGTTCCTGGGGCCTCCCTGGGGCTTCTCAGTCTCTGGAAGGCACATGGCAGGTCCTGGGCTTCCCCTGGTGTGACTGGGGCCTCTCTCCAGGGAGGTCTCAGGATTGGAAACCCAGGGGCAGGAGGAGGCCAGGGCACACAGGAGGCTGAAGCTCGCAGGTTAGACGGGGTCCGGTGGTCGGGTCGCCTGAGAAGAGCCCTGGCCAGATGGAAACTTCCTGCTCCAAGCCTCAGACAGGAGCGGGCGCCTCAGGCCTAGGACCTGCTGGGGGCTGAAGAAGGGGCCCTGGTTCCGCTCACACCGCCGTTTCCCGCTCTCTGTGAACTTCTTCCTTCTTCCTCTTCATCTTGCAGAAACCGTGGAGGCCACAGAAGCAAGCGAAAGTGAACTGGGGCATGCCCTGGGCCAGGCTGGGGGCTGCTCACCAGAGAAGATCTGCAGGGAAAGGCAGAGGAGGAAGCGGGGGCAGGAGGAAGGCAGGAGAGAGAAGCAAGCTGGGGTTAACATCCTGGAGCCCTCCTGAGGCTGCCCAGGCCCCGCCAGACCTCTCACACAGCTGGCGGACAGGGCGCGCCACCAAACAAAGGCCTCTTTGAAACCTTAGTGTTTCCCGGTCTCGGTGGAGTTGATGTCATTCCTCAGATTGGAGCCTGGGTGAGTCCAGGGTAGGGAAGAGAAGGCCCCGGCTGCGGCCACCTTTGTCCCCCTCCCGCCCCTCTGCCTCCCCTCGTCACCACACACCTATGCTTGGGATCAGGAAGCAAGCCAGCTCAAAATAAGCTCTGTCTTGTGCCACCTTGCACAGGTTAGACGTGGGGGGTTCCCACTGGATCTTTTAGATCACACAGTCCGATAATCCAAGTGTGGGACTTTGGGGACCTTGAAGGAAGTCCCTCATCCAGCACAGCCTCTACCCTGACACCTGGAACTGAGTCTCAGATTCCTCCCTTCCCTAACAGACCCAATTTGTCTGAAATCCTTAGGGAAATCTATAGGGAACATAAGGCACTTCCTTTGACCACTCCGGGCAATACAAATCCCCATCCTCCTCAGTAGAGAACAGACAGCACAGAGTTCTTTTAGCCAACAGGCTATTTTATTGAGCACCTATGCTGGGCAAAGGGGTTGGGGGGTAAGAATATAAGGGTAAGGGTATGCTTTCTTCCCTGGCACAAAAGTCAGTCTGAGGTAGGGTCTGAGGCTGGATTTACCCCAGCTGGGCATGTTGTCCCCCACCTCTGGCTGACACGACCCTCATCACAGGGAGCAGGGGCCCCTCTGGTATCTGCGGCATGGGAGGGGGCTTCAGAAGACCAGCTCTCAGTCTGTGAACGTATCCCTTTCTCCAAACACTCACTGAGGTCTCCTTGGCCTCAGCCATCCGCAGATGCCTCCAGCTCACTTCTCTGCCCTTCCTCTGCCCCTGGGCCTGCCCTGGAGGGAGCAGAAATACATTCAAGTCAGCTCCAGCAGGGCAGCCGGGACAAAAGAAAGCACACTGCATTGAGGTCACGCCTGCATCCTGGGCCTGTTTTGATCACTTGTCTCTCTGGGAAGAACACCAGGGACAGCCCAGATGCTGAGAGGAAGGGGTTTGGAATAAGGAAGCATGAGCCATGTCCCTGGCCCAGCCCCTCCTACAATAGAGATTGCATAGAATGTCCAATGCCCCAGATGCTAGGCACACCTGCAAAGCGTTTCCATTGTCTTTGAGGAACTTGGCAGGGCCCGGCTGGTGGCTCTCTGGATAGTTCCACAGGCCTGGCCAACCTGGCTCCTTTGGACAAACTTCCTTCATGTTTCTCCAGGCAGAGCAGAGAGCCCAGCTGGTAGGCCCTCACCAAGCACAGTGCCCACAGTGGAGTGGGTCCTGTCAGGATTCTCCCCTCCCTCCCCCTCTCAGTGTCCTGGTAATCCAGCTAATGACTGTAATTAATAGGTGCAATGCATTTCCGATGGCCAGCTGGGTGGGCAGGAAGCCCAGCTTGAGTCAGCATGGGTAGGTAGACTGGTTATTTAAATACCCGCTTTCTAGCACCATCCACACACCCACTCTCCTAGAGTATATATAGAGAGCAGAGAGCAATCTCCAGGATATATATAGACAGAGCCAAGACACAACTACTATATTTCTAGATCTATCCACTGCAGCTATCCCTGGATCCCTCCCGTGACAAACCTAGAGGAAGACCGGGATCTTAATGGGGGCTTAGATGGCCTGGGTTCTATTCTTGGCTCTGACGCCGGCATGCTGTGTCACCCTAGGCAAGTGACTGCACCTCTCTGGGCCTTCATTTCCTCATTTCAGTGTTCCAGGAGATTAATCAAGGTTTAACACTTAGACCCCAAAGCTAAGGGGCTGAAAGGGCACTAGGAATCCCAGCCTGATTAGGAAGAACGGAGGGAGGGCCGTGGGTTTCCTTGTGATCAGTAATTGTTAATGCATACACTTTCTTTGCTGCAGGAGGTGGGGTATATCAAGGGTACTATCGACAAAGCATTCCCACAAGTACAGGAAAAGTATTTGGGGAGGAATCAGTAGGCACAACACGTTTGATCTGGGGAAGGAATTCACAAATAAAGCAAGTCCAGCAGGTAGCTGTGACCATCACTCCCCCATCACCACCCTCAGTCTCTGGTCCCCGGGTTCAGAGATCCTCTTCCGTCCCCACCCTACTTCCCATCCAATGCCTGCTTTCTTAAAAACAGCAAAATGTACACAAAAACACCCCCTACATTCCCCTCCCCCCTTGCCAGGCCAGTGACTGTGCCTCCCAGGGATGCTTTGGGAAAGATGAGAACGTGCCGAGTTTTTTCTGCTCACTGTGATGACAGTGAGGGCTGGGGGAAGGAACCAGGACCTACACATCAGAGGAAAGGAGGGTCAAGTGAAGCCGCTCAAAGCTGGGCTAGGGGCTGCAACCTGGCTCCTGAGCTGTATCTGAGAGGTGTATCTGAAAGCCAACCGCCTCACTGGCAGTGCTGGGTCCTTGTTTCTAAGGGCAGAGAGTATACCCAGGGGAGCTCAGGTCTTTGATCTGAAGGGCCTGGCTATCCTCCCACTCTCTACCAGGGAGTGACGGGAGTGACAGGGTCTTCACTGCAAGGTGCACGACTCCAAGCCCTGGTGACACACAGGTCCCTGGGCCAGCCCCTGCACTGGACAGACCTGGGGCAGAGAGCCCCATCCCACTTTCAGGCCTGCTGTGAGCCCCCTTCCTTCTCCCTCAGAATCCCTCTGCCCTACCAGCAGGAACCTGGGGACCTCCTTTGTCTGGGCTGTGGTCTCTGCTCCTCTCTCTGCTCTGTGCCCCCTGCCTTACTCTCTTCACACTAGCTGGGGGGCTCCCTGGAGAAGTCAGATCCTGAAGAACCTCCTCTAACTGTTTCTACTTGAGGGGAAAGGGGTATGAGTGTTTGAAATGAACAGTCTGGGAGTCTCAGTGAAGCCAGTGGACTGACTGGGGGCACTCCTCACTCGCCCCCCAGCTCATCCACGGTCCATGCTCGCTATGGAAACTTCCCCTCCCACTCTGCAGCTTTCCCCTCTAACCTTAATTTCCATGCCCAGGAGAGGCTAAGGATTTGAAAAACAGCCCCCCAAAACCCAGAATAGGAAGGAAAGGGAGGTGAACACTGGACAGACGGCTGCTATCCCACGGTTGGCTGCATCTGACTGCAAGCTGTTGGCCCAGGTTTCTTTCGCATCCTCCTCTCTGGCCTGGCCCCAGCTCAGGGCCGAGATGGTGTGGGGTACGGGGGCATTGAAGATCCTCTGCCGGTCAGCTTTGTGGGGGCCAAGCAGGAGCACTGCCAAGCCACTGAGCATCACCCCCCAGCCACCAGGAGTTTCCCCAGCCTCCCTGTTGCCCCCTCCCCAAGCCTCTCACCCACACTTCTCCTCTCTTAGAGGACCCTGCAGACACCCTCCAGCGTCCTCCGATTCTAGCCCCTTCAGCAAAAATGGGGCAGTGGGTCAGAGACTGCTTGAATGGTGGAAGAACCAAGAGGAAGAAGGGAGTCAGGGCTGGCTAGAAACTAAGGTAGGGAAGAAGCCGGGGCTCCAGGCTTGCAGACCACAAACTCCTAGGTGTCTCAGATTTTGGCAACGTCCTTCATCAAAGTGGGCGGCAGTAGGGGTTGGAAGGATAGGGAGATACTTACAAGCGTTGGGACAAGTCTGGAACTCTCTGACAGACAAACAAGGGACATATTCCTTCCCCTGCCCCCCACCCCAATCCCCTCACCTCCCGAAGCAGAGTAGCTTCCAGCAAGGCCCTCCCATCTTCACTCTGCCCCACCGCCACCTCAGGTAAAGGGCAAAAGAGAAGTGACCCAGAGAGGAGGGGTGCCCTCAGCCTCTAGGACAATGCTGAGCCCCCGCCCCCTCCCCAGCTCCCCTCAGTAATTAAAATATGAATTCACCTTCCCTCCCCGAGCCATTCATCACTGCGAAGGGAAGCAGCTGCGGCTTAGGAGACCGGATTTGGGGGATTAGCTCGGGCGGTGGAGCAGACACACCAGGAGAAAGAATTAAAAAGGGAGTGAATTGGGTTTTCTCTCCCCACCTCCTCCCCTCTCCCTCTCCCTCGGGCCTCCTCGGAGCCTCACACCCCACCCCTTTCCCCAAAGCCTGGCCTCGGTAGGTTTCTGGGAACTGTAGTCTCCAACACTGTGTTGATAAACAGGCAGGCCAGGGGTGGGTGGTGGCACAAACTACAGATCCCAGGCCTTCTTCCCAGGGTTGGCAGCAGCAAAACTGGGCACAGGCCTCCAGTCTGGGAGAAGCCCAGTTCTCCTTGGAGATTAACTGCTTCTTGGCCTGCTTGAGACTGAGTTCCAGCCTCTGGCTTACCGAGTGCCGGGAATCTGGAGCCAAGGTCCCCTCTGCCTTTGATGGTTTGCCTAAGCCAATCCTCCCCCCTTTTCTTGCTTGCCCACTTACGGAGAAAGAGGGAAACTCCCCCAACCTTTCAAAACTACAAGGGCAGCCTCGCATTTACCAGTGGTTCTGCGGGACTTGGGGGCCTTGGGAGCTCAAGGGGTCAAAACACTAAAAGTCTTGAAATGTCTTTACCCTGGCTTCCAGGGTCTTCCAGGCCTGCTTGTCTGAGGCTGGCCCATCACAAGGGTCATCACAAGCATGACTGGGGTCATCAGCTTGACATGGTGACGTGGTGGTCCAGACCATCAGTGCTATAAGGGCCCCAGAAGTCAAACGTTAATGCCATCCCCTTCTAAAGATGGGAGAGAGATTTTTTTCCATAGTCTTTGCATTTAGAAAGCAGAGTTTTAGCAGTCCAACTCCATTTCCATGGGACGAATACAACCAGAGAGATTCACTTGAATCACAGCAGTGTTAAACACGGGCCCACTCTCCCAAGGGAGGCCTTATGCTGGGTATCTCTGAAGACTGTGAAAAAGACTTAGATGGCTCAGAATATTTTAGGTTTCAGCTGTCTGCAGGCAGGTGACAGGATATACGCAGCCCTCTGATCTGTGAATCCTCCGGGAGGGGGCATGAGGCCAGCTTGCCTATTCAATTCAGTTCAACAATTATATGAAATATATAACTGCACATCTCCTCCAGGCCTGCCCCTGTGGCAGTGGCCAAGAGTCAAAGGAGAGAAAGGAGCTGCAACTTTTTAACCCCAGAAGCGCCCCAGGCCCAGGCGCAGCAAGGTGGGACTGTCTCAGGTGAGCTGTGGGCTTGGTCTTGTGCCCCTGCTGGCGGCAGCTGACTGCTTTTACCCCACCCACCTGTTCTCCCAGTTCACAATTTATTCAACAAACATTTACCCAGCAACCCCTACTGAGAGCCTTGCCTTGCTGGAGCTTCACAGAGGCATAATAATCCTTGAAGGGGTCATCTGTCCCCTTCTTCCCAGGCCCAGCCCAGTGCCGGGGCCTTCCTGGCAAATTGTGCAACAGGATTCCTGGGAGGGACTCGGCTGTAGCAGGAAGGGGGCACTGCTTCAACCTGACTTGTCAATTAGGACATGGGGAGCTAGGGGGAGCAAATCAGGTGCCTGGATGTCCTCGCAGGAATAGGATAGGCTCATTCTGAGCAGGGGTGGGCAGCGGGACAAGGAGGGAGGTGGGGGAAGGTACCAGCCACCTCTGATCTCTGGCCAAGAGAACCCAGAGGGAAAGTGGGAAACCCTGGCAAATTCTCCTCCCTGTTCTTGCACCATCTAAGCTGGGGCAAGAGGGGAAGTGGCTTGGATGAGCCCCAGCAAAAACCCAGCTGGCTCAGGCTTTCTCTTTGCTTCTGCTATTGTTTTCATTTTCCCCCCTCTGCTCCTGCTGGAAAAGGAAAACCTGTGATGGACAAAGGGTGATTAGAGTTGGACCACAGGGCCATTTGTGGACGTACATCCAATAGAGACCTGGTGAGAAGAGGCCCTGGTGTGAGAACAGCACTTTCCCATGCATCTGCCTGTTGGCTCTCCCAACACCCAGCATGATGTGGCAAGAGCACAGATTCGAATTCCAGCCCCGCCTCTTTCTAACCATATGAACTTGGGCCAGTTTCTTAGCTCCCTTGTGCCTCAGATTTCCCATAAGTAAAATGGGATAATGATAGTATCCTTTTCATAGGGCTGTTTCCAGGATTAGATGAGTTAGTACAGGTGAGATAGATAGAATCCTGCCTGGTAAATGTTGGCAGGGGAAATTAAGAGCTCTGAGACATTCTAAGTAACTTGCCTTCTGATTCTCAATACCAAATATAGTACCCTCCGATTCTTCAGTGGTCTTAGGCAGACCAGGGGCTGGAAGGAAAGGGGAGGCGAGGGTTGCTCCTCTGCTGCTCTAGCCAGACTGCCTTATTTGCACCTGCTAGAGTCTTCCAGGATGGCTGGGATGGAGTTAGGCAGATTTAAATGTGAGAGCAGAAATAGGCATGGGGAGCTCGGCCAGATGAGTGGCAGGCAGGAAGGAATAGGGAGAGCAGGTACCATTCACAGACCCAGAAGGAGGGAGGCAAATGCCTGGACTGGACAGCAGACCAGAGGCTGGGGACCCTGGGCTCCAACTTGCAGCCCATGGGGAGCAGCTGCCTTCCTAGTTTCACTCTGTTGCCTGAGCTCTCTCATTTCAGCCACTGAGAAGTCCCGAGGTCTCTCTCACACAGAAAAAAGTTGAGGATTCCGAGCTGACCACAGAGACGTGAGCAAGGCCGAGAAGCAGAGGCTGTACTGGAGGCACTGAGCAAAGGCCTGAGTGCTGTGCTGTGTGTTCCAATGCCCCTGACTCCAGCCACCAAAGCTCTGATACAAGACACGCCTCAGTAACTTGGCAAGGGGAAAGGAACCAACTCAGAAATCCCAGCACCCCCTGAATGTTTCCCTCCATCCTAAGGGAATTTCCTTCTGGAATCACGCATCCAGCCTCTTCATCTCAGAGTGAGAGACCAAGTCCAGAGAGGGGAAGTGACTTGGTCAAGGTCACACAGCCTAGCCTCGATCCCAGGTTACCAGATCCCCTGCATGCACAGCCCCCAAGCGGAACCCCCTTTGGTGCCCCCTTTGCGGCTGCCTCCTAGCCTGGTCCTGGGGGGAGATGCAGGTGCTGCAGGAGTAGGAGCGCGCCCCTCACTGTAGCCCATGGCTTTTAGCCCTACATGAGTTTGGAACAGTAATCACATAGGAATGAAAAGCCATAGGCCACAGCAGAGCTGAGGGGGTCCAGCGGCAGGAATCTCAAAAGGACGCAGGGAGCTGGGGGTACCTGGGGAGCCCTCACTCACCTTTCCACCAACCCCACCCACACACCCACACTGCCTCTCTGGAAGTACCCGGCCCCCCAGGTCACATTCTCTTACCCTCCCCCACCACCTGCCTGGGCCCCTGAAGCATTAAAGCCATCGCAGTAATGAGTTTCCAGTTCTTGCCCTACAAAAGCCCCGCACAATGGGCCTCACTCCGGGGTATGAGGAGGGGTGGCTTCCTGGCCATAAAGGACCTCCTCAAATTTCCTTAATTAGCCTCCATCCCCCCGCCCAGGGTCCTTAACTACCTCCTCCTCTAGAGAATAAGGCCGGATCTTTTCAAAGCTACTGCTGCCGGTGCCCAAGACCAGCCCCATATTAGGCTCTCTCCTTACAAAGCTTAACCCTTTCTAGTCCAGCCACAGGAAGCAAAGAGGGCCGAGGAAGGCCTGGGCTTAGAGGGGTGAACGAGTTTCCTGAGCACCCCCAAGGCTGGGGGCTGGCCTGCACTTCCTAGACTAGTCCAGGTGGCTACCAACCGCACCCATTCTTGCATGACACAAGGGCGGGAGTGGTCGGAAGGATCTCTGTCTTCAGACCTAAGTGGAGGCAGGAAAAGGGCCTGACCTTGAAATCCCCACCAGCTGAGGGCAGCCAGCTTTGGCGCCATCCCTGGGCGATGCGGTGGCGGGGGGCGGGGGGGGGGGCTCTGGGCGCTCCGCCTCCCTCATCGGCAGGATATGGTGGTTGGTACGGCACCTCTAGGACTAGGGTGAGGAGCTGAGTCGAGGTGAACCAAGGTCTCAGGACCCTGGAAAAGATGTGCTCTAAGCACAAGTACTGTCTCTTCACTCCCTCTCCCGTGATGCGTCAGTTGTGGGCATGCATCAGCCTCGGAGAAAAGGAGTTCAGGGAAGCCCCAAGGGGTTCAGATCCCTGAGCCTGGCCTTGACCTCTCTCAGGGACCCCCAACAGAACGGTAAGAGGCCTTAGGACCAGATCAGGCCCCAGCTCTGCCACGGAGCAGCTGTAATCCCCACCTGAGCCCTCCCCCCACGCTCAGAGGCCCTGGATCTCTGCAGGACCCTGGCTGGAGCAACCTCCTTCAACTGGGCCATGCACACTCCCCAGCAACACCACACAGCACACCCCAGTCTTGCCCAAACTTAGGGCCAACTTCCCACCTGAACTTTGGGTCATTGGCCCCCAACCCCAGAAGCCTTTGGTTTTCCTTCCCTTCCTCTCCCATGGGTCCCCAAACCTCAGACCCAGGACTTGTAAAAAACCCTGGGCTCCAAGCAGAATGACCACAGTCCCCTCCCAAGGGACACTGGGCTCTGGGCGGGGGTCCAAGGGGCTGCTCACCTGGTGGGCCCAGCGAGGGCCCCTCTCCCTCGCGGTCTCCCTCACATTCCCGCAGAGCTACTTCCTGACTTCCAGGCAGCCACTCACTCCTCCACTTACCCCCAGAAGCTCCAGGCCCAGCCCCGAGAGGGCAGGCCTCCTCCCTCTTCCCGCCCACCACTGGCCTGGTCTGAGCTGTGCCCAACTCAACTTGACTCACTAGTGAAGACCTGGCCGCCCCTCCCCCAGCCGGTAGCCGGTGGGAGAGGGCAGGCCGGGCAGGCAGGGGAGGTCAGGTATTCCTTCAACCCTGACTTGGGCCTGGGTAACAAAGGTCTCATTGAGCCTCTGGCTGTCTGGTTGGTGAAGCACAAACCTCTTGTATCTACTCGCTTTTGATCTCACTCCCTCTGAACCCGCCGTGTATTACTCACGTCCCCCTGCTGGGCTATTGGTGTGGAGGGGCTGTTTTGTCTCCTCCCTCCCTCCCCATCTCTTTTCTCTCCTTCCTTCCCCTGCTGCTCCCCTCCAGCGTTTTTATGGTTTAATTTTTGGCAGGAGACCTGAGGCGGCTCCCTGGAGGCCCCCTCTTCTGCCTGGCTGCCCCTCCCCATCTCTGCAGGCCTAGCTCCTCTCCACGCTCCCCCCGCCCCCCACTCTGTGTCCCTCCACATTCTCTGCTCCCGCGCTCGGCCCGCCTTCTATTTCGAAGATCCTCAGACCGGTCTGGTCCTTCCCTCGGATTCCTGGCCGCAGCTGGGATCCAATCCTGGCTTCCCGGCCCTGAGCACAGGAAAGGCTCAGCCTGCCTGCCGGCCCCAGCCCACCTGACAAGCCCAAGGAAGCTCCAGAGCGGGGCAGCCTCTCTCCCCGTTGTTTCTGGGGCCAGAAGGACTGGGGGGTGAGGGGCAAGAACAGCTACCAAGTCTCAGGTATTAGCCTGCCCAAGACCTCCGTGGAATGTGGAGTAAGGGAAAGAGGTCACTAGGCCTCGCCTCCTTTTCTGCTTCCTCCAGTCTTGAGAATCTGCTTTCTAGTGAAAGGCCACCACTTGGTGAGAACCCCAAGGATTCACCCTCTCAAGCTAGGACCAACCCCCCCCCCCAACCCCCCAGTTCCTGTCTCCTCTGTGGCTGCCTCTGAGCCTTCTGCAGCTCTGCTGAGGGTGAGGACTGGGTGGGGCTCAGGCAGCTCAAGGAGCAGTGCATATAGGCCACCCCGCAGGGTCACTGGTAATGACCTCTCTCTGGCTTCCCTGGTCCTGTTCCCCAGGACAGGCCACTCCAGGGAAAGAGACAGTCACCTTTGAGGTCTGAGCTCTCCCTGGAAAAGCCAACAGATGCTAAGAATTCCCATGCTAGTGACCCCAGAGAGCCCTGCCAGGTCCCCCATGCCTACCACCTGTGGCCACCTCTCCACCTCTGGGAGTTTCCACCCCTCCCTGGCCCCCAGGTACTCCCATTCAGCTGAGCTGAGGACTTGGGAAACTTCTGCCCTGACAGAGGCCCCGTTCTTCCTGCTGCTGGCTCCCATTGTCCCTCATGACTCCACACATTCTTGGGCCTCTAATGAGAAGCCGAGACAGCCCTTCCAGCCCTGCTGTTGTTGTCAGCACAGCCTGGGCCCGGCCACCAGCCTGTGGCAGGAATTGGGGGGTGGGGGTGGAAATAAGAGGGAGTAAACGGAGGTTGGAGACAGAACAGAGGAGGGGAGGAGACAACTGGGAGAGACAGAACAGAGACGCTGAGAGAAACTGTGAAAGAGGAAAGGAAGTGATATAGGAGAAAAAGGAAAAGGAACTAATATTTTATTGAGTGAAAACTATGGGTCATGCACATGCTAGGCCCCTGTTATTTATAATCACTCGGTTAATGCAAACACTATCATTATTATTCCCATTTGGTAGATGACAAAACTGAGGCTTGCAGAGGCTCGGTGGGCATTTTGCTCTTAGAGAAGAGGGCAGGAGAAGGCTGAGAGAGAGAAAGGAGAGAGCTGGCAAAGGAAGAATGCTGACCACGAGGAAAGTGGAGGATTGCAGTGGAAAACAGGCAGAACAGGAGGAAGCAGAGAGGGATGGGGGAGCCGGCTGGTGGCTGATGGCTCGTGAGAGCAGACCTGAGGTATTCCTGACCTCCTGCCCTCCCCTCAGGGTTGTCTGCCTGACTGGAGAGCAGACACCCTGAGGCCCTGCAGGCGTGCCATCCCCTCTCCACTAAGATCCTTGATGCCCACACATGCCGGAGAACAGAAGTCCAGCCTGGAAACTGAAGCCTGTTTCACTGGGGAACAGGCTGCAGCAGCTCCCGTTCTGGAAGCCCCCGGTCCCACCATTCCCTTCGAGGGCACACAGTCACCCTGGATCTCAGCCTACATCAGGGCACTGGGGCTGGAGATGGTTCCAAGCTGAAGGTAAGCCAGCTGGGGGACGCACTCTTTTGCAAGGAGAGGAGTGGGGACGGGGCTGGTGAGCCACTCACTCTCCAGAGAGAAAGCCACAGAGGACGGGGCAAGGGGTGCAGACTGGGCTCAGCCCGAGAAAGGACCGGAAAACTAGAACTGCTCCAGTGCGGGCCAGTGTGCTCCCTGCCACTGAAGGATGTCAAACACAGGGTGTACAACCACTTCTCAGACCAAGGCCAGGCACACAGCAGGTGCTCAGAAATAGAACACTAGTGTGGAAGGGATTTTTGCACCTGGAAGTAAGTTAGAGCAAAACTTACGTCCCGTCAACTCCAAGACAATGAATCTACACTGGAGCTGACTTCTCCTGTCAGAGCTTTTCATAGACTTTTGTACTTTTGGGGGGCAGCGTGGAGCCCAGCAGCCCTGCCTCTTTGTCCATAGTGGCAACAAATCAGGACATTAGGAAGGTACTGGAAAGGAGGCACTCACTCTCACCTGGAAGAGAGTAAACCGGAAGCATATCCACGATTGTAAGGATGTTGGCTGAATGAGATGGTTATGGATTTGTTGAATGAACGAATGATGAAGCTTGGAAACAAGGGCAAGAGATATCTAGGTTGCCCCATATTTCAGGCTTTGTGTGTGCCTGGAGTGCCCTCATGCCTGTACTCTCTGGGAGGAGGGTCCTTGTACTGGAGCAGGTTGTGGGTAGGAAACACACCCTGGCATCTAACTCCACCCACAGAGGATGGGGGGCGAAGTACTGTTGAAACTTCAGAGGAGCCTTAGGGGGTTTGATTCTGCTGCCTCTGTCCTAAACAGGCCTCCAGATTTGGAGTTGCAATTGGACTGTTGCAGTCCCTGGCGCAGAACTGACCCAGGAAAAGACTAGTTCCAGACGGACCTGGAAGTCTCCCATATATTGTCCTCTAGACCTGAGCCAGACCAGTGGTGTGCTTGCCACCAAGAGCAGGATGACCATCCTATTTCTGGACCCCTAGGTAGTAGCCTTCCCCATGGCTCAAATTTCCTGTTTCCCAGCTCCAGCTCTACTTCAAAGTATGATCAGCTCAGGTTCCTGCTCAGCCACTGACTTAGGAGCCCCAGCCCCACACCCGGAGGGGGGCGGGGCACAGGGGGTGCTGCTCGACTGAGCAAGAAGGCAGAGAGGTCAGGCAGGAATTTTCTTTTTCCCCAAAGGCTTTCTCTAGTTGTCTCAGGAGCCTCAGTCCTGAGCCTCCTCAGGCAAACAGAGAGAGCTCCTTGCCTGGCGGCAGGGTCCCTGGGCTCTTGAGGAAGGAGAAGGGAGACCTGGTGATAGCCTCAGGCAATGAAGGCAGGGCGAGACTAGGGAAGGAGAGAGCCTGGACAGAAGCTGGGGGCAGGAGGTGGTCCCCACAGGCTTAACACCTCCAGCGCCTGCATCGGATCTCTACTAAGCTCCAGTGCTGGGCTGTGAGAGGGAGAACACAGGGAAGCGCTTGTGTCACCAGAATCCAGCCTCCCCAAGCACAGGACCCCGGCCACAGTTTTGCCTCTCAGAGCAGTCAAGCTGTCAAAGAAAAATACAATAACACGGGTCATTGGCAAACTCTCATTCATTTCAACCTGAGCAGTTTGTTAATGTCAAAAGGTTCCAGTGCCTTGCCCAGGCCCTAGTCCTCCCTTGACCCCTTTTCTCCTATGCCCTCCTCAACTCACATAGGGCAACGGTGGTCCAGTCTAAAGAATTACACAGCTGGGCTCTTCCAAGCCCCAGTGGAGTACTTCTCAAAGGAGGAGGCAAGCAGAGATAAAGGGTGGGGAGAAGGTCTTCGGGCAGCCCCTCATTTAGCAAACATGCACTGAGCACATACAATGGGACAGGCACTGTGCTGGTCCCTGGGAGACAGCACTCACTAAGGCACGGCCACCAAGCAGGCAGGCCAGTGGCAAGACAGGCCTAGATATGGATGTATATGATTGCATTCAGAGCAGTCCTACCGGCCCGCCCCTGGTCTTCCCCACCAACCAGAACCTTCACAATGCCTTTTGGGGGTTAAACTGAACTGGACCCTCCCCCCTATTTGATGGTCAGTCCTTCCTCTTCATGCCTTTAGGAGAGTGGCCTCAGCTGGATATTCTCAGCTGTGTGTGTGTAGGGGCAGGGGGAGATGTTCTGAGTCTCAAAGGGTGCCCAACACCACTTGGAGGAAGTGCTGCCTGGTGAGTGTGTGTGTGTGTTTGTGTGTAAGGGAGATCTTCCTCTTTCTCCTGACTGTATCAGGCCCCATGGGGCGATCGGGAGTTGGAACTGAGTGACAGAGACAGAAGCGGTTCCCAGCCCCAAGCCCCAGCTGTGTCCTCCTGGAGGATGTAAGCAGAGTTTGCAGGCCACCAAAACTGTTCCCCAAGGGGGCTTCTTAGAGGACAATCAATTCAGAGCTCTCTGATCCTGGGGCTCCCATCTCGGCCTCAGAAGAGCCGAATTTCTCTCCAAAGTCAGCTTCTTAAGGCTTACTTAAGTTGGGCTAGGTTGTTCACTGGCAGATGAAGGTACATTGAAAAACCACCAGGAAAAAGTAAATTCAAACCTGAAGAAGAATTTGTCAATGAGGGTTGAGAGAAGAGCAGGATACTAGTGCTTCCAAAAGAAGGCTGTGGAATGTCGGTCAGGAAGGGAGGGCTCTCCCTCCAGCCCCCAGGCGCCCTCTCCTGACCAGTTTGGTAGAGGCAGGGGCTGGTGGCCAGCCAGGTTCCCTAGGGGCACCCTGTCATGGACCCTTTCTCAGGAAAGGGAGCAGCCATCCTCTCCATAGCTGCCTCCCCCACCCCCACCCAGGCCAGCGTTCCTGCTCCCTGGCTCGCCTCCAGCTCCAGCCCCTCTAAGGATGCCAGGGCCCTAGGTTGAGGAAGGAGGTGGGAGAAGGACCTAGGGCCAAGAGTTGATGGTTTTGCCCAAGGAAATGGCTTCTCCAGCCTCTCAGCTGGCTCCTGAGGACTTCTGCCCCAGGGGTACCGGACACCTCTGCTTTTCCCATCTTAGTGCCAAACAAATGCACAGGTGTCACAAAGTCCTGATCCCCGCCTCGTTTATAGCCCCTTCTCCATCCTACCCCACACCACGGGGTAAAGGAAAGCGGGGAGGCACCCAAAGCGGGTTTCTCCCAGCCAGGAGAGGGAGGCTCGGCTCCCTCCTGAACCAGGGCTCTAGCTCCCTCTCACACTCCCCCCCTCTGAATCCCACCAGCAGCAAAAACCTTTAAAGGGAACAAAGACAATGGGGTCGGAGTGGGGGGCTTCCCTTCGGCGGACCTGGGGCGGCAGGTTGACGCAGCCTGCGGCTTGTCAGAGCTGGCTTTCAGGTGAGTGCCTGAACCCGCATCCTGGGGTCCGCCCAAGGCTCAAGGACACCTCATCGCCCAGCCAAACCACCCCCGGCGAAGAGGAGGGTCCTCAGCCGCTCGGCCCTCAACCCTGCCCAGGGGTTTGCAGCACTTTCGGCCTATTTGTTTTCGCTCAGTACTCACAGTTCGGATGCTAAGCCGTCTCCTCTCTCACACTCACTTCCTTTGTCTCTTTCTCTCTCTCTCTCTCCCTCTCCAATCTCTTTCTCTCTCTCTTCACTCCTTGTCTGATTCTCTGCTGTAGCTTCCAGTGGAGAAAAATAATTATTCTTCTCAATGGGTTCGCACGGGGCGCACGCACACACACGCGCGCGCGCGCACACACACACATACACACACCGCCGTGGTACCCAATCAATGCACAGATCTTCGGGGTCCCTTTAACCTCTGCGGATGCTCCAGGAGTTAATTATGAAGCCTATTTCGGCGCAGCATAAATATGCATTAAGGTATGAAATGACAACCGATGCGCTGAACTTCAGGGAATTGGCATTTAGACAGACTTCGTCTCGCCGCCTCCCATTCCCTCCATAGCCCCACGAGCCACCTGCGCAGCCTCGCCCCTTCCCCGGGCTCGCAGTGGCCATCGCGAGCGCCCACCCCAGGGCCAGGGGGCAACGTAGCGGCGTCGGCGCCGCGCTCGGTGCCCGGAGACCCCCTGGTGCGCCCCCTGCGGTCGGGGCAGATCCTTTGCGGGAGGTTCCACTCCCCCAACATCCGCAGGCCCGGCCCAAGCCAGCGCGCCCCCCCGCACGGTGCCTGTCTAAGAACAAACTCCGAGCTCAGTCCTTTGAGAAGCTGGCGAGAGCGGGACGGCTACCTGCTCGCTCGCCCGAGTCCCTGGCAGAGCGAGAAAGACCCGGGACGCGATTCAACTCGCCTTCGGGCAAAGCAGCCTGGCGCCCTCGGGTCCCGCCGCCCCCGGCCGGTCCCGACCCGCACACGCAGGCATGCATTTGCACACGCGCGCGCACACAGGCACGCACACACAGATGCACACACTCGCGCACAGACACTCCCGCGCGCGCTCACGCCCGCACACACTCAGGGTTATAACAAAGGAAGAGGGGGCAGAGCTGCCTTACTTTTTTCTTTCTCTTCTCTCTTTGGCAGCCCCCCAGCCCCGGGGTCGGCGTGTCCGACCCCCCCACCCCGCCCTCCGCGCCCCCACGACGGCAGCGGGCGGCCGGCATTCCGGAGCAGCGCGTCCGCAACTTCGCGCCCAGGCGCCCGCGCCTCGCAGCCCGGCGGGCGGGAGACAAAAGCTGCGGCGCCGCCAGAGGCCGCGCGGCCAAGGTGTGCTCCCTAATTGTCAGGAAATGTGTGTGTGCGCGCAGGGAGCCGGCAGGGGCGAGGAGGGGGCGGCCGGCGGGAGGGGAAGAGAAGAAGAGGAGACTCCCCCCCTCCCCAGCCCCCGCCACTCGCCAGCGCCCGGCACCCGAACCGGGATTAGAGAATAAATTATCTGCTCTCTTCTCATTGGGCTGTGGCTGAGGACGCCGTCGGCGGCGCGGGGCTGGGAGCTCACCCGGCTCTTTGCATTCACCGCACAGCTCCGGCTCGCTTCGCTTCGCGGGCGCCGAGAGCCCCAGGCCTCGGCTCCAGACGCCAGAGGACACCAGCCGGCTGGCCGCGCCGCCCCTCCCCCGCCGCCCGGCTCGGCCCGACCCCTCTCTCATCCCGGTTCTGGCTGGTGTCTTGGGGACGGGGAGACTGGGGAAAAGAAGCCCAGAGGGTGGCGATCTCCGAGTACCCTACCCCTTCGCTCGTTTCACCTCCTCCCCAAGGAGAAAGGGGAGGGCAGCTGGGGTCAGTCACCTGAGCCAAGCCCACCTCAATGAGAGAGGACTTTGAGAGCCCTTGGAGAGGATCCCTTCGATGACTAAGTCCCCTCCCTTGGGGCCATCTCCTGCCCTTCACACCGCAACAATAACACGGAGGAGATGGCACTCAGGCTGTTTGCTTTCTCCTCTCTCCAGCCCCATCAGCTCCTGCCTAATCCTGCTCCCCATTTCCTGGGCCTTCTGTTGGCCAACCTGGGAAGACAGCTCATTAACTGACTGCAAAGGAAATGCCCTCTGGTTCAAAGCAGCTCCCTGCCAAGAATTCATTCATTCATTCCTTCAGCAAGCAAGCAATGTGCAGGACCACCCCTGTGCCACAGTGTGGGCTAGGCACCAGGAATATAAAGGGAAAAGATTCAGATGAGACAGTCATGTAAAAAAATAGAACCACAACTGTGTGAGAGGTGCTATACCAAGACAGAGGCAAGTTTTGAACCCAAAGGTAGGAGTGACTAACTTCGGACATTTATTCAACAGATACTTTAGCATGTCGTAAGTGCTAGGCTCTGTGCTGGGCATTGGGGATACACAGGCGAACTGATGGGCTTGGTGCCCACTTCCCTGGAGCTGACAGGCTGGTGGACAAGATGGGTACTGACTGGTGTGATATGAGTTAATCAGGAGACACTGGGGGTAGGGTGGGGATGGTGAATAGCAGGGGCTCTTAATCTACTCTGAGGAGTCCAGAAAGGCTTCTCTGAGGAAATGAGATCTAAGTGGAGGCCTGAAGGATGAAAAAGAGATAGCTAGGTTAAGATGGGCTGGGAGGGGCACCGGAAGAATTCTGGGCAGAAGCAACTTGTAGAAAAGCCCTTGATCTGCTGCTAACAGGCCCTTTAGAAGGCAGGTAAACGTCCACCGTGCAGAGAGGGCGGTGGGTCTGAAGACTCAGACCCTGCAGGCTAATGTTCTGGAAAAGGCTCACTTGGGGGTTGTTTCTCATTCTAGGCCAATCCCACACCCTACCCCCATTTCACTTCCAGTCACTGTCTGCTGCAACTGGACTAACTCTATGCCTGCTAAAGACAACCCTGAAATAAAGAACATAGACGATGATAACTCTGCTTCAGTTTATCGCATCCCAGCGCTTGTATTGGGTTGGCTAAAAAGTTCATTTGGGTTTTTCCGCACTATCTTATGGAAAACCCGAATGAACTTTTTGGTCAACCCAATTCCACGCTGGCCATAAGAGCCCCCTAAACTCCTCCCCATATGCTGGGATTGTATGCTTTCTAAGAACTTCTGCATTTATTATCCCTAGATTCTCACGACAGCCCTTTGAGTTAAGTTTATTGGACGGTTAAGCTTATCCCCACCAGACAGATAGGGAAACTGAGAGTCAGAAAGGGAGAATGGCCTGCTTAAGTGCCATATACAAATTCCGTGGCCAAGCAGCATTTGTGAAATTTCGACTAGACTTCAGGTTATTTGTCGGCCTCCTCAAGCTCCTCCATGAGCCTGGTGAGGGTAGGGGCTAAAGTGATCCCCTGCCTCTACAGGAGCCTTCAGCACCTAGGACAGGGCCCTGCACACCCAGGCTCTTGAGCCAACCCTGCTGAGACAGTGGCTGTGGAAGGGAAGCGAAGGGAAGGGAAGGGTGAAACGGCAGACTGGGAACATGTTAGAGCAGAAACTGTGTGGGCTTTGGACTCACACATACCTTGAGTGGAATTGCCACTGTTACTAACACAACTCTGTGCACTTTACTTAGCCTTTCTGAGCCACAGTGCCCTCATCTTCCAAAGTGGATTCGCAGTACCCACCTGAGAAGGCTGCTGCGAAGATTAAGTGAAATTAGATATATGTGGACTATCTATGGAAAAATACACGAGACACTGGTAACAGTAGTCACTTCTGGGAAGTGGATCTGAGTGGATGGGGCACAGGAATAAGTAGAGAAACTCACATTTCATGGTTTACCCTCCAGTAGTTCTGATATTGCACGCTGTGTGTGTATTACCTGTCCATAATGATTAATGAAATATCTCAATGAGATAATATGTGAAGCAACATAACAACAACAATAAAATAGGCACTCCATACACATTTGTTGAACTGAATTGAGTTTTACGGTGTGAAACACCAGGATGTGTTATCAAGGAAAACCACAGAGTCAAAAAGTGACTTTCAAAAAGTGACTCTGGCCTGAAGGTTTGCACGCTGTTCTGTCTACAGGCAAAGGCGAAGATGTCTAACTGGGTGAGATATTTTCCAGCCCAGAAATTCTGTAGTTCAAACTCTCAGTCACAGAAGGAAACAGCATCCCAGCAGGCTCATTGTTCTGCTGAGAGACCAAATCCCTGCAAGAAACAGGAGATGGATGGGGATGGAGCAGGGGTGATGAGGGGGAAAGGCCATGGAGTCTGGGCAGCCTCTCAGCAGGCCCCATTCTGTCCAGAGAGGATAGGGCAGGAAGGACTCCTGGACCTGCTTCCTAGTGTGGCTCTTCTAAGGCTTAGCAAGCAAGCGAGCTGCCTGCCCGGGCACCCTGTGGCCCCCGAGGAAAGCTGAGAGCAGCAGGTGCAGAGCCTAAGGAGGGGAGTGGGCTTTCTCCTGTTACCTTCCAGGTATTGAGGTCCCGGACAGGACAGGGCAGCCATTCATCAACCAACACAAAGAGACACTCTCTCAGCCACACAGAGACCAGGCCAGGTCACCTCAGACACTGGGGCATAACATCAGTGGGAACTTTAGAGGCCTCTTAGAAAAAGCTTTGGACTCATATCTAGTGGTATTGGGGGAGGGGGTGGGACAGGAGGGAAGCATTTTGTGGGATATTCTGGGGAAGAAAAGGCAGAGATAGTGGCCCCAGACTCAGTGAAAACAAAGAGGAGGCAAATGAGATCAGAGAGGCTAGAAAAATAGGAGTAAAAAAATAGAAATCATTTATTCTGGAGGAAAAGCACCTAGAGGGAAAAGGAAGGAATGCCAAAAGCCCAGGGCTGGTATGGCCATCTTCAGTCTAACGGAAGGATGTGGCTACTCTTTTTTCTGCGCTGAGTTTCCAGAGAAGGACCTGCAGTGATGGTGCTGGGTTTTAGTCTGGGGCAGGGGCTAGGGGACAGGGATGTCCTGAATCTCCAACTTGGAACAGGTCACCATCCTATCCCCACCTCTGCCTCCTGTCCACACCTTGCTAATTAAGGCAGAACACAACTACACTCCAGCCCCTGGTCAGTCTAAATACAGGAATGACTTTCATCAGAAGGGACAAAGTGCAAACTATTTCCATATTAAGCAATCAAAGGTACTTAGAGATTATCATCACCCACAGGATTCAGAGCACCTACTGTATGCAGTGCTCTGGATTATGACTTGCTCCTATTACAGTCACCAGAGCATCAAATATATGCAGTTTTAATCAATGAATATGCCATGTGCCTGGCACAGCACTGGACATCTCAAGGGTACAAGAGTTCATTTCATTCATCTTTTTCTTCTTATACTTGCCAGCTAAATACTCTGGACTGTATGTAGCTTTAACTGACTGCCCATATTTCCTCAATGACAGTGTCAGAACATGCCCCATCACGCCTCATATCACAAGTCCTAGCTTCCCATATCATCCATAATCCCATAGACCAGAATCCCCAAACCACTCTGCATAGCTACTAATTTAATCCTGTCTCCCACCTCTCTCCACCCTCCTAAACCTTTCCCCTTTATCCTCTGGCACTCAGTCTCAGTCTGCCACCAGTCAATGCCCCCCTATCCTGAAACCCTTGCCTGAGCATTCCCTTCACTGTCTCGCTCTACTGACATCTGGCTGTCCCCTGAAGATACTGCCTCCTCGACAGCCCTACCTACAGGCAAGGATGAAGGGAAAAGAAAACAGGGAAGGGTGTTTTTTTCTCTTGCACCCCACATATCTCAGGGTCTATGGAGGTGCTTCCAAACTACTTCTCCTTCCTCCTGCAAAAACTCCAGCATCTTTGATATGAAAGGGGTTAGGCCCCATCCCTTGCTACCTTTTTGCTATCTTCTCCACTGACTTACATGATCATACCCCAAATGTTGCCCTCACCAATACCTGCACCTCCAGTAATCTCATTTCAGGCATCTCAGTCACTGATGCCTCCTACCCTTCCAGTTAACTTTCTGTGGGACCCTCCTTCCAAATATTCTTTGACCTCATAGGGACCTTATCCACCAGATAAGTTTTTATTGTATTCCAATCTCCATGGTTCATTACTATGATCTGTCTCTTACAAACACCCTCAACTTCCTTGCCTCTCTCCATTTGGAAACTCCCTTGTATTTATCTGGTAAAACTCCAATCCTAGTTAAATCCTGCTAGCCACCTACCCTTCACCTGTACCCAAGCAGCTGAACATTACTGAAGAAAATAGCACAACCACGCCTACTGACTGGTCTCACTCGAAACTTAGGACTTTAAATCTCAAAAAAGCACTCAACTCTACCCAGCAATCTTCTACATTTCCAAGGTGTGTTCATCTTCCCTTCCTCTCAAAGGACTGTTTCATACCTCCTCTTTCTCCTCTCTCTCTTCAAACCTCCAACACTATCCCTCCATATGACTCTGCCCCGTACTTCACTGATGTAATAAATACAAAGAAAGGCAGACAAATGAGAAGTACTTCATCTTCTCACCACCAAATCTGCCAACCCACCTGCATGATCTCTACTCATGTTCTCTGCCGTCCCTGCAGTTATAACAGATGAAGAGGCTCTGTTCTTATCTAAGGCCAGTTCCCCCATGATTGCACTGGACTCCATCCACTCTTGCCATGACTTTGCTCCTAGCAATTATCCCGTCTCTCTTCTAAACCATTTGTCTTCCCTTAGATCATATCCACCAACATAAAAATATGCCTTAACATTGCCTGCCTTAAAAAAAAAAACCTTCCCTTGACCCCTACACCTTTTTTCAAGTAAGGCCCCATTTCTTTGTTATTTCGTAGCAAAATTCAAAACAGTTCTCCGTAATTACTCTGGACTTATTTACTTACATCCTCTCCTCAGTTCTCTCCAGCTTGGCTTTTGTTTCCACCACCTGCTGACTTCTCTCTTGTCAAGGTCAGCAGTAGCCTCACTCTTTTATTTTTATTATTATTATTATTATTTTTCAACCTCTCTCTTACCAAATCCAAAGGCCAAACAAAGCCAGTCTGACTTGACTTATCATCAGTCTTTGACACAATTGACCCCGCTCTCCTCCTTGAAACACTCTCTTCCCTTGAAACACCTCCACACCCTCCACCCCAGTGGCCACTCCCTCATCTCTCCAAAGCTTCCCTTCTCTCAACTCTCTCTAATTCACACTCAAGGACAACTCATCTAGTCCTATGGCTTTGAAAACCCTGAGCTCCAGGTCTGCATATCCAAATCCCCACTTGACCTTTCCACTTAGATGCTGTATTAGTTTCCTAGGACTGCTATAAGAAAGTACCACAAACTGGGTGGCTTAAAATAAGAGAAATTTATTTTCTCACAGTTCTGAAGTCTAGAAGTCCAAAACCAAGGTGTCAGCAGGGCCATGCTCCCTTGGAATCCTCTAGGGGAGGATCCTTCCTTGCCACTTCCGGTTTCTGGTAGTCCCAAATGTTCCTTGGCACTCCAAATCTCTGCTTCCATCTTCACATGGCCATGTTCCCTCTGAATCTGTGTCTTCACGTGGTGTTTTCCTCTGAGCGTGTTTGTCCCCAAATTTTCTCTTCTTATAAGGACACTAGTTATATCGGAGTAGGGTCACCCTAATGACTTCATCTTAACTTATATCTGCAAAGACCCTACTTCCAAATAAGATCATGGGTACTGGGGATTAGGATTTCAATATATTTTGGGGGGGAAACACAAGTCAACCCATAACAGATATTTACCAGATATTTCAAACTTAACAGGTCCACAATGGAATTCTTGATTTCTATACCTCTTGCCTCCTAACTGTTCCTCCTCCGTTTTTCCCACATCAGTTAACAGTGCCATCAGCTCTGTCCAAACACCTAAAGAACATCCTTGATTCCTCTCTTTTCCTCACACTGTATACCTAATCCATCAGCAAGACCCATTGCCCAAACCCAACCCTCTCTCCCTGTCTCCCCGTCCTGTCACTCGAGTCTAGTGATCACCCTTTCTCCTGGACCACTGCACCAGCCTCCTGCCTGCTTCCACTCCTCCTTCCCACCTTGGTCTACTTTCCATCTCAACACCAGAGTGATTATTTTAAAGCATAAATCAGATCACATCCCTCCCATTTCTTAAAACCTTCCAAAGACTTCTTACTGGAATTATAATAATATCCAAGCTTCTTAACTTGGCTTATGAGGTTTTATATGATCTGACCCCTCTTCTCTATTTCTTACAACTCTCCGCCACACTTGCCTCCTCTCTACCGCTCAAGCCTCCTTCTGCCTCCCTCAAACATTCTGAGCTTGTTCTTGCCTCAGGGCTTTGCACTTGCCGTTCCTTTTGCCTGGAACACCTTTCCCCCATCTTGGCCCGAAGAGCTTTTTGTCTCATTCCAGTCACATCACAAATGTCACCTCCTGAGAAAAATCCCCACTGCAACAGACACTCTCTCTCCCTTTACTCTGCTTTTTAAAATTCAGAACTTTATTACCCTCTGAGATTATTTTATTTGCTGGTTTTTGTGTTTACTATCTGATTCTCCTGTTGGACTGCAAATGTCATAAGGGCAGGGGTCTAATCTGCCTTTGTCACTGCTGAATCCCCAGCACCTACAGCAGAGCCAGTGCAGAGTAGGTGCTCCATATTTATTAAATAAATAAATGTACTACCATATGCCAGGCACTGTACTAGGGTCTAGGTATTCAGTGATGAATGAAAAACAAAATCTGTTCCTCTTCCATGTATTGGACAGTGACCATCCCTCCGAGAAGCATATCACAGAGACAACCAGCTCCTGACCAACCTCTTAGCAACACAATCTATAAGGATGGGTATGCACCCTCTCCCCAGCCAAAGAAGCTTCTACAAACCTACACCACTCTTGAGATTCACTGCCTCCTCATTGCAGTGGATGACTTTGTTTTCTATTTCACAGAGAAAATTGAGGCCTAGACCAGGAACTCCTGCCTTTACCTTCCCTTTCCTGCCTACCCTTCTAGAAAGAGTGTGGCTTTGCGTTTAAGCAGGATGTGGGTGCCAGCCCTGGGTCTGTGAGAACTGGGGACAGATCACGTAACCCACGAGTCTCAGTTTCCTCATCCGTAAAATGGTCATAATGACACCAGCCTCATTAGCTTATCCTGAGAACTAAACGACATCCTATGTCACATGGCTGTCTATTCACAGATGCTCATTAAATGTTTCATTTCCTTCCCGGCCCCTCTCCCCGACACCCTATGAGGTAAGTGTTATCGTTCCTGTTTGACGGATGGAGGAACTGAAGGCAAGTCTACTGATGTTCAAGCATGCTGTTTAATTTACCCACAGTCACACCCTGCTAAGTGGCAGACCCCAAGTGAAATCCCAGATCTCCGAATCTGGGCCCAGGGCTTCTTGCTCTGCTGCAAGAAGCAAACATAAAGACAATCTTGTGACTTTTTAATAAAGCCAAATTAATTCAATCTAAAGGATCGTCCTTCAGTCTGACATTTTGTCCACTCTCTTCTTCTCTCCTTTAGTGTTAGAATGTCCTTCATCTTAAGAAATTATTGTTGTATTTTTTTTTTCTCACTTGAAAAGAAGCCAGCTACACACCACCCAATGCCACTAATTACAAAACTGCCTCAAATATGCCACGTAGGCGGCCCCTCACTCCCCTCTGGCAGAGGCGTTCGATGGGGCTGAAGGGGATAGTTTGGTTGGAGGGAGGGGGTTTAGGAATTGAGTCGAAGCTCGTTGCTATTACCTTTGGTTTGGAAAGATTAACGGAGATTTCAAGAAGTTAGAGTCCCACCCCAGCCACCCCCTGTGACTGCGGTGTCACGCTTACACAGGCACAGACCCTTCTGAGGAGGAGCGCCAAGCTGCTTGGACATGCTGCACCCTCCCTGCACTCCTCCTTCCCTGGCTGGTCCTGGAATGGTCTCTTCCTTTTTCCTCTGAATATTTTCCAGCCTGCCCCATGGGGAAAATTTTGGATTTGGATGAGGAGCATAAAAATGTAGTCAGCATATTGGCCCTGGTATTTTATTTTCTTTATTCCAAGCAACCGACCGCCGGAGGTGACTGACAAGTTGGGCAAAGTGCACAGAAAGCCCGGTCTCTGTGAGCCCATAACTCCTGAGCCGCACAGACCCCTGAGGACCCCACAAGAGGGCAGAGAGCCATAAATCCAGCAAGCTGGAGGCTGGGAGCTCACTGATTGCACTGGGGAAAAAGCAGCCCTATCTGATTGCTACGTGAGCTGGAGAGAGAAAAGGTGGTAACTGGAGTGCTGGAAAAACAACCCCTTTGGAACAAAATGAAGCAACAGAGGGATGGCAGGGGGGACTGTGGTTTTTTCATCTGCACAACAAAGGGGCTGCATTAGACTGCATCTAAGGCACTTTCATCACAGAAATTCTAGGTTCCACTTTGTAACCAAGGTCAAGTGTGATCAAGCAGATGTAGGAGAGGTCAGGGCAGGAAAGCAGGATTGGGGGACCCAGAGAGGCCAGAAGGAGGCAAGGAGGAAGAGGAGACATTGTTAACCAATTACTATCACTTTTAATCCCCCAGATAACAAGGCAGTTAGATACAGTTATCCCCACTTTACAGGGAAGAACCCTGAGGCACAGAGGCTAAATTAATTTTCCAGGGTCACATTGCCAAGTGCTCTGGCTGGGATTATAGCCCAGCCAGTCTGACCCAGAGCCTCCCCTCCTGGGCATGGAGCTGTCTTGCCCGAGTATGTGGTGTGACCAGGAGAACACTGGAAGAAGCATGTTATAACCCCTGCTTCTCCACTCTGCAAAAGAGGAATGGAAAACAGACAGCCACCAAGGAGTGGGCTGTCCAAAATGTGTGCTTGTCTTCTAGAGGACAGGAGTGTGAGCGTGTGTGTGTCTGTCTGTCTGTCTATGAGGGATATGGCAGACAGAACCCAAATGATACAGGTGAAAATATTCAATAGGGATGAATGTAAACTTCTGTCCCTGGGCACAGCATCCCTATTCTATAAGAATAGGATGGGGACGTTAGGACCAAAAAACATCAAGTTAGGGGTTTCACCTGACAGTGATCTCAAACTGAGTCACCAGTGTGGTAAGGCTTCCAGAAAAGCCCACCATAGGGCTGCATCAACAGAAGGACAGTGTCTTGAACCAGAGAGGTGAGAGCCCCCGGGAGCACCTGTGCTGGGTTGAGTCCCAGACCCCTTGCTGTAAGAAGGGCGGGGATGGGCTGTGGAGGATGCAGAAAAGAACTGGGACCAAGATGGATGCCTAAGGAAGTGGTAAAACACCCACCAGTTGAAAGAACTAAGTGACCTTGTGCAAGTTATGCAATATATGACAGTCCCAGTTTTCTTTTTTTTTTAATTAATTTATTTTACTTATATTTATTTTTGGCTGCGTTGGGTCTTCGTTGCTGCGCGCGGGCTTTCTCTAGTTACGGGCAGTGGGGCCTACTCTTTGTTGCAGTGCGCGGGCTTCTCATTGCGGTGGCTTCTCTTGTTGTGGAGCATGGGCTCTAGGTGCGCAGTCTTCAGTAGTTATGGCACACGGGCTTAGTTGCTCCGTGGCATGTGGGATCTTCCTGGACCAGGGCTTGAACCCGTGTCCCCTGCATTGGCAGGTGGATTCTTAACCACTGCACCACCAGGGAAGCCCAGTCCCAGTTTTCTTATCTGTAAAGGGGTTTAACAGTAGGAGTGGCATAAAGAATAAGTGAGGTAATACATGTAAAGTGCTTAGCTCAGGGCCTGACACAATAAATGTTAGCTGCAGGAGCTGTTATTAAACACTGGGCATGCTCATCTCAGACAAGGGGAACCATCAGAGACAGGCTGGAGGGTCAAGGACAGGGGTCTCCATGTCATCAGTGTGTTCAGAGACACTAGCTTTGTGGAGTAGATGAGGCTATCCAAAGGCCTGGGGTCTTGTTTCTCATCCTCTGACATTAGTCCTGTTAAACCTCAACAGCCCATTCTTCTTTATGGCCTGGCGAGCCCTCGTGGTGATTAAAGCAGAGAGGTGTCTAGGTAGCAGTGTTCCCTCTTTCCAGGCAGGCTGTTTGGGTGGGCAGGGCAGTGGGAGGGCATGGGACCAGCAGGCAGCCAGTTACTTCCAGGGTCTGAGTGCACCTCCTGTTTGCCCACTCAGCCCTTCCCACCCTGGTCTCTCCCCATCCCCAGCCCACTGCCCCATCTCACCCTCACCCCCGCCCTCCCCACTTTCCTGCTGGGAGCAAGGACAATGTTGCTAGTCTACTCTTTGGCTAGTCCCCTGAGCCCTGGCTGAGCTTCAGTCTCCTACACTGGCAAGAGCGAGGCACACAGTAGGCTCATAATGACTAGGAAGATGGAGACTGAATGCTTAGGAGATGGAGATGTATGTTACAAGCTGTCACATTGGAAACACCTATGGGATCACCTAGTTTCATCCTTAGTCTGGATGGTTTTCTAACTTTACAGAGCATAGGATTATTTGAAAATATTGTTAAAATGCAGATGCATGGCCCCCACCTGCCTCCTCTATTGAAATACAATCTCTTGGATGGCTACCTGGGAAGGTCATTTGTAACCATCTCCAGCAGGAGGTAGTCCATGCAGCTGGTCTGGGTGGATACTATGAGAATCACTGCTCTGATTCATGACTCCTCTCTGTATTTCTACTACATACCTGGACCCATGGGGAAACCATAGCAGCTACAAAAGGCACCATCCCCAAATGGTTCACAGTCCAGTTGGATAAAGAAGACAGCCACAGGAGCAAGCAGTGCTAAGGTCCTGACTGATGGCAACTGCTGTGAGAGTTTAGAGGAGGCAGAGTTTGAGTGGGGCAAGGACAACCAGGTACAGTTTCCTTCCCCGAGCAGCTAAGATGTGTTCCACCGTGGAGGTGCTCAGCTAGCCACACTCATGAATTCCGTATATCTAGCCTGACTTCCATCGGCTCCCCCTCCTCCCTTCAGACGGGGCCCTCTGCTCCTTGGGACATAATTACAACATCCGGCCTGTTTTCTTCAGGTCTTTTGGTTTTTTTTTAGGCCGCACCTCAGGGCATGTGGGATCTTAGTTCCCCCTGACCAGGGATGGAACCCGAGCCCCCTGCCTTGGAAGCGCAGAGTCTTAACCACTGGACTGCCAGGGAATTCCCTATCTGGCCTGTTTTAATGAAAGCAAACATATTCAGTATCTGTATGTGGCTTCTCCTGTGTTGGAGAGGGTTGGAGGGGGCGGGGCAGGCAGTTCTTTGGGAGAACGAGAGACTGATAACCCCACCTGACCCTTCCATCAAGCATCTCAGTTCACGAGCCCCATTCACATATATCTTCTTCTTTTTTTTTTTTTTTAACTTTTCACTTTGAAATAATCATGGATTAAAGAAAAGTTGTAAAAATAGTACAGAGAGTTCCTGCATAATCTTCACTCAGCTTCCCCTACTGCTAACAAATTACATCACTACAGTATAATTATCAAAACCCAGACGGGCTTCCCTGGTGGCGCAGTGGTTGAGAATCTGCCTGCCAATGCAGGGCACACGGGTTCGAGCCCTGGTCTGGGAAGATCCCACATGCCGCGGAGCAACTAGGCCCGTGAGCCACAACTACTGAGCCTGCGCGTCTGGAGCCTGTGCTCCGCAACACGAGAGGCCGCGATACTGAGAGGCCCGCGCCGCGATGAAGAGTGGCCCCCACTCGCCGCAACTAGAGAAAGCCCTCGCACAGAAACGAAGACCCAACACAGCCAAAAATAAATAAATAAATAAATAAAAAATAAAAATAAAGGAATTCCTTTAAAAAAAAAAAACAACCCAGAATTTAACATTGGTGCAATAACTAAAAAACTACAGACTTATGGAGAATTTTACTAGTTTTCCCACAAGTGTCTTCCTGTCTTGGGATTCAATCTAGCATCCCACATTGCATTTAGTAACCGTATCTCCTTAGTCTCCTCCATCTGTGACATTTCCTCAATCTTTTCTTGTTTTTCATGATCTTGATACTTTTGAAAAATAACAAGTTACTTTGTGAAATGTCCCGCTGTTTTCTTTCTTTCTTTTTTTTTTTTTAAAAGAGCCCCTAATGTCTTTTTATTTATTTATTTATTTATTTATGGCTGTGTTGGGTCTTCGTTTCTGTGCGAGGGCTTTCTCTAGTTGCGGCAAGCGGGGTCCACTCTTCATCGCGGTGCGCGGGCCTCTCATTATCGCAGCCTCTCTTGTTGCGGAGCACAGGCTCCAGACGCGCAGGCTCAGTAATTGTGGCTCACGGGCCTAGTTGCTCCGCGGCATGTGGGATCTTCCCAGACCAGGGCTCGAACCCGTGTGCCCTGCATTGGCAGGCAGATTCTCAACCACTGCGCCACCAGGAAAGCCCTCTTTTTTTTTTTTTTAACATCTTTATTGGAGTATAATTGCTTTACAGTGTTGTGTTAGTTTCTGCTGTATGACAAAGTGAATCAGTTATGGATATATGTGAATCAGCTATGTATACATACAGCTGATTCACATATATCTTCTCATCCACTCCCCCACCCTATCACTGTGGCCAAGCATTTTAGAGCCATTTGTGCCAGCAACATGTGCCCACGTGGTTTTTACAATGATGTTGAAGTTATGTCATTTGAAGTAAATCAGTATTTCCATCTCAATTAACTTTTTTAGCTGGGAGTTCACATACCAGGACATGGGTTAACTCACATGACCCCATCATCAAAAATAAATCATTAAGGGGGCTTCCCTGGTGGCGCCGTGGTTTAGAATCCGCCTGCCAATGCAGGGGACACGGGTTCGATCCCTGGTCCGGGAAGATCACACATGCTGCAGAGCAACTAAGCCTGTGCGCCACAACTACTGAGTCTGCGCTCTAGAGCCCACGAGCCACAACTACTGAGCCCACGCACCACAACTACTGAAGCCTGCATGCCTAGAGCCCGTGCTTTGCAACAAGAGAAGCCACTGCAGTGAGAGGCTTGTGCACCACAACAGAGAGTAGCCCCCGCTCACCGCAACTAGAGAAAGACCACATGCAGCAACGAAGATCCAACTCAGCCAAAAATAAATAAACAAATAAAATAAATTAAAAATAAAATAAAATAAGTCATTAGGAAGTCTGTTTTTACTTCTCTTATTGTTTATAGTGATATTCACCAACCTCTGCCTAGCATACTATGCAAACCTTGGACCATTGATTGTAATGAACACAATTATTTTACAAACCACTAAGAAAATAAATAGCACTGCCAATTACTACACAACTACTGGTTGTATGATGCGTGTTGATCTCAAAGATACTAAAATCTGAAAAATAATGCATGTTAAAACCAGTGAAATGGAATGAATGACAGAGAACACAACAATATACATCAGTCCATCCAGCCTTGGCATATAGATTTTTTTATTGACCATGTATCCCAAATTCAATAGCAAATGGGTAGTGGGTACAGGAAGAGGGAAATGAGAGGCGGTGCTTCCCTGGTGGCACAGTGGTTCAGAATCTGCCTGCCAGTGCAAGGGACACGGGTTCGAGCCCTGGCCCGGGAAGATCCCACATGCCGCGGAGCAACTGAGCCAGTGCGCCACAACTACTAAGCCTGACCTCTAGAGCCCACAAGCCACAACTACTGAGCCCACGTGCCACAACTACTGAAGCCTGCACGCCTAGAGCCCGTGCTATGCAACAAGAGAAGCCACCGCAACGAGAAGCCCGCACACCGCAACGAAGACCCCACACAGCCAAAAATTAATTAATTAATTAATTTTTTTAAAAAAAGAAATGAGAGGCAGTTTCCAATTTTTCAAGCTAAAGGACCAGCTCATTTTTCTTATCCTCTGAAAGGACATGAGAGATTTAAATATTTACTGTTCCATTTTACAGGTGAAATTGTTAAGGCTCAAAGACATTCCATGGCTGCTTAAGGCCACACAGGTAGGAGTGGTGTGGGACTCAGTGCAAGGGCTTCTGTTTCAAAATTCAGTGCCTAAACAACCCATGTCCATCAGCTGATAAACAAAATGTGGTATAACCGTATGGTGGAGTATTATTTAGCCAGAAAAAAGAATGATGTACTGCTACATGCTCAACATGGATGAACCTTGAAAATATGCTAAGTGAAAGAAGTCAGATACAAAAAGGCACATATTGTACTATTTTATTCATATGAAATGTCCAGAATAGCAAATCTATAGACACAGAAAGCAGATTAATCGTTGCCAGGGGCTGGGGGGAGGGCAGAGAGACTGTTAATGAGTATGGGGTTTCCTTCTGGGGTAATGAAATGTTCCGTAACTAGTGGTGATGGTGCACAATCTTGTGAATGTACTAAAGGTCTCTAATGATAAATTTTTATGTTATATGTATTTTACCCCATTAAGAAAGAAAGAGAGAGAGAGGGAGGGAGGGAGGAAGAAAGAGGTACAATCAGGCAAAAAAAAAAAAAAAAAATCCTTTCCCTTTCTTCCCTGGAACTGCTGTAGCCACAGTCTATAGGCTGGCATGGCCAGTGCCTAGCACATAGTGGGCACTCAGTAAATTGTGATAGAATGGGGAGAGGGGGTGGCTTCTATTTATAGAGAGTTGCCAGGGGACAGGAAACCCCAGAGAGAGAACTGCACGCTGTTCTGGAGGCCACAGTCAGGGAGGCTGGGGATGGAGGGGGCAAAGAAAGAGAGAAAGGAGAAGGGAGAGCTGCAGAGAGGTGGGCAAAGGGAGAAAAGGGGAAGAGAGAGGAAGGAAAAGTGGAGAAAGGGGAAAGGGACTCGTCCCAAGAGTAAGGAGGGGCCAGGAAGGAGAGGAGGAGGACTAAAGTGAGAGGAGGGCAAGGGCGGGGGGGGCGTGGCAGAGAAGGAGAGAGGATGGGGTGCTACGGGCTAGCCACAGCGCCAGAGCAGAGGGCCTCCACCGCTCTCCCCAGGGCACTTGGCAAGCCCTCCCCCCCCTCCCCCCATCTGGTTGTAACTCTCCCTCCTCCAGCAGGAAGATGAGCTGAGCTGGCCTGGGATCATCTGTCTTCATTACACCATCCCCACCAGCTCCGTCACTTCTTGCCAGAAAGCTCATCAATATTCCCCTGTGGCTTGGCAGACTCAGGCCCCTCCTCCCCTGCCCCGACTCTGGCTCCTCCTCCCCCTCCCAGGCTGTGTGTCTGGAGCAGCTGAGGAGCACAACCCAGTCTTCCACTCTGGGGTCCCTCTGCCTCCTCGGAGATCCAGCTGTGCCCTCCCTCCAGCTGCGAGGTCCCTGGATACATTCTCTGGAGGCGGGGAGGGGGGTTCCGGGAGCCAGGCTGAGAGTGCTGTCTCAGTGTTATCAGCCCCTTCAGAAGCCATACTGACCCTTCTACTTGAAATATCTAAGCCCCCCAGCACTCTGTATTCCTTGTGTCCACTTTTCCCTGTAGTCTAAAACCTTGATCATTTTCTAATGTTATATGTTTACAACTTATAGTACATATTTACATTGTTTACTTGTCTCCTTCTATTAGAATGTATGCTTCGTGAAGGCAGAGCTTAGGTCAGATGTTCACTGCTGCACACTCAGAGCCTAGACCAATGCCAGGAACTAATAAGTGAATGAATGAATGTTTGGGGCCTGGGTTTGGATGCCCAGCAGTAGGTGTTAACACCTTTGGGAGCCTAACAGGCTCACTAAATGTTGGGTTACACAGTTACAATACTTCTGGAACCCAATGGCTTTGATAGAAAGAAACAAGTGTAAATTAGGTCAAAATTCTCCTGCTCTCACCCATTCAGTGGCCTCTGTTTACCCTTAGGACAAAATCCAAAATTGTTTCCCAGCTTGGCCCCCGGCTGTATCTCTGTTTCTTCCTACTGCTCTCTGTCTGCCTCGTTCACGCCGAATCTCTTGCTGTTCCTCCAGCACGCCAAGGTTATTCCCCGCTCAGGGGCTGAGCACTGGCTGATCCCACGGTCCAGATTCCAATGCTCTTTCCATCAGACATTTAACTGGCCTTCAGATAGCCTGTCCCTCGCTTCATTCAGGTGTCAGCTGAAATCTCTTCTCCTCTGAGATGCCTGTCCTGACCACCTGAGCTGACACAGCTTTCCTCATCCCCCTCCATCCCCTTACCCTGCTTTATTCCCCTTATGGTGCTACCTATGTACTACATATATTTGTTAATATCTCTCTCATTGAAGGGTAAGCTCCGTGAGGGCTGGAACTTTGGTTCACCCAAGGGAGCAGGTGCTGTCGATGCCCTTTCTTCCCTACCACCGTCATTGGCCAGCAGGCTTGACTCCAGCTGCCAGCATCTGCATTTCTTTGCTTTCTCCTGCTGCACTTGCTTTGCTTGCTTCTGCATCAAGCAAAAGGGAATTGACAGGAAATTCACAGACACACACAAACACACACACACTCAACCAAGGCTGCTGGGAAGTGGTGTATACATACCCCTTCCCCCTTGCTCCTCAGGTGGGATGACTCTAAAGTGCTAGTTCTGTACTGACTCCCAGACTTACTTGAAATGGCCTTAAGCTTCAATTACTCTCAGTGGTAATTTGCTTGATAATGATCCTTTATTGGCTGCCTTCCTTTCTTTTTTCTCCCTTCCCTTTTTTCCTACTGGTGTTCCCTGGGACCACTTTCCAAATAAAATCTTGTCTCAGGTTGGAATGCTCATGCATTGATGCTGGGGATGTAAAATGGTACAGCTGCTTTAGAAAACAGTTTAGCAGTTTCTCAAAATGTTGAACATGGAGTTACCATATGACCCAGAAATTCCACTCCTAGGTAGATACCTAAAGGAACTGAAAACATATGTCCACACAAAAACTTGTACACAAATGTTCATAGCAGCATAATATGTAATAGCCAAAAAGTGGAAACAACTTAAATGACCATCAACTGACGAATGGACAAGGAAAATGTGGTCTATCCATACAAAAGAATGGTATTCAGCCATAAAAAGGAATGAAATGCTGACATATACTACAACATGGGTGAACCTTGAAAACATTATGCTAAGTGAAAGAAACCAGTCTTGGGACTTCCCTGGTGGTTCAGCGGTAAAAAATCTGCCTTCCAATGCAGGGGACGCGGGTTCGATCCCTGGTCGGGGAACTATGATCCCACATGCCACGGGATAACTAAGCCCATGCGCCATAACTAGAGAGAGAGAAAACCTGCATGCCACAACTAGAGAGGAGCCCGAGTGGACCGCGCTGTAATGAAAAGATCCCGCATGCCTCAACGAAGGTCCTGTGTGCTGCAGCTAAGACAAAACTCAGCCAAAAAAAAAAGGAAAATAAGTAAATTTTTTTTTAAAAAGCCAGTCTCAAAAGACCACATACTGTATGATTCCATTTATATGAAATATCCAGAATAGGTAAATCTATAGACAAAAAGTAGATTCATGGCTGCCATGGAGCAGGGAAAGAGGAAAACAGGGAATGATTGCTGATGGGTATAGGGTTTCTTTATGGGGTGATGAAAATGTTCAAAAATTGATTGTGGTGATAGTTGCACAACTCTGTGAATACACTAAAAATCACCAAATTATTCCCTTTAAATGGATGAATTGTATGGTATGTTAATGATATCTCAATAAAGCATTTTTATTTTTTTAAAGCCCTTGTCTCAATATCTACCTCTTGGGAAAACCAGCTGAGATCCCCAGAACCTAGAATTGTGCCTAGTACATAGTAGGCATTCAGTCAATAGGGAAATACATATTGAATGATTAAATGAATGGAAAACAATTGCAAACACAGGCTGGATGATAGTCACACAAACAACTTCAAACAGAACTACAGCCACCATTCCCTCAAGCTTGTCCTCGGCTATCCCTTCATTCCCCACTGGAAACAAGCTCAAATCTCACAGGCATGTCTGGAATTGTCTCAGCATGTGAAGGGGGCAGAGTGGTGTGTGTATGTGTGTCAATGAGATGGTGAGGGTGCGAAAGGGGTGTGTGTGCAGGTGTTTGTGTATGTGAGTGGAGATGTGCGCATGTATGTGCATATGTGACTGTGTAAGTGTGTGTGTGTGAGAGTGTGTGTGTTTGCGTTACAGTGTGTGGGGTGTTTATGTGTGCATCTGTGTGTACGTGCATGTGTGTGGTGATGCAGGAGTAGCCATCCTAGCGTAGGAGTTGCCAACAGAACCATGGATGGTGGTGAAGGAAATCTCTGAGCAGCAGGAGACCACTTCCTGATACCTTAAAGTCAGCCAGCGCCCTCCAAGCCCCTTTCTTGTCTCCCTCTGACCCATGAATTGCGTCCTATTGGAGTCCCTGCCCACGGGGGTGTTTGCAGCATGTCACTGTCACTTCTGCAGGATGTTCCCAGCCAAACAGGGGCTTGGCCAACATTCCCAGCTGTTCATTGCTTGGCTGGTCCCATCTATAGGGGTCGAGGACTAAGAGGAGAAAAAGGAGCCCAACTTTGAGCAGGTTTAGAGAGCAGAGGGACACCCCCCTCCACCCATAACCCAACACTTCAGGCCTTTTCTTGTCCACTAGCAATAAAACTAGTTCTTAGTCGATTAAGAACATAATCTCCATTAGGATGTGCTTCCGATTATCTGTGACTCATCATCCCACTCAGCTGAGTGAGGCTGTCAGGGTCCCCTGCTCCACCTGTCCAGGGCTCTGCTGAGCTGCAAGGGCTGAGGTCCAAGAGGCCCGTGTGCATTCTGCAAGGCTGTGCGATGGGTTGGAGCACACCAGTGACCGGAGTGTGAGCCCTGGCCCTGCACTGAGCCCTGGGAGGCACGGAGCAGGCCCCAGTTTCCCTACAGTGTGGTCAGGGCATAGGGCTGGGCATCTGTTGACCATTCCTGTCCGACACGGGACAGCTCTCCCTTCCATCTTGGTGGTCACCAGGACCACCCCCTCTTTCTTCACACCCTTGGCCACTTCAGGGGTGCCCCATCCATTCTGCAGGGCCATGTGGACTCCCTCTAAACATCCTCGGTCCAGGAGCTCAGTGGCAGAAGCGTAAATCCTCTAGGCTGGCTCCAGACTCTACCTCCCTGGGCACCTGCCCTTCCTGCCCCCAGCAGATGGTCACAGAGCCCTTGGGAGCAGCGAGCAGGAAAAGAAGAAGCATAGCACCCGGACCAGGCGTTCCCTGACGTTGCCTCCTGCGACTCTGGCAACTTCCCTCAGGCCCCTCCCAGACAGAGAGCCCCGCCCCTTCCTGGCAGCTTAGTCTCTCTACCCAGCCCGTCCCAGCACTCCTACTGACCTTTTAGTCAGTCGTGACTCTACAAATATTTTTGGCCTGTCTGCTCTGAGCCAGGCTCTGTGCCAGGTCCTGGGGATACCAGGATGAATGAGGAAGTCAGAGGCTCCCTGCCCTCAAAGGCTTCGGAAGAGGCAGACAAATAGCACACAGTACATCATGGTAAAAGCAAAGATAATGTTCATAAAACACGGAGAGCTTATCATGTGCAATCACTGTTTGTTTGTTTTTCTGTGATTACAGTTTTAAGCACTTTACATATAGTGTCATGTAATCTTACATGTGTGGATATTACAAATACAAAAGCTGAGGCTCAGAGAGGTTAGGTAACTTATCCAAGGTCACACAGCTAGTAGTAAATGGGGTGAGGAGGGATTCAAACCCAGGCAATCCAGCTCCAGAGTGGAGCTTTTGAACAATGCTAGATTGCTTCTGGACGAGTCCAGAAGGAAGAAGCTCAGGGGCCGGGGTGTCCCAGCTGCCTGGAGGGGTAGTGAAGGATCGTGGATGGTCTACCTTCTCTTCCAGCCATCTTGAACTACCTTAAACTTGGGTCTAAACACAGGGGACTGGAAGGAGACTTTGAGCTTCACAATATTAAGTCCTAAAAGGTCAAAGCTGTTTCATGCACTGAAGGGCAGCAATGTCAGTCCTTGGCATCGGAGGGCAGGGAGGCAGTAGGATCATCGTGCCAGAAGCCTGTGACCACAAGAGACCACAAGGCCCCATGTCTCTGGCACCGGTTACCACCAGGTGAGCAGAGCAGTCCGGGGGCCCCTAACGAGGGCTGCCCCCATTTATTTCATTCCTTCCTGTTATACTCTATTTCTCAGTCATAACTCGCCACACTTCAACTTCGTGGTTTCATCGTCTGTTTCATAACTCTCCAAGTTCCCCGGGAGCAGGAACTGCGCGTGTCTTAAGCAAGGTTGTGTCCCCCACAACCAGTGCCATGCCTGGCATGGAAAATATTTATTAAAGTTATTGAATGGCTGGCTGGCTGGCTGGCTGGCTGAATAATAGGTGAGTGGATGAATCTGAGCCATTCGATAGATACTCTGGGAAGGTGGAGTAGCTATTATTATCCCAGTTTTATGGGGTTCAGGGCAGTGGCATGGCAGAGCTATGGGACCATCTCCTTGATCTGACTCCAGGAAAGGGAACTTTGTTGGGTCACACTAGGGACAGGTCCCCAGGGTCACAAGAATCCCTGAAGACCCAAGGAAAGTTGGGGGACAACAGACTTCTCGCCACCTCATGTCCTGTTATCCTTTTTCTTTGCCTCTTCCCTCTGTTGGTCCCCTCCAGCAGCACATCTGTAGACCCCAGAAGGTTCCAGGCCCTTCCCCGGGCTTGGACCATCGTTGTGTTTTTGATGCCCATTACCGTATAGTAGACGTGCCTGGGGGAGGGACACAAATATTGAGGTGTATCTCTGGGACCATGGTGACGTCGCAATATCCCCTTACCTGAGCACCCCTCACTATGATGAATACCCAAACCCAGCACTCTCGGGGCAAACGTTTCATTCATTCATTCAGTCAGCACACATTCCTTGGGGGCATGCTGGGTGCCATGCAGAGTTCTAGGCACCAGGGACCCAGGCCTGCCCTCAAGGGGCTCTCAGTGCAGCTGGGGAGACAGACAGGAAATCAGGCAAACAAGCCAGCGAGACAAGCAACAAGCACGGTAGGCGCACTGAGGTGGGGAAGAGGAAGTTACCTCTTTGAAGGGCCCAGACGCTGAGATGAGAAATAGCACGATTTGCCGGCAGAATTCTTGTAACTAATTCTACAAGAGCCCAGCTGCCGAAGCGAATGCGTGAGGCAGGGAAGGGCAGAGAGGAAGGTGGAGGAGGAGGTGGTAACAATCCCAGCTCTAACTGCTTTGCACAGAGAAACGCACTTCATCCTCACAAGTCTATGAGGCGGGTACTCTTCACATTCTGATTTCATAGATAAGGAAATGGTGGCACAGAGAAGTTTAGTAACTTGCCCTTGATCACACAGCTAGAAAGTAGCAGGCAGGATTTGAACCCAGGAAGTCAGACTCTAGCAGCTGTGTTTCTGCACTGCTTTGGCAAGATGGAGTCCAACCACCTCCGTCCTTTTAGTCATGCTAAAGAGCCCAAGATGATCCCTTGGGATGGGGAGACCCTGGAGATTTAAATGGAAAAACTGCTCAGCCTGGCCAGGGCGGGGCATGGAGGCCACATGGAGGATGGATTTTTTTTTTTTTAATTTATTTATTTTTTATTTATTTTTTTATGGCTGTGTTGGGTCTCCATTTCTGTGTGAGGGCTTTCTCTAGTTGTGGCAAGCGGGGGCCACTCTTCATCGCGGTGCGTGGGCCTCTCACTATTGCGGCCTCTCTTGTTGCGGAGTACAGGCTCCAGACGTGCAGGCTCAGTAATTGTGGCTCACGGGCCCAGTTGCTCTGCGGCATGTGGGATCTTCCCAGACCAGGGCTCGAACCCATGTCCCCTGCATTGGCAGGCAGATTCTCAACCACTGCGCCACCAGGGAAGCCCGAAGGATGGATTTTAGGGGCAAGGCAGAGAGAGCTGTTAGGAGACTGTTACTTTGCTCAGGTGAGAAGAGAGCAGAGGGGGCTGGTTGGAGAGCAGGGGGTGGTTTTGAGAAAAACTGAGAAGGTAAACTTGGCAAAAACGTGGTGACTGGCAGGAAGAGAAGAATTGGGAAGAGGGAGGCATGAAGGTGGACCTGATTTCTGGCTAGATGCCTGGGGTGGTGCTTCACTGGCCAGGATACAGAGCCCAGGAGGAAGGTTGTCAGGGTGATGAGTGGGCTGGGACAAGTTACCTTTGAGGTGACTGTGGGACACCCAGGTGGAGATGCACAGCAGTTACGTAGGAGCCCCATAGCCCTCTGCCTGCCTCTCAGGTGCCACTTCTCCCATCCACCCTGCCCTCTCCCCCTGCCGCCCACCGCTCAGCGCTGCCTTCCTCAACCACCCAGAGCCACCGGCTTGCTGGAAAGCCCCAGTGTTTACTCTGGGTTCCCAGGGCCCCCTCCCTGCGGCACAGACACTCCCCCATTTCCGGGGGCCCTCAGAGATTGGGATGGGACTTTTCCACTCTGGTTTCCCCTGGCAGTTGCAAACGTTACCTGCCTCCATGTGACATGACCATGGTCTGTGACTCCACCCCTATAAGTGAACCAGCGCCAAACTGAGAAAGGCCCTGTGCCACTCTACACCTGGGAGCTGCCAGTCACCCATCAGGGTTCCCAGAGAGCAGCCCCTGGGTCTGCGGTGGGAGATGGAGGAGAACTGAGTGTGAGGGGCAATGCTTGGGGTGGAAGGACCCCAAGGCACACAGGAGTGAGCACTCACTGGGGGTCAGGAGACCTAGTGCTAATCCTGACCCTGCTACAGACCTGCCGTGAGACCGCGGGCCACTGACTCACTTGCATGGGGCTCCTCCATACTATTTAGGCTGAAGGACAAAAGCTTTCAGCTGTGCACTTCAGCTCTCACCCTCCTGAAGGGCCGCCTCTCCCACCTTTAGGAGGAGAAAGCCCTTGGCCCCAGAATTCTGGAGCGGGAGGGGCACCGGCAGAAAACTCTGCAAGATGTTTTAGCAACAAGCAGGACAATGGAGCGGCTTAGCGCTGGGAGCTTATTCTGCTTATTTTCCCGTCTGTGTGTCAGGACACGCCAGCGCTGGGTGTCTACATTTCGGTAAGCCCCTCGTTACAGTAGCATTCTCAGCAGCTTCAGTCACTTAGACCGCAACGGTAATCCGCTCAGGAAGAGCCTGGCCCTGCCACAGCGGCCGGTGGGTGTTTGGGGCAGGGTGCCCTCCTTCCCCTGCAGCCACTCCTGCCTGCCTGCCTCCTCTCTCCCCGAGCCCTGTGTGTCACCTTCAGATGCCCTACAGATCCACCAACAAGCCCTGGTCAGTGGGAGGGCTGACGGGTCCTTCTCAACGGAAAGGAATTGAGTTAGACACTAGGAAGAACTGTCCCAGTGTTGGCGTGGTTGAGTTAGGAGCCATGTGGTCTTTCTTTGTCTAAAGAGAGTTTAAAAAATATGAGATATTTTCTTGTCTGAGGTCAAAGTTAGATGAGTAGAGGTTTGGCATGAGGGCAGGGAAATGGCCATTAAATCTCCAGAACTTTCTGGAAAGGAGTGGGAGCTGGGGGGGACTACACCAAAGCCATGGGTGGGGAAGATCCCCTGGAATAGCTCTCCAAGACATAGCTCCCCTTTCCCTCTTGAGGTAATGAATTGTGAATCCCGAGTTTCCACAAGAGGAAACCCACTGTTTTCCTCTTCTGTCACACAGTTTTTGGTCAGTAAGACATCTCTGACCTGACACTCAGCATGTGATACTATTCACTTCTCCTTCCATTTTGAAGTCTTCTCCTCACTGCTTAAGCTGAAAGACGGTGAGCACTCCTGCCTCTTCACTCGCCTTCCTGCAGCTTCCCAAAGGCCATCCTCCCAGCAGCCTTCCCTGACTACTTCCGCCCAGCAACCTCTCTCTCACTGTCCCCTGCCAGCACACATCTGGGTGTGTATGTGCCCATCTGCCCTTGCGTTCCTAAATGCATCAAAGCCCCTGGACAGAACAGTTGCTGCTGCCCTCGAATCCCCTGGGAGAGCCTGTTCTCAATAGAAATGAGCTCACGTGTGTGGAAGCACTTGGAACATTCCGAGTTCTGTTGGGTAGAGGTGTGCTTTGGTGTTTCACCAGCCTGGAGGGCAGCGGCAGTGACACTGGAAGAAGCTGCAGAAGGTGGAGCCTCAGGGACAGCGTGGTCGTTAAGGACAGCCTGCCAATCCGGCGAGAGCCACACCCAGCACCAGAAGATGTGACATGAGCTACAATCCCAGCTGGCCTGCTAACTAGCTGTGGGATTTTGGGCAACTCACTTAACCTCTCTGAGCTTCAGTTCCCTCACCAGAATGAGGGGCATTATTCCACGGCTCTGCCTGCATCCAGGGTCGTTGGGAGGATGATGTGAGGTGATGTACGATAGACTGGAGGAGTGTTTATCCAGTGAGTGACCTGGTCTCAGCCTGGCCTGCCTCTGAGGGACAAAGAAAGGGCAAGAAGGAAGCCTGGGCCCCCCTCCCCCAGCGGGAAGCTCTGCAACAGTCTGGCCCTCAGCAGGCTGTGGGGAGAACAGGAGCAGATCAAAGGCCAGGGTTGTAAACAGCAGGGCAGGCACCTCTCCCCAGGCAGGAAACCTGCGGACCAACTCCATCTGACACCCTCCTGGCCGCCAGGAGGGCCTTCCTGCCCTCTAGTGGACACAGTTAGGAGGTGCACACACTTATGAAGCCGAGCTGCCGGCAGAGTTGCCTACTCTTAAGAGCAACAAGTCTTCAGAAAGCCACTGTGTACTGAGCTATAAACTTTGTCATCTTATAGAATTCTCAACAGTCCTTCAAGGTCTGCCTTATCATCCCCATCTTACAGACGGAGATCCTAAGGCATAGAGGTTATGGAATTGCACAAGTCCACATGGTTCATAATGGTGGAGCAGGGATTCCCAGGCCAGAAGGTATGTGGAGGGGTCTGGGACCCTCTAAGACCCACCCTGGGGAGAGCTGGCTAGCGGCTGGAAGATACAGGTTTATTGTCGAGGAGTTTTGTCATGGGAAAATCAGGGCAGCTGGCTCTGCAGAGGCCTCCTGAGAGCTCCCTCCATCCCTTCTGCTCCTTGCTTGCCCTTCTGTCTGCAGCCTCAGCTTCCCCCAGGCAGCTTCCCCTCCAATAGGGGGGCAGATCCTGTGACCCAGGGCCCTTTTTCTCTAAGGTAGGGGTCCACAGACTTTCTGTTAAGGGCCAAAGAGTAAATATTTTAAGCTTTGTGGGCCGCATGCTCTCTGTCTTGACCCACTCTGCTGCTGTAGCAGGAAGCAGTCATAGACGATACATAGTGAATGAGTGCGTGGCTGTGTCCCAATAAAACTTTATCTGTAGGCACTGAGGTTTGAATTTCATGTAATTTTCAGGTGTCATGAAATATTATTCTTCTTTTGAAGTTTTTCAACTATTTAAAAATGTAAAAAAACATTCTTAGCTTGCAGGCAGCACAAAAACAGGCAGCGGGGTCTTAACGACCCTGCCCCTGCTCTAAGTTGAAAGTCTGTCTCTAAAGCATTTGGGCTTCAACTCTTCCATATGATTGCTCCTTCTTTGTCCATTGTTCCGTTTCCCCTTCTGATCCCTCAGTGAGGCCAGGGCCCAGGAGCCCACCCCTCCTCCTGTTCTCTCTGTTCTCCTCTCCCACCCCTCCCCATGGACCCTCATTCTTGCCTCTTGTGTCTCTATCTCCCGAGTCCGGGGCAGGGAGTCCCAGCATCCACCCCTTTCCCCCTTCTCCTCAGCCACAAAGCCTTTGTCTAGCCGCCCCGGATTGCTCAACCCCCTTCAGCTTCACACTTCCTTACCTGTATGTTTTAGAAGGCTTATCCCTTCTCCAAACCCCCAGCAGTGACATGGAATGCTCCAGAAAGCCCCCCCGCCCTCCTGGGTATTGCTGCCGCCCTGGCGTGGGTCTGAATCCTGACTCTGGCACCAGCCAGCACGTGATCTTTGTCTTGTCCTTCTCCAGACCCTCGTTTTGTCTGTGTTTTCTGCTGCCTTGTTGAAGAAACAGTGTGGTGCTGTGATGTAAGAACTGAGTCAGGAGCCAGGAGCCCTGGGTTCTAGTGCCAGCTCTGAACTTAGGGGAGTTACAGGGTGTTGGGGTACGAGAGCCATACACATCAGAACACACAGACCTGGGTCTCAAAAGAGATATAGATTTGGGCAGAGAGTTCTCACCACCAAAAAAAAGTTAACTATGGGAAGTGTTAACTAAAGGTATTGTGGTAACCATTTCACAATATGTATGTGTATCAAATCATCACCCATGTATGCCTTAAACTTACACAATAGTGATATATATATATATATATATATATATCTGAATCACTTTGCTATACACCTGAAACATTATAAATCAACTATACTTCAGTTAAAAATGGGGGAAAAAAGCTGGTGTTGACAAGGATTTCTAGATTGTGTTTCAAGCTACGTTATGAGTCAGTAAACATAATCCAATCTTTAAAAAAAAAACTTACACAATGTTATATGTCAGTTACATCTCAATAAAGCTGGAAAAAATCTGGAATAACAAAATATATATATATTTGGGAATCAACAGCTGAAAAACACCCACAGGGGCTGTCTTAACACTCTGTGGCCAGAAGGTGGCAGCATAGGCCACTAAGGGGTGTTCTGAGGGGCAGGAAAGAGGGGCTCGAAGAGAGAAGTAGCTCCCCCAACTGTAGATTTACCTCCTGGTTGGACAACAGTGCCTGGCACCCAGGTGTGGGAGGAAAGGGGAGCTGAATCAGAGGGTAAATGTATATGTAAATAGAAATATACATAGCTTTTTCTAACTAAAACCCTACTGGATGGGGATCAAGCAGGTGTTACACTGCCAAGAGCACTGAACTAGGAAACCAAAGGTAGCACTCATCTGGGGAGTGATGGAGGAGCACAGGCTACCCACTCCCAGGCTGCCTAGGTTCAAATCCCAGCTTTACTGTTTACTAGCTTTGTGACCTTGGGCAAGTTACTTAACCTCTCTGTGTTTCAGTTTCTTCAACTTTAAAATAGGGACAATGGAACTTCCCTGGTGGCACAGTGGTTGAGCATCCACCTGACAATGCAGGGGACACGGGTTCGAACCCTGGTCCGGGAAGATCCCACATGCCACGGAGCAACTAAGCCCGTGCGCCACAACTACTGAGCCCACATGCCTAGAGCCCACGCTCCACCACAAGAGAAGCCACTGCAATGAGAAGCCTGCGCACCACAACGAAGAGTAGTCCCCTCTCGCCGCAACTAGAGAAAGCCAGTGCGCAGCAATGAAGACCCAACGCAGCCAAAAATTAATAAATAAAATAAATAAATTAAAAAAATAAAAAGGGACAATGAGAGTATCTATCTCCATAGGGTTGTGTAGGTATTAGATGAATTGATACATGAAAAGCTCTTAGAATGGTGCTGGCATATACTAAGTGCTTAGTATATATTAGCAATTAATGTTATTATCTTTAAAACCCACACTAAATGGGAAACTTTCCAGGTCCTTCCTTCCCATGAAGAGGCCCCAAGATCTCAGCCTGGGGACTCAGAAAGGTAGCAGCCTTGTCAGATCAGCCACTGGGAGAAGGGTCCTGGCAGAAGCATAGCACATCATGCCACCCCAAAGCCTCAGATTCAAGATGCCATGCCAATGGTACGGTCAGAGGGCACGTACCTCCCTACCCTGATGCCCTTTTTACCTGACCAGGGTCTAGCACCTCCCTTTACCAGTCTCCAGGAGGAATTAGTGTTTGTTTGTGAATATGTGTGTGTGTGTACAGAAGATGAGGGGAGCTGTCTATTTTTTTCTCTCACTACCCCAATTTGTTTCTGAATCTGAAGACAAATGATGTGATGGAAAGATCCCAGGCTGGGCATTAGGAGACCCAGGTTCCAGTCCTCACTGTGTGACTTTGGGTGACTTACTTTCCCTCTCTGAACTCAGTTTCTCAAAGGTCCCTTCTGACTCTGATATTTCACGGTCTTTGGGTGGGCTTATGATTCCTCTCCCTGGTTGTGCAGCTGCACCCCAGACTCCTCTTCCACTATCTTCTCCCTCATCTTCCCTCACCCTGCTCCAGCGTTCTTGTAAAAGGCTCCTAGACCTAGAAATGGGGTAAGTCTTTTGAGAGCGAATGAGAGAAGACAGACAGCCTTGCAGCCGATCAGTTTCTATTTCCCCTGCAGGATGCTTCTCAGAGTTCAGAAGGTGGGCCCAGGCTGCCAATGTAGCAAACAGCTGGGCCCCTGGGAACTGGAGTCTAAAAACAGCTAAGGGGCAGAGCCTTGGAGGTCAGAAGCCTCGGAGCAGTCTGCACCGAAGGAGGGTGGCCTCTGGCTCCACCTCGGGTTCCAGTCCTGGGAACTGCCGTGTCTGGAGGCCTGCCCTGCCCATCATTTCCTGATATTGCTCAGAGCTCTGCTTCTGCCCGGACCAGCGGCCCACGCCCCAGGAGCTGGGTAGGGGATTAAAGCTCCCAACCTTGCGGAGCTTTAATCCTAACAGGGCTGCTGGCATCAGGGAGACGATGCTGACTCCCAGGAGCCCAGGCTCACGGCTCTCCTCAGAACGAGGAGGGGGTGACCTTCTCCCACCACCTTAACGGTGCTGGAAACCAAAGGGAGACACGGTTCTGTCAGCTCTCTCTGAATTTCTAGTAAGCAACAGCACGGGCAGAAAGGGTAGGCAGAGAAATACTTCCCGGGACCTAGAAAACCATGAAATGATGAAACGGAATCTTGTTCCAGAGTGTGGGATCCAGGAAACTGAACCCAGACCAATAAGCAGGATTGGGGGACCCAATACAACATGAAAATGCTGGGTCCTTTATTCAAAAAGTATTAAAAATTTCAAGAAGGCAACAATAAAGCATTAAACCAAGCATGAGCCTCCTAAGTGTGGTGCCATTCTGAGCACAGGGCCCCGTGAGATGCATGATTACATGCCCGAGAAGTCAGCCCTGCCAGAAACTATCATTTATTAAGCACCTACTGTGTGCTAGACTCTTTATATCCAGTATCTCATTTAATTCTCAAATAGCCCTATGAGGTAGCCATGATTAGGTCCTCTTCATGGATGAGAAAATTTAGGCTCAGAGAAGTTAAACCACTTGCCCAAGGGCACAGAGGCTAATGAGTGGTATCTGAATCAAGATTTTTCTGAGGCCAGAACCTGTGTTCTTCTCTTGAGTGGTGCTGCCTCTGATGTACAGTCTCTGGGGGCTGCCGGGGTCACGACATCTGAGTGTGGGCGCTCTGAGGTGTGGCAGAGACTCCCTCCCCTGGTTTGACATGCCCTGTTCTGGACTGTGTTATCTGGAGGGCGCCTGGAGCCTGGCTTGAGCATCAAGGCATTGCAGAAAGCACACATGCTCTGGACTCAGTCAGACCTGGATTTGTATTCAGCTATGCCTCTCACTAGGTGACTAGGAAGGTCACTCGAACTCTCGTAAGCTTCAGTTTCCTCATCTGTAAAACGGGATAACAATATCTACTTAATGTTATCATGAGGATTAACTATGATCTACATAAAGTGCCTGACACACAACAGGCACCCAGTAAAATCAGTTCCCATCAGGAAAACACACTGGCTGCCACCCCTACCCCACCTTTTCTTTCTTCAGCAAGCCCCCCAACCTCGCCCCCCTCCTCGCCCTCTTTGAAGCAGCCTAAATTCACTCTTATCTCTAGGGCTTCTCCTCCAGGCCTGGCCAGTGAGGGAGATCTCTCAGCTCCTCTTTCTTAAAGAAGTTGGCGGTTTACATCAGGTTTCGAGGTTTATTGCTAATCATGCCAGGGAGAATTACAATGCCTAATGTGGGGAAATTACCAGGTTTCTGGATTCTTACAGTGTCTCGATGGGTCTGACTCCTTTCTGGGGCGGCAGCCCAGCCCTGTTGCTCGGGCACCACCTACTTCCATTCCTCAGAGGGGCCTCACCCCAGTCCCCTGCTTTCCTCCTCCCCGTCCCCTTTCAGGGAAAAGCAGGCTGACCATTTCCCGCAGGGAGGCCTCCTTCCATGGAAGCCTCCCGCTGGGTCCTGGGCAGGACCTGGGGGCCTTCTTGTCTCAAGGGAGAGGTTTGGGTTTCTGACAGCTCCTGGCTGAGGTCCCTCATCTACTCAACTTTCACCCTCTTAGGGACATTTCCCTGGGGACAAAGTCCCCTTCCAGTCCCTCCCAGCCCATGCCAGGAAGAGGAGGGAGATGGTTGCCTGGGGGCACACCTGAGGTCTGAGAAACCCTCTGGTACCCAAGAAAAGAGAGCACATCCTCCCTTCCTCTCCACTTCCCTCCCCCAGAACCCAGCCAACTGCAGCTTCAGCTGCCTAAGGTGACACCTGCCCTTTTGCCCTCTCTCCAGGAATAAATATTGGATCAGGTTCAGTCACCAGCTGTTTAACTAAGAGTGGAGCCATGGGTTCATAAATGGCTGGGATCCTGAGGAAGAAATGCTGAGTGGTATTAATGTCTCAGAGGGACCAGGGGCAAACTCACTGGGGCAAACAGTAGGCCTGGGGGTCCAGACTGTTCACAATCCCTTCCTTCCCCTGGCTGCACCAGACACTGCCAGATACCAACCTATGAGTCTGGGCTGTCACCTGGAGTAGCTGGTTCCCTGGAATAGGTCTTTCTTGCCAGGTCATTTGGCACTCAGGTCTGATTTGGGGCAGCCTGGTATATTCGGGTATTGTACCCAGTCACACCTGTTCACAAGGAGAGACTTACCACCACTGCCTGGGCACTCAGGTGCATTTTCACCTGGTAGTACCTGGCACAGTCAGATGTATTTTGATCAGACATTCCTGTTCATTCAGATGTAGGGGCCCTGGACCCAGCTGATCATTCAGGTATACCTGAGCTGAGCAGGCCTAGTATCTGCTCCATCACTCAGACAGCGTGTGTTCCTGGGAGGCCCTGCTAATCCACACCATTCTGGTCATGGGCTCACCCCAGAGAAAAAGGGATTGTGAGTATAACTCCCTACTTCTTCCTCACTCCTCTAGGCATGCCCCCCAACCCGGGGCCTGTCCAGATTGCTTCTGGTTCCTGACCCATGCTGACCCTTCCTGTCTGCCTGGCTCCCCTCCCACCCCTCAGGCCACACCTGGCTGCTCTGGAGCCCCAGCCCCTCCCAGGCTGCAGGAAAAGGGGAAGCTGGCCTGGGAGGAGCCCCCAGGAAAATGAGCTGTGGCTCCAGGGAACAATGGTCACCGGGCTGGGTTCACAAGGTGTGGTGGCAAAGGGCTCCCAGCTGGTCCCGGCAGGATAGGCTGGGTTGGGAAACGTGGTTCCTCCAGGCTGAGGTGGGAATGGGGCAGCTGCTTTCCCTCTGCCCTGGGCACCTGCCCCAAGCCTGGCCCAGGGCTGCTGATGTGCTGGGATTCTGAGAGAGGGTGAGAGGAGCACGGCCCACCTTGGCATTTCTCTGGGCTGTGCCAGCCTCAGAGGCCAGCACTGTGAGTCACCACTGCAAGACTGTCCTCACCCTCCTGCCGTCCCCAGACTGGGGAGGGCTAGAGGGGCAGCAGCCTTGGTCTGGGGCCAGTCAGAGCCAGGAGAACCACCACGGGGGAGGGGCCGGCCCGGGGCTTCTGTGCACTCTTCTGACTCTCAGCAGAGTTAGTTCCCTGGGCTCTAGCTGGGCACTGGCCACCAATCCAGCTGCCCAGTTTAACATGAAATGCCTTGCAGATGTATGCCAAGTGGCATCTACCTCTATTCATGCCCCAGTTTCAGCAGCTCTGGCCTCTGGGTCTCCCTGTCTCTGGCCCCAGTGAACTGGCCATCTTGCCTGTGCTGAATGTTTTCTCTATGGCGCTGTCCTTCCCCATCAGGATCCAGCTGCCAGAGCTGGAGCTTGGAACATCACACCATCCAGGCCCAAGCCGCTCAGGCAGGGGGAGAGGGGAGAGAACTCTAGGGGGTGCGGTGCTCCCCTCCCCAGGCCCCAGGCAGCTGCCTCCTCTCCAGTCTCCTCTCTCCTGCCCCATCCTCACTCTGGGCCCTGCGCAGCAGCGTGGGAAGAAGTGCTACAGGCACCTTGGGGCGTCTTCTCCATCCTTCAGCTGGCGGTCGTGGTTGGCTGGAGACGTGTGGGCATCCAGGGCAGGTCGGTCAACTGGCACCCCTTCATGAGGATATCTCTTCACTTGTTCAAAGTGGATTTAGAAGAGAGGCCAGGGGCTCTGTGGGGGTGGGCAGAGAAGAACTGCTGGGACCACGCTTGGCCCCTCTTGCCTTCCCAGTTGGTCTGTGCTCCCCACTCAGCAAAGCAAAAGCTCTGCTGTTTAGCCCACCCCACTCTCTTGTCACTAGAGCCTTCTTGACAGTGAAGGGTGCTCACCTGTGCCCTAAGTGGCTTGTCAAATGATTTCTCCTACACATATCTTGTTATATTTCCATCTTGTGCACCTGTCTGCTGGCCCAGCCGTTACTCCAGTTCTGGCTACAAGGGCCTCTGGGGGCCATATTGTCCCACCCCCTGAGTCCTCCCCTGCCCCAGCTACCATCCCCATCAGTCCCTGGATGACTGAGAACCAATGATGTGTGTGTGTGTGTGTGTGTGTGGTGTGTGTGTATGTGTGTGGTGTGTGTGGGTGTGTGGTGCGTGTGTGGTGTGTGTGGTGCGTGTGTGGGGTGCGTGTGTGGGGGTGCGTGTGTGGTTTGTGTGTGTTGTGTGTGTGGGGGTGTGTGTGTGGTGTGCGTGTGTGTGGTGTGTGTGTGTGGTGTGTGTGTGTGGGTGTGTGTGGGGGTGCGTGTGTGGTGTGTGTGTGTGTGTGGTGTGTGTGGTGTGTGTGTGTGTGGTTTGTGTGTGTTGTGTGTGTGTGTGTTGTGTGTGTGGGGGTGTGTGTGTGGTGTGCGTGTGTGTGGTGTGCGTGTGTGTGGTGTGTGTGTGTGGTTTGTGTGTGGTGTGTGTGTGTGGGTGTGTGTGGGGGTGTGTGTGTGTGTGTTGGGGGGTGGGGTCCTTAGATGTTTTCAGACAAACCTGGAGCAAAGACTTCACGGCCACCCCCCACTCCCCACCTTTCCCAGACTTCCCTTCCAGAAGTCCAACTCAGAATCTCCTGGGAAGCCAGTTTGGCCCATTTGCTCTCGATCCTGGGTGTCCAGGTAGAAGGTGGGGTCCCTTCCCTTGTTCCATGCCCTTTCACTTCCTTTCCCTGAGGACTTCTCAGATCTCCTCCCAAGGTCATGGGAGGGCCTGGGACTCCCCACTCACAACTCATGCCCCTCTAGTTTCCCTTCCCCTGAGCAGGGCCCATAGCCAGGCCTTGCCCTTGCCCTTGCCCTGCCCTGTCCACTGCCTCCCTATCCCCCAGGAGGGGCGGGCGGGTGCCTTGAAGAGACTGGGATTTTGTGTTTAATTATGGAGCAGGCACTTGGCAATGAGGCGGCTCCCGGCAGGGCGTGCAGCGTCTCTGGCACCCTGGCTAATGAGATAGTGCCGAGCCAGCTGACAGAGGAACGCTCTGTAATTTACCGGGGCCTAATTGCTGTGGAGGCTATTGCTTTTTTTTTTTTTTTTTAAGCCCCGAGGCTATTGCTTTTTAATGTGATCAGGAGCAAAGGCCTTCTTTTTTTTCCCCCTTTTAATCCATCCAACTGGGAGAAAGGAGTTCCGGTCTCTCCTCACATGTTGTTCCAACCTGAACATGCTACTCAGTGGCCACAGGGGGTCCATTCAAAGTCTTTACTCCTGAGCCATTGTTTAGAGCAGGGTCCTGAGCCGCTTGGTGCTTGGGAGAGGCAGAGAGGAAGTTCAAGGTACCCTGACTGCCCCTCAGACTAATGCCCCTTTAGCACCTGTCGCAGCATGCCCCACTGTCAGCACAGAGGTCAGCCTCACCCACTGGACCACTCGCTCTCGGTCTTTTCTGGATCATAGAACCCTTTGAGAGTCTCACAAATGCTTCTCTTGCTCTCTTTCAAGAAGAATAATAGCTAACACTGATTGTCCTCTTATTCTGTTCCATGCACCGTGCTAAGTTATTTACATACATTTCCCATTAAGCCCTCAGTATGACCCTATGAGAAAGGTACTCTCTGATCACCACCTCATAGATTAGGGAATTGAGGCACAGAGTGGAGGATAATTTGCCATATCACACAGATAAGACTTGAATGCAGCAGATTGACTCCACTTGAATACGTTCATTTGTAGAGTTTCTCTCTTTAAAACCGTGCAGTCTCTGTCTCTGACAAACACACACACACACACACACACACACACACACACACACGAGTCAATATCAGCCTATAACAGTATGGATTTTCAGACTCTCTGAAGCTCTCCGCTGCTCCAGGGTATAAAATTCCCCACATTCAGGAGCCCTGAACCCAGACTGTGAGACACCTGAGAGCAGCAACTGTACCCATCATCATGACTGCTGGAGAGGCAGCACTTAATTAGCGTTTACTGAAGGAAGGAAAGGGGGAGGCAAGGGAGGCAGGGAGGGAGGACGTGATCCCTGCCTTCGAGAAGTTCAGGATCTAATTAGTTGGACAAGATACCCAAACTCAAAGAAGACTTTTAAATAACAACTCAGAAGAAGAGAGCAGCCCCGACCCATCCATGCAGGACCCATTGTGCTCACTGGACAAAATACACAGACACAGAGAATGGGAAGCTGCTGGTGCTGCAGGGATCTCAGGGTGGTGGAGGAACAGCTGGGTGACAGAGGTGGCAGGCTCGGAGCCGCTCAGGAAGAAGTCTCCAGATGCCCACAGTGCTCCTGACACCAGCTTTGTTTGCTTTCTCTCCAGAGTGGCGGCACCAGGAGAGCCCCCCAGGCTCCTCCTGCTCCCCACTCCTGCACAGCCTAACAGCTCAGCAGTCGCCAGTACCCCCAATCTCCCTTCCCTACCTTCCAGTCACCCCTCGGCCCTCCACATCAGGCTTCTGCCCACCCCATCCTCCAGAACTGCCCTCGTCAAGGTCACCAATGTTGGGTGACCAACTACCTCCATTTGCCCAGGACTTTTCATCCTAGAACTAGACGAGTCCCAGGAAAACTGGGACTGTTCGCTTCCTAGTTGCCAAATTCAATGATGCCTTTCAGTCCTTAACTACCTTGACCTCCAGGCTCCTCCTGACGCCTCTTTCCTTCTTGACACCCTCTCTGCTCCTGACTCCTGGCTCGTTCTCCACCTCCTTTGTCAGCTCTGTTTCCTCTGCCAATTCAGTTCCACCGTTTTGGTTCTCCAGGCGTATTATACACTAGGTACTGGGAATACAAAGGCTAAAGATGTGATCCTTGGCCTCAGGAAGCTCATACCACAGTAAAGAAGACAGATGCAGAGTCCCCATGTATTGGGGGGCACTCAGCGAGAGAAGTGTGTAGACAGAACAGAAGCGCTTCAGACTGCTGAGTGATTAAGCCTGTCTGGACAGCATTGAGGACCCTGTCAAGGCGGTGGTGACTCCTGAGCTGGGCTTTGAAGAATGAATAGGAGTTAACTAGATACCAGGAGGAAGCCCCTGTAGTTGGTGAGAACAACATATGCAAGTTATGAAGCAGTGAAACACAGTAGGTGTGCAAGGGAAGCACATGCAGCTCGATGTGGCCGGGCATAAATCAGTGGGGGAGGTCAAGATAAGCTGACGAGGCAGGCAGAGGCCGGGTCACAGGGGCCTCATAGGCCATGCCTCCACAAGCAACTCCATGAATGAGATTGAAGAGGCCCAGAGCTCCCAAAAATGAATGAAAAATAGTGTGCATATGTGTTTTTGATTCTAGGAAGGAAGTTCCTCGGCGTTCGTCAGATTCTGAAGGAGGTCTTAGGGGCCCAAAGGCTCACTGTTGGGGCACTATCAGATGCAGCTGGGTAGAGGAGCCCATTGTCAGCTTTCCGTTTTTAACTAAGATAAACGCTCCGGTAGCTGAAAGGAGGATTCTGGGGTATGGAAGCGAGAAGCCAGTTTAGCAGTGGGGCACACAGTGTCCAAGCCTCAGCTTTCTCGTTGGCCCTGAGCAGAGTCTCCCTAAGGCGGTCTGCCATCCCTACCAGCACCTGCCTCCAGGCCCACCCAGCGGGTCTCCTGGCCTTCCAGACTTCTCCACCAACACGCTCTGCAGGCCTCTCGAAGTCCACCTGGCCATAGCCAAAGTCAGCATCTGTGCCTGGCAAACGGTAGATACCAACTAAGTGTTTTCAAGTTGAACTGAGTTCCAACTCTATAATCTACCCATGAGCGGAATTTTAGGGTTTTATTTTAGGTCTTTCTGGGGACCAATCAACTTTCTTTTTCTCAGAAGATTCAAAATTCTTCAGGTTTTCTGAAAAGAAAATCTGTAGTTCCCATCCTTATTTATTAGTTGAAAAGTAATTACATGCTCTGAGCACATACTATAATACAAGCAGGAGCCTCTGACCCCATCTATAGATGAGCAAACTGAGGCCCATGTCTAAAAAAAAGCTATTTAGAAAGCCTAGGTGGACCAGCTGCCTCTCTTCTCCCTCATCCTGCAGGGGAACCCTACTCAGTGACCTAACCCCAGCCAGTGTTGCCTGCATTCTCACCCCAGTGACTGTCAGTCTCATTGCTGAGGAGGGCCACTTTCCCATTTTCTCAGCTCTGGGTGGTGGTTTCGTTGTCGTGGTAATGCAGCGACCTGAAGGCTGTGTGTGTGTGTGTGTGTGTGTGTTTGTGTGTGTGTGTGTGTGTGTGTGTGTGTGTGTGGTATGTTTGGGAGGCACTGCTGGATACAGGGGTGGGGTTCTAATTGGTCTGATGGTTGCTAGGGTCAACAGGGCTGTGATTGGCTGACTCTGTTTATGTGTCCACCCTGTCCTAGAACCCTCTAGGGATGCAGCTGTTGCCCGATCTGAGGTCTGGAGTGGTCGTGCATGGGGGGCAGTGTGTGTGTGTACATGTGTACACACAAACAGTGAGGAGAGGATGCTTGGTGCAGTGATAAAGTGGAAACTTCCAGGCTCTCTACTGGAATTACAATGGAATCAGGTAAATGATATTTTTCTCCTACTCATCCCCACTCTCCACATATCACTGGAAAACAATGGCCTGGGTTTCTTCAGTGGAGGAGTAAGAACTGGCTGAGTCCAGCCACATCCTGCTTTTCCAGCTGACTAGTACAGCCTAAGGAGCTAGGCCATAGGGGATTGATTGATCCATGGGCTCAGGTCTCTGCTGCCACTTTCCCTCCTCCCTGCCAAGGACATACATGCCCTTGGGGAGAGTTTCTCTCTGTTCTTACTTAGTTTCTCATTTCTCTTGTCTTCACTTGTCTCCTAGAACCCTAAGAAGGGCTCTTTGGTCAAACACTAATGATCTCACACACATGCAGATCTTTTTATAGTTTACAAAGCACTTTGACATTCACACTCTCATGGAATCCTCCTGAGAGGCAGGCATTCACATTATTCCCATTTTGCAGAGGAGTAAAACTGAGGCCCAGATAAGGAAATGACTCCTGCACCTTAGGGGCAGAGTCAGGTCTCTGGGCCTTCCAAGGGTTCCTGCAGTGCTTCTGGAGACTATGCCTGCCTGGGTGCAGGAGGGGCCAGAAAGGAGGAGAGCCTGCAGCAGTGTTGCAGGAAGGAGATTCTCTGTTGGCTGAACTCTCCCTGTCTGGATGCTGCGCCTCCCAGGAGAAAGTGGGGCGGGCTTGAACTTTGGTTTTTCAGAAGCTATTCAAATGTGCTGCCCGCTTCCAGCTTCCCCACTCAGCCCTCAGGCACCCAGGGATGCCTGTCCTATCTGCAGAGCAGCAGCATGTCACTGGCAGTGGGGAGGAGGGACAGGATCAGAAGGAAGAGTGGGTTGGGCTGCCCCTGGGGCCCCCATTGTCATGCTGCTCAGGCCTGCCAGCCTGTTGTGCTAGGGCCACCAGAGCCTCCCAGGAATGCCGCAGACCCTTTAGGCTAGCAGAGGGGAGGGGCCTGCAGGGGAGAGGCCCCAGGAGCTGGGGCACCAGGGGAGACCCCCAGCTGAGAGAGTCTTGTCTGACCCTCTGCAAGGAGGCAGTTATTGGGCTGCAGGGAAGGGAAACAAGCATTGATAGGCACTAGGTTTACATCTCATGAAAACCTCACAACAGCCCCAAGAGAGAGAGACTATTACCATCTCCATGTTACAGACGGGCAAACCAGAGATGTGAGTAACTGCCCAAGGTCATACCATCTACGTGACTTTAAAGCCTGAGGTTTTGGTTGGTGGGGCAGCAGCGTGGGCGTCCCTCCTTAGTGGAGGACACAGGTAGTGCTGCTTCTACTAAGCTGGGCTTGTTGAGAGATGTATGGAAAGAAAATTGGCATGGAAGAAGGGTGGGGTCACCAAAGGATTTGGAGGCAATTTTCCGAAGGGCAGAGAAAGGGAGCAGAAAAATTAGGATGAGCCAAACACACACACACACACACACACACACACGTAGGCTCTTTATCCTGCTAGCAAGCTCCACCCACATGCCTATGGTCACTCTTACCTGGCTCCCCCTTCTACCTGTCCATTTGCTCATGCCCTTCCCTGGGGCTCCCAAGGCTCCATTTGCCATACAGACTCCATACAGACACCCATCTGCAGCCCATCTCCCTCCCCCAATCCCAAGGAGCAAGGCATTGCCTTCAAAACTGAAGATGTCAAAGACTCTGAAATGCAATCCCATGTCAGGGGGTGGGGGGCTGATGTGATAGTCTCTGAGCAGGTAGCTGACCCTACATCATTTAAGCTGTCACCTCTCCTCTGTGAAGTTGTCCCTGATTCTCTTGGGCACAGTTAAGGGATTCCTCTTGGAGTTACCTTTGCCTTGCTAGGTAGCTCTTCCTCTACACATCTCTCTCCCTGGGATGCTGACCTGCATAAGAATGGGGACTGATTGAAATCCCAAGGATCCATCCGGTACAGACCCTGGCACATAGCAGGTGCTCAATAAATGTTTGTTGAATGGATAAACAACAGTAATTACATCTACTATTTATTGAGTTCCTGTTACAAGCCAAGCCCTGTGCCTTGGCATACATTATCTTTAATATGCACAACAAGCACACACATCAATTTTAGTACCTTTGTTTACAGATTGCAAAACTTGGCTCAGAAAGTTTAAGTCACTTGCCCAAGAGCACACAGCCAATACAAGGAAGTTCTGGGAATCAAGGCATCCCTAAGGAGCTCCCAGCTTGGCCTATCACACCAGTGGTTCCAACCTTGACACTCTCCACTCCCTTAACTTCTAGGTGCGAAGTTCCGTGACCCTGTCTCCTAACTATCTCTCCTCCTCTCCTCCCTGCTGCCACTGCACTAGTCTAAGCTTGCATGATGTTTCACCAGATTCAGCCTAGAAATTGGGGTTCGCATGTCTAGATTTGACCCCACCATCAATCCTCCACTTGACTGCCAGAAGGATTGTCCTAAATCACAGACCTGGTGATACCGCTTTCCTCTGAAATGCTCCAGGTTGCCTTGTATTGTCAGGAGAGGGTCCTGGCTCGTTAGCCATGGTGTACGTAGAAGGGTCTTCAAAATCCAGCACCTGCCTCCCTTTACGAAGTCACCTCCAGCCCCACCAACTCTAAGCTCTGACCTCACAGAGCTGTGTAGCCATATTTTCTCACCCCTGCACTGCGTACATGTTATCCTTGCTGGAAAAACAGAAAAGCCCTTCCTCCCCTCCATTGTCCTCTCATCCTGTAACCCTCAGTTCAAGCAGCAGAACCACACCTCCAGGCAGCCACAGCTCTAACCTTGGCCCTCCAGCCCCGGAACTGGTCACTTACTGCCCCATGAGACAAAGAGCTTTCTGAGGGGGAGGACTGTATTTCATTCTTCCCTCGTGCCCAATAAATTGGCCGTTGTTTGGCATATAAGAGATGTTCAGAAAACTTTTGTTGAAACCTCTTGACCTCATCCATCCCCCTGGTTCCTTTGGCTTCATTCTCTCTAATCCTCTAAAATACAGTTGCTTAGCATAGCTCCTTCCCTGCCTCTACATGGACTCCTCCCTGCACCCCTAGTATTCTTATCACACATGTGGATTATGGAGCCAAGAAGGTTGCTTCCTTTCCTGAAAGCCTGGAGGCTCTGGATCCATCCGCTCTCTGCAACCCTTCAACACTCAGCAGTTTTATTCTTAAAGTGCATGTGCCTAGGAAATCTGCATGCCCTGGCAGGGAAAACATAGGTAGCAAAGAGTTGGGAGGCCCTTTGCCAGGTGGCCCTGCAGACTACCCACAAGTCACTCTCCTGATGGGCCCAGTGTCTTCCTTCTCCCTCCCAAGTCCAAGCCCTGTGGAGTTGCGAGAGATCTTGTGCTACAGGTTGGATGCAGGCTGATGTTGAAGGGCAAACCTCAGGCCCATGTCTTCCAGAAAGAAAATTTTCCTATTCTCAACAACTCAGTCTCTCTCTCTAGGGAAAGGCCTCAGGCTCCAAGCCTAGGACTTAAGAAGTGGCATTCACTTTTTTTTTTTTAATTTATTTATTTATTTATTTATTTTTGGCTGTGTTGGGTCTTTGTTTTCTGTGCGAGGGCTTTCTCTAGTTGCAGCAAGCGGGGGCCACTCTTCATCGCAGTGCACAGGCCTCTCACTATCGTGGCCTCTCTTGTTGCGGAGCACAGGCTCCAGACGCGCAGGCTCAGTAGTTGTGGCTCATGGGCCTAGTTGCTCCGCGGCATGTGGGATCTTCCCAGACCAGGGCTCGAAGCCGTGTCCCCTGCATTAGCAGGCAGATTCTCAACCACTGCGCCACCAGGGAAGCCCCCAGCATTCACTTTTGATCAATCGTCAGAAAGGGTTCAACAGAAACACATCCCCACTGTAGACTACCGTTCCTCAAGAGACCCCTGACAGGGCCCCCAGACTGCAGAGGCCATGTCCACTGGCAGGGCAGAGGCCACAGACCTCCCTGATTTGGTGCCCGTCTCTTCTTCAGGAGGAAGCAGGGCTGGGAGGGGCCTAGATGGGGCCACTTCATTCCATCCCAGTTTTCCTTTGATCCCTTAAGTCCGATGGTGGAGGGGGAGGAGGAGAGGCCACTGGCCTGGATCCTAATCATGGCTTGCCACTAACCTTGTGAGACTTTGGGCCAATCCAACATCCTTTCTGGGTCTCAGTTTCTCCTTCTCTAAAATGAAAGCTGGACTAGCACTAGCTATTCTGTAAGGCTTCTTGGATGATTCTCAGTTGGCCTGCGGGGTTTAATTCCAAAAGGACAAACTGCATTACTCATCAGGGTAGGAAGTGGGAGTGATGAATACCTTTACTTACCTAAAGGTAAGTGACAAGTTCCACTGGACAGGACAGAGGGACAGCCCTGCCAGGAATACTGTTGTCAAGAACTCTAAGGGCGAAAATGACCAACAGGACCTGGCCATGCACATTAGCTCCTGGGGTGCCAGGTGCTGGGATCCAGGTTCAGACTCAGAAGGTTGGAAGGGCTACACCTAGGGGTGGACACTCAGCAAATCACCCCGTGACCTGGCCCCAGTCCTGGGTGAATCCGGAGGGCCTCATCCCCTAGTGAAGGCTCTCAGGGCCAGTCCCAGAGGGCTGGTAGAAGCCAGGCCTAAGAACGAAACCGGAAGAGGCACTTGGACCCTGGTTCCCAGAGTGGGAGAAAGGGGTGGGCACCCGGGCAGAGGGAGCCCTGGGGATTGGCAGCGGCTGTGGGCAGGGCGGAAGGGACGGGGGAGGAGTCAACTTATACGTGTGAAAAACTCTGGCGGGGGCCGGGCTCTTCCCTTCCTCCTCCTCCTCCCCCTCCCTGCTCTTCCCCACCTTCCTCCACCCCTTCCCTTCCCCTCCCCTTCTCCCTCCTCCTCCTCCTCTTCTAGCTCAGGTTGCAGCTTCTCTGGGGAGCCGCTCACCTTTCCGGAGCTGGGGAAGACGCCCCGAGCCCGGGCAGGGACCCCCAGCAGGGCTCAGGGTACGGCGCCCAGACCCGCGGCACCCCGGCCGTCGCGGGCTGGAGCCGGCGCGCCGCGGACCCCAGGACACCCGCGGTGAGTCCCGCGGACGGCGCGCTGTGTCCGGACGGCTGGGCGGGCGGCGCGCCGGGGGAGGAAGGGGAGGTCGGAGGAGGGGGCACCGCGGCGCCGGGTGAACGGAGCAAAGGTAAGCGGAGCGGCTCTTAAAGGCGCCGTTCTGCTTTTGCCCTGGGGCGAGAGGTTGGAGGGAAATACCGGAGCGACATGGGGAGGTCCGAGATCACGAGGCGAGTGGACAAGAGTGTTGGGGGGTGGGCGATGCCCTGCGAAGGCCAGTCCCAGGTTCCAGGTGCTTAGGAGGGAGGACTGTTTTGCCTTCTCAGATCCTCCGCCCACCCCCCCACCCCCCCCCCCCCCACTCCCGGGAGTCTCCACCGGTACTCACTTTGGCCCCCGGGCTCCTAGGAAGCAAAGTTTTCCACCCCATCGGGCACCAGGCGCTTTCTCACTTCCCTTCCTTCTGGGAAGGGCAAGGGTCAGGAGTCTCCGGTAACGGGAGAATCCGCCAGTGTGGGACCAGATCCCGCCTTGAAGGGCTTTCTGGGCTCCGGTGAACTTTCCAGAGAGGCAGGCTGGGGCTGGGTGGGAGCCCAGGGCCCTGGGGTGAAGGTGGAAGGACAGGACACGTGAAGCCCTGCAGGTTCCAGCGCTGAGGGGTGTGTGTGGGGGGGGGCTGAGTGGGGGCCTCTGGGGGTTACTGCGCCTCTTCTCTCCCTGCCCACCCGGGAGCCCAAAGGGGCAGTGCCACCTCCCCACCCAGCAGCAGCGGGCAAAGGGTTAACGCAGCGGTGGGAAAGGGTGGGTGGCCTGTTGGGAGATGTGGCTTGAGGATTCTCCTGTCTCGGGGGAGACAATCAGGAATCAGAAATCTGAGGTCCGCTCTGGCTGGAAGCCTCTGTTCTCTCCCTGTTAGGGGCGGGGGTTTCTGGAGCTGTCTGCAGGCCTTGTGGTGGGAGGCCGGTTGTTGAGACAGTAACTGATCTTCTGTGCTTGGGGTCAACGCCCTGCTAGGCACCAGTGACGTCTTTCTGATTCTCTCTGAACCCCTTCCCAACAGCAAGGGTGGGAGAGTTGGGGCTGTGAGGAGTGGGGGTCAGCTTCCCAGAACCTCAGTCCCACCACCAGCCCGGCCCTCAGCAGTTCCCCAACTGTGTCCTGGGCCCTGTGACTCACTGACACCACCAGCCTGCCCCTCCTGTGTCAGCGCCCTGTGAGATTCGGCATGTTCGTGTGGCGTTTTCCACTGGGCATGGGCACACAGCACATTCCCCCCGACACTGGCCTGAGGGAGTAGAATCCTCGAGGACGAGGATGCCTGGAATGTCTGGCTGACAGACGTGTCCTCAGAGATCCCCTACCTTTCCTCTGCCTTGGGCAGGGGGCTGGGACCAGCTTGCTTAGGGTTGGGGGAAGGCGAAGATGGCCCCAGGCAACACTGGCTCCTGGGTTTGGGTCTGCATCTTGAAGGTGTTCTGGAGAGAGGGTCACCTTGCCACAGCAGAGCTACTGTCTCAGGTTACCCTGCCCCAGTCAACCTCCTGTGCCCCTGAGGAGCCTGTGAGGCTGACCTCCCCCAGCCCTGCAACCTCACTGCCCACTGGGACTCTCCCCGCTGGCCGCGCACGCCCACCAGGAGCCTTCATTCTTCCCAGAGTTACTGGGGTTTCCAGAGCCAGAGTAGACTTCAGTAAGTTACATCCGATTTCTGAATGCCTCAGTGTCTGCCGTTTATTGATTTTATTTTTGCCTGGGTATTTATTATTGATTGGGTGCCAAGTAGTGTGTCAGACAGCTTTATGAAGTAGGTATTATTATCTTCATTTTATGGTGAGGAAACAAAGACTCTGAGATACCAACCTTCCCCAAATCCACAAAGGTGGGACCCAGCCCACTTCATCTGACCTCAAGGCCCCTGTCTCTTAGTTCCTGCCCCGTCAAGGGAGATGCCAGCCTACTCTGGAGTTGTCTGGTTCTGTAGCCGTCCTTGGAGAAGGAAGGATGGGGCTGGTGCTGTCAGTAAGGAGGCTCCCTCTTATCCTGTGCCAGGCAGGACCAAGCTTCTCCATGGATTGCAGGAGAGAGGGTACCCGGTCTGAGGAACAAGTAGGTTTTTGGTCTAAGATCTCATGGGACTGATCGAGCTGCCTGCCTTGGAAGCCTCCCCACCGGGCCTTGAGGAGATAAGCTGCCTTTATGGCTGCATTTGTTTTCTCGACAGACCCAGACTGTCCTCTGCCAAGTTGGCCTTCCTGTGCCCAGGCAAACAAGCCCCATACTATAGGGCAGAGCCTGGCTTGGCTTCTCCCAGCTCCTACTCCAACTGTGCCTCTACTTTCTGGGGTCACCCTGTTTTGGACTTTTGTCCAGCATCTCCATCCATCCCTCTGCAGATTTCTTCTTTCCTTCCCTGAGTTTGAGGCCTAAAGGAGAGGGCCAGCCCAGCTCCTGCAAGTATCAACACCAGCTGTGTGACTTCTCTCTCCCCAGCAAACTCTTGAGCTTCTCCCAGCCTCAGTTTCCTCATCTGTGAGATGGGGATCATAATAAGGAGGGTTGTTGCATGAATTAAATGAATTAATGCATTGGCACACGGCAAACGCTAAATAACCGGTAGCTGTGTTTGTTATTTGGAAGGGAATTCCTAGTTATCGCACTGTGCCTGCCTTTCAGTAGAGACGGAGGCAGGCTTTCCTAATGCCATCAGGCCGGGCCCTTAGACAGTATCTTTCCTGTTCCTCCAGGTTGGGGAGGAGGGCTCTGTGTAAGAGAATGGCGGGTGGGGTGGGGTACCAATTGGATGAGAACCTGCCTGGAGGGGACCAGGAGCCTGTGCTGTGGGACTGTACCTTCCCCTCTATCCCAGTTTCTAGGATGAGTGAGGTAGGCACTGGGACCTGGAAACCCAACAGCTCCCTTCTCTGAGGGCCTCTGGCAGGGCCTCCTTTCCCTGGGGTAAGAAGACCCTCCTCCAGTACTTAATTAATTGCAGTCCCTGTTCTGCTCTGTTGTCCGGGAGGGAGTGGCTGGCCTGGATCTAGACTCACCTGATTAGCTTCACCCCGTTGGGTGTGAGTCACATTTCTCTTCCCCCATCCACCCTGGACCCTTTGCCCTCCTGGCATTAGCTGCTGAGTAGGCATTTTCCCATCTCCAGGGGGTGGGAGCAAACCAAGGTCTTGTCCTGGTCCCCACAGCGCATGTGTGTGCACACACGGAACCCAGCTCTGAGGCTGGACTCCCAGCAGCTCAGGCAGAGGGTCTGGGACCCAGGATCATGACAGAGCCAGTGGCTGGGCCTGGCAGGAGCTGGCCAGTGGCGCAGCAGCAGACCAGGAAGAGGGAAATCTGTAGGCGCATCTCAGCCAGACCTCCTGTCTGAAGGAGAGCGCATCTGCTCCTGAAATCTCCACGGTTCTGTCTGCAGAGGAGGAGCAATGAGGAGGCGGGTGTGAGAATTGCCTTTGAACTGAAAAGGGTCTTGAGGCTTCCGGACAGCATGAATGACCCTGGTGAGACAGGACACCCTGGTCTTGGAGACATTGGCCTGAACTTTTGCAGGGACAGTGGTGAGACCCTCTTCCTTGGAACTCTGGATAATGGTTTCACCCTGTGCTCCCACCCCACCCTTCCAACATTAAATAAAGTCTTCCCTGGAAATAGAGGGGTCAGTGTAGACAGCATGACCCGACAATGGCCAGCTGGTGCGTTCATCATTTTTGTGTGTGGAGTGTCTCCTGCTCACCGTGGGTGGGGGCAGTGTATGGACTCCAGGGTCAGTGCAAATCCTGCCGCTGTCGCTCAGTAAGTGGTTGCCTTAGGTGAAGGAACTTGCTCACCCAAGTTTCAGTTTCCTCATTTAGAAAATGGAGAGAGTAATAGTATTACCTCATGTGGTTGTGAGAATTCCAGTGAGATAATGTCCACAGTATTCCTTGAATTTTGCCCTGCCTGGTGTCATTATCGAGGGTGGTGGCAGACGGAGTTAGTGGCCACATTTGGCAGTTCTCAGGACCCTGGCCGCTCCTTGATCCCTGTAGAAACCAGGGTTCAGGCCCCCAGTCGGGCAGGAAACTCTGTTCTTAAAGCATTTCTACCCTCCCTTACCCTGAGCGCCCTCTCCATTTTATCATTATTGTAGGAAGCTCTGGCAAATCTCCAGAATGATTTTTGTCCTCACACCTTGCTTCCCTAAAGGAGCCTCCCCTTTCCTGCCTTTGGGGATCCCCTCAGGAACTGGGGCTCCTTCTCTCCTCTGGCCCTAGCCACCCAGCAAAGGAGATTCTTGCTGGGTGACCAGGCCCAGGAGGGGACGTGGCTATCCTTCCCCACATCCTGGCAGGATCCACTGCCTGGAAGCAGGTAGGTGGTAGGTCCTGCACTGGAGGGCATCACACTCATGACATCAGCGGTGCTGGGTCTCTAGACCCCCTCTGCCAGCAGGGCATAGGCTGAGGCCAGGAAAGGGGGCCCTGAGCCCCTCCCTGTTCCTGGCACGGAGCCCAGCTGGCAGCACCCCTTGCCACGGCTGGGCTGGGTGCCACATTCTGGGCTGACGCCAGACCTGCCTGACTCCTTCCCTGTGCAAGGCAGCCCTCCAGTGGGCTGCTGATTTCCCTGATAATGGTGCCCGGTGTGGGGAATGCCGTCTCCGGCCAGGTCCCTGCCATCCCTTCCAACCCTGGGGGAGCAGAAAGGGCATGGAACTCAAAGTCACAAGCCCTCAGTTCTAGTCTCGGCTCTGCCCCGTCAACCCAGTGGCCTTGGGCAGCTCGCTCCCCTTTCTGAGTCTTCCGTTCTTCACCCGAAAAACGAGGACACAGACTAGGGGATTTCTAGAGCTCTCTCCAGGACGGCTGGTTTGTGGTTCCAGCTTTTGCCAATCCTGCTGGCAAGGTGAGCTGTGCTCAGAGACCCCAGGAGGGACTGTGCCTCTGATCCCCCAAACTCTGCAGCACAGGGCCTTCCCCCAGCTGAGGCCAGGGCCGCTGGTCCTTGCCACAGCTTCAGCGGGCGAGAAAGGCCTGGAAAACCTCCTCCTTGTTAGATAGGAGGAAAATAAGTACTTCCCAAAGGAGTGGGTGCCAGATTCTAACGCCATGCAGGCACTGATGCCCAAGGGCAAGGCTTGGCGAACCATGGCTCTTGGCCAAATCCAGCCTATATTACTCTGACCCATGAGCTAAGAATGATTTTTATAGTTTTAAGTAGTTGGGAAAAATTCAAAAGTTGAAAGTAATATTTTGTGACACTTGAAAATTACATAAAATGCGAATTTTCGTGTCCACAGTGAAGGTTTACTGGAACATAGCCACACATTCATTTACATCTTGTCTGTGGGTCCTTTATGGGGATAGAGCTGTATAATGGCAGAGACCATATGGCCACAAAGCCTAAAATACTGACAGTCTGGCCTTTTACAGGAAAGTTTGCCGACCCTTCTCAAGAAAACCATAGTTCTCCCAAAGTTTGCACTAAATCGTTCTGGAATCTACCTAAAAATACTTTTTTTTTCATTTAAAAAGAAGCGTTACTTCTTCTTTTAACATTAGCAGTGAATGTTCATTATGGAAATATTAGAAGATGCAAATAAGCAAAAAGAAGGTATTAAAATCACCCATAATTCTGCTACCCTGTTATATAACTACTGTTAGCATTTTAACTTACATCCTTCTGGAATATATATATGTTTGTCTGTGTGGGTATATATATACACACACACACACACACACATATATATATATTTATATCCTTCTGGATTATATACAGTGTATTTACATGTATTTATATAGTGTACAGGTATGACACATGTATATCTAGCACATGTACAGCTTTTACAAGTTGTACACAAATGCCCTTTTCATTTAAATACACATCTCAAACTATTTGCTGTCTCGGGGACTGTCCTAGGCCCAGTGGGTAATTCTAGGATCTCAGACCCCAGGGGAACATCTAGACCGAAATGCCCAGCAGGCAGTTGGGCCTGTGTGTGTGAGGCTCAGGGGCTTGCTGGGGCCAGAGCTGTGGATCTGGGAGTCATCAGCACATGGGTGGTGGTTTCCACCACAGGAGAGCATGAGGTCACCAGGATGAGTGTAGATGGGGAGGAACAAAGGGCCAAAGAGGGAACTCTCAGGAGCGCCGACATTCAGGGACAGGTAGAGGAAGTAAGTCCACCAGACAAGGGAGGGAGAAAGAAGCAGGAGAACCAGAAGGCTGGGGGAGGGGAAGACAAGCCAAGAGCCTGGGACAGTGCCTGGTGCTGAGTGGGTACTTGTGAAGTGAGAGAGGGTCTAGGAGAAACCAGCGCCACCCCTGAGCTCTGGGTGGTGGGTGCCGCTGATGGGACGTTTAAAGAACAGGTGAACAACTGCAGGATGTTCAGAGGCATCCCAGAGGGGGCCTTGGAGACAGAGAGGGGCAGGGAGGTGGTCCAGGCCGAGGCGGCCGCCTGGGCCCAGCTTGGTGAGAGGGAGGCCATGCTGAGTGTGAGGAATCCAGCTTGCCCTAAAGGATGGAGAATGTTGGCCAGGGTCCTTCAGAATGTGGGCCTGGCGTTGTTGGGCCAAACTAGTGGCGGTGGAGGGCTGGGAGTGGAGTATAAATAGAAATGTGGTCTGGAGGTGCTGGGAAACCCTCCCCTCCTGCCCTCCCTGCTCATGAGACTGAGCAGTCCCCCGGGATGCCAGAGCTTGAAGGCCCCTGCCGTTCTGTTGCTAAAGTTGGACATGGCGAGAAAACCAAAGAGATGTTAACAAAGATCCCATGACAGGTTCTTCAATCTGGACAAGGGAAGGCTGAAGGAGAGGTGACCTGGATGCCTTTATTTCTCCTCCTATTGATGGAATAGAGGATGGTGGGCATCAGCATCTGTCCTTAAGGAAACAGAGAGGAAACAGTTGTGAGCTATTTCCATTAGGATTTAGGAAGAAAGACCTAAGAAGAGGTTCCAGACTCTGGAATTTTAAAAACACTGGGTACTAGGTGAGGGACCTTCCTTGAGGGTCTTTAATGGATGCTGCTAAGAGGAGTGGAAAAGGGTCTTCTCTGTCTGGGAGGTGAGGCAGGCCTGGTCTGGAAGCAGACATGGGAGACAGAGATCTTGCCTGTGCTGGCTCCTTGCTCCAGCCTCTGGTCTGGGATGTTATGCACGGCCAGGACCAGAGTTGACAGAAGGGCACCTTGTCCCATCTTATCACTTAGAAATCCAGAGCCTCCACAAAGATTACAGGCCAGCCTTAGCTGGGTCTCCAGAAAAGGCTGAAAAGAAAATACCAGAAGATGATATACGTGACTTCATTCCTTGAGCCTCAGGAAGCCAAAAAGAGCAGAGTATCAGCAGGGCTGATGTGGGGCCCACACCAATGGGGCGGGGGGGGGGGGGGTTGGTCAGGAGGGGTCATCTGTAGGGGTTGAGGCCAAGGTCTGAGCCTGGGTAGTGCACCTGACCTGTGAGGCCCTGGAAGTCTGCCCCTAGGGGATGGGAGCCCATGAGGAGGGCCCCAAGGTCTGCCAAGCCCCCTCTCCACAAGCCCTGGAGGCCCCAACTCGGTGCATGTTCAGTTGGTACCTCTCTTTAGGATTGTTTCCATCCCCTGTCCATCCCTCACTGTGCTGTGGCACCTGCCAACCCTGAGGCCTCCACAGACCTCACTGGGGGAGTAGCTGCTGGGCAGGAAGCTGCCCCCTCTGCCCCAGCCCACGCTCCCCCCACTGCCATGGGGAAGAGTTGGCTGGAGAAGGAGGGCTAGGTTACAGATGAGGCTTGGAGTCCAGTGGGCAACTGACAGTCTCCTGGCAGCCCTCTTACCTCCAAATAGCTCCCAGAACCAGGAATTTTCAGCTTTCATAGATTTGCTCACTGATCATTTGAGGGTTTGCTTGGTGCCAGGCCCCATGTCAGGCACATGGGGGTGTAATGATGAGTCAGACCCAGTTTTTGCCCTTAACAAGCCCGCAGGCAAACTAGGGAAACAGACAAGCAAGCAGTTACAGTACAGGGAGCCAAGGGTGCTACTTGGGGACATCCAGAATGCCGTGGGAGCACAGACAAGGGGCCCCCACCTGGCTGGGCCAGCAGGGTTTCAGGCTAGAGAGGACATGAGGGGCATCGTAGAAGGCATCCAGGAAGAGGTCATGCCTGACTTGAGCCTTGAAGATGGGAACACTTTGCTGGCTTTCCCCTTGTCCCTGGCCCACAGGTCCCTGGGTTCCAGTTCCCACTGAGAGCCAGGAGAACCGAGGAGGAAAGATGTCCTAGGGAGTCCAGGGCTGGTTGACGGACCCCCGGGCTTGCTCTAGTGTGCCCAGAAAGAGGGCAGGGTCAGGCCATCCCCGTGGGCTCAAGTCCCACCTGCTAAGAGTGGGACTGGCCTGACAAGGAGAAGATAAACGTAGAAACAGGTCCCTGGCCTGCCTGAGAGTGGAAGGGTCTGCACACAGACAGAGTGTTCTGGGGGTTCAAGGTGCCAAAAGGTCTTTGTCTTCAATGACCCTAAGGTTTAAATGTCTACAGAGGAAAGAGGCTTGAACAAGTCATTATGGTGCACTGGCTATGGTCTAATTCAGCCGTGTGTTCATTCATTCCACAAACACTGGCTGAGCACCTGGTAGGTTCCTTCCACCATGAGGCACTGGGGAAGCAGAGCTGCCTGAGACCACGCTCTTGCCATGAAGACATCACCATCTAGTCACGAATGTGCACAGGCTGCTCTGGAAGCATCTCATTTTACCTTGAGGGAGGAGCGGTGGCCACGTGCGGCTTCCCAGGGGAAGCAACACTTGAGTTGAGTTTGGCAGCGGTTTTACCTAGGGAAAAATGAGGAAGGGCATCCCAGGCCAAGTGGAGGTTCATGTGGGCCGTGAGTGTGGTTTACCCTGAGAATGCCAAGTACATTTCATAAAGCTGGACCCCCCAGGGAGGGGTGAGAGCTGAGATAAGGAGGAGACAGGGGTCAAAACACAGGAGGCCTAATCTTCTGGCCACTGGAGTTTGGAGTTTTTCCTGAGGGTGGTGTTAATATTGAAGGATTCAAAATAGGGAAGTGACATCATCAGAAAGCAACTGGGAAAGTTAGGTCTCGCAGCCAGTGGCAGTTGGATAGGAGGTTAGGCATTATCCCCATTTAGCAGACAAGGAAACTGAGGCATGGGTGTCTTCCCAGGTCATAGTGCTAGTACGTGGGAGAGCTGGGACATCTTCCATGACTCCAAACTGCAGAGGATTTTGGAGAGCAGGCCTGGGCAGCACGTGGCCCTCACTGCGGGACTTTTGCATCAGGTAGGATGCCGTGGAGTCTAGCGGTGCATTTGTCCAGGGCAGGGGCCACCCTGAGCCCCAGACGCTTCGCCTCCTGACCGGCTTCTTGCAGGTTAGTCCTGCTTGCTCCTGGAAGGCCTTCCCTGCCTGCTTCCTGCATTCCAACAGGGGCTGTGAGAATCTTCTCTGAGCTCTGTCCCTGTGTCCAGAGCATCTGTTCACTGGCAGAGTGGCCGCAGGCCTATCTGTCCCCTTGATTCTGGCCACTCAGAAGGCCCCAGGCTGACAGCCGCTCTCATCCAGGCCGGAGCTCGCGGAATGAGGTGAGTGATGAGGGCTCCAGGGCTTCTGCTTCTGCTTCTGCCACTGCCTCTCAGCTCCAGGCAGTCATGCGGTGACTGGCTTCTCCTGAGGTTTGTCGCAAACTAGGGAAACTAAAGCCTCAAGCTGTGCAAGGCAGGGTCAGTTAGAGGATGAAGGAAGAGATGGTATCTGCTGGCTCCCTGCAGGCACAGTTCTACTGGAAGGAGGGAGTGTCTCTGAAGTCTCAGTTCATGACGTCTGCAGACTTGGTCAGCCGTGGCCTCTAGTTGTTTTGAAACCTGCCCAAAGGCCCAGAGTGGCTGAGTGGCTGAGGTGGGGGCAGGAAGTGGGCAGCAGAGAATGTCATAAGGATCCTAGCTGGTGGTCAGCCTTTGGGACCAAGGGTCAGACCCTCTGGGCTTCAGAAAGTGGGCAGTTGGAAGTTACATCCTTCCTCCCCTGTCCCTGAACTCACAGAGACTGAGCGCTTAAAGAAAAGAAAACAAAGCAAAAAGAGGGACTTGAAAAAGTATCTAACGTGCCTGGAATGCAGTAGGTGCTCCATGTGCTGGTGCAACAGCCAGCCAGGCCTGCTGTATGTGACCAGCACTAGGCACAGGAATCAAAGCACCCCTGGTGAGGGAGGCACGAGGAAAGTCCTCACTGTGATCCTGTGGATGATGTACTTTCACCATCAGATGGGCACCCTGCGGTCCTAGGGGGTCTGGGAAGCTTCTGAAGACCCAGGACCTGAACTGCATGCTGTGTTGGGGAGTGGGGAGAGCAGAGCCCGAGAGGAACGGGAGGGCAGGTCTTGAAGGACCTTGGGTTGCAGGCTTTATTGTGAATGGGACTTTATTCAGGAGGAGGGCAAAGGGGCTTCTCAAAGAGTTCTCTGAGGAATCTCAGAGCCTGGCTTCCTGGAGGTTAGGAAGTGAAGCTGACCTCCGCCCTCTGCCCCAGTCTGCAGCCAAACTTCTGTGAGAGGGAGGCTGTGGCCCAGCTTCCCTGGATGCTCTGTCCATCTCCTTTTCTGCCTCCATGGTCTCCCAGTCTGGGTCACAGCCTAGAGGCAGGTGTTAGTTCTTGGGCCTGGCAGAGGTTGTCCAAGGGGTGGGGAGCAGCAGGCCACCTCTGCACTACCTGGATGATGGGCCCGTGGGCCGGCCTGGCCTGCCCCGTGGATGAGAGCAGTCAGCTAGGAGGCCCAGGTCCCCTGCCCGACGTGGCCCTGCCAAGTTGCGTCAATAATTGGGGGGACCCCTCCTACCTGGCCTTTCCCTCTCCATCTGGTGGCTCAGGCCTGCCGATGGCCAACCATGTTCCCTGTTCCCTGTTCCTCTTCCGTCCCAAGGCTTCAAAGTGCCTTATGGCCTATAAGAACGTCTGTGAGGGATGTGTTTGATGAGCTTTATATGGGCCTCTTTTCTGGTACATTTTTACACCTGTGCAGGAAGTTGAGAGAAAAAGAAAAGGAGAAAAGAGAGCTAACATTTTCTGGGTGTCTTCCTTGTGTCAGCTCACTCAGCATCCCCACTCAGACAACCACTGGACATGAAACACGTGCCTAAAACCCCACCCAGACCTCCAATCCCACCATCCCTCATCCCCACAATGGCCGCCCATCCTTCCAGTTGCTCAGGCCAAACCCTTCAGAGTCCTGCTTGACTCCTTTCTCACACGCCATATACAATCTGTCCGCAAATCCCTCTGGCTCCACTTTCAAAATATACCCAGAATCCAGCCACTTCTCCCCACCTCCACTGCTCTACACTTCCCCCAGCCATCACCCCCTGACCAAGCTCCCTGCTGCAGCCAGAGGGAGCCTATTAAAACCTAAATGGGATCAAATCACTCATCCCTGCAAACCCTCCCAAATCCCGAGGGGCCCCAACATGATCAGCTCTCTTCTCCAGTCACACTGCTGTTCCCAGACCGTACCAAACTCAGTTCTGCCTCAGGACCTTTGCACCTACTGTTCCCTTGCTGACCTGCTTCCCCCAGATTCTGTATGACTAGCTCCCTCCCCAGTGCCTACTCAGAATTTTTCCCAGAAGATGTCACCTTCTCAGGGAAGACTTCCTGACCACCCTATTTGAAACTGCAACATCCCACCTCTCACACCCCATCCCTCTTTCCTGTTTTATTTTTCTCTGTTGCACTTGTCACCATGTAACATGCCGTATATTTTATTTACTTATTTTCTTTGTTGCCTCGCCCCACCCCCATTAGAGTGTCAGGATTAATGAGGGCAGAATTAATGTCTGTTTTGTTCACAAGTGGATTCTCAGGGTCAACAACAGTGCCTGACACGTAGTAGATGTTCAATAAATAATTGTTGAATGAAAGACTAGAGCCAAAGCTATGAGCGGTGGTGTCACTGAATTGCCGTCATCAGCCTGCTAGTGGTAGCACGGGATTGGAAGCTGGGGTTGTCTGACTTTAATTCAGGGTGGCGGTGGAGGAGACCTGCAAGGTAGAAAATCGCACTTACAGCCTAGGCCACAGGGAGGGGCAGAGTGGGGGAGTTCCAGTTAGGAGAAGAAAGGAGCAATGTGGTCACTGAGTCTGTGTACTTGGCAACAGCCAGGAAATTGCTGCATGATTTTGAGCAAGTCAGTTCCCCTCTGGGAGCCGCGTTGTCCTCCACGGGCGAGCCAGGGAGGGTTAGAATGGGGGGGCTCTGTGAGTGCCCGCTCCTGCTGACACTCCAGGAGTCCAGCCCTTTCTCGCGGGGCACATAGCGGCCTCTGGGCAAGTGTCAGTTTCCTCTCGGCCTGGCTCCTCCTTCCTCCTGTGCTACCTGCTTCTCTGGCACCAGCAGGAAGTGCTGGGTTGGCTGGTATGTGCCCAGGAGGAGGCGATGGGCGGTAGGCCGAGAACTTTATGGACTCACCTGGGCAGGAGGGAAGGCCTGGTTGGGGGTCCGCCTGCCCACCCCTGCAGCTCCTGAGGGGGACTTCTCCTTCAGCATCCCCCCACCCCACCCGGCCAGGCCAGCGTCCTTGGACGCCCATCTCCCTCTTCCCCTGGCACCAGTTGCCCGGGGACAGCCCCAGATGGCTCCCTGGCCCTGGGGACAAAGGCCACACTGTGCCCAGCCCTGGGCTGGTTTCAGGCTGGGTCACACTGAGCCCTTCTATTCCCAGATGGGGGTGAGGGGCAGACGGCACGAAGGTAACAGGCCTTTTTCCTGTCGCCCTTCCCCCCTGACCCTCAAATCTGAGGAACTGACTCTCCAAAGAAAGAAGTCACAGAGGCATCTTGTGTCCTGAGGTAGGGAACAACAGACCATTCACTGCCCAGCCTGCCCTGTCACACCCAGACCCTGCCGGGTTCAAGGCCCCAATTGTCCCCATCCGAGGGCAGCGTCCACTCTGCATGGTCACCACCCCTGCCGCCTGCTCCCCTGCCACCCTCAGGAAGTCCATCCCTACATCTGACCGCCATCGCTCCTGCTACAGTGACAGCCACTTCCTCTCAGTCTCTTCTCAGGCCGGGTGCAGAGCAGCTGGTTCCCATCGTCCGCATTGCTTGGCTCCACATTCCTGCTCAAGTGAGCTGTCCCCAGTTTCACCGTCCACATGCTTCCTGGTCCCACTGGTGTCTCCTTGCTGCTAACAAGGAGGGCAGGTGCAGTTCAGGCTGCTTCTCCTTTGTCTTGTAGAGATTGGGGGCCTCCCTCACAGAAGGCTTTTGATGAGCTCCCCTCTCCCTCCCCTACAGGCAAATGCAAGGGCATGAGATATATGGCAGCTACTGGTGGATTCCTGAGCCACAAACCCAATGTGCCATCCCATAAATCCCAGACTGTTGGATGGCTTTATGGGGAGGCCTCTTTTTAGAAGAGGGCGTGACTGGCCCCTCTTGGCAGAGCCCAGACCTCAGGGAGCCAAGTGCCCAGTCGCCCCACCCCCTAGGATGACCATGACTGAGCTTGGGGCATCGGTTTGTGCAGGGCAGATATTTTCTCCCCTTCTGGTGGGTCTCCTGCTCCACTCAGCATTCCTCCACCTTCCTGTGCCTCCGCAGCTTCGAGGATTCCTCATCTCAGCACATTAGTGCGATCTGGAAACCTGGGCAGATTACCATCCCTTACCTAGACCTCAGGTGCTTCCCAACCGTGGCTCCAGTGTTCAGATCATTGGGCATGGGTTTTATTCATTTGTTTGTTTGTTTTTTGGCCACCCCATGCAACTTGTGGGATGGGGGATGATTTTAAAAAATGAATTTTCCCAGGCACCATCCTCAGAGCCTCAGTTCCAGAATCTGAGGGCAAAGCCCAGGCATCTGAACGTTTCCCAATACTCCCTGCTGATGCTGATGTTCAGCCAACTTGTAAACAGTTGATCTGTGCGATGGGGACATCTCCACTCTCCTGTCGTGTGGGAAATATGAGTCAACAGGCGGGGCGTGTCGAGGTCCTCTTGTCACTGGAGCCTACACGCTGCCACCATCATGAAGCCCCCCTATGCCCCCCCATCCCTGGCTGGCTGCGCACAGGAGTGAGGTGGGTGGAAGCCTCTGGGAGCTTCCTGTCCATGAGAATCCTGCAGACGACAGGCCCGGACACCGCACAGAGCCAGGAGGAGTGGCTGAGGTTGGCTGGCAGGAATGAGCTTGGAGATGGAGAAGTAAGAAAGTTCCAGGCTGGTGGGCTTTGCAAGGAAGCTGGAAGAAGAAGAGCTTTCAGCTACCTTCTCATCAAAGGAGGCCTCACAGCCCCCAGGTTCCTTGAGAAGAGGGACCAGGCTTTACTCACTGCTAACCCCAGTGCCTAGTGTAATGCTTGGCACTTCGTTTGTTGAGCCGAACTGAGTGAGACTTCATAGCCCACTGACAGAGATAGGCTCGGCTGGCAGTGCAGACCCAACGCCTGTACTCTTGAGAGGTGCCAGCCTGACGAAGGAGTGCCTGGCAATACCCAGTCTCTGGGCTCAGAGGAGCTGGAGGGCCACAACTTAGCTGCATTTGGGGGCAGCCAGGGAAAGGACCCTTTCCAGGCTGGCTGAGTACAGAAGGATGTGATCCATAAACAAAGTAAACATGTTACTGACCCATAATCCCTTAAACCAGGATTCAGGCGGGGCCTGGTTGCCTTGGCAACTGGTTACTGGCCAGTGACAGTGCTGAGAGCATCCTCTGGAAATGGGCTGTGCTTGGTGCCTGGGTAAAAGCTGGGAGAGGGTGCAGGGTGGCCCCCTCCCATCACAGGGCTAGCCCTGATGGCTTCATGGCAGGCGTGGGTGGGGGCCCTTGTGAGGCCTCTTGATCCCAGCCCGACTGTAGCTGAGGGAGAAGGAGGCAGCGTAGAAATGAGGGGGTGGCCACACTGGGAGCTTATGAAACCATGGAGGGGAGGGGAGGGGAAGGGGGGAAAGGGAAGGGAAGGCATGACAGCCCCACTCTGAGTTTTAAGGGCAGAACAGAGAAGGAAGGGTCTATGGGAAGAAGCAGTTGCACAAGTCTCATTGGGAGGCCAGCGGGTGTCCCCTCACTCAGGGGGCAAGAGGGCTGAGGAGCCGCAGGGAGGGAACCTCTTCTCGCTGGGGAAGGGGCCCTGGGGTGAGCAGAGCAGCCCACCCCTCTCCTTCATCATGTTCTCTGCAGTAGACACCCTGCCTGCTGGGGTTCTGGTGCGGAAGGGGCCGGCAGTGCTCAGCCTCCCCTCCCTGGGGGCCCTGTTTCCGGTAAATTTCTGTCTTTCCCTTGAGACATTCAACTGCTCCTGACCTCCCATATTTCAGCAGGAGGGATGGGGCTGGGCCAGCTCAGATGCATACATCCTCTCCCTTGTCCCTTTCCTCTCTTTTCCTGTCTCCTGGGGATCCAGGACAAGCCGGAGAGGGACTCCCAGGTGTCAATATTAGGATGAAATGGGGTTTGGACCAGACTGCGTTACAAGGGTGTAGGCTAAGCTATGTTCAGCTTATGGGCATCAATCAGTAAGGCTTACTGGCTGTTGACATATTCAGCCTCCTCCATGCAAGTTGATAAAGAGCTGCTGGCCCTAGGGCCACCCGGTTCTGGTGTCTTCCCTGCCACCCCTGGCCTCCTTCCAGAACTCTCTAGACCTCCAGCAGCTCAAAGGTTACCATCTGGCCCTGGGGAGGCCTTCAGGATCCTATTGGCACGTCAAGCTGCTATTATGAGCAGTACTTTGCTGTGCTTCCTTAATATTCCCTGTGAATATCTCCCCAGGGACAGGGAATCCTGGGGGGATGAGATTCCCAAGGAGGAAGAGGGTTAGGAAGATGCAACCCTGGCCCCTGAGTGCGGGGCGACAGAGCTTGATGGGAAGACCCAGAATTCACATTTGGTGTCGACTGGACCCATTGCCGTGTTCTCACCGCTCTTCTCACTTCTGTCCCAGGACCCTGCGGCCTGCTGCCTGCTGATCATGAACAAAATGAAGAACTTTAAGCGTCGCTTCTCCCTGTCAGTGCCCCGCACCGAGACCATCGAGGAGTCCTTGGCCGAGTTCACAGAGCAGTTCAACCAGCTCCACAACCGGCGCAATGAGGGTGAGGGGTCTGGGGCCCTTCCCCCGCCCCTCCCCACCCGGCATCCCCCCCCGCCCCTCCCCACCCTCCCTGACACAACATGACACACAGCACGGCTGGCCTTGGGGCTGGCCTTGGTCCGGGAAGGGCAGAGTGAAGTCTCCTCCCCACCCCTGTGCCGGGGCAGAGGCAGGGAGGGTGGCTGATGCCTCTCCCTCTCAGGCCTGCAGCTCCGTCCTCTGGACAGAGACCCCCAGCCAGAGTCCAGCACCTTCTCCCCCGCAGACAGAGGGGAGGACCCCGGGCAGCTGTCCCCTGGCATGCAGTACCGGCGGCAGAACCAGCGCCGCTTCTCCATGGAGGTGAGGGGCTCCAGGCTCTACGACACATCCACAAATGTATGCCCAGGAAGGTGGTCGCCTTGGAGCCAGACTTCATGGGTTCAAATCCCGGCTCTGCCATTGATTAGCTCTGTGACCTTGAGCAGGCTACGCAACCTCTGTGTACCACAGTCTCCTTGTGTTAAAATGGTCATCGAGAAGATTAAATGAGAATATATGCCACGTGCTCAGGACATTCCTGGTACATAGCAAGGGCGAGACAATTTGACTATTGGTCTTATGACCCACATACATGTGCCCAAGTGTGTGAAAAATATGCTTACAGAATCGCAGTGTCTGCAGGAATCTCATTCTACAGATGGTGACTCTGAGGTCCAGAGAGGGAAAGGGACCTCCTAAGGTCACACAGCAACCCCTGGATGTCCATGTATGTCTCAGCACATCTTTGAAGCCTCACAGCCTCACAGTTCAGTCCTGCTGGGGTTGTTCACAGGGAAAGCCAGGCCCAGGGCCAGAGGCGAGGGTCCCACAGCCCTAGCTACCCTGGAGCAAACACTGGCACCCCTGTCTCATCCTGGCCACTGCAGGACATCAGTAAGAGGCTCTCTCTGCCCATGGACATCCGTCTGCCCCAGGAATTCCTCCAGAAGCTGCAGCTGGAGAGCCCAGACCTGCCCAAACCTCTCACCCGAATGTCCCGCCGTGCCTCCCTGGTGAGTCCCAAGAGGGTCAGAGGTCGCCTGGGTGGAACACCCTCTCCCCTGCAAGACATCAGTCCTGGTTTTGCATGTCCTAGCTGAGGCCTGTAGCAGTTTCCAAGGAGGTTTCTGGGCCTCTGGCGCCACCTGCTGGCCGAGAGGATTCCCATAGCTGGTGCTCTTGGTCAACCTCCATTCCCTAGTTGAGCCCCACCAGTGCTGGAGCTGAGCTCCAAGCCCCCTCTGGGTTCCAGAGTCTTCACCAGGGTGAGGTCAATAAACCAGCTGGCCCGTGTTTCCAAGTCTTGGCTGCCTATCAGATTTCCCTGGGAGCATCTTACAAAACACAGATTCTGGTCCCCAGTCCAGATACCTACAGAATCAAACTCTGGGTGGTGGGGCCCAGGAATCTGTATTGTTAAGGGTTGGGTACTACTGAGCTGGAGCAAGTGTGCTGATGAGAGAGGCTGTAGGGAGGTGGGTTCTGAACTGGACCCCCAAGGTACAGTGGAGAAAAAGGCACAGTTCCTGCCCTTGAGGGACTTCTGAGCAGGATGTAGACAGACAGGTGATAAAGGCCTGTGGCAATCCCAGGACTACAGCCCTGGGCTCTGCACCCGCCACTGCCACGGGAGAAAGAAACTCACACTTCCAAGGCCTCCCTCCTGTATCACAGGGACAGAGAGAAGCAGAGAGGGAGGATTTGGGGCTGCCCTCACCCTGCTAGCCTCAGACCCCCTGGGGGTCTCATTCCCTTTCCACCTGGAGGCTGGGGGTGGGGAGGTGTACTCTATGTGGGACTGCTGGGGCCTTCAAGCTCACAGGACCCTATGTCTCTCCCTCTCAGTCAGATATCGGCTTTGGGAAACTGGAAACATACGTGAAACTGGACAAACTGGGGGAGGTAAGAGGCTGGGTTGGGTGTTCTCCAGGCCGCCAGGCGGGATGGCTAGGAGGAGGAACAGGGTCTTCCCCAGCCTTCCCCAATCTGCGGTCACGCTACCCCTGTCCCACAGATCTTGCCATGCAGTCTGGCCCAGCCTTTGGCAGGTGTTAAGGTGGGCCCAGGTCCTGGAGGAGGGCATGAGGATGGAGTGGCTGATGGGCTCTGGGGCAGAATCCAGTCTTTTTTTTCCTGCAAATATTTCTTGTCTGTGATCAAATCCCAACTCCTCCTTTTACCAGCTCCGTGGCCTGGTGTGAGCTATGTGACCTCCCTCTGTGCCTTGGTTTCTTCCTCTGTCAAATGGAGATCCCTAATTGTTCTACCTCATAGGGTGTTGTGAGGACTGAGTAGGTCACTATAAGCTTTTGTGCTGTGTAATTATTAGCTATTTCCGTAAACACTGTGCTGGGCTTTGTGTTCCAGGCTGGGGGTGGGCAGTGGTTTACAGAGAGGAGGAGGATGTGGCCCTTTCCTTCCAGGAACGCAGAGGAGACCTATATGTAAACATCAACAGAACATAAGGAAGAACAAAACTGGTGTTATAATAGAGGGACACCTTGCCTGCTGGGGGCTTACAGGAAGGACAGTTCCTTCTGAACGGGAAGGGGTTAGGGACAGCTTCACAGAGAAGTGGGCTTTGGAAGAAACAGAATTTCAGTGAAGGGGGGGTAGGGAAGGGCGGTCCTGCCAAAGTCATGGCCCAAGCAGAGGCACAAAGAGGAGGACATTGGACAGAGGAGAGCGGGGCCTGAATGTGGCTGGGCTGCTGGGGTTCTTGTTCCCAGGGAACCTATGCCACAGTCTTCAAAGGGCGCAGCAAACTGACAGAGAACCTCGTGGCCCTGAAGGAGATCCGGCTGGAGCATGAGGAAGGCGCGCCCTGCACTGCCATCCGAGAGGGTACAGCATCCTAGGGTCCTGTAGTCTTGGGGCTCCTGGCAGGAGGGGTTCTTGGCCTGAGCCCTGGTGGCAGCCTGGGGGCCAAGAGTCATTGCTGGAATGGGGACTCCTGAGGCTGATCCCAGGAGGAGAGGGTATGAGGGGCATATGGGGCCTAAGGGACCCAGGCAGGCCTGTCTCCCCATAGTGTCTTTACTGAGGAACCTGAAACATGCCAATATTGTGACCCTGCATGACCTCATCCACACGGAGCGCTCCCTCACCCTGGTGTTTGAGTACCTGGTGAGTTGGGGTAGGGGTGACGGGGGGAGAGGGTGGGGGTGGCCCAGACCTTGTTCTGGAATCAGGTTCTCAGATGCTCCCGTGCAGGAATGGCCCAAGGGCCCAGGCTTAGGGGCAGCTCAGAGCCAGGGACCTGTCCCACTCCTCAGCTTGGGCCCTGCCCAGGGAAGGGCTCCTGGCCAGGCGTCAGGTCAGGGCGAGCGCTGAGCCAGGCCCTGTGTTCCAGGACAGTGACCTGAAGCAGTATCTGGACCACTGTGGAAACCTCATGAGCATGCACAACGTCAAGGTAAGAGCCTCCGTGTCATGGACCTCCGCGCTCTAACGCTGAGCGTTAGGTTCCCTATCTGTCAAATGGGAGCATGAGTTACCTGCCAGGGTGAAGAGAGGCTTCCGGGGAAACTCAGAGGGATGAATGACCTCTTCTGTGTGCGTACATCCCCACACAGGCAGGCTTCCTGGCCCAGTGTGGCGCCTCTCAGCTCCCCGGCTGGGGTACTCTCTCCTCCCCCACCCTCCTGCCTCCTCTGTGCACCTGGTGCCCTGCCCTCTGGATGGGATTCCCTGGGGTGGATGGGGCACGGGATGCGGCTTCCACGCGGGCAGGAGAACCAGGTAGCTCTCCAAGTACCTCACCTCCACCCAGTCTTGTCCCCATCGCCGTCCCAGCCACGGGGAAGAGGCGCAGGGTTCCTCCCTTCCCCCCTCCCCTCCGTGGGCCATGCTCCCACCTTGCACTGCTTCCTTTCTTTTCCCTCCCCAAGATTTTCATGTTCCAGCTGCTCCGGGGCCTCGCCTACTGCCACCGCCGCAAGATCCTGCACCGGGACCTGAAACCCCAGAACCTGCTCATCAACGAGAGAGGGGAGCTGAAGCTGGCCGACTTCGGTGAGCGCCAGAGCCCACAGGGCTGGGGCAGGGTGGTGGAGGAATCTGACGCAGTCTCCTCAGGATGTGGGCACTGTCCGGGGTGGGGGCGGTTCAGTGACGGGTCTGTCCCTAGGACTGGCCCGGGCCAAGTCAGTGCCCACGAAGACCTACTCCAATGAGGTGGTGACCCTGTGGTACAGGCCCCCCGACGTGCTGCTGGGGTCCACGGAGTACTCCACCCCCATCGATATGTGGTAAGCAAGCGCTGTGGGACTGGGCGGGGGGGGTGGGGAGGTGGGGCAGGGGCTTCTGCACCTGCGACTCGCTTTTGCTGCCCCAAGGGCCTCTGCGAAGGACTGTCTAACCTCTTTTGAATAAAAGCCATGTGGCATCCTGTTGAACTGGATGTTAAAGAATTGAGGGCTTCCCTGGTGGTCCAGTGGTTAAGACTCTGTGCTTCCAATGCAGGGGACGTGGGTTCGATCCCTGGTCGGCAAACTAAGACCCCACATGCTACATTGCATGGCCAAAAAATAAAATAAAGAGAAGCAAGTTTACGGGGGGGGGGGGGAAGATGCATTAAAAAAGAAAATAGAATTAAGTCAGAGCTACATTGGGGTTTCCCTGGCTCTAAATAGACTCTCCTAGGCTGTGCTTCTGAAATATTCGCCCAGGGGTACATAGGGGGTTACCAGAGGGTACAGGAGGGGCCCCACAGTAAATATGATGAATCTTACCCAAGCATCAGTTCTACTGAAAAATTTAGAAGGGATACTTTTTTTCTTAAAATTAATGCACGTATGATTCAGTGTAGAAGGAAAAGATGGCCGAACTTTAAAGGTAAAACACAGTTTTCTGATGAATGGCTGCTGTGCCCTACAGCAGGGGTTTCCTTGGAGAGTGGATTTGTGGACTTCTCTCTTCCAGAGGGGCACATGATGGAAAGTTTGAGACAACACTGCTTGAAGAGCTCCCTCATGGGTGCTGGCTATGCAGACCCAAATCCTATAGAGTGAAAGGGGAGAGATCAAAGCATCCTAGAGCCCTGAGAAGCCCCCAGAGGGAGGCTGGAGTGGGTGGCTGTGCTGTGCTAGGAGCCTCTGCAGCCCTGGGCCACCCACCCCGGTGCCATGACCCATTTGAGTCACTGTGGCAGGGCATCGTGGTGGAGCAGCGCTAGGAAGCGCTGGTGCAAGGAGGTCCAGCCTAACGCCGCCCCTGCCCATTGCTCCCTGCAGGGGCGTTGGCTGCATCCATTACGAGATGGCCACAGGGAGGCCCCTATTCCCCGGCTCCACGGTCAAGGAGGAGCTGCACCTCATCTTCCGACTCCTTGGTCAGTCTCCTGCCGCTCCCTCCCTCTCACCGCTAGGGGGCGCCGGAACTCTGTCCAGCCCGGGCGCATATCTGGACTGGGAAGAGCAGCTCCCACCGGATCTCTACAGGGCGGGGCCCCCGGTGGACTCAGTCATTCTATGACCCCACCTCCTACCTTGCACCCCTCCAAGTCGCCCTCGGCTCTGGTCTCTCACCCCTCCCCACCCCTTCTCATCTCCCCAGGGACCCCCACGGAAGAGACGTGGCCTGGTGTGATGGCCCTGTCCGAGTTCCGAGCCTACAACTTCCCCCGATACCTGCCCCAGCCGCTCATCAGTCATGCTCCCAGGTAGCCCCTCCTCCCCACTCCTCCTCTCTGCCTGTGGGCCTGGCCGTCCCTCCCAGAGGTGGCTGTGAGCCCCACCCGTCCCACCCCACCCGCATAGACCAGACCTGTGCCAGCTCCTTCCTCCCGCAGGTTGGACACTGATGGCATCAACCTCCTGACCGGCCTCCTCCTGGTGAGTGTGCCCCCACGCCGACCAGGGCCAGGCAGTCAGAGAGCTGAAGCCCCAAGATCCCAGCCCAGCCCTCCGTCCCACCTGCATGCTGGTGGGCTCAGGAGCCTGAACCGGCTCCCTCACGTACCCTCCACCCACCAGGCCCGAGGGGAGTGCTGGCTTCCACAGACTTCAGAGTAGGTGCACTCCCAACTCAAACCCCAACTCAGACCCTAGCTGTGTAGCTGTGGGCAAGTTACAGAGCTTTTCTGTGGCTCAGTTTCCTCAACTGCAAAGTAGAATGAATCATTCACATTTTGTAAGATGGTCTTGAGGATAAACTGAGGTTATGTAATACACTTAAAATGGTGCCTGTCTTGAATAAGCATACGATAAAGGGTAGTTGTTAGCATTACATGTTAATATTACTATTAAAGCTATGATCTTAGATGCCTCAGCATCTGTATTTCCATCCCAAGAGGAGGTCATTCTCCGAAAGCCCCATTTCTGGTTTTCTCCTGGTGGCTGGAGACCTGAGACCCTGAGTTCTGAGACTGCCTTGGCTTGAGCGGGCAGCTGACCCCAGGGGCTTCTCAGGTTAGACTCTGGCCCTTCCCTTCTTGGTCGTATAACTTAGCATGGGAATAGCATTGCCCAGAGGGGTCCCTGCAGTCCCCCACCCTCTGCTTTTCAGTACGAATCCAAGAGTCGCGTGTCAGCAGAGGCGGCCCTGAGGCACCCCTACTTCCGGTCTCTGGGGGAGCGTGTGCACCAGCTCGAAGACAGTGAGTGTGTAGGGGAGGTTGGGGGAAGGGGGCAGGGCCACCCCAGAACCAGAGAACGGGAGCAGCTGGTGTACAAGGGGAGGAAACCCTGTGGATCCAAGGTGCTGCCTGAAAGGCCCAGTTAGGTGCTCCTGGGCCAGTCCTAACTAAGGGGGTGCTCGATGGGTGTGGGGGCCTCAGGCTCCAGGAGCAGGGCCAGCTCCACTCAGCTCTCTCCCGGCCTTTTCCCTCTCTCACCCCAGCTGCTTCCATCTTCTCCCTGAAGGAGATCCAGCTCCAGAAGGACCCAGGCTACCGGGGCCTGGCCTTTCAGCAGCCAGGTAGGGGCTCGTGCCTCCCCCACCTCCTCCTCTTATTAGAGGAGGCCAGGGCAGGCGGCTCCACCCTCTTGAGGAGCAGAGATAGGGCCCAGCAGCCCCTCCTGCCGTGGGAATCGGCGTGGCCTCCCTGACACTGGCCTGTCTTCCGGGGGCCCGTGGGGAGCAGGGAAGGGGCTGGTTTCCCTATCTCCTTGCCAGGCTTCCTCCTCCTGCGTTTCCCTCCTCAACCCCCACCCTAGACAGAACGCTGCATCTGACAGTAGCCCTGATGAAGGTGCACGCTTTTCCTGGTGCATTCTCTCTGCAAATTCTGAGCTCTCTGGCCTCCATCCTGGGAGAACTGCACTTTGTTTCTAGACTAGCTGATGGCCTCAGACATGATAAGTGCTTTCCATGCAGTATCTCATTTAATCCTAAAATACCCCTTGAAATTGGTACTATTAGTTAATGCTCCCCATTTCACAGGCAATGAGACTGAGGCTCTGGGAGGCTAAGGTGCAATTTCACATAGCTAGTAAGCAGAGATGGGATTTGAACCCAGGGCTGACCAGCTCCCAAGCACATGCTCTTGCTGGCTCTATCAGAGTAGCTCTGGAGGATGCCCGTCCCTCCTGATCTCAGGTGACCTTCGGCCCAGCCTTCTCCCTGCAGTCCCACATCTTTCCTTCCATTCTCCAGGGCGAGGGAAGAGCCGGCGGCAGAGCATCTTCTGAGCTGTGCCCACCCTGCTGTGGCCCAAGGGACGAGAGGTCACACTGAGCACAACTGCGGCAGGATGGGGCCCGTGTGGCCTCGGAGGACTGAGGAGTGAGGGCTAACGGCCGGTCCAGAAGACCTCTCGGCAGCCCTGCTGGCCACGGCTGTTTCCTCTCCCTTCTTCCCACATGCCTCCCCAGTGGCCTTGGCCTGGACACCAAGCCCTCCATCACCTTCCCTGGGGCTGGGCATGAGCTGCTTCCCTGGGAGGAGGTGAGGGGACAGGGAGCGATCTCAGACACTTTCCCACTCTAAAGTGCTCAGACACCAGCATGGAACCCACATGGACAGAAGAGTCTAGAGGCTGGGCAGAGCGCTATGCCTTGAACATGGGCACCACCATGCCTCCCCACCCAGGGTACCTGCCTGCCTCAGGTTTGGTCGAGTCCCTTTCAGGCCCCTTGGAGCCCACACGTCTTTCCCCTTCTTCCCCCCTGAGAGCAGGAAGCAACATGGCACCTTGTCTGGGACCCTGGAATCCTGGGTGCCAACGTGTGTGCCAAAGCCCACCCCCACCTGAAGGGCGGGTGTCCCCAGAGCAACAGAGAGAGTCGTAGCCCCACCCCCTCTTCTCATCATCCCCCACTTGTTCCCATTCCCCACTCCTCGCCAGAGGCCCCGTATGCTGCTGGACGCCCAGTTGAGTCCAGCGGTGGCCTGGTCCCGCCAGCTGCACTCCTGCCAGCTCAGCCGGGCCCGCCCGTCTCCCCAGTCTGCATGGGATTGCCTTAAATTGGCAGGCGGTAGAGCACGCACTGCCCTTGGAGCTCTGACCCAAGCTCCTACCTTCCACCCTTTCCCGAGAGTGGCTCCTGCTTATCATCCCTGAGCGCTGGTAAGCCAGCCCTGGGCCAGGGTCCCGAGGACGGTACCCAGATATGCAGGGTCACCCTGACACTGGTGCCAGCTCCCTGGGGCTGGCACAGCCTCCCTCGTCCCCTCCTTCCCAGCCCCCGTGGCTCTGTCCTTGCTCCACCCTATCTGGGCACCAGCCTCCCCGTGCCCCTGGCCTCCCCAGAGGGCAGTCACCAGAGAGAGAATCAGCACCGCAGTCTGAGGTGCGGGAAGGTGGGACAGGACAGGATAGACTTTGATCCCGAGTCCCGAGCCCCAGGGGACTGGGAGTGTTAGGGCCGTGGCCCCGCGAGAAGGCACCCCCCACCACCCCTATGGAGCACACCTGTTCTGTTCCCAAAGTCTCCTCAACACTTGGCTGAATCTTGGATGGCGAGGCCAAGGGGAGGCCAGGTCCCCTGCACACCCTCCTCAGCCTGAGGAGCAGCCCTGGAGGGTCTTGGCCTCCCCACAAGTCCCTCCACTCCTCCCCCGCTGTACTGTGAATGTCCTGTGACTCAGCGCAAAGACAGATAATATATTTAATTCATGTTGTACAGAAAGGAGTGAGCAGTCTCATGCTGAAAAGCTGATTTTGACAGATTGATGCCAAAAAGGGAGGACAGAAGGCCCTCTGTGGGCCTTCTGAGTGCAGGTGGGGCTTGCTTGTATGTGTACATAAAGTGGAGAGAGAGTTTGGTTTGTGTGTGTCCCTGAACCCACCCTGGGCTATGGGCATGGTGCCCTGCACCCTCCCTGCTGTATTCCGGATGCTGCTGCGTTCAGGGCTGGAAGTCAGCTCTGGGTGACCTGGGGTGGGAGCAGAGGAGGCCTGGGGCTCTGTGCTCGGGGTCCCAGCCGTGGCCCAAGCTGGTGCCTGAGGGGTGGGGCCAGCCAGGAGTCCTGGGGAAGGGTCTGGGGTTCTGGCTGCTGTAGCTGACCCTTGTGCTCTCCCAACCAAGTGGCTCTCTGACTTATTAGGGGGGCAAGGAGGAAAGTTCAAGAGAGGGTTGACATGGGGGACGGTCAAGGCCAGGGCAGCAGAACTAGAATACAAACCTCCCTATAATTCTGGCCCAGCAGTAACTGCACAGACCTGACTCCCCTTCCCGCTGCCCAGATGGCCTCTTACCTTGGGTCTGTCCATACCTCCTTTCACACACATCTCCCGGAGTTCTCAGCATCCTGCTCTGTTTTCCGTTTCAGTGTCCAGGTTTGTTCTCCCCAAGACCACCCTGAGAATGTCAGGCCCCAAACCTCCTGGCCTTACCTGACCAGTGGCCTTATGTCTGGCCATAAGAACTTTCCAGTTTGCTGGCACACTTGAGGAAGCTTATGCTGAGAGGTTGGGTGATGTCCCCCAAGATCATGGAAGTAAAGAGTGGATCAGGGCCTGATTCTCAGCATGGATTCTGCCAGCCTAGACCTCCTCACCTCTCAAAGGCAGCCGGTCACTAAACTGGAGGACAGTGAGGGCAGGGGCCAGGAGACACATTGGTGGGCACCTGAGTCCGGACTTTTAGTTGAATTTGGGAGGAGGCTAGCCAAGACCTAAGGTTTGCTAAGCTCCCTACTGTGTGCCAGGCACTATGCCTCTCATTTAATCCTCACAACAACCCCGTTTCTCCCCACTTTGCAGGTGAGGACAGTAAGAGTCTCAGGGGTTAGAGGACTTGCCTGCGGTCACGTAGCAAATTAGAATCCCAGGTCTGTCTGCCACTCCAGCCCATGGTCTTCAAAGAGGAGAAGGAGTGAGGAGGGGAGGTGTAGACCAGGCAGAGCCCCAGGAGCCAGAGAAACACACAGCAGGGAAGGCCCCAGAGCAGACACTGCTTTGCTGGAGTGCCTCTTGACACCAGAGACCACCGCTGTATCACAGACAGCAGCACCCACCAGTTTACAGAGGCTTCTGCCCCTTTAAGAGTCTGGGGGCGCAGGGCAGCAGATCTTGCTCAGCTTCTGTCAGGGAGAAGACACTTGGTGGGGGGTACTTTGGAGGTCTCTGTGGAGACATTAAGGCACGCTGAGCTTCTGCTCTAGAAAGCTTGGGGGTGTTCAGCTGGACAGGCTCCTACCAGCCCTTGTAGGTAGTTAGTGCTCAAGGAAAAATGATGTTTCTGGAGAAGGAAGCTGGAGGGGCGGAGTAATTGGTTATGAGCTGCTGGGGCAGAAGGGCTTCGAGGGTCGCCGTTGGGCTCTCTGGTGGCCAGACTGCTGCCACACGGGGCACGTGTCCTGGAGCCCTCTGTTTCCTGGGCACCCCCAGCTTCATTCCCACATGCCTTATGGCTGGCTCTCACAAACAGCAGCCTGCCCCATATGCTGGAGTCCCTGGCCAAACCCCCCAGCCAGTCATTTCCCCCTCTGGCCTCACTTTTGCCATGGGCTCCTGGGATGGGTCAGGAGTGCCTGGGGCCCCCGACCGGTCTCTCTCTTTACCATGCCCACTCGGCGGGGTCGTTTGTGCTTTGCCGCAGCTCTGCAGCTGCCGGACAAAAGGTCCTATTTGAGGGTGACAGCAGCTCTCATGCTGGGCTCTGCCCCAGTCCTCTCCCACCCTGGTGGGACCTGGGGCTGGCTCTCCCCTGCCCCACCCCTCCTGTGGGCTCTCAGTCACCCTCTCCCTCTGGTCTGGGCCCAGTGGTCAGGGCTGATGCCCCACAAGCCACCGCTCTCTTTGCCCTGCTAGGCTACGTGGGCCAGCCAGGTGTGAGACACTTGCCAGACCTCCTTTCCTTCCTCCTCAAAGCAGCTCAGCTCCTTTTAGGCCACCTTTCCACCTTCATCTTTGCTCAGACCCCTGCTTCCAGTCTTGACACTCCACAGCACCCCTTGAATCATCAAATCATCAGCCCCATGAATTGATCACAGCCTGGCCCTGTGCTGGGTGCCAGCACACCAAGGTGCAAGACTCTCCACCCTTGCTTTCCGGCAGTGGGAGCTCAGACCTCCTGGCGTTGATGGCCTTTCATCTCAGCAGATTTTTATTAAGCACCCACTGTGTGCCAGGCACTGTGCTGGGCACTGAGGATGGGCAAGATCACCATGTCCCTGTTCTCACAGAGCTTACATTCTAGTGAAAGAGAAAGCATCACCCAAATAAATGTGACACATCAAGGGTCAAATGTGATGAAGCAGAATCAAGCAGAGTCAGGGGAGATGTGAGGGCACAGGGTCGGGGGCTGGCACACAGTATGGTCAGGGGCCTCACTGATAAGATTGGGGAGCAGTGACTTGTAAGGGGGGAGCCATGTGAACCCCCAAGGACAGAGTATTCCAGCAGAGGTCCTGAAAGGAGGGTGTTTGAGGATGAACAAGGAGGCAGCCAGGTTGGAGCACAGCATCTGGGCGGGGTGACAGGAGGGCTGGCTCACGTGGAGCAGTGGTCCCGCGCGTTAGATCCACCAGGGAGCATTTAAGAAGTACGGATGCCCGGCTGCAGCTCCAGTGATTCACACGGATTTTCCAGCGGGGGGGCTAGGCATCAGTAGTTTTTTAAAAGCTCCGCAGGTGACCCCAACGCGTAGCCAGGGTTGAGAAGCACTCACGTGGGGTGCTGTGGGGCATGGAAGGGACTCTGGATCGCGTTCTGAATTGCGAAGCCATTGACCTCTGTTTTTAAAGGTTCAGAGACGAATAGGAGAAGTCAGTCCCCGAGAGGAGGGTGCTATGGGCAGAGGAGGGAAGGACCCCCCCACCACATACAGGCACTAGGAGGAGGCTTCAGTCGAGGGGGCGCAGGTGGGGGGGAGGAGCCTCTTCTCGGGGGCGGTGCCCTGAGATGGGGGCTGTCGTCGCACTTACCGGGAGGCGCCTGAAGCTCTGGGCAAGGTAGCTTGCTGGGCCACACAGAGCAAGGGAGAGTGTCAGAATTCAAACCCAAGTCTGCCTACCTGAGCAGTGCAGGGCTCGCACGATACGTCTGCCTCCCAGGTGGGTGTGGGCGGGCACTGGAGGCACCACCTCACTGTCTGCTGGGTTCCCGGGAACTGGGAACAACACCCTCACCCTCCGGTCACCTACAGGCATGGCTGAGAGGCGACCAGTAGGCCCCAGTGAGTTAGCTGAAAGTCACTGTGCCGCACCCCACCACATGTGCCCTGCCATCGCCCAGCCCCTCCTCGGGACCCTCTGGACCTCCCCACCAATTCAAAAGGCAGCACTGAGCACCGGGGGCCCCAGTTCCTGCGCCAGAGCTGTGACCGGCGTCCTTTCTGATGGTCGGTGCCCAGCTCCGGAGAGTCAGTGCCGACTCTCCTCAACAGGATGGACGGGGTGGGTGGGCGGCTCCAGTGGGATCGCAGATGCCGCTTAGCCACTTCCTTCTCTCTCCTGTCCCCCTTTTCCCTCTGCTACCCCCTCTTTCTGCCCCTCACCGGCCCCTTCCTCTTGCTGGGGTTGCCCTGGGTAACACAAATGCAGAGATCGATCATCTGACCGGGCCTCTTCCGAGGGAAGCCTCTCCTAGCTGTCCACCCCAGCCCCAAATCCCTGAGAAGCTCTCCTGATGCCAAGCGGCATCTCTGTCTCCTGCACGCTTGTCCGTCTCATCCTGGTGATGTCAACACGAGGCATGGCGGTGCTGTGGCAGCAGCTGTGTGAGCAAGGGGATCCAGCCAGAGTGGTGGATACAGGGCTCGGCCCTCCGGGACGCAGTCAGCGCTCCTCCCTGCCCAAAGCTTCTAGCCCAGCTCCTCATCTTCCTGTCTCCTTCTGAGCTCCTCCCCGCCACGTTCACTCATTATTCATCTGAGACTTCCTGACTACATGCCAGGCTCTGTTTCCAGTATCTGGGATACAAACTTGACCCTTAGACCCCACTTGCAGGAGCTCAGAGCCTCAGCGTCAGATAGGGTGAGATCTTTGCTTCCCTCTCATGAGGTCTCAGTTTCTTGGGGGAAGGGGAGTTGTCCATTAGTCATTTTTTTCAAATTTACCAAGGTTTTTTGTCTTTTTCTTTTTCTTTTTTTTTTCAGACACAACAAAGACTTTTTATACCATCCATGTTTTCCCTGGAGGAGAGATCAGCTGGGTCCCGGGTCCCTGGGGAGGCGTCTTGCACATCCAAGGCTCCAAAATCCATGAATCTGGATTCAAATCCTAGCTCTGCTGTTTGCAAGCTGTGTCACCTTGGGCATGTTTCTTAACCTCTCTGTGCCTCAGTTTCCTTCTCTGTAAAATGGAGATGGTGACAACACCTTTTCCATGGGGTTGTAAGGATTCATGAGAGAATTCCCGTGAGGGGCCTGACACGAGTGCTCGGTGAGCGGTAGCATGAATATCACTCTGCACATGCCCAGCCCCTTCTCCACCAGCAGAAATTCCATCTCCCTCCTTCCCCCAGGGATCCTAGTCCTGGCATTTAAATTAGATCATACTTTTTCTTGTCTTGCATTCTTCACCCTTGATAAGATCTGAATTAGCAAGAATGTATTAAGCACATTCTACCTAAAAGATTTTGCAAGACTTTAAGTTTACCTCATCCCAGAGCTTTGTTTCCACAGAGTTTAAAATGTAGCTGGGGAAGTAAACATGGAAAGAGAGTTTAGGATAAAAAGCACTGGGTCACAGGTATCACTCAGTGGATTAGCTGCCTTCTGAAGCAGTGAGCTCTCTGTCCCTAGAAGCATCCAAGCAGAGGCTGGGAGACCACTTGTTGGAAATTCCAGGGGCATGCACTGTTTCTGGTAAGTCCTACCAGGTTGCAGAGGAAGGTGCCATCTTGGGATAGGGCAGATCTGCCCCTGGTCTGACCATGTTCCTTGGGTCTCTACTTTGCCAAGCAGGGCAGCAAGATACAGCCCACAGGTAAGAAGCATTCCTCAGAGATGCCGAGAGGAATGTGGCCAACCGTGGTTGCAGGCTTGCAAACACCCTTCCACCTGGATTACAGGATGCCTGGAGCATCCGATAGGGCCATTTGCTTTGAGGCCAGACTGCCTTGGCCTTTCAAGACCTGGGGCTGACTCTGGGGTGTGGGAATTCCTAAAGCTGGAGCTGATGAGGACAGGAGAGAGGGCTGCCTTGGAGCAGGGGGATGGGCCCAGGGGTTAGGGCCCAGTACCGTTTCATGCCTTGAGGTGATGACTTGAAGTTTACCCTCAACCACCTGTGATTCTACACCTCTAGCTGAGTGTTCTACTCGGTAATGGAATTGACTGCCCAGCTTTAGGGTACCAGAGGAGGGGGAAAGGTTGGAATTTCCAAGCAATAGAGGCAGTGCCGTGTGGAGGTCAAGAGCAGAGCTCTAGTGCCTTGGCTCGAATCCTGGCTCCATCACTTCCTAATTGTGGGATCACATAAAATGGCTTCTCCATGCCTCAGTTTCCCCATATGTAGAATGGGGTGATCATAGGATTAGTGTGAAGATTAGATGAGTTAATACATGGAAAGCGCTCAGAATTTATTGGCCACATAGAAAAGCACCGCCTAAGTGTTGGCTGTTGTTTTGTTGCCTGTCCTCTAGGGTGGAAGCAGGCACCACTCTCTCGAGGGGGCAAGGGTTGTAGGGGACACAGGAGTGAATAAATCCCCTCTGTCCAGGGGAACCCACCCATCCTCTCAAACTGCCACCAGAGTTTCAGAATTCTGATGTCCCTTATCCTAACAGATGTACGTTAGGCAAGGTACTGTGAACTCAACAGATATTATTTAAATTAAAAAAAATTTTTTTTTAATTTAACATTTTTTTTTTTTAATGAACACACCATTTTACTCCAAATTAATTTAAAGAAATAGTAAGAGGTTTACAACAGTTGGGGACAGAGATTGTCACAGTGGCACTGTTATACACAGTAAAAAGATGGAAGCAACATAAATATCTCACAAGAGAAGTATAAATACATGTTTTTCCATCCATTACATAACTAGTATGGAAACATTTGTATCTCACTTTCTTCTCAAAGCCTATTTCAACTCATGGGAAACTGTTTATGACATTCTTTTGAAAATTATTTACAACATAATTATGTTATGACATAGGTGAAATACACTGGTTGTAAAAATACACAGTATGTAAAAGTATGTAAAACATATAGTCCTAATTTTGTAGTTATACAAGCATTCATGACAAAGCATCTAGAAGTATGTATACAGATGAGTGATTATCACTTTCTCCGTCATGAATTTCTCCATTTTCTCAATTTTTCACAATGAACATGGGTTATCTTTACGGTCAATGAAAAGGACAACAGAAGCCATTATTATGATTATGTTGTCGCTATCAGTTGGGTTTCCGTGGCTCTAGAGTTTTTACTCCCATTTCCCCTGATGTACATGTCTGGAGAGATGCTCACAGAGAGGATGGCTCTGTGTTCCCATGACCAGGGCTGGTCCCTCCTGGTCACTGCCCACTGCGAGGAGGATCCGTGGGGACCACATTGGCTCTGGGCTTGGAGGGGCCCCTAACAGACATTTATTAAAAATCTCCTTGGTCCAAATCACTCTGTGAAGCACTAAAGATTCAGAATTAAGTAGACAGTTCTCCTTCCTCAAGGAACTCACCGGCTGGTCAGGGAGAGAGAAGCCGATTGCAGAAATGTTGACAGCAATGGGCTGTTATGTGCATCTGCATCTGCGAGATGCAGATAATCCCAGAGGGTGTGAGCAGCCTGCCCAGGGGGCTTGTCACTTGCCTGCCTCCCCTCCCCTTCCTCAACCTCTGCCTACCTATCAGTCTTGCAAGCCTCAGAAAGTGAGTTGGACCTCTAGGCCTCATAGTTCATAGTAGTGAATGAAAATGAATTAACATAGAAATGAAACCTCTGATACGTTAGGAACCTGCTGGAACCCACCTCTGCAAGTCCTTCCCTTCCTTGCCTGCATCAGTGAGCACCCCCAGGTGACACTCTACTTTGAGCTTAGACCTCTCTAGACACAGTGCCATTTAGTCACATGGTAAAGCCAGTCTTGTTTCTAGGTGTTTCCATGCTCCTCCAACCCCCATTCCCACCCCCAGAATACTCAAAAGAATGTGGCCCTGGGCTGCAGAGGAGCTCCTAGAGGCCTCAAGACATCCTGTTGACTGTCCCACTGTCATCTCTAAGGGGCTGTGCCCACCCTCAGCAAGTGCCGCAGCCCTCTGTGTCCCAGCCCTGACCCTCCTCTCTCTCCGGTCCCGTATCTGACCACCCGCTGCACACTCCTCGCTCCTGCTAGCAGACCAAGGACCACCTTTCCCCGAAGGTGCCTCTTCCTTCAAGTCTTCGTACCTCTGCCCGGACATCCCCTCCCACCTCCTGCAGCAGCTCAGTCAGACTCTGGGCCTCGGGCAGGTGGTGGGACTCACTGCTCCTGTCCCTACAGTGATGGGGTTGTGGGGTGCAGATGCCCTCAGAGTGTCCTCCCTGCTCCCAATTTTACATCAACCTGTCTGTTCTCACTTTAGGGTTTTGTGGGAGCCATTTTCCTCTCTCCCCCTTTCAAGCATGCCTCAAACCCTCCTCCAGGAAGCCTTTCCTGATCAACTCCTGAGCACTATGTGCTCGGTTCTGTTGGCACCAAATAGGCGTACACCAATGCTGATGCAAGGGCTTCATGGGGGCCTTAGCCCCTCATAACCTCCATTTCCCAAAAGGCTACCCAAATATACACAACCTAAGGAAAAACAGAGAGCCTAGTATGGAAGTGTGACCTCCGGGTAAGTTTTCCAATAACCGCCCCCCTCCCCCCTCCCACCCCCTGCCGCGCTCCACCCCATCCTAGCCACCTCCACCACCCCCAGCCCGACTACCTAGAAATTCTCACAGCCTGTGGTCTGCGCTCATGTATCCAGGTTCCCAACGTGTTATGTCTCTTCCCTGGGTTCAGGTTGCAAGCTGAATGCGTTGAAGAGGGCCATATCCTCTTGAGTGTGCCTCCCCCAGGCATGCCATCCCACTCCCCAATTGCTTTGTTGGGATAATGACACCAGTTGGTGACCAAGTAATGTATTTATAGTTATTGAGGTGCTTTCATGCATGGTAGCCCATTTTGCTCTGAAAACACCTTGTGTGGTAGACAGGGCATGTGGGATGACCCCATTCAATGGATGTGGAAACTGAGGCCCTGAGAGGTTTAACACCTTGCACATAGTTAATTAAGTGACAAAGCAAGGCCTCCCACCAGGTATACCTACCTGCCTCACTGCCCTCTGAACTGCTTTGTTTGCCAGCTCAGGTTTTAGACTTCTTTTCTTTTTTTTTTAAAGAATTTCACTTATTTATTTATTTTTGGCTGTGTTGGGTCTTCGTTTCTGTGCGAGGGCTTTTCTCTAGTTGCGGCAAGCGGAGGCCACTCTTCATCGCTGTGCGCGGGCCTCTCACTATCGCAGCCTCTCTTGTTGCGGGGCACAGGCTCCAGACGCGCGGGCTCAGTAGTTGTGGCACACGGGCTTAGTTGCTCTGCGGCATGTGGGATCCTCCCAGACCAGGGCTTGAACCCGTGTCCCCTGCATTGGCAGGCGGATTCTCAACCACTGCGCCACCAGGGAAGCCCCGCCAGCTCAGGTTTTAATCTGTTCCAGTGTCAGGGCTGTTGAGCAGGGGCCCCCGGGGCTGATAGGGGAGCCAGAATAAGCAGATTTGACTTCTAATCTGACTCACCCAGATGGTTCAGAATGCAGCCAAAATGGGGAAATTTGGTCCTGCTTCCACTCCCCTTCCCTCTTCCACAGCTGCTTTGGCATCCTCTTGCCTCCCTCTGCACCCCTCCCTCCCCACCCCCCACCCCCACTTTGGGAGCCGTGGGGTGGGGTCCCAGGAGGATGTGAGCCTATGGACAGGCGGGATGTTTTTCCTACTCTGCATTGTTCTGCCCATGCCCATTGTGTGGGCTGAGAGCAGGACGTCACCAAGTCGCCTGGCAAACTTTCAGCAGAGCTGGGGAACATTTCCGGAGGGAACTGACCCATTATGAATGGCTGAAGCTTTTTACAAGCTTTGGCACTTCTTTGGATCGGCGGACTGGGGGAGCCAGGGAAAGGAAGGACTGGAAGACTTCCGGTTCCTGGCAGCCAACTGCAAGGCTGAAGGTCCCAGGGACCTTGGCAGACCTGGGGTTTGCCAACACCTAACCCCAACGTGGGATGGCTCACACCTGAGGGTGGGAATGGACCTAGTCACCTTGAAAAGCTTCACTGTGCTCACCCAAGGGGAAATGCAAGGTCAGAATTGTTTTAAAGCTGCTCCATGTTTGCTGTGGGTTGAGTAATGCTCAGTGTTCTTAACTCACAGCTCTTCCTTCCCAGGGGAGGCATTTATTTATGCACCTCTCTTTACCACTAGACTGGGTGTGCCTTCTGAGCGGTTCCTGGATGCCAGGTGCTTTGCATCAGTTTTCTCATGGTTTGATTGAATCCTGGCAGCAAGAGGATCATAGGCAGGTATGGTACGCCATTTCTTACAGATGCGGAAACTGAGTCTCACAAAGGTTAGGAATTAGTTCCAGCCCACACAGCTACTTCATGGCAGAGCTGGGATTTGAACCCAGGTCTGTGACACTCCGCAGTCCATGACCTGCAGCAGGATTTCTCAAACCTTCACCTACTTGCATAAGAGTTGACTGGGGGGTGCTAGCTAAGAATGCAGATTTTTGGGCCCTGCATTCTCCCCAATTCTAATTCAATAAATCAGGTGGGGCAGGAAATCTGCATTTTTGCCAAATAACAGGGGATTCTGAAGCACTTGAGCCACAGGTTGAGAAACACTGCCTTGGGGGTTGGGCTCTGTTTTATGATTTTAGCCAAGAGAGCAGCATCCTGGACTAAAAACAGAGGCGCAGCCCCAGGCCCCTGCTGAGACCTCAAGAGGTGGCCCTGTCCCCTCACTTGTCCCTGCCTATGTGTGAAACCCAGGAGAAGCAGCCTGGAGCCTCAGAAGACAAAGGGAACCCGTCTGCAGCATAGAAAATTCTCCCATCACCCTTTATAATATTTGAAATACACAAGATAGGAAACTGAGCAACAAAGTCAGAATAAAGGGGTCCTCGTTCACCCCTCAGACGTTTATGGAGCCCTGCTATGGGAAAGGGCCTGGGACAGACTCCTCTGAAATTCTGAGATGGCAAGTACAGCTGGATGCATCAGGAACCTCCTGCTTCAGAGTTACCTGGGGGTTTGCTAAGATGCAGAGTCATGGGGCCCATTCCAGACTTCCATAGCCAGAATCCCTGGGGGGTAAACTCTAGGTGAACTCATTTTGTTTTAAATATGTTCCCCAGACAATTCTGAAGCAAATAGAGGTTTGAGAACTGGTGGCCAGAGGGCCTGGGAAGGAAAGGAACTCCCGAAGCTGAGGACTCCAGGAGGGCCCCAAAGCTACAGCCTGGGTGGGAATCCCTGGGGTGCAGCTGTGGACTAGTGAAAGGGGTGCCACATTTGGCGTGTGGAATTCTGGGTTTGAGCCCTGGCTTGGCCACTCTGCACTCCTGGGCAAGTGACAACCTCCCTGAGCCCAACTCCTCACAGGTCAAATGAGGATAATCCGGTCCACCTCTGCGCATGGCTATGAAGACCCAGTGAGCACACAGTGGGCGCTGAATGGACAGCAGCAGGTGAGCGGTGGAAGAAGCTGATTCTAAGTTTTCAGGCAATGCTGACAGAGGGCTCCCCACAGCATCCAGCTGCCACAGACCCACTTCACTCTGTTGGAGAACCAAGGGCTGGGTTGGGCGATGGGGGTTAGAATTCAGAATCATGACTTGTGGACGCTGATGGAGTGGCCTGGGACACACTCAGAGGGTCAGAAACCCTGAAGCCCTGAAGCCCTGTGGTCTGAAGGACCCTGAAGCCCAGGTCGTGTCTGGAGGGCGGTTTCCACCACTCCACTCCCCAGTCCGTCCACTCCCCAAACCCTCAATTTCACACCAAGAATCACACCATAAGCATGGGCTCTGAGAGGTCAGCCCAGGGGCCCTTCCCCGTATGACCCTCTCTGCTACTCAGTCTTGTTTCCCTGGAGTTGTCTCTGTTGAGCTAGGGGACCTAACTGTTCCTCTCCTCCTCCCCATCCCCCTTGGGTGCCTCCAAGGACCCCTATCCCCTCTTCCTTGACCATTATGCCCTCTTTAGAGGCTCCTTTTCCCCCTCTCCCTCTCAGGAAGCCCAGGGGTCATCCTCAGGCCAACTGCTAACTCCCTTCGGGGAAAAGATCTGAGAAACCAATTCATACCCAGTGGGTGGACTAGGCAGGCCTGAGGCGCTCCCCTGGAATAGGTGCACTTTACAAGCAGTTGTAAGAAAGCAGTCCAGGGGGACTTGAAGAGGGCCTCTGCCCTGGCAGTACAGCCTTGAGGTTAAGAGTACAAGCTCTGGAGGCAGAGGGTTCATCCTGGCTAGACCATTCGTTAGCTGAGTGACCTCGCGCCACCTGCTTCAGTTTCCTTATGTATCAAACAGAGAAATAACAAACGTATCCACTTCTTTTATGCAGGCACATATTAAGTCTCAACGTGTCTGGCACATATTAAGTACTCAATAAATGTTAGTCATTATTGCTCATTAATGGAAGGATTTGGGACATTTACTAGTCTGGATTTCATAGGTAAATGCCTGTGTCCATCCAGGGCTGGGTGCCCGCCAAGTCCAAGCTTAGCCCTAGCTGTCATCTAAAGGGAATGCTGCGAATGGGGCCAAGTGTCTGAGTTCTTGGGCTGGGATTCATCCTCTTGGTAAATCTCCTTGGGAATAAGGATAAGGATGAGAACAACAGCGGCTGGATTAGGGGAGAGTCTCTGTTAGTATCTCTCAAGCCAGGGCTTAAGGGAAAGCATAGGTGGATATGAAGGGAATTTGACATCTGCTTCTCCCTTAAGGTTCAGTTGCCTGTGAACTGGGGGTAAGGCTTGGTAAATCACT